>NW_024609881.1:8628131-9253130 GCF_016920785.2 Ixodes scapularis | reverse complement strand
CCTCCAGCCCCCTTCCTTCCGGCGTGCTTTCTGCCGCGCCCGTTCGGCGCATTGGATTCGCGGGCGCGTCAGGCTCGTTCGAAGAGGCGTCGTTTGAAGCTGACGAGTCGCCGAAGTGTACCGGAGCTTTTCTTTAGGAAAGTCGCAATCGACGCGCGGCGGCTCGGCTCTGAGCTAGTACTTTTCTCCTCCCGGGTATACCATGAGTGCCGATGAACGAATTTGAAAAAGCGCTAGCGAATGACTTTGTGACGCCGCCCAACTCTCCTTCTATCAACGGCGCAGAGCAAATGATGTACAGAAAAAAAAACGCGTTTTTTATATTTTGTTGGCCATGTTTCACCTCAACACAAAGTGAACCGCGGCTGTACGTCGGTTGACTCATTACTGTGCCTAGATTGTAACGGAACCTTTTTGGTGTGATCTTATTCTGATATCGTTATATCTCGCCTTTTCATCTTGGCTGCACACCTCTGGACGACATTCTACACATTGCACTCCTTGTCGACATGTCGCTGGTGTTTGAGACTAATTGGAAGTCACTGTTTGCTCACTCCTTGGTGCACACATTTTATGTTCAACATCAGTTATCTGAAGGAGGCTCCATGAAACCCTGGAATTTGTTTAGAGGTACCTCTACATACTGTGTTAAAGTGCTGTTTTGTGCGTTGTAGGTTCGCACAAAACCAAATTGCACCTTGTAATATACCCTTTGACTGTTTACTACAATTAAAGTTGCAATGAAACATTGGCCACGAGAGGTGACTCGGCCAACGTGGCCAACAAATTCCTCACATAATTTTCTCCATGGGTCATTTTGGATGTTGACAAATTTTCTTGTGAATAATGAGTGTTATGCACATATGTTTCTTCTATTTTTCAGACAGGTACTTCAGTTACATAAACCCCAGCAAAAGCAGCAAGAGTGTCTCGTAGGGTCACACCAAGGATAACGGCATTCCTGCTCGAGTCCCGGGTCTTCTCACTGAACTTCACTGAGCATAATGGTACATTCCCTTTCCTTAACTTTGTGGGAGCCAAGGGTGAAAGACGACGCAGAGGGCACGTGACAGGCGGTCGGCGGAGAAAGAAGTCACGTGCTGGCGCGAGACAGTGCGTGCTGAGCGAGGCTGGAGCTGGGCAGGATCATCGGAGCCGGGCTGCCTGGCTTGGAGCGGTCCACCAGCGAGGTTCAAACCGGACCGGTAGAAGCGGCGAGTCCTGGCCATCTAGCCTAGGCCACGACGATCCCGGGGTGGTTCCGCAGCGAGACTCGGGCAGTGATAGCCCGGGACAGCCAGCCTACGCAGCGCTGGCATGGGAAGGACGATCCGCAGGCCTGGACACTGACTGACTGTGAGCTCAGATCGACGGACGACAACAAGGGTCGGCGTGCCTGGACTGCTGGCTCTGAACGACGGGCAACCGTGAGGTAGTAAACTTATTCGCTGTCTTCTCGGTGTTGTATGTCACTCCCTGGGTGACGGGCGGAGCGCATACCGATTGGGCGGTGATTATTAGAAGCTAAGCGAACTCCATAAAGAAACCAGTATTAAAATGGCACATCCAACGTGGGGCTCGTTCGGTATGCCTCTGCTTCTAGTCGTCCCCAGGGAGTCTCACGGATTCGTTGAGCGGGTTGTTCACTAACGCTAACGATGCCCGTTGAGACAAATATGTTGGAATTTCGGCGACTTGTCTCATGGCAGAGCTCAGCAGGTGTCTCCTCGAATCAAGTACCTAAAGGGCTCGAAGAACGAGGTTGAATACACGCTTTCTCGGGTACCCTAGAATAGTGGTTGGCAGGAGACGGGGAGCGCGTTTAAGATGTAAGAAAGTCGTCTCCAGAGGCAAAGGAGAGTCACGGCATGTTCGCTGGAAGGCAGGATAACGAGTGGCAGGAGGGGAAACAGCCAGGACTCATTGCAGATTTAGGATTTAGGCTTGGGGTGATGCGGTAGGCAAGTAAGCGCTTGTCGAGGCCTGGAGTGCAGATGGGTTTTTGACAGTGGGTGTTGGAAAGATTGTGGAAATGGCAGTTGACACCGGGAACACTGGCAGACGAGATTGTCAGCGGGTGTCGGGTAAACTGGCGGAAATTGCGGTTGGCACCTGGAACGCTGGCAGGCGAGTTAATGAGCACTATGATTTGTAACTGCTGGGCCAAGACGGCTAGTTTCTTCGCGTCAGTCCAACAGTCGACAAAAGGCGGAGGGACGACTCTCCCTTGAGGGGGGTCGTTCCAAGAAAGCTACGAATTGATTTAGATGATTCTTTCTCGACTTCACTCTGGCCGGTCGTGGCACGGACAGCAAGACTTTTAATAAGTTATGTCGCGTCACGGCCTGGCCGGGGATGCGGCGGTAGACATTTAGGTGGCTTGTAGCTGTCCAGCTTGCCTTGAGGTGTGAACGGTTGAAGCGGGCTTGCTCGCTGAGCGTGAACGGTGGAAGCAAGCCTAAGGCCCACTTCAGACGGGGCAATTTCCCCCAGCAACTTAACGTCGCAACACCAGCAACACAGGCCACCTGCGTTCAGACGCTGCAACCAAATTGTTACGACTTGCCATCATCATCATGAAATTTGATTTTTCTTGCACTATATAGACGCACAACTACATGCTAAAAACGTGTTTTTATATCTTTGACTGGCATTAATACTCACTCATGTTTCTGAAAAAGTTTATTTCAAAAAACGATCCACTTGAAACCAGGACCAAGTCTTCAGCTGTCATCCTCACCACCACAGGGGTGTCACGTGAAAATATTTCGTCCCTGAATGGCTGCTGCCGCTTCAAACTTTTCCAGTTTGTTCGAGTTGCGTGTCTGTTTTAAGCCGAACCTGATCTCAGAAATTTGTGCTGATCTGGGAAAACCTAGGGAACTACCCGCCAGCAACCTTAAAATTGCTAGAAAAGTTGCCCCATCTGAAGCGGGTTTTAGGGAACTGAAATCAAGGGCAGTGGAGCTCTGGGTTCAAACCCACCTGGAGACGTTTCTTTTCTTTTTGCCTTTTTTTTAGTATACAGTATATATATATATATTTATATTTATAAATAATACTTTTTTTCAGTTTTAACGTATAGACGCATAATTTACACACTAATTCACATTCAGAAGTGCTTTTATTCACACACTGTGGCTCCCTAGTGCTTGCAATAGTTTCTTGCTAAGCTATTGCAAGCTCTGCAAAGGGAGGGGCATCTTCCCACCCTTTGCAGGCTGTAAAGCTGTGGCTTGCACAGCTCTAGCAGGTCGCACCTCGCACACTGGCTCCATCATCAAGCATAGGGGCTGCATGAGTCGCGCCACACCGTAAGGCTATATACGGTCGGGTCACAGCACCTGGGACCATTCGTCGCTGCATTCAGCCGTGGTATGGTGGCATGGTCAGGGCATGAAGCAGGGGTACAACTTGGAAATGCTCATCTTCATCACATTTGCAGCACATTTTTTATTACTTTTTTGTCGAGTTGTCAGCATTTTAAGGGTGAGGAAGCAAGCAGGGTGATTCCACGTCAGTTCATGCAATGATGGTCCGGGTCATAATTTAGATATTTTTGTTAGAAATATATATGAAAGCTATGATCTTGGGAGGAACATTCAGCTAGATATGAACGCCGTAACAATGTTTTTCGCTGAGATATAAAATAGAGAAGCTTGAGGCGTGGAAATTGAGAAGATTTCACAATGGTACTTTGCACAGTCGTCATTTTCTTATAGAACCTTTCACGGCACCATAACTTTTTTAATATGTTTTACAAAGGTTATACAACACATACATAAAAAATTAAAAATATACATAAAATATTTCAATGCAAACAAAAATATCAAACATGGCACAAAACGCGTTTTAGAGACATATTCACAATTTTTTTGCAAATAAACCATCTTTCATAATACTTCACAAAACATATCACAATGCCCGTATTTAAATATTCTTTACGAATATATAAAGTTAATATGCCCACCCTTAAACATATTTTTGTTATCAACGCGGAAATTCGGCTGATTTCTCAAAATGTGGCAAGATTAAGCGTCGATATTTAAAAAACTCCATCTTTTATTTTCTTTAAACTCCCCTTGGCACTTTGCAGTGACTTAAACTAACCTGTGATGGCAAAATATTGAGTAACATATGACCTCCAAGCGGGAAAAGCTACGACAAACCTTCACTCGGAGCGAGCCGACGTCTTCGTCATAGCGGCTTTGCCGCACAGCACCAAACGTTTGGGCGTTAGTTATTATGGAATGTATTTTATATTATTAAAATTCTTTTTTTATACGCGGTGAGTATTAGTGACGTGAAAAGGAACTTTGAACTGGAATACCATTAATTAGCTTACAATTCACAGTAATAAAACGACCCCACTCTGCAAATTCGCTACCTATGCATCATACATAAGCTTAAAACTCTCAGTTGCGCGAATGGCCATGTATACATCTGGCCTCTCGGCATATGATGACTTTCACAGATGAGTTTCCTGGATTCCTTTGGCAGGTTTTACGGTGGTCCACTTTGCTTGCTTCACCGCACGAAACTCTCGAACTCAAAGACAGTTGTGAGCACTGCGCAGAGTGGTTTGACGCGTTTTGCGAAGTGCTGAAGGCATGTAGTTCCCACCAGGAACGCAAGCGATTGTACGTGCTTCTGCCACCAATCATCGAGAAGAAAACAATATTGCGTCTAGTGTCGGGTGCGACTGCCTACATGATTGATCAAACATGAAAACTGAAGCGCAAAGGTGGTGTTTGAACAACCCCTGATCCCTACATGGGGAAAAAGGCGAATGCCGAAGACGTGGGGGTTGCAATTGAGTACTACACACGCGACGACCTCGCATGCTCTGTTCAAAGCCCCGACAAAAAGGACGTCGTCAAAGCCATGATCAACGACATGTTCAAAGTCGTAAAAAGGTTTATGACCCGCTCTATTAAGGAAGCTCACCAGCTGTTTAGGAAGGACCATTTCCAACCCGAACTAGGCATCTCCAAATTTTATTCTCCACGACCAAAAAGGGTAAAAAAAAAAGTCCCGAGCACGAGGTGTGCGCATGCATATATTGAGTCAATTTTCAGTTGCTTTTAACGGCAATAACAAATGCCCCAAAGAAGACAATTACTGAAGACGACCTCAAGCGCATCTACCTCTTCTGCACTCCACAGAACGATTGCTTTCTGCGCCGTTGCGAAAAGTGCCCAAAAACGCAGAGCATCTCGCTGCAGTCGCTTCATCTCGACGAAGACGAAGAGATCTGTTTCGCGTTATGGGACGCTGGCAAACTCGTCAAAAAGGTTATGGACACTTCTGCCTTCCTGCGGCAATAGGAGAGCGAAAAGTATATGAGGCATTCTTACATCCTTGACCTTGAACGAAGCCTGATACATGACACAGGAACCGCCTTACCACCCAAGGCAGTGATGTTCCACTTCGATTTTGCGGAAAAATGGACAGTACTCTTTCCAACCGAAGTGCAGAGTTTTCATTGAAAAAAAACTCAAGTGTTTCTCTCCACAAGTGTGGTTACGTCCACGCAAGGCACGCAAAGCTTTGCCGTTGTCACCGATGGTACACGACACATGACACAGCTCACGCTCTTCTAGCCACAAAGGCCATAGAAGAGTATGTTAATGTTTATTTTCCAGTCTTTTTTGAAATAATTTTTGTATCAGACGGAGCGGCGGCGCATTTCAAGAATCGCTTCCAATTCCACGAATTGTCTCGGAAGCCGCACTCTTCGGCAAGATAGATCTTTTCAGCCACTGGACACGGAGAAAGCGCTTGTGATGAAGTAGGTGGAAGAACCAACGCTCACCAAGTTGAGATCTTCGCTCAACTCAACGATTGCCACCGCTAAAGACTTTGTGGAAGTGCTACGTAAGAAAGTAAGAAATGCCTGCATGTTCCACCTGTCTGTGGAACGGGTTCGAGAGTTTCGTGCGGTAAAGCAAGCAGAGTGGACCACCATTGAATTGTAAGCTAATTAATGGTATTCCAGCTCAAAGTTCATTTTCGCGTCACTAATACTCAGCCCTTATGAAAAAAAGAATTTTAATAATATAAAATACATGCCATAACTAACGCTCAAAACGTTTGGTGCTGTGCGGCAAAGCCGCTATAACGAAGACGTCGGCTCGCTCCGAGTGAAGGTTTGTCGTAGCTTTTCCCGCTTGGAGATCATATGTTACTCTATCTTTTGCCATCAGAGGTTAGTTCAAGTCACTGCAAAGTGCCAAGGGGAGTTTAAAGAAAATAAAAGATGGAGTTTTTTAAATATCGACGCCCAATCTTGCCACATTTTGAGAAATCAGCCGAATTTCCGCGTTGATAACAAAAATATGTTTAAGGGTGGGCATATTATCTTTATATATTCGTAAAGAATATTTAAATATACGCGCATTTTGATATGTTTTGTGAAGTATTATGAAAGATGGTTTATTTGCAAAAAAATTGTGAATATGTCTCTAAAACGCGTTTTTGTGCCATGTTTGATATTTTTGTTTGCATTGAAATATTTTATGGATATTTTTAATTTTTTATGTATCTGTTGTATAACCTTTGTAAAACCTATTAAAAAAGTTATGGTGCCGTGAAAGTTTCGATAAGGAAATGACGACTGTGTAAAGTACCATTGCCAAATCTTCTCGATTTCCACGCCTCAAGCTTCTTATTTTATATCTCAGCAAAAAAAAATTGTTACGGCGTTGATATCTAGCTGAATGTTCCTCCCAAAAACATGGCTTTCATATATATTTTTAACAAAAATATCTAAAATATGACCCGGATCATCATTGCATGAATTGACGTGGAATCACCCAGCAGCAGCGAGAGCAAGAAAAAAATTGAAAGCCGCTCTTATTGAGAATTTATTACAAGCACTAGGAAGCCGTGGAGTATTCTTAAAACGCTTCTAAAGCTGAACTAGCGTACAAATTATGTGCTAGTGCCTCAAAAATAAAAAAACAAACAATTTAAGTATAATTAATAAGGATAAAAATATACACCAGGAGGACTTCAACCAGAACAACACAGTCTGTAAATTTGAAATTTGACACCATAAACCGCTTGGCCACCACCCAATTTTATTTTTAGGTCGTTTATCGCGGTATATGAATTTTGTTTGCAGCTGTCGGCTGCAAGAGAGATAGCCTTATTTTCATTTACTTTACTATTCCCACCAAATATGGCAAGTGACCAAGAATAGAACCTCATTTGTCGGCCGAGGCACTGTGCTTGCATCAAGGCAAACTAGCTTGGCTTGGTAGGCTTATATTTTGTTTCATCACCCGTTTAGGATTCTGTTGTCGCTCATCAAAAGAAAAAAAAACTGACTAAGTCTGACTTATTCTGGTGTGCAGGTACCCTTGGCAGTAAACTCTGCTAAATGGGGCAAAATATATATTATACATTTTTTAGCAAATATGCATTGTTTTAGCAAAATGAGCTACACTATTTGACTAAGGTGAAACAGAACAAGCCTTTCCACCTGGGTCTGTTTCCATCTTTCGCAGACACTATTTCCTGGTTTTTGTGGTTTGTATCAGACTTTTGTGTCTCTGACCGGCAAAAGCATCTGTGTTAGACTCAGACTGGTTTTTTAGGATATGTGCAGGTATTCTTCGCAGCAAATGGCTGCCAATCATGAACACGAGTTTGTTCTCGGCCACCAAGAGCAAGTATTTTCAAGGTGAGCTATTGCCTGCCTATATTTTATTTATTTATTTGGTGATACTGCCAGCATTCTGTGGAACGCCCAGGCAGGAGGTGTACAGAAACAATATTCAAAGACAAGCGGTAGTACAAACAAGCAGACAGCGCCACTACTCAACAAAGTGCGAGAGTAGTGCTTCAATAAAAGCATCTAATGATCTCAAATCAAAACACTTTCAAGAAGCTTATTCCACTCACACGTGGTTCTAGGAAAAAAGGATGCTTTGAACAAAGTGGTTCCACACAATGGTTCGAAAAGTGTTAATTGGTGTTTGCCTCTCATGGGCCTGGTTTCGTTAAATGAAGTGTAATCACAGAGACGCAGTCGCAAATTACCCTGTATCATATTATAAAGAAACTTCAGCCGTCCTGTTTTTCTCTGGGTTGCTAAATCACTCAATCCCGATCTTGGGTACAAATCTGAAACTGATGACATAAAACCATAATGGTTGTACACAAACTGCAATGCTTTTTTTTTGCACAGTCTCTAACATATCGATTGACAGCTTTGTATGAGGGTCCCATACAATACATGCATATTCTAGCATTGGTCTTATGATGGTTTTATAAGCAGTCAGTTTAGTTTCAGGTGAACACAGGTTAATATTTCGTCTTAAAAACCAGAGCTTCCTCATTGCTTTACGAGCTATAAACTCAATATGTGCACTCCATGACAAATCAGAGGTAATTAAAGCTCCGAGGTATTGATATTGGTTAACAGTATCGAGTGGTACTCATTTGATAGAATATGTAAAAAAACAAAGGGTTGTTCTTCCGCGTCAAGGCCATTTGAACACACTTTTTACAGATAAGAACCATATTCCATTTTATGCACAATGCATGAACCAAAGATAGACATTAATTTAATTCTTCTTGATCAGACGGGTTGTTTACCTTAGCAAATAAAACACAATCGTCAGCAAAAAATCGGCTTTGTACATTGGGGTGGTGTATCTTTAAATCGTTAATAAAAATTAAAAACAAAAGTGGCCCAAGGACCGAGCCCAGGGGCTCGCCCGAGAAAACGGGTGACTCGGGGGGGAAAAAACAGTCAACACTAACACACTGCGTTTAGTGTTTCATTCCCCTTGGATGCCATTTCCTATGTGTAGTGGTCTTGCATTAGTATTTTTTGTCTCCCTTCTGCAAAAACACCCAAGTTTAATTAAGACCGGGTTCTTTCTTATACATGCAGGTCTTGGTGGCAAGCACGAGCCAATCAAGGCCAGAAGTTTGCTCTTTGCCGCTCATCGCAAGTGTTTTCAAGGTGAGTGAATGATGCCTATCTGAGTTGCGTGTTTTATTCCTCACAGACACTCTATTTCCGGTCTTTATAATGGTCTTGTGTCAGGCTTTTGTGTCTCTGTCTGGCCAAAGCATCTGTATTAGACTAAGACTGGGTTCTTTAGGATATGTGCAGGTATCCTTCGCAGCAAATGGCTGCCAATCAGAAACACGAGTTTGTTCTCGGCCACCAAGAGCAAGTATTTTCAAGGCGAGCTATTGCCCGCCTATATCAGTAATGTGATCCCTTAGCAAAAAGAGGCTATGTTTGAAATGAATTTTGAATGCATTTAATACATGTATTAAGTTTGTATTTATTCTAAATTTTTTTGTCCGCATTCAGAATTCATTTCTAATCTGTATAAATTATATCTTGAGTAGAAATTGCAAATGCATTAGAAATATGTTCAAAATGTATGTTACATATATTTTATTTGTGTTCGCATTAGCTTTTAAATGCATTTTTATTTTGTTTTAACTATGCTTGCAGGCACATATAAAATATGTTTTGATCACATTTTTATTGTATACACAGTTAAATTAAAAAGATATTTTAATTGTGTTTCAAATGAAGAGCAATGATAATATTAACATATTTAAATTGTGTTTTAAATGTAATAGCGGTGATAACTAAAATATATTTTTATTGTGTTTTAGATGTAATAGCAGTAACACATGAAATAAATTGTAATTATATTCGAAATGTGTTAACAATAATATTTAGAATGCATTCTAAATATCTTTCAAGTGTATCTCGAGCACAAGCGTAAAATATATTTCGAATGTGTTACTAGAGAGCATTAATAATGCACTTTAATAGTAAAAAATGAATTTCATTGATGTTCTTTGAAGCTAGTAGTTGACAAGCACTATTTGCTTTTCACTTACCAGCTTCAAAATTTTTAGTCATTACCCAATTCACTAAAGCTTTAACTTTTTAACACAAACAAGGGATACCTCCGAGCGCTACAATCACAACATCACACAGATTCATAATTGCAATCTTGATTTTATTCAGTGTACTGAACAATTATACAATAACACTGCAACAGCACTGAAGGATGAATGTTTGTTCAGCCACCTCCATTCTTCTTCAGTGCTGTTGCAGCATTATTACACTTGCGTCTCAGGAAACCCCTGACGTCCGACTCTGTCAGGTTGGAAAACTTTGTCAGCACGTGGACTGAAACAAAGAAAACAAGCAAAAAATGTGAAAGATAAAAGCTTTTGTTCCTAAAATCAATGTTATCAATCACTTGAAAAATATGTTAAGTTTTCCTCTTGCCTCCACAATGAAAACATAAAAAAGGATGCGCAAATATATGACCAACAGTGCCTTCTGCTTAGAATATTATTTCATATTCTCACAATCTTATATAGAGGGTCAGTGATGGTGATGGCCAACATTTAATAATGAATGTGAGCATAAAATTAATAAAAGAAAGCATATGCTTGAACAACCCATCTTCCGAGTAGACACCCTTTTACGTTTGGGATACATCAATCCTCACAGTCGAGTTGTTCTAGAAAGTTTCATCAAGCATAACATTAATCGACAAAAGCTACAAGCCACTTGCTGGGCACAAGCACCCTTACCAATGATGTCGTCCACGGTACTTTTGTCCAGGGCTTCTTTGCCCGCCGTGGACCCCCTCAGGCAACACCGTCCCAAAGTCTCGTTGCCAAAAACCATTTCAGCAAGCTCTTGCATGTACACCGAAGGAGCCGTGCTGTTAAGCCGCACCATCCGGATGGCTGGGAACATGGTGATGCCGAACTTTAGCTGCAGTAGAAAGGAGACAAACAAAAACAAGTCATACGAATACACTTCAAAATTCTCAATAAAAATGGTCTTAATCCTATATTGCAAGTCAGCAACAAGCCTAAATGTCAAATCCATATGGTTATCAGAACAGCACTAAAAGCTATGCCATGTAATCCGCACGTCACAAAGCAAGCAGACACCAGGGCCCGTTTGCTCGAAGCACTAACTGCGGCTAAAGTTAGCCACAGTACCTAGGAGAGGGATTTTGAAATCACGTGACTGGCTCCGTAGGGATGCGGGGAAACATGGCGGTGCCCCGATCAGTGAGCGCCGCTCGCTTTAAAACTAATACATCATTGTAGCTGCAATATCGGGCGCGTTAGTCAGCAACGAATGGTGCAGGAGGCTTTCGCTGTGCCTTACCTCATTTAAATCGCAAAGCATGAGCAATCACCTCGCCACATTTTTTAGATACTCTTTCGATTCTGGCCATTCCTAAGCCCAAATGAACGCGATAATTGTCGGCATGGCAACGTGTTTGGAAAGTGGATTGCCTTGACTCAATCGGCCCGGTATTCATAGCACACAAAAGCAGACAGCGTCTCAATAGACCTTTTTCTAAATTTCCCAAGCACCGAGGTGTATGCTACAAGTGTACTTACACGCGTTGCACGTGCTGGCGTCTGCAGTAATAATTGGTCTAAAGCAAAAAGTCTAAAACAAATTTTGCCTTGCACGCGCGTTCGTCAAAGCCTTACGATTATTTACTTCGAATCTTTTATAAGAGGAAAGTCCAGCGGACGCGGACCGTGGAATTACACTTCCAGCGTTCTCCACGATGCTTGGGTAATTTAGAAAAAGGTCTATTGGGACGCTGTCTGCTTTTGTGTGCTATCAATACCCAGCCGATTGAGTCAAGGCAATCCACTTTCCAAAGACGTTGCCGTGCCGACAATTATCACGTTCATTTTGGCTTAGGAATGGCCAGAATCGAAAGACAATCTAAAAAATGTGGCGATGTGATTGCTCATGCTATGCGATTTAAGTGAGGTAGGACAAAGCGAAAGCCTCCTGCACCATTCGTTGCTGACTAACGCGCCAGATATTGCAGCTACAACGATATATTAGTTCCAAAGCAAGCGGCGCTCACTGACCGGGGCCCCGCTATGTTTCCCCGCAGCCCCACCGAGCCAGTCATGTGATTTCAAAATCCCTGTCCTAGGTACTGTGGCTAACTTTTGCCGCGGTTAGCGCTTCGAAGAAACGAGCCCAGGACTTTATTACTTGATGCACACATCTACCCAGTACAGCAAGAGATTAATAAATCAAAATATGTAAGTCATTATTTAATAGCTCACTTGGGCTGCTGTACTAAGGTTTGCCACCCTTCCTAGGCAAAAAGACCGGCAGCATGGGAGAGGGTCGCACGTCATTAAAGGGGTAGTACAACAATTTAAATGTTGAAAAAAGTGGCAGTTGCATTTTTTTATATTGTTTATCCAAGCACAAGTGACCAAAAACGTGTCACCTTGCCCCGAAAAATTGCCATTCCGTTTCATAATCGCAAATAAAAAAAGAAAGTATTTGCCGATCTGCAGCCGCATGTGGCGGTTACGGGAACTCAAATGAGAGCATCTCTGGGGGTTACGCGGAAGTCAACAAAACCTGTCCCCCTCCGCTGCTACACTCGCCATCAGCCCCGTGGCGAACCGTCCTTTGTGTCGATCGCTCACGGCGACCTTCGACGATGCTTATCCTTTAAAAGGCGGCAATCGCGGAAGAAGCGGCTCGAGTCTCTGAAGAGAGGACCCAAGGGGAAATCACATGATCCCCCAGACTATGTCACTCAAAAGGCGATGTGGAGACTTGAGAGGCACTTTGACCTTCAATTTGTTTCATTTTTTTAAATAAAAACTAGCGCTCGCAAGAAAATATGGTTTTGTGTTCTTCAATCCACAGGTGGCACAGATTAATTTCCGCAGTCAATTGGCCAAAATCCAAAAATCGTTGCATTGCCCCTTTAAGAGTGCAGCCGACACTACCACCTTAAGGGACCAATCAAGTAGTTCCAAAGGAGCGACGTCAGGGTGCTTTTCACCCTTCTCTGCTTCAGTTACCACCAACTAATCATATGTGCAGAGTTGCTTGTGACCTCACACCTTTAGCCTGTGTACAGAGTTGTCTCATAGCCTGACTGCACTTGCAGTGAAAGGGACTTTTTCCTTTGGCATGCGATTTTCAGTTGGAAGTCCAAATGAGTCAAAATAAAGACCAATGGTCTCAACGCACTGGGTTTGTCTTTTGACATATTTAGGCTGAAGGGGAGCAGGGAACGTTTTGCACTGCTTCAACAGAAAACAAAATGCAGCAAAAGAGCCGACAATGGTGTCCATTTACGCACTAGTACAGCCAGTGTGCCACCCAAACTATACGGCGAGCAAGTTAGTCAGCTCTTCATGCACCTCATGCTCTTATTTAACCCAGACGAGCTGACGTACTGTTATTTACCCCTTGTTTCAACCAATCACGGCACATGCTTTTCTGCCTCGTCATAGCGCGTTCTGTGTGCGTCCTTTATGTTGCCCGCTGATTGGCGTTACTTTTTTGTATTTACTTCGTTACGATGGCTCCTCTTAACGTTGGTATGCGCAGAAGACACGTTTTGGTACAGTTGCATGCCGTATAGATGCTTCGACCAGTGGCATCTAGTGTCTCACATCTTTGCTGCATGGGGTACACGCATGCGTTAAGATCAGCGCCCCAGACTTCCCAAAACAGACTACCCAGAACAGACAATCGGGCCAGGCGTGCTGCATTTGCCAGGGTCATATTGTGGCATTGCTGTCATTAACGGCTCGACACAGGTGCTATGATTCTCAAACAAGCCCTCCAAGGACGAACTGTAGAGGCTAAAAACAGAGTTTATGGCAGATCCAAACCATGCTTTGACACTAGAGAAATTTAAAAAAAAAAGCGGCTACTAACTATGCTCCACTACTGAATTTTGACTGTATGAAATGATTTTTAAGAGCATAGTGAAAAAATATTAAAAAAGGGTGGAGTTCTCGATTCTCAAGGGCATAGTAAAAAAGTATTAAAAAAGGGTGGAGTTCTCAACAGGCTGGAAAGCATCTGAGACCACCTGCTTTGGGTTGTCATCCCAATTCATTGTAAAGTCAAGAAAGAAAAATGAGATGACGCAATAATTCGAAAGTGCCAAATCGTGCAGAGTGAACATGTATTTTTTCATAAAGATGCCTTCTTCCAATACATTGTTTCAGTTATCAATCTATCACCTATCCCATTTCACCAGTACAAAATATCTGCTATAGTACATTGCATAATGTGCCCCCAATATGTGCTGATTTTTCTAAAACTCTCTACTTGCATTAGGATAAATATGGTCATCTAGACTTACAGAAGCACCACCAGCCTCAGCTGCCCCAGCATTCACCACTGCAGGACCAGCTGCCATTCTTGACTTCATGTCCTCAAAGAGGCCTGGCATTCCTGCAAAACAAAAGGATAGTGTGATATTGAGGGTTCCCAATTGATACCGGAAATGCTTTTCAGCACTGGGGCAATGATGCAGTGGAGAAGCTTACCGACCTTGAAAACTCTAATAAGCATACTAGAAAATGTCTTGAACACCCATCATTGACATGAAGTTGAACGCGGTACCGTCGACCGCACAATAGGGTCTATTCACCTGTAGCTCGCGAGTGGTGCGCCCTGGGTATGCCAACATCTTTGTGTCTGTGACAGCTGCCTGCTGTTCTCGTACCGTCTGCATTAGGCAGTGACTGCTGGTAGTTTATGCGGCTGTGCAGTTTCCAGCAAATATGGTGTTATATGCTATCCTTGGCTCCCACACTAACAAGCGGTGCGGAGGCGGCAGAAAGACTAGCAACATTGGGGACTCCCAGCGCTCCAAGAGCCAGAGCGTGCGAGCCTAGGGATGCGGCAAGACGCGATAGCTGTACTCGAGGACACAACGCAAACAACTCTCGATGATCAGCTGAAAGGACCTTGACACCGCTCGACAAAACTTAGTCTAGGTAAGTGCGGGCGCATTTTGCCTTTACCCAACATTAGTTTTACTTGGCATGTCGCATCTGCAAGCTACGCCTGCTTGAAGCCGAAGTTCAATGACACTTTCCAAGGGACGCGAGCACAAGTGTTTCTACATCTGTAGCAGTGGCAAAATGGCATTGACAGGAATTTACATTCATAGGCAGATACTTTTTGCTTCCATCAACATGGAAGCCCTTGGCATTTATGAGCCCCTTGGCTCTGTGGAAATGTCAACAGCCTATTGGCCACAACTCGTATTGTGCTTGTCAAAAGCGCGTGAGTGCATGAAATGCTCAATGGGTTTCCAATCGAGGGGTTACAGTCATCAAAATGGCTTGCACAACCACCTGCACGGCGCAGCAAGCTGCTTAAGGGGGCTCGGAACAGAAAACATGTAACGGTTGTTGACACCTCCATGGAAGCAAACACTTACAAATGGAGACCAGCCTTGTGTGAGGCAAAAGGCTGCGTGGCAGTGTGGGCCCACAAACAAAAAATTGTGTCAATGCCATTCTGTTGCAATTACAGCAGTAGAAAAACATGCATTTGTGCCTTTTGGGAAATGTCACTGAACTCCTTCGGTTGCGAGTGGTGACTCGCGACACGTGAAGTCAAAATTATGCATGGTAACGACAAAATGTTCCTGCACCTACCTGAGATAAAGTATTGTGAGCATACCAAGTACCTGTTGAGATCGGCGGCGAGAACTTTCTCGGCGATTAGCAAGAGCGATTCGCCTTGACTCAAAGCAGCAAGCAACCGCGTCTTGTTGCATTCTTGGGAGTGCACACTCCGGATCTCAAAAAACAAAGAGTCCCCGACATTGCTATTCTCTTTCTGTCCTTTGTGGTGCAGCAAACGCATGATACCACATTTGCTAGAAACCGCACAGCCGCTGAACTGCCAGTAACAGCTGCGTATTGCGACCAGTATGCCAGCGGCGATACGACTGGCACGGACACAGATGGCAGCGTACCCAGTGTGCCCCACTTGCAAGCCGCAGGTGAATAGACCCTATACTATCAGCACCATGATGCGGTGGCTGTGACTGCTTGCACACCTCGTCGCATTCTTCGCTGACATTAAGCTCTTATGCTGAACGCTGTTCTCAGCTCTACTTCTACCTTCCACAGAAAGCGTGAAAGTGGATTTCCATTTCAGCACCGCTTTCTGTCAGCACAATGCCATGTCATTGACGGAAAATGCTTTGCAGTTTGCATGTGAAATAATGTCAACAGTGCTTAGCATGATTATCAGTGAGTCAAATGCTTTCTGAATTCATCAATAAACACCAATAGTAATAAATTGTGAAAATGGGAAAAACCCAAGCAATCAATGAATGTTAATAACAGTAATAACTGTAAAATGGACAGTGATTAAGCAATGAATGTTTCTACAAAAGAAAAAATTTTGGGCACCTTATGACAAATGCCGCCTCGAGTTTTCAGAGGTGAGTGTGTCCGGATGAATTGAAAGAAATGCTTTTGTATTTTTTTTTAAGTTTTTTTTTTTATAAAGTAACCACAGTGCCCCACGATAACGTCTGAAAGGCTCCTCCCCCATCCTCGCACTTTCTGCAGGGAGTAGTAACAGAGCTGAGAACAGCGTTCAATCCAAGCACCTACCCTTGGCAAAGCACATGAAAAGGCGTGCAAGCCGCCACGGCCAGCCTTTCATGGCATTCATAGTATGGGGCGGTCAACGATTCCGCGTTCACTGCCATCTTAATGATAGCCATCCAACTGATGATGACTGGATGGCGGAGATCTGCTAAAGTGAGCTCCAAAACCGGGAAAAAGCTCAACTTACGAATAGGGACTATGAGAACACATTGGGGCCTCGGAGAAGCCCCGAAGGTGTTTGGGTGAACCCAGTTAGAGACCCTGTGCATTAGGTAAATCAACTATGTTACCACTGCATTGTGTACATACTTATAGAAAGTACAAGGTGGAGACATTTGAGATTTCAAAATATGGCATAGCATATGTAAATTGTTCCTTGCACATACAAAATTTTACTTGCACATGGCGACTGTTGGCACCAGACTCGGCATGTATCTGATGTTCCGGTCACAATTTCAATACACTGACTGAATAAATAATCACGGAAATACCTTATTTGGTGTCTGTATACATATACATTCATTTTGTGCCAAATGGTACTATGTCAATAATTTATTTGCATGCAGTAACTTCGGTACTACATGGACTGTTTCTCAGTGTTGCCTTTTTACAAAACCTGCTGCTGTTGTCAGGCAGGATTATGACTGATGTGATGAGACAAAGGAGGCTCATGATTCACATCTGCCTTTGCACGCAGGTGTGGCAGACATACTATCCGCCAGCTATTCTGAGCTCTATTAATGTTAGGAGCACAGCATGGATGTGCTCTGTGCATTACCAATTCCAGAATGGCAGCCTACAACTGGCACCAGATAGTGAGGACACTTATTCTGGCTGAGTGGAATCTGTGCTGAGCTGAAATTTGGGTTTCACATAAGACAGGGGTGCTAGGCGGGACGCTAGAAACCCCAAAACATCACGCATACAGCGAGTGTGTAACGTTGCATTTTTTGCTTCATATCCTCTCCACTTGGCCTGCTCACCAGGCGTGCTGCCGGGGTTTGGTGCTATTCCCAGGCAAAGAGACAAAAGGAGGAGAGGAAGTGGGGCACCTCCCCTTGCCCTAGACTGTCCTGGGAGGGTTGCGACGTCAAGCACCGGTGCCCTACTTTTCCAAGAATACAGCCATTAATCTGGATATCGCTGCATGGGGGATGCTTTGGGGTTTATAGCGCATGTCAGATGCTTCTGCCACCTGGTTTTGTGAATGAAAAATTTTAGTTCAGCATATCTGCAATTTATTCTGCGATTACTAATAGACCTTTCGTTAAATCACCCTACCATCAAAACGCTTGCAGGGGTTTGTAATTACACACGCTGTGCGTGCTGCTGCAGTGGTATAATTTTAAAGCAAATATCTAGTAACAAAAGGAAAGGTGGATTTGTCACCATGTTATTTCACGATTTATGACACATATCAAGAGAGGATGCGCAGCACATGTAAATGCACTGCGTCCCTTGGTCCTGGTTAAATACCAAAAGGTCTATTCATAAAGATAGAAACTAATACATGTTCCATATATTCTCTATGTCTATGTTCATTTTGAGCAGCGATCAGAGTCAGTTAACCCCTGCATGCCCCCTTTAAACATCAAATAGCCTAGCGCACTTATATTTTACGAGTTTTTCACTAATTCGGTCTCTTTAAAGGGACAATAAAGGCGATTCAGAAGTTTTATTTGACGATCGAAATAAATTCCAGGCATATCCCAAACAACGTTGCCCGAATTTAGCCAGAACCGACACTTACGTACTGCACAAATCAATTAAATAGTCGCGCTAATAATTGGCCCCGGGGAGATGGCAGCGACACCCCGTAACGCGGGAAGTCGCTGAGGAAGAAGCAGGTATCGCATGACGTCACCCAGGACTTAAAACACGGCATCATGGGGGACATGTCACGCAATTGGTCAAAGTGAGATACATGCTTTCGGTTTTGTTTTCCATCGCAAGTTCTATAGAAAGAATATGTGTTTTGGAATTCGATAACTATCAAAAGTATAATTCGGGCCGGAAATGTTTACTAAACATAGAATAAATGAGTATAACTGGTTCCGTCGCAGAAGCAGGAGCTAACTCAATTAATCAGTGATGCCTAGGCCCACCCGAAAACAATGGCAATGGCACCCGGAAGGAAGCAAACAGTCTATGCCGGGCGGGTGGTAAAATGTACAGGTCGGCGGCGTAGGGCAGAATCCTGAATGTGTACGCAGCCTTAGGGGCAAGTAGGAGCACTGCAAGTAAGCATGAAGATGGCACCTTTCTCTTCTTTTTGATCCTTTAGTGAGATCTTTTAGCAGTGCAGGAAGTTCGTTGAGCGGTGGAAAGCATTCTGCCAGATTCAGTTAGGCCTAGTGAACTGTAGAAAAACTGCTGATTAAATTTACCGCCTGTTCAACAAGGTTGCTCCCTCAGCTTAATACACTAAAAATAAAGCAGATGGTGTCATTTCACTGTGTCCTTTACATTTTTTACTGCGCAACGCAGTTTCTCCAGGAAACGCATCTCGAGTCGACGACTGAGAGGTCGGCTGCTCCCCCGTAAACAGCGTCAGTCTCGCGTCGTTAGGATCACGGTAATCCTTCTCTCTTTACGTCAGTGCCAAATCGCTAATCGCTCGAGGGCTCGTTTGCGAGTGGGGAATCGACGGCCAATAACAGCGAACGGGCTACGCAGAACGCCATGCTCACCGCAGCAACCACACTCAACCTCTATTAAATGCTACCGAGACTGACTATTCAAAGTTAACGTCAATGCTGTCGTCACTTCCCTTTCCGGAGGTTTCACATAGATAGATCCATGCAGAAATGCACAGAGTTAGTTTCGGTTTCTTTATTTTATTCATAAACACAAAAATAGACGTTCTAAACGTTTATAAAAAACTGGGCAGTGTGCTAGGATCTAAAAGGTCAAAAGACACATTTTGTGGAAAAAGTTTGAAATTGCCTTCATTGTCCCTTTAAAGGACCCTCATGTCTGTAAAGAAACACGGAGCTTAAAACAGGCTAGGGGAAGGCATTGTGCCTTGCAGTGGCTGCCCCATGAATTGAGGATGGAGGGGGCCAACTTTTAGGCTACCATGCTACACTTATACTCATTCATACCTTCAAGCACAGAGTAGAGAGAATTGACGGCAATGAGCGCTTTCCTCTCTGCCGCCAGCACCTTGCTCTCTGCTGCTTCTGCTCGGGCTTCAAACAGCTTGCACTTCTCCTCGGCGTAGGCTGCCCTGGCCTCGGCCTCGGCTATCTTGGCCTTGGCCTCGGTCAGCTTGGCCTCAGCATCAGCTAGCTTGGCCTTGGTGTCCACTAGCTCTGCCTCGGCCTGAGCTTGGGTCGTCCTGCTCTCAGCTTGAGGATGTCTCAGCTCAGCAGCAGCGAAGCAAGGGCCCTGATCATCCATTCTGGGGTTCACCTGAAGCAGAAATCATTCTTGGATGTTTAAAACACCTAAAACTCTTCCACAATTTTTTTAAAGTAGTTTCGTGGACAAAAATCCTCAGTATGTGCAAGCGGCGGCTGAAACTTATTGCTGCACCATCTGTCAGTGGCTCGCCTGATTTTGAGACCACACCTGTATGCTATTGTGCTTGTAGGCATGTGTTCATGCACTCTTCTGTGACTCAGTTAATTCCTCAGAATACAGCGCAATGTGCCGCCTCAGCGGCGGCATTCGTGAGCATCTGAAAGAGATGCCACGAAAGGAGACAGCATTTGCGGTTTTGCAGCACATACTGCTGGTCAATAAGAAGTCTGGTTTCCGAATGCGGTGATTAAATGTTTTTCTTCATATCAGTTATTAAGGCACACTTTCTGACGTAGCAACAAGACGTGCCAATTTGAGTGAGCAGTATATCAGAACTACAGTCACGGCACCTCGTGTTACATCCTGAAGTAAACACCGCGTCAGAAAAGCGCCCAAGTGCTCTTCTGTGGTCTAAACCAGGCAACCAACCAGCAGATAGCTGCAGTCATGCTTTTCAGTCGCCGCTCTCGCGTCCTTGAAATTTTTGTCTGCGATAGTACACTGTCTCAGATTTATACAGATGCCTTCAAGAATACCCCTTTTTGACCAGTCAGAACCTTAGCAAGCAAGACTTTAGTAGCCTCAGGCCTGCACGGTCAGCTGAAAACTGGATCACATATCAGCAAAACTGGTGAATTACCTGTTGAAGGATCTCTAACCTTATCCGCTCCATAATACGGTCCTCAAAGGCCGCCGACTTGGCTTTTCCTGGCTTCTGAAATGCAAAAAAGTAATACCATAAAAGCTTTATTTTTGTTTAAAAAAAACGATTTAACAAAGAAATTGATTTCCCACGGATACTCACAGGGTTCACTTCAATTTTTTTAGGAACTCAGAATAATAAAAACTTTAATTGCCAGACCCATTCAATGAAGCATTCCAGAAAAAAAGTAGTTGAAAGATCAGCTAGCGAAGACTACTGTGTGTGAAATATCTCAGTTTATTGTTAACACATCCTGGTTTGGGTTTTTGCGGAACTGCACAGGACTGACTCATCATTCTGGGCCTTGAATCAATTATGCTAGATGGCACTAGAGCAGAAATTGTTTTAAGCTGCATATCCCTGTTGGAAAATCTCGATGATGGAAAGATGACGGAAAAGGCTCATACAAGCGTAACCGTAATATGGGACATCCTATACAAGCGAAAAAGGCGGCTCCAGTATAGTGGAATAAGGCGGAATGATACAGGTGGGCGGAACCATACAAGCGTGTCGTATTATGGGACATCCTATACCAGCGTAGCGGATATAGGCGGAACCATGTAGGCGGACGGAACCATACATGCATAACGTAATATGGGACATCCTATACCAGCGAAAAGGCGATACCAGCATGGTGGAGCCATATGGCTCCAGCGTGTTGGTTTCGCCTTTTCACTGTTGTACAGGGCGATTTAGTTTTAAGCTTTACATATATGTTTAGAAAGGTCGTGAAAGCTATATTAATGCGGTTTGTGCAGGCGAGTTATACGGCCAGGCGTACGTAGTATAGGGACCTAGTCGTAACGATCAGTCAGATAATTAAATACAATTTGTTAATCAACTTTTTAATTAGTGAAAATGAAAATATGGTTTCAATTAGAAACTTGCTGAGTCATTGAAAACCACAAAACCAAGTTTTTTTTAGAAGGATATAATTCAGGGGTAGCGTTTTATGCATTCTGTAAAAAGCTTTATTTGGACGAGTTTCTAGGTTTCAGTTTCTTATCAGAGCTCATCTCTGCGCCCACGGTCCTGTTCCCCAGGGGCATAGACACGCAACACACATGCGCCTTGCTTCCCTTCATCCTACAAGGGAGGCGAGGGGGCGGCTTCGCACTGCGGTCACCGGGCAGCTGGACCGCAGGTGCAAAGATGCGCTCTGGTAAGAAACCGAAGTCTGGAAATGCGTCCAAATTGACCATTTTTTTATAACGCCATAAAATGCTACTCGTCTTATATCTTTACAAAGAAAATTGATTTAGTGTGTTTTGATGATGCTTAGCAGGTTTCTAATTGGAACCATGGGTCTATTTTCACTGATTAAAATTTCACGAACATACTATACTTAGAGAGAGGCTGAAGCAGTTTTGTATTTGAGAAAACACTTTTAAATCTTCTTCATTCGACCTCCAGAATCTCAAATATCAAAATTATTTGCTAATTTAATTAATCAAGGCTGCATAGTCATTTTTAAAGCGCTGTGAAAGCACCTCCCTAGAGAGCGACGTCACAACAGCAGCTTTCAAAATCTTTGTTCACGCATCTTCACCGCCTATCAAAGCTATGCACGCACATGCTATTTTTTAAAAGGGCAGAAAAATGTGTCACGACTGGTGCCAGTGCCGAAGAATATACCTAGAAAACTTGCGATTGGACGCGCGGCCCTTAAGCGACACACGCTTGGCGGCCGAAAGGTCTTCTTACGATGTCACTGTTGGTGGGATGTTTTTTGTGTTTTCTCACGTTTAGTTATATCTTTGAGGAAAACGAACGGGATATTCAGATTCGCGGGATAAAACTACGCTAGAATGAACCTCCATCTAGTTTTCTGAAAGAAGTCTGGCACATCTCTGTAATAAGCCGACGGATCATTACAAATTAGCCTTTTATACTATGCCGCCCTGGCCATATAACTCACGTGCACAGACCGCGTAAATGTAGCTTTTACGGCTTTTTTTAAAAAAATCTGTAAAACATAGAAAAAAAACTCTGTAGAATGTCCCCCAATACGATACGATTGTATGGTTCCTTCCCCGCTTGCATTGTTCAAGAAAGACTTGTGGACATCCAGCGTTAACGCTGGATGTCCACAAGTCTTTCTCATTGGAATGCTGGATGTCAGCGAGTCTCTACATCAGTGAGTGGTTTCAAACAAGCATGATGTTTGCACACCAGTAAGCTCTTATCCGAGGCTCACCAGGACCACTAAGAGCAGAGGCGAAATGTCGTGACCTGGTAAATTTGGTTGCAGGTATTTATTTTTACAAGAACTGCATGCAGCAAAGCTTAACTTTGCTTAAAAGAAGATTATTAAAAATTCAATACTGAACAATGGTGTCCCTTGAGCTGTCAGACCAAACTCCCACTCTTGCCACTCAGGAGTTCCTAACTTGTGCGTAGAGGATCAGCACAACCCAGATTTGTGCTGCGAGCGCACCTGCAATATAAAAGTTGAATAAACATGAGATGAAATATGAGACGTTTACAATTCTATGTAACGTGAAATTAGAGCACAGATCTTGAAGAGGAGGATGGGAAGGTGTGCCCCTCCTCCCCCTCCCCTCCTCCTCTTCTGCTCCCTCCCATTTAGCAGGAAACTTCCCTGAATTTAGCGGGAAAATTTCCCCACTAAATTTAGCTGGTTAAGTTTCCCACTAAATTTAGCGCAGAAATTGATGTCACATGACCTCAACACAAATGCAGTTTTTCCGCTAAAAGTAGCAGGGAAAATGACGTCGCATGACCGTGTCACGTCAGCCATAAAAAAATTCAGTTTCTCAGCTAGACTTAGCGGAAATATTAACGTCACATGACCACAACATTAATTCAATTTCCTGCCAAGTTTAGTTGGGTGGTTACGCCGACAGCGACGCCGCGAAACGCGGAAACGGGTGCTAAGAGCTGCGCTAAAAACTAAATGCATCAGGTGAAATAAAGTGAACATTAGAGATACTGTAAGAAAAAGAAGAGAATCTAAGATACCGTTCTCAGATCCTTCCTTTTGTCCGTTCTCAAATGTTTTGATTTCAAGAAATGTTTATCTCTTTATTCATACCCAGAGAAACCCTCCCAGTTTCAGCATGAATGCAATAAATCAATGCAGACTAGACCTTGTAAACTATAATCCACATGAAAATTAATGTTTGCCACATAGTCATGTATGAGTCAGTGGCTCAGATCTCTAAATACATTTGTATTGAGGAACATTCTTGAATAAAACTTCTGGGCTTCGAATTCAACAGTTTGTACTTCCATAAGGAACACTGTATGGCACTGATTTTTTTTTTGTGACACATCAGAAACAGCACAGCACTGTCATCCTCGCATACCTAACAAGAATTTGTATTTTTTTTTAGCATGGCATGTGCTATTCTAATGCCCATACAGCATCCTTTAACAAAATTTCCTTTGTAGAGCTTTTTATTGGTTCTTATTTAGCTCGCACGACAGATTCGGTACCTTGAATTCTCACTCGGCATCAACAGTTTTATATATTAATGTAATAGCGAAAGACAAGATCTATGGACTTGAGTACGGCTCAGCAAGCACAGATGTTGAGAAAAGTACTGAAGAAAACTCAAATGTCAAAATAAAAATAAGCTGGAATGTGGAATTATGGACATGGACATGAATACAGTTAGCAGATTCAATATGAAGAATATGTGTTAGACGCACGCTCAAAGAAACCTGTTGCATCTATATTCATTCAAATTACTTTGCAGTACCCAGCGCTGCAGTCTCAGGTGGGAGTTCGCTGAATGAGTCTACTGAAAATGAGTGTAGACGGAAAAAGCAGTTTGATCTGCGATAATGAACATTACATAAGTGACATGTCATTATTACTGTTACAGAGCCGAATGTTCCAAACTGTCAGTCGCATCATTCTGTGAGTTCCCTCCGTACATTACAGGGTTTGGCTCTCTCGAATGCTTTGCGAGAAAAATGATGAACTGGAAATATCTAGAGTAGTTCTAGAAAAACTATTTCCAGAATCTTATCTCAGCATCGCAAAGAATACAAAAAAGTTTCTAAAGACAAGGTTAGTGCAGGAGTTGAATAAACTAAATACTTTGTTTTTCGAAACCATCTTGCCGTAGTAAACATATGAAGTTCCCCTAGGTAGAGCTAGTCATTACGGATGATTGTGCCCATTGCGTACCATAAAAATTTATTTTGCGACCTACAATATTTACAAACTCAATTAACTCTGAATAAGTGGACCACTTGGCATTAAAGATTGGCCTCACCATGACTGTCTGCCAACATCTACATAATAATTTCCATGAACCTATGTATTTCAAGAAAATATTTGGTGCAAGCTGCTTAAAACACAATAGCACTTTTTAGCAAGTGCTGATTGTTGGGCAAGTTGGTACGGTACGTTAGAAAACATGATTGTGCTTTGAAGACGGGGACATAGGAAGGACAGACACCACAGAGTGCTAACTTTCAACTGATTTAATTCAAGAACCTCGGCGTAGAAACACACTGCGTCACCGCACCACATCTCAACCAATCCGTGGCCCTGCCACGGACCGCAAGTACGCCAACTCCTTATCCGCCAAGTCAATTGACGCCACACTGACACAACACGTGCCGGAACTATTTATAGCATCAGCCTCCATAATCTCTCTAAGAGTCATATCTTTGTGCCTAGCAAGAACAGTAGACTGAGCAAATAATGGTTTGCACTCGCAGTCATGATCTGTCGTGTCACTGTCTGACTGCGGGTGCAAACCATTATTTGTTTCGTCTATTGTTCTTGAGAGGCACAAAGATAGGACTGTTAGCGAGATTATGGAGGCTGACACTATAAATAGTTCCGGCACAAGTTGTGTCAGTGTGGCGTCAATTGACTTGGCGGATAAGGATTTGGCGTACTTGCGGTCCATGGCAGGGCCACGGATTGGTTGAGATGTGGTGCGGTGACACAGTCCGTTTCTACGCTGAGGTTCTTGAATTAAATCAGTTGAAAGTTAGCGCTCTGTTGTGTCTGTCCTTCCTATGTCCCCGTCTTCCAAGCGCAATCATATTTTCTACCGCACTTTTTAACACTAATAGAAAGCCTGTAGTGCGCCACAACTTAAGCAGTTTTCACTTCATTATAAAGAGCAATTACACATATGTGAACCATGAATATAGGCCTGCACTGAATTTTTTTCTTAAGCTGAACGTGCTATGCTCTGTTTACTATATAAATCTTTGCAGAGCTGACAATGTGCAAGTTCCTGTTTTTTTTATATTTCACATGTCCCGACTGGTGAGTGTGGTAGGGACATAAGATTGATGACACCAACGAAACACAATGATTATTTTAAGAATTTGTTTGGGTATAGCACGAGCAAGGCGATCTGCGGGAAGTTATTTCTGTGACACCGTCGAACCTACATCCGCGGGCTTTAAGTTCACATGTTAATCATGTCTGCAGACTCCTTTTTGTAATTGGAATTTCATCCAACCCAAGATTTGAATATGTTTTTTTTCATTTTAGGCTTAGTAGTGCTTTTGCTGTTCTATTAATAGGTAAGAAAAATGCTTATTTCAAGTGGCATACCTAACACCTGATGGCACGAGGACTCCCCTGTCGTGACGCAGACCGAAAGTCACAGCCAGGGAGATACTGCGATGCTCTTGTTGCTGGGATTACCTCCCCCATGGTCCTGCCCAGACCACAGAAAAAGATTGAGTCCAAGCTTGTGGCCACTAGGATCTCCAGATCTTGAGGCACCCAAGTAGCTGAAAATAAAAACAAATCACAATCAAGTACTTGGCAGAGCTACATTAGAATGGCTAGCATATTCTTTCGTGATCAGCACATAGATCCTCTTATTTTAGTCATAGTCACCCCCCAGGACAAAGCTACGTAGGCGTTAAAATGATGGGTACCGAATTTAGGTGAATGATCAAATGCATTCATTTAACCCCCTTTCGCCCCAACCTGAGACTTCTGTCAAATATTCACATTCAACTGTAAAGACTACAAATAAAACTACTACTGCAATGCAAAGCCGTATAGTGGGAGAGTTTAGCCAGCGGGTGTGGCAACGAAGGCGCCGGAGAGGAGGAAAGGGAGGAGAACGCCGAAGGAGGGAGAGAGAAGGCAGCAGAGAAACAAAGAGGAGACGACCACCATTTTGACGCAAAGCTGTCTGCACGAAGCACTGTTGAGGCTACGTGTCGTCTGCTACGGGCTTATTTATTTTTTTTTGCCTAAATAAAAGTGCGTTCAAACATGGAGGAACTTCTTTCTTTAGGTTTTTAAGCCACCGAGGAATAACACTATATCATTTTATTGCCAGAGCCTGCCAAATAAAAGGAAAGAACCGAAATTTGAATATCGATCCCATGCCGGGCGAATGAATGAAAATGGCGGCCCTCCCCGCTCAGCTGGGAAAAGCCTATAGTTCACGCGCATGCGCTCACGCCTCTTGCTCTGTGCCGCGGGCTGATCAGCTCACTCAGAAGGGAGACGTTACGGCAGCGAAATCATAGACTGCCAGACTCTCCCCATATATGGCTCTGCTGCAATGGAAAGATTTTCCTACCCTCGTGCTCAGCGAGTGTCGACTGTGGATACAACTCCGGTTCATACACTCGCTGAACATGAGGGTAGAGTGTACCAGCAGAGGGCAGGTGTCTGTATACAAAGAGTTTAGTTGGCACACCAAGAGGCTAACGAATAAGAATGGGTACCACTCTGAGCAAAATGCCAAAAAAGCGTGGATCTCGGCTTGACACTAACAGCGGCACACAGTATCTATTTTAGTGACAAAGGGGTACTAAATCATTATTTTCAGCTTCCTAACTAAACTAAATATTCTTCCCGGCTTGCTTTTTAGGAAAATCTCCAAATTTACAAGAACTACTAAGACAACGTCTAAAAAAAAAAAAAGCAATGGCAAAACCAGCATTCGAATTCGCCTGCTCTCCAGTAGCACGACATCTATGGCAGGCAGACCTGCAGAATGAGCAAGCAGTTTAAGAAACTGCTTGCTCATTCATTTAAGAGTATGTCCTATGTATAATTTTTTTTTATGCTGCAAAGCAAGCGCTGGAAGGAGGTTTCACGACATTAACGAAATTTCTTGCAATCAGTTGAGAACAAATTAGAGCAGTGAACTTGTCTTTGCTTCTGGCATAACGTTTTAGTGTTGCCCATGGAAACTCACATAAATTTGAAAATAAAAAAAAAGACTAACCTTCATAAAAAAATCTAACTTTGGCAAAGAAAAGTTACCTTGGAAAAAATATGTACAATATAGTTGTACAGCGTGCATTTGTGTGCTTAACCAATTTTGAGGCAAATCGGCGACAATGAAAAGAAGACGTTTGAGTACAATTAAGGGAAAGACAGAAAGGATGCATACCTACAACAAAAACATTTAGAACGACCACGGGCAGGAAATTCTGGTGAGGCTCTCGGAGTGACTCCCTCATATGGGCCTGCGCAGACCACAGAACAAGATCGGTCAGAGCTTGCAGCCATAAGGTGCTTCATACCATGAAGTTACAGAAGCGGGTGCAATTGGAAGCAAAGTGCATTTCATTTCTCTGAAAAACGAAGAGTTTAATAGGTAGCTTGCATTCATAACGTGATACAGTCATGAGTGCACAGACTTTTCAATGCAGCGCTATATCACCAACTTGTTAACCATGCCGGGCAACACTAAAAACTGAGAGCATTATTTTAAACTATCTCAGCTTAAAGTTAACCACGACAGAAGCCTCAAGCCATCCTTGCAAATTCAGTGCACAAAGCAAGCCATGTGACCTTCTAGTTGGACGCCATGGTACGTCGAGCTTATAATCATGCGTCATGCTGTTTTTGCTGCAAAGGCTTGTAGTTTCAAAAGTGGTCCAGCTTAAAGAGACTAAAAGTATAGACGTTTATGAGTGGGGCCCTCATTTAGTCTGCAGCTACATTGCGAAATAGGACGTTCCAACCGGGATGTTTGCTGCCTGTAACCACACGACCAGCTTGTGCCCAGCGATTGTTCGAGCTGAATACATGTCCTCGACAGTGCCATTATTTGACAAGCATTTCTATGACTGTTAAACATGACTGACTTACAGAGAGACTCCACCTCAACGACTAATGACTTGGGATACCTAACTGAATACTGATATATCAACTAAATGCAAAACAATTACCTGGCAAGCATTAAATTTTTCAAGAGGCTGGGTCGACTCCGCATTAAGTTGAAGGAGTCGATGCGTAATAGGACAATACAAACAAAAATATGCCTTATAATTCCTTTTGCACCCTCAAAATGATGTGTTTTTGAAGGTAAGGTACACAATGTTCTTGATTTAGAAAGTGCCTCAGCTGTACAAATGCATATGCAATAAGGGCACTTGCCAAGCCTATTCTACTCAGCTCTGTGCAGGTTAAGCTAAGTTAGAGTATAGAAGTACATGCTCACTGACACCATCAGAAAGGCAGGGAGAAGTCTCCGTTGTTCGACCTCCAGCCCGTCTGCTACCTTCGATGACGTTTCAGCGCCTGATGAGCCTGGAGCGAGCACATCTGTCTAAAGCGGGGTGAAAAGCACAAGCATGTGCTGGAGGACGCCCAGCCATTCTCTTTTTGTCATCGGCTGTACTACATATTTTTAGTAAGACATATTTTTAAGTGAGGAAAAGTACTGCAAATATGCAGTCCACCTTAAAGATAACAACAGTTGCCATTCACCATTTTCCAAATAAGTGCTCCCACGTACCGGAACATCTACACATGTGGTGCGTGAGTAGGTTCAGGACTGAGAGGCTAGAAAACGAAGCGCTCGCAAGGCTTGTCTGGCCCTTCCAACCATGCGGGTACATTCGTTGCAAGTTCCCGATTTGTAGACAAAATGATTTAGAATGAGCAAATCTTGTCTACGCCCGAGGTAGAACATTGAATTGTGATTCCCCCATATTGTGCGAACCATCCTTCAAACTGCGGTACCACCTGCAAATAAACTATGTTGTGCTGCGGCACGCGTCCATGCTGCCTGCTTCAGAGGAAAACCACTGCTCGTGTTGAAGACGACATCCCACAGTGGACAGGCAACAATTTTTAACGAACAAAAACAAAATTGATATCATTCAATAGACACAGATAGGCTCACAAAGTGTCGGCACCATGATTGTTGTTGTTGGTTTTACTCTTGCATACAAACAAAGGTGACTTCCTCTCTCCTCCGATGGACAGTAAAACCCCCTTATCTTGGTGGCCCCTATTTCTTCTCGAATCGGTCACAGAGGACATAATCGCAGTCACTGAATTCCGCAAAATTAAAGGCCGCGAAAATTAAAGGTTCGCCAACATTAAGGGGCTTACTGTTCTTTTGAGTGTCACATGATGTTAACATTTCAAGGAGGCTGAAGGTATTGGTTTAAGAAAAAATTGACCTATGAAAAAAATGCCCTTCTCCAGGTTAGGCACGCGAGGTTCTTTTGCACCTATATATATAAGGTGGCAAGTTTATTTCGGCAGAGCTTTTGGTAAAACGGAGTCACAAAAGTAGCTATACTTGGCGTCAACTATTTTGTGCTGCATTATAAAGCCAGAGTAGATTCCACAGTGCGTGCTTCAGCAGAGCACTGTTTGTTGCGAGAGCATATGTGGTTTAGTGTTGCATCCCATTTGCATAATCTAAAGAAACTAGCGCTGACAGAGTTGGAGCACTCCAAATATTAACAGCCGACTGTAGAAGCATTGAGAGATGCACACATGCGAACTGTGCATTTCTTAAAGGTGGGTTCGAGCAAAGGTAAAAACAATATCTATACTTACGGCGGCCATACTTGCCTTTCCCAAGCACGACCACTTTTCCCTCGGTAGCACCATCCAGTAAGAAGCACCAGCAACACGCCCATGAGACGCCGCCGCCTCCTGGATTGAATGACGACCCGCCTGAGGTCTTGGAAGGAGATCCGGAACACTGCTTTAGGCCAGATGTTGTATCTGGTGGGGCAGAGACTAAAAGCAAAAATTAACAAATTTATCTGAAGTGCTACATTCCTATAGGACAGCAGTATTTTTTTTAGGCCAGTGATTCACTTTAATTAAACACAAATGGTTGGTTTATATGATGAACCATCAGCCCCTATTTTTCTTAAGTGTAACGCAGTGCCTAACGTTACGTCCGACGGAACCCGAAATAAAAATTAAAGTTACGCCCAACGTAACTGTCAAGCATTCGAGTTACGTCCGACGTAACCCAAAATAAAAATTAAAGTTACCGTATTTACTCGAAAATAGGTCGAACTCTATTTGTTGGACCCACCGAGAATAATAAAAAAAAATTCAAATATAGGTCGACTTTTTTTTATTTTTAAGAACAGGGGAAATTTTGGGCAAAAGAAAGAAACCTTTATTTACATCACTTCACAGCTTGGTAGACATCCTCGCAAATCCGCCACAATACTTCACTGACACCGTTGTAAAATGACGACAAGAAACGAAAGAAGGTGCGAAACGACGAAAGACAAACTACAAAGACGCAAACAAAGCCGCCGTGTCGCCATGAGCAACACGCGAGCCGAGCCGCCTCAAGCAACTAACAAAAGTAACATCTTTTTTTTTTTTTCTTTTTTTGTGCGCGTTTGCGAGGATGGAGGACAAAGTGCATGGCGCATCGCGTTCCTCTCCTTCCCCATTGCCCAGCAAGGGGAACGCTAGAGGTGCGATGGCGAAATCCAATGCCCCAAGAGGTGCGCGCGATTGCGGCATCGGCCACCGCTGTTGTTTTCGGTTGTTTAACAAAAGCTTTTGGAAACAAGAAGCGGCGCAGCTCTACGGCAACGCCGGCTCGGTGACTCGATAGCTTCATGCCTCCGGTACGGTCGCAAAATTTGGTCGCGAATGTAGGTCGAAATTCTTTAGTCACGATTTCCGAAAAAAAAAAAAAGAAAAGAAAAAAAAAAAGGTCGACATATATTTGAATAAACACGGTAGTCAGCTGCGCGACGAGACACACATTATGAAAGCGATTGGTGCGAGCGATCAAGGTGATGAGCGACGTTTTCTAGAAGCCCAGGAACCGAGCGGCGCAAGCAGCGAGAGTGAGAAATCTTCGTCGCTCGGCGCCGGCACTCGTAGCTTCTCGTCGTCGCTCGTCTCGTTGATCGCTATATTGCTTACATGCTGTTCAGAAAGGTGCTCTAAGTGGTTACCATTGCATTGGGACCAGCCTCGCATTCAACCGTAACCAGTCTTGACTTTTTTTTAAGCCGCCCGGGTAGAAGTTAACATCGTACATACATCGTTTTCAAGCATGGCTCCTCGTTCATTGCTCGATTTACTTTTTCGTAAATGACAAACCGCAATGAAGCACAATTATTCTAGTTCAAAATTGTCACGAACACTTGGCACGCATGCTTACACTGTAGCGCACCTAACTTAATTTAAAAGTAGAACGAAAACGGGACGAGATTCGCTTACCGCTTCACGGAAACAGAGTCCTTCGGATCCTAGGCCTAACGGCCGAAATCGGAAGTCGCCTGCGGTCCGGCGATCGGACGAGTTGAGCCGGCCGCGCTGTGCTGACCCCGGCTGACCAGGCCTGGTTGAACCATGTGAGGCGTCGTCGAGTTGAGAGCCAGAGACGCAGTAGAAACGGACCGTAAAACATGTCCCGTAAAACGCAGAAGGAGCCAGCGCCAAAACCGCTACGTCTGGCTGCGTCGCCATCTCCGCGACGACCGGAAGTGTGTAAACCGGGACTGGCCGGGAAGTTAGAAAAGGCGCGGCAGCGGAAGCCACTGGGCGGAAGCTTTACGTTTCGGTTTCGCTTTTCTCCGACATCGGCCACGGTCGCGGGCTGGTATGTTTGCGGCTGGTTGCGACGACGCGAGGGGCCACGAAAAGACGCCGAGTTGGCCGAGTACGAGTCACGGCCCACGGTACGAGCAACGGGCCATTTGCCCCTGTCGACCGGCGATGCGGTATCCGCGGCTTAGTGTCACGATCGGTTTGTTGCCGTGTACGTTGACTCAAAGCTCGAAGTTATGCAGTTCCGTCAGTTCCGTTCCGGCACCAGCCGCACCACGTTTTCCGGTGCATCGCACGTGGAGGCCTTTCGACGCATTCAGTGAACGTAAAGATCGCGCCCGCTGTCTTCGGTGCTGTGGAAGAAGTTGGGAGACGGAAGAAGCATCAAAACCAAGGCGTTTAGGACTCCAGTCCGGGCCGCCGGTCCACTCTGAACGAGAGGCGACGTGTGTGTGCACGCTTTGAGGAAGCCTCCACGTTTCGCCGCGCCAGACCTCGCCGATCGCGACCAGACCCCGAGTCCGAGAGGCTCTTGCGCAGCCAGGAACGGCAGCGAGGTAGGAGCTGCTCGTTCTGCGCAACCATGCAGTGCTCTACAGTGATCGGAGCTCTCGGTGTCATGCGTGCTTGCACCGAAGCCTTTGTGACCCCTTCGGACGCGCAAGTCGTACTTCGCAAAGGTTTGGACGGGGCCGCCCTCACCGAGCAGCTCCGCTAAATTCCGCTTACTTATGATCGCAATAAAAGCTTGCGTTTGTTCTCGGGAAAAAAATTGCGGGACCGCTCTCCGCGCCGCCGACGAGGTTGGCCGCCACCATGTTCTCAGCTGTTCACTCGCTCCCGCAGCGAGCGCCTTCCGATAATCCTCCCCGTTCCAAAATGCGATGCGATCTTCGTTTACATGGGCTGAATGAATGCGCACTCGCCATCTCGATCCACCTCTGTCTAGCGACTTTAATGCGATGCGCTTTGCGCATTATGCCGTTTACATGACCGCATATTGAATGCGGCAACTGGATTCAATGCGGCTAAGTCGCATTCATGTAAACGCGGCTTATGTTATTTTTCGACATGTATGATGTATGTAACGATACCGGTGGTAAACGATGGACGTTTTTGTTGGAAGATGGCGGTCGTCTTTCTGCATGTATGGTTTAGTTATACCGGTGGTCTTGTGGTATAGGCGTTTCGTTGGAAAGATGGCGGTCGCCTACGTCATCGGACGCAAAATCATACCAGCCATACCGAGTCATATCGGCGAGCAAACCGGCTGCCAGTATAGACAGACCCGGAGCCATAGCGGTGCCGGTATCTCCAGTTATGGAGAACGCAAAACCAAACTAGCTGCATGTATAATAACAATAAATTATGATGGTGTCATACCAGGACTGTACAAGCAGCAGGTTTGTTTCTTGTACGTTTTTCCAATAGGGATGACAGATGGCATTGATAAGGCTCACCTGTGATCCCTACACAACAGGGTTGCATTACCCTGGAAAACATTACTTTTTCTTCTTTTCCTATGCACTACCGGTGAAAGCCCCTTCACAGATTCTTACTGCATAGGAGCATAATGCTGCATGAAAACCTGACCTTGACTGATTTAACAAAATTCTCAGTTGAATGAAACGATGTAGGCTCCCCTAAACTTAGCTAGGTAGAGATTATATAGAAATTATTTAGCTGTACTCAAATTAGAAATATGGATAGACCTGCTTAAAAGTGCACAAAAGGGGTGTCTGAGATCATCTGTTCTTGGTCATAACTCAATTAGGGTGTCCAGCAAATTATTCTTTCGAAATCCCTTGACTTTTCCAGGTTTTCCCTGACAACTTCAGGTGAAATTCTGACCACTGTAGAGGCGGTTTAATATATAAGACCATTACAACACAAGGCATTAAGCAGTATGAGGATCATTTTGCATGCGCTTAATCCAACTTGCATATTCCGAAATATTCAGGTTCGTTCAGTCTGGATTAAACGAGCACTCTCTTGCCCCCGACATCGTTAGTGAAGAGGCCACTTCCAAAAACACGATGAAAACAACGCTCAACAAAGCATGTCAATAACCGAATGGCAATATGGCACCCAGATGCACACTTTCGGCTAATTTCGGCTTAAGGCTTGGATTGAAGTCTGCGGCTTTTCCATTTGTTGCTAAATATAGTAGCTCTAACTGGATCCAGCCTAGTGTTGTGTCCTCAATCCAATCCAAGGCTTGTACTGGATTTGTCGGCTGTTCTCTTTGCACCGGGTAGCACACTCTACATCGCATGAGCAGAGCCCGCGCTCCGCTCTAAGCAGAATTTATTGCCCATTTTTCTGCTCCTAAAGCGCGAAACCACCTGATCCGACGTGCAACTACCGGAATGACCTTCGGAGGCGAGGGTTTTCGTAGCACCGGAGAGCGTTGAAAACCCTCGCATTGCCTGATCGGACGTCGGATCGGACGGTTTTGTCGTACATGTGTTTCGCGTTTAAGTCCTCAAGTCTTTGCTCGGGGCACTCGATGGCGTTTCCGGCTCACTTTCTTTGACAGGGAAAATGACAATATCCCTGACTTTCCCCGGTAATTAAAATTTCCCCGACAATTCTCTGTTTTCCAGGTTGCTAAACACCCTGTGAATCTACGGGCTCTAAGCATCCTAAAAATAAAATTATGCTCATGCAGTGCTTATTTCACTACTAAAAATGGGATCTAAGATCGGGTATGCCCCTTTGTGAGCGGAAATTTTCGCGCCAGCGGCATATAATTTAGCCAAGGCGACGACGGGGTGCCTTCCCGAGAGCAGATGCTTCGTCTGCTCTCGGAAACGCGGCTAGCGATTGGCTGACGAGTGCCTCTCATCACCCGCCATCACCTCGGCAGGATTATGCTCTGCCCTACTCCTGCAGAAAGTTCCACTCAGAAAGAGGCGCGCCCAATCTCAAATCAAATATTTAGAAGGGAAATAAGCGTTGCAAAAGTCCAAATATTTTTGGACTTCTAAGGTGCGTAAGAGATTGTAGAATGAGTTATCACCAAGAACAGGTGGCCTCAAAAACCTCTTTAGTGCACCTTTAACATGGTGTATTTACTTGAAACAGGCAGTTTACGGTTGTGTCCGAAAGCTTACTCGACCCAACTCCTGCTCATAGCATTTAAACACCTGCCCAAGTTCAGCGTCCATCTATCAGTGTTGTAACATGACAGGATCCGTGTAACTCGGACCCAAATGAGTATTTGAAACACAGTACAAGGCGAAGTGCTCCTTGAAACAATGGAATCAAGGAGAGTGAATCACTAGAATGCTTATAAGCTGTGTAAGTATAAGTGAAAGTATAAGCTCCAGCTGCACACTGTTTTATCCCACTGGCTTACAGCAATGACGGGCACTCTGACATCAGTACTCAAACTGTTCCAAACACAGCAAAGAAAATGGAGTTATCATGAAGCAATTATTTTGTTTTAATTGCTTGATGCACCACCACCACAAGCTATTTTGACAGATGAGCCAGCTTGACACTAATGCTGTCAGACTGGATTTGCAACATCATTCAGATGCAACTATACATAAGCATACTTTGTAGATTGTTTTCTAGATATAGGCCTACAATGGGTTCACGCGAGGACAGACAAGAGGGCAGACAAAACGTGTCATGACGTCAATCTGTTTCCTTTTTGTAATCCTGTTTCCCTTGACTTGGGATTGCTTTAATCATGATATGATCGTTCACCAGCTCGCCCACGCTTTACCACTCACTACGGTAAACATAGAGGCTGTTTCACCTAATATTGAAGAAAAGAAAGTTTAAAAAAATGATGTAAAGAACAGGCCAACAGCATTTTGAACAGAACGCAGAAAGAAAGTCAGGGACCAGAGAAGTGCTATAAACCTTTCCAGTATCAGATACAAAAAAATAAATAAAGATAGATGTTTACCTCGACAGTTTTTGATGTCCCCTTCAATGCCCCTCTCGACGCTCCTTTCGATGTTCCTTTTGACATTGCAGCATCCTCATCACTCGTGTCGAGCAACATCGACTCCAGCAGCTCCTCGAGATCTCTGCGCACCGCTAAGAAGGATAAACACATATTATGGGTTACTTCTGAAACAACCCTTACTCCTTCCTAGGAGGGGTGTACCATATTTATATTAATTGTCTACCGCATGCACCGGCCACTTCGATGTAGATAGACATATTCATCGTCTTGAAATGTGATTCCTGGAGTCAAATGCACTTGAGCCACCGGTGTGGCAAGCCTTCCATGAATCACCATAGCCACAATTTGGAAGTGTGCTGCACCCCCACGTGGAAAGCTAATTCCAGGTGATCAATGACTGCAAAATGACACCTTCACATTGCTTTCTGAATACGGAGGGCATTATCCTTATTAACCTGCTAGAACCGGCAACCACCATCAACATAGCCGGATATGTGGCTACTCTCAGGAGACTGTGTTGCGCCATTCAAAGGCAGTCAAGAAAAATGGGCGATCTTGAGCATGACACTGCCCAACCCCACACAACCAAGGAAACAATAGGGGCAATCACCACGTTGGTATTTTCATGTCTGCTACACCGACCGCACTTGCCCAACTTAGTCCCCACTAACTATCCTCTATCTGGTGCCATGAAAGAAAAACCACAAGAACTCCATTTCATGAATATTGACAAAATGGAAACAGCTGTCTAGGCATGAGGGCAAAACATTCCGAAAGGGTGGTTCTGGCATGGAATCGCAAGGCTGCCACATCGTTAAAATAAGCACATTTGTCTCTATGGAGGCTATGTCGAAAAAGTCAAAATGCCTACCGGCTGCTAAGTATGTGTGTTACCTGGAGAAAAAAAAATCCTAAATCAATCTGCCATGCACCTCATATACATGGCTTGCACGCGACATCACTCTGCAGTGCTGGTGATGTCGCCCGCCCAGCTGATCGTCTATCTGTGTGATGTCCTAGTGTCAGTATAAATAACCACCCTGGCAGGTGGTTATTCCTACTTATTTCCAACTTGAAGGTACAAGTTTCCACTGAAATAAGTTTCACCGACACATGTTTCGTCTACAAAAATATTTTCTTTCGCTATATGGATTGGACTGCATTATGTGATTCATTTAGCTTGCTGGAAGTTTAGAGGAATGCTGTCTGTAGGCCGCGACAACCTAGGCTTCCAAACCGTGCTGTACGTGATCACCCTTGCCGTCCGTCGGGGAATATAGTTACAATATCAAGGATCGAGCGTGCATCGCCAAGAGTTCAGCAAGCTAGGCTATGAAGTAGCCAGAAGGCCTAAATCTAGAGGCACACAGGCCAGCCCATGTACAGTGGCCCAAGTTTCTAATAATATCAAGCAAGCGTCGACAGCTGGGCCAGCCAGCACTGTGCTACGGAGGGGTGCGGCGATACGGGAGAGATTAGGCACGTGCTCACAAAGCTCTATCCAGTGACAGCGTCGTCTGCTAAGCTATTCTGTTTACCGCACACATCCCAGGTGCTCATCTGCTGGCAGAGAAAACCGCTTTTACGCAAAGATCTCAACACAGCTTGCTTATCACTCGCTTTTGTTTGTTTTTTTTTTCTTTTTCGGTCACACTAAATAGCAGCTGGCAGCAAATTCGAACACAAGACAACACAACCAGACCGCAGAGAGAAAATATTGTCATTGCGCCACTGTTTATGCCGCGCAAGACAAGTATCACACCAGCGCGCGCTCTTCAGACATTTGCTCTACGAACCGATAAAAGAAGCAGAGAGAAAGAGAGATCAAGAGAAGTGGGCATTGGATAATCAATGATGTCATGTCAATCAGCGCCCTGCACTCCTTTGCTACGGAAAAGGGGCTGTGCGCGGTCAACGGAATAGCCTAGCAGATGAGAAGATGACGCTCGCACCGGAAAGTGCTTTGTGCGCAGGCGCATAATCTCGCCCGTATCGCTACACCCCTCCGCGGCATGGCACTGGCCGGCCCGGCGATCGAAGTTCGCTTGATATTATTTAAAAAATTGGGCCGCTGTACATTGCTGAAGTCATTAGGCACTGCAGATAACGAAAAAATGCTGCCGGCAAAACGGACATGCGACTGTTTCAACAAAACGATTCGTCAATCAAACGTAGCAGTGTCGGTGAAACATTCTATGAACTGATTGCTACCAGGCTTGCACACATCACTCAGACTATATTTTCAACAAGTTCCTGCTGCTTGCTCTAAATAACACCTACAGTGCTAACAAAGCACTGCTGAAGTCAGGGTACTAACAACAATCATGGCAATGAAGCTGCATTCACACTGGCATTTGAATCGCAACCGCAAAGCTGATCTGCTTACTTAAGTCACCAAATGCACGTGAAATTGGACTGCACCATTAAGCTACCCCGTACGCAACCGCTTTAGGATCGCGATTCAACCACCAGTGTGAATGCAGCGCGAGTCAAGTACATGTTTTCGCGGAAGAAATATCCGTTGCAATGCACAGAGCACGCGCTAGCTCGCACTCCTAGCCTTCGTTGGTACTAATAAGTTACGTCCAAAGCGCTGCATTCCTAGGCAAGAGAGAGCGGGGGGTTACGGGGTTTCAGTGCTCCGCCCGCCGGATGTACCCGCCCACAGGCGTTCTTTGTAGTAGCCATGCCGTAGACATGCCAGGCATGTCTAGCTAACGGCTTGAGACTCTCATGCGCTACAGTGCAAGGAAAAAGAAAGGTCGTGAAACAAGTTACAACACGATTTGATGGCATCACTCAAACAGACGCGTAGTATATACAGATGTAGGCACCCTGGTGACACCCGATTCGAAGGAGGCGTTGTAATATCTGCCCTGGAAAGTTTACCCAAAATCAATACTTACGGCTCAACTTGACGAGTTGTGCGGCCAGCACTTGGCTCGTACCAGTCGCACGCTTGTTGTGGTCTTGATCGGGCCACACGACCTTAACCCAGTTATTTTTCTGAGTTGGCCCGCGGTACTCAGGCCAAGTCTTTGAGTTATGTTTGGTCACTGGGTCGAAGTTTTTGATATATGACACGGACTCGACAGCGAGGGATTCGTCCGTAAACCTGAACAAGGCAAATTTGTCCATACCGTTGCGGAAGTTCAAACAAAGCACGTGCGAACAGTAGCTCCTGAAACGCAATTAATTGGATTGGATTGGATTTGGCTACTGCACCACCCTCTGACAACTGGCTACAACGCTGCAACCCAAAACTGGCTAAAACCCGAGACCAAAACCTCTTTTATTTTTTTTTCGTTTTTTTTTCTTATGTTGGCTCGGATGGCTCGTAAAAATGGATTGCAATTAATGTGACGATATCGTTTCGCCGACATACGTTGCGTGGACAACCTTCCATCGAAACACGTTTCATCAAAACACGTTTATCGAAACACGTGTTATCACCACAACACCTTTTGTTGTCACTGACGGCACTGACGGTTCGTGAAAATTCGTCTTGTAAACCTCACACTCTTGCTACGTTACGTCGACAAAGTATTTAATTATGTAGATTGGATTTGGGTGACTATCTTCACTTCGCTCGCTGGAAGTGTATCGGAAATGCTGACGACATGAACTGTGTTCGGGCTGCTGCAGAAGCCCGATATCGCCTTGATCACTGTTGACACGGTTTAAACGCATTTGTTTGAACACACATACCGTAATTAACACGAGCTCGTTTCGATGAAAAGATTTGTTGACAAAACGATCTGTCGGTGAAACGTCGTACGACGAACTGAGTGACACCGATATAACTACCAGTTTTATTTTCGTAGCACGGGCGGCATAGATTGCTCCTGTAGGCTTGAACATCGCAATCACTTTGTAAAAAACATGCACGAGTTGCTCGTTGATAAGCAAACGACACTTCTAAGGATTAGGCTTGCTTTTGCGCTAAATCCGGTTGGGGAATGCCGTTCGTTAATAGTGTTCGAACAAAAAGTCATGGACTGGCGTCCATCCTGCGGCAAATCGTTCGCAAGGACGGCACGCCGGTTAACGCTAACATATGGGCATGATAGAGATACCACAACATTCGGATTCGCACTAACTTTATTAACGTGCCGACCACCAACGTGACCAACGCTGGTGCCAACTAACACGACAGAAGGTGCGAAGGCAGGCGAATTTTTCCACTGTAGAAACACCGCGATCAGCACCCAGATATGTTTATGGTGTGTGAAATATATTTCCAGGATAGATTTCGAATCTGGATTGATACATATTTACAACGTATGAAGCAATGAGGTGTCGATCAGGACGTACGCTCTTTTATGAAATGCGCACAGCAATGCTGATATGGGCTAGCTGTAGCAACCGGGAGGGGCTAGCTGAGGGGCTGTACCATGTGTATCACTTTTTCAGGGTTCTCGACACCATGTCTTCCAACGTTTTCTTACGTTACGTTACGATTACAAGTGCACCCCGATATTTGCTTCGTGCCGTCTCTTTGAACTGATTTCATTGCCATGAGGCATAAGCATGGATTTTGAATGTCATTGCAGTGACCCGTGGTGTTCTTTCTTTGTGTAAGTGAACTTTCGAGGTGTGTCTGTTCTTGTGCGCTGTGAAGTGTAAGCGTGTATCGACATATGCTCTCCGTAACGTAACGTAAAGTAGGAAAAGCTGCTGCGTGACACAAACCTTATGTGGTTTATCTGAGGAGCTTGTGAGACAAGATCATTAAATCCTGATTCACGCAGCAACTTATCTTATGGATATCTTGTAAACCCTGAGATGGGGAACGATAAAAAAACGGACGAACACAACAAAATGTGAACGTAAGCTACGTTACGGTAGCTTCCGTTCAGATACAACCGACTAGCCGCGAAATCCGGATGAAGCTTTAGGTGGCATGCGAAGCACGAATGCTGATGTGACTCGTGTTCGCAACGTACGAGAGCATTCCTGTGTGTAGCTCGGGGTTCAACTGTGGGTAGCCGACGGACGATATCAGGGGTAATAGAAAACGAGACCGACGGGTTAAGTTAGTTGCCGATCTGCCTGCTGCTTCCAATCTGCACGAGGGTGGGTAGTCCTAGGGCCACTCGATCTATATGGCACCTGGCTCAAGGTAGTCCCTACCCCACCTTTCTCTACCTTGACGATAGCTGGGGTGCCTGGGGCACAAGGCCTAAACACTCGCTTGCAAATCCTAGACCTTGTTCTAAATAAACCCCAAGAATAAAACCAAATTTTGCTGGCAAGACTAAACACTCTCATCAGGTGGCGCTAGCTACCACTACATTTTAGTGACACAGTCGTATTATGGATCTATCTATTGATCACGTCTACAACAACAACCCAGCTGCCCAGCTGCCACCGTCAGGTTGCATGAGCTTTTTTTTGCAGGTGTAGGCAGCGTGGCAGAAACGCTCCTGTTTGTTTAACGGTACCAGGTACAGGATACAGCTCCGTACTGCTGTACCCTGTCGCCGCCGTGGCGAAGGGAAGGACGCGCGGCCATGCCTTCAAGGTACAAACGACACCTCGAGCAGGATGTGCCCGTGCACGAAAGAACAGCAAATCGACAAAAACTGCACATGTCTGCTGCTGGGGCCTCCGCTGCTGGGGCCTCCACAGCCAGCGCCTTCCCTGTGGTTGAAGACTGTGATGTCGCCGACTCCTCGCAATATGACGAGGTTACGGAAGGCGATATTTCTACCGGCGACCTAGGGGTACACACCGGAGAGGTAAATAAATTTAGTTTATTTTGTTGCTGTAACTAACCTGCATTTAGACAGCTTGAATGCATGACTGTTTACACTGTAGAGGGGAATCGGTTTGCGAGTGGGCTAAGGGCGCATTCACACTGGAAGCGGATTCGCTTTCGCAAAGTGCTTGCGAACGCGGATCCGCTTCCAGTGTGAATGCGCCATAGGGGCTAGCGCACACCAGCTCGGAGCACGTGGAGCGAAAGCTCGCGCTGCAGAACTCAGAGATCCTGTGTTCAATCCCCACCCCTGCCCGTTTCGATCTGGATGAGCATCGTACCGGCGTGCGGTCGTGTACCACTTCTGCGTGGTGCACATTAAAGACCCCAGGCTAGCGGTTGTACTGCACTGGCTAAATTTCTCATCTACAGCAAGTGACTGGTCGCATTTTTGAGATGGCTGACGTACTATGCGCTGTCTAAATATCCCCACAACCTCAATTATTATCTACATTGTAGATGAGCAATTTAACCAGCCCAGTAAAACCACTAGCCTGGTGTCTTTAAAGGGCAGCTCCGTCGTAACTTTGAGAGGCGCCACTTTTTAACAACTTTTCACCACACATTTCTGGGGCACTCCTGAACATGCCAATGATATATCTCGTCAAAATATAAATTTTATTAGTAGAAAATTTAATTTATTTACGCGTACATGCCGAAATCACTGCCAGCTGCTCAAATGACGACGCTAAGCAAGAGCAGCTCAAGATAATTAACGCAATTAGCACAACTGGGGAGACAGGGAGGACAGAGGAAAATTGGGACTCCCACCCACGTGGCTCCGGCCCAAAGTCTCAACCCTGTCTCCAATGGGTCTGGTTTTGGAGTACCGACAAATAGGGAGTGTTTTATATTTATCTTTTTCTTTTGTTTTGCTCCCCTGAAGGCCATTCTGGTGGTTATTTTCATCGGCCCAGTGATAGTTGCAAAAATGTACAAGGTGTAACAAAAAAAAAATATTACAGTGTTTTTTTTTACCGCAAAATTAAACCGAATCGCCGAACGCTGATTCTCCGCCCAAAGGTAGCGCTAAAGGTCACAACCAGATGCCAAAGTTTCAGCCCGATCCGATACCTTAATCAAAAGTTATAAGTGATTTTCTGAAAATTTCAATGGGAAAATGGAGCCCATTTTCTCCCGTTTTCGGTTTCTGGTGCCATAGAGCCCCATGTATTCCAAAACTCTGTGGGCCGCCATTTTCCCATTTAAATTTTTAGAAAATCACCTATACTTTTGGTTAAGGTATCGGACCGGGCTGGAACTTTGGCATCTGGTTGTGACCTCTAGGGCTACCTTTGGGCTTAGAATGAGCGTTCAGCAGTGCCTAGTTTATTTTTGCGGTAAAAAAGAACTTGTAATTTTTTTTGTGACACAGAGGGAAAGAATTTGAGGGAGGGAGGTTATGAAGATTGTTTAGGCTAGGTGGCGCAAGCTACTGCTTGTTACAAAGGGTATACATCCGCTAACATCCATCCATCCAGGGGGCCGCCCCATGGTTGTGGAAAAGTGTAGCACGGCGCAGGGAAGTGCAGGGAAGTTACTTCCGGTGTGTGTTTCAAGATAGATGGCACTCCCGAATCGAATACGACGATGTAGACCGAGCGCACAGGTGCAGGAAGTGTAGGTATATCAAACGCAGCTTAATTTGTGTCATAGAATCGGCTATTGTTAATAATAGCAGGAAATGTCTCTCTCTTTGTGCACATTAGCAGAGCAGACGCTGGAGAGGAAGAATGGAAAGAAGGAAACCACCAATCTTGGCGAGGAGTGGTGCTTCCCTCCTCTTTACTCTCCTGCGATTCTTAAACTGCAGCAGACTATAACAGCTGCCTCAATCGGGGCTTCTGCCGCAAGTGTGTGCACATGAACTGCGCGTTCACGAAGCTGAAGCCGCGGCACGAACACAATGCAGCAGCTGTGTTCAATGTACCTACACCTCCTGCACCGGTGCATTCGGTCTACACCTATGTTTGATTTGCAAGTGCTGCCTATCTTGAAACACACTGGAAGTACACTTTCTTGCACTTCCTGCACTGCGCTACACTTTTCTGCACCGCTGCAGGTAGATCGAATGTACCTGTGTTCTGATATTGGGCGAGTCAAGCTCAAACTCCACATGTGTGAATGTTTATACATGTTAGCAGTTACGGTCCCTGGGCGCCGCCATCGTGTTAATTTGGCATGTGCTATGGCGTGACCATAATCTGATTACGACTCCCTAGCAAGGCGTCTCAATCGAATAATGGCCTAGCCCTTGTGCACCCCAAATGAGCAAGATGGCGGCTCCCAGAGTCCATATCTACAAACGTGTATACCATATGTGATGTCACAATAAAATGAAGTGCCAGTCAAGTAGCAAATTAGTTTCGGGTTTTTTTAATTTTGACGATTATAGATTATCTAACCAGTTTTTTAATGATTGAACAACTTCTCTCGGCTCAGTTTTCGGTGCTTTTTCAGAAAATGTGTTAAGTTAAAAATGCTCAAATTGATAGCGGAGGTTTTCTTTAACGTGCACCACACAAGTAGTAGTACACGAATGTGTGCCGGCACGATGCTCATCCAGATCGAAACACGTAAGGATAGGGATTGAAAATTTGTAAGTGTTGCACTTTGCGGCTTCTGCAGCAGCAAAAGAGCGATTGATTGGGTCACATACTGTGTGAGCGTGACAAGACATGCTGCACGAGACCACAACAGGCGAAGCACGAAAAGGACAACAGAGGGACCTCTGTTGTCCTTGTGATTTGATTTACGATCGGGACACGCTCTATTTTGCGCGGAAAGTTCCGCCCAGGAAGGAGCGTGTCAAAATTGTAGATACCATTTTTAGTAGGAAAAGGAGCATTGCATGAGCGTAATTTTTGAGTTTTTACGATGCTTAGAGCCTGTAGAATGACTTATCACCAGAGCAGTGAATCTCGATAACGTCTTTAGTGCACCTTTGAGTGTTGTTATTCTTTGACTATCAGAAATCCTTCTTTACACACTAAACAATCGACAACCGGTTTTTCCATTGAAATTTCAACTCGTTCTGTTGCGGTACGCAAAATGACGACCACCAGTGAAGAAAGATGCACTCAAAAGAAACAGATCTGCTACTGCAATTAATCCTCACTATCTTTCAGTTGTTGAGGAACAGTAACCAAAATATTGACCGACTATGGACTCGGCAACAGATGAAAAATTTCTCATTGTTCGATAATGCTCACCCAGCAAAACTATGTGGAATCACATCCAATAAGCAGTCGAGAATGCTCTCACTCTCTTCCTTCACCAAAATCTGATCCCAGGGGATATATGTTCTTGCAGTGTTGTTTACACTTACATGTTGTGTTAATTGTTTTTGTTACAATTACTAGGTTCATGGATGGAACCTTGCCATAGCTCACTGTGTGGCAGATAAGTCAGCTGATGTTAGTTTGATTTTTTAATTACAGAATGCCCACGGCACTGAACAAGAAATGCTGCTAGAAGAGCCTCAGGATTCATGCCAGGTACAAAAGCGGGAGTCATTGCAAAAATGCTCCACAAGCTGGGACTCTTCGACGTAACTGTATCGCGAAACAGCACTGGCCATATTCGCCCTTTTTTTGTTTGACTGCAAACTAATTAATGCCACCTTTTGAATAGCCCTTTCCAACTCCTGGCTGGCACTTTTGAAAGCATTTTTCCTCCCTTAAAAACATGAAAAAATTTGTACAGTGTAAGAAGTGACTCTTTCGGAAACAAAGCTTGCAGATTTAGCCTGGTAAACGAGAAAAAACAGTAGCTTCGCATTGCACCGGAAGCGTTTTTTGGCCTGTTTGTATACCAGAGCCACCACATTTCAACCTGCATGATATAGAGCAAATAGAGACCATTGTTTCCTGTAAGCCTAGATACAGAAGTAACGTTTTTAGTTTGAAACTCCCACCAATCTTTTGGGCATGAATAAGCTGTTGTAAGAACACTCCTCCATTAATTAGAACACATCGCTTCAGACCCAGAACTGCATGCATTTGTGAATTCAGTTATTGTTTGGGCCCTTATGAAACATGATGACGTGCAGTGACCTTATTGAAAACACATATAAAGAGATCCATGCGGATAGGTACGAGAAGGAAGCTATAGTCGATAACAGCTTAGCAGTTTACTAGAAGCTCTTCCCACAACTTTTAACTGCCAGCTAGCAGTTAACAAGAAGTTCTGCCCACAAACGTTAAATGCCAGCTTCAGGTCCCTGCATAGTCGAGAAAATAGTACATTGCCTGCTTCGCGACACTTCCTTCAGGCAGGATTGGAGCTCACTGCTGATTGAGCAGTTGCCAACGTTGCATGAAAGCAAAGGTGGTTCCGTGACATTGCACAACGCAGAAATCAGGGCCATAAGATCTTCCCCGAAAAGATATGGCCAATGGTAGGACATGACCCTTATTCCCACAACACCTCTATGCGTGGTGGGGCGAGGCAATTGTCACTTACCTTCCTTGCCACGGGACTGACTGTGACAAGACCTGGCAAAGTTGCCAATTTCACAGATGAATAAATATTCCTTTGAAGGTGTCATTTCATTAGGCAACTTTCATTTGTTAGGTTCAGAGCAAGGTACTTGGCGATGGTGGTGCACTTGAGCTTGCTCAGACAGATCTCATGCAGCACAACACTTTGATCGTGATGAGCACATCTCGAAAGAAAACTAACTGAGAAGCAGATGGCATCGGGGTGACAGGCCAACCCCTCAGCAAGCTAAGTTGCTAAGCCTAGTACGTCTAGCTACTTGCACGTTTGATGCATTTAAAACTTCGAAGGCCGCAACCACTGCCGCAACCACTGAACCTAAACACTCTTGCACAGAAACTGCAGCATACAAAAGAATGGCTTGTGCATTTTCTCAGGATAAATGTTGAACTGATATGTTTCCCTCTATCAAACCAGGCTGAAACAGGATGTCCCTTAGCACCAGCTGCAGATTTGGACAGATGCCCCACGGAAGAACAGACAGCTGCACAAGTAAGAGAGATATTCTGGTCTACTATACCGGAGTCCTTCAATGCTTCTCTGGTCACAAGAACTTCAGGCGAAGTTTGGTACAGGGACAGAAGCTGTCATTTATTCCACCCCGATGCCACTGTCGGGGTGGCGTCAGAGGCACCACCGTCGGGTGGGGGCATGGCACGCAACAAGCCACTGCCAATGCCTCCAGTTTGTGGGGGTGGTTGCGGCAGTACCAACGCACTAGTATACTTTTTCTACCCTTCACTTGCATAGTAATTTCCATATGACAATTCCTAAAACATGCCTGCCAGGCAGGCCTGTAGCCAGGGGTGAGGCTCATGGGGCCCGGCCCCCCCCCCCCAAAATCTTCCATTTTGCTGGGACCTCCTCTCCCCCCTCCCCCTCATACAGCATTTTGTCATGAGCGGACCCCCCTGAAACAAAATCCTGGCTACGTGCCTGCTTCCAGGCACATATCCAGGGGCCTTGTGCAACTTTTGACTGGGGTGGGGCAGGGTTCCTCTCAGAATTCAGCTGGAGACAGGGTCTCCTGCTAAGCAGCCAAGCCTGCCATTGGAGCAAGCACGCACATCCTGCACATTTAACTAGAGCTGTGTGAATAATGATTCGGATCAAATAGCACTGCGACATTCATAGCCTTCATGGTGTAAAGGGAAGCCGCGCATACCAGCTGTTTTTGCAGTGTTGAAGCTAGGCATGACATTGTGCTATTCAATTAATAATAATAATAATAATAATAATAATAATAACTTTATTTCCATCAAATGATGGGGGGCCCAAAGGAAAAAAGCTGCAGTAGGCAGCTTGACTGGTCCTCGGGCCCCTTACATTCGTCAGCAGCAAGCAGGCGGAAAAAAAAAATACAAAAAAGGCAAAGTATATAGTGAAACCGTTGCACATCTCCGGTTGACATTTCTACAAACCAAGGTTCACCCAAGTACAAAAAACATAGAATGATCACGTACAAAAATATAAGCGCAGGTCTTGGAAGGTTAAACTATCAAAGTCAATATCATCAATGCTAAAACTATTTAGTAAATGTGGAAGTGTGAAATTTAACATTTGATAGCCATAATTTGTTCGTTGCGTGACCATCCTCCATTTTTCTGCGTTGCGGGTGGAATAATGTGGGCAAGTTTCCCTTAACGACGCAAGTCTTTCCAGAAAACACAATCCCCTTTTCTTTTCACTTTTAAAACTTGTAGCGAGTCTGTACTGATATAATTTAAAAATGTTAATTATTTTACAAGTCTTAAATAAATCGGCAGAGTGAAAGTCATATGGCACATTACATATTCCTCTCAATATTTTTTTCTGGAGCAAAAACAGTTTTTCTATATTAGTCATTGTGGATGTGCCCCAAACTAGAAGACAATACGTTAAATGGGAATAAAATAGTGATTTATAGAGCAACAATTTAACGTTCGTTGGTAAAACAGATCGGTAGCGATTTACGATTCCAACTACCCGAGCAAGCTTTGGAACAATATAGTTTATATGATTATCCCAGCTCATTGTCTCACTAAAAAACACTCCGAGTGTTTTGAAACAACTAACGATTTCGATGGGAGACGAGTCAAAGCGGAGAACCTTCGATATAACCAGAGACTTATTTTTTGGTCGAAATATGACGGCTTTAGTCTTATTAATATTAATTTTCAGTGAGTTGCTATCCCCCCAGCCTTTTATATTTAATAGAGTAAAGTTCGCCATATCAATTAATTCGTCACAGGTTTCACCAGAAAAAAAATGGTTGTGTCATCAGCATAAATTAGAAATTTCGCCTTAGTATTTACGTTGATTATATCATTAATGTATAAATTAAAAAGAAATGGTCCCAATATGCTTCCTTGTGGAAAGCCTGACGTAATAGATCTTACAGTGGAAGAATGACCGTTTATGTTAACATATTGCTGACGATGTCGCAAGTACGATTTTAAAAGCTGTAGGGCATGTCCACGAATGCCATAAATTTCAAGCTTTTTGAATATTACTTCGTGACTAAGACAGTCAAAGGCTTTTGTGAAATCTAGGAACACTCCTAAAACTAATTTTTTACTTTCAAAATTTTCTAAAATAAATTCTTTTTGATTAAGTAAAGCTGTCTCTGTTGAACAGTTTTTTCTGAAACCAAATTGCGAGGAAGTTATGAGGTCACATTTATTCGAGAAATCTACTAAACGGTGATAGAGTAGCTTTTCCAAAACCTTCGAAAATACGGGCAATATAGAAATAGGTCTATAGTTGCCTAAGTCATTTTTATCACTTTTTTTATACAGTACAGACACCTTCGCTACTTGCATTCTTCTGGGAAACACACAAGACTCCAGAGAAAGATTAAAAATGTAAGTTAACACGGGAGCAATTAGGTCGGCAACATACTTAATTGGGCGAATTTGCATTCCATCAGCGTCGCAGCTGCCGCTATTTTTAAGTGCATAATCACATTAGTTATTTCTGAACTAGCAATTGACTCTAAAAATATAGATCTACAGTTTCTTTGACAAATATATTTACATGAGTCATTAGTGTCGGCAATACTAGATATATTTACAAAATATTCATTAAACACATTTGCCAAATCTTGGCCAGTTAAACTTACACCTTTGTACTGCAATGTTTCAATAAAGTTTGGAACAGGAAACCCCTTAACCATCGAACCAAGATGCTTCCATATTACGTCAGTGCGACCATTTGCCGACGAGAAAAGGGAAGAATAATAACATTTCTTGGCATTCCTTAGCTCCTTAGTTAAGCCGTTTCGATAAGACTTAAATTCCTTAAGAGCATCTGGGTTGCGTGTCTTAACGAACCGTTTGAATAGTATATCTTTCTTACGAATTTTTTTTTATCAAAGTGGGCGTTACCCACGGTTTACGAATCTTTTTTGATATTTTTACGGATTTATATGGAAAGTGAAGTTTATACAGCTTTAGAAATTGTTCTAAAAATAAGTTATAGGCATAATCAACCGTTTCTTGCGTAAGCACCGTATTCCAATCTACAGCTGCGATGTCTCGTCAGAAAGCATCGAGGCTATTTTTATCAATACTTTAGAAAATCGCAGGTTCGCATTTCGTTAGCTTTCGAGATATATTAAGCTCAACACACAAGAAAATGGGAAGATGGTCACTCAAGTCACAACTTATAACTCCACTGTTCAGTCGATCTGTATGAAAATTGGTTATAAACAAATCTAAAATGGTTTTAGACTGTAAGGTAACTCTTGTAGGATCGACTATCGTGTTGACACATCCATACATGTTAAGTACGTTCTCCATTTCCCTTTTAGAAACACTGTCAGAAGACATATCAATATTAAAATCACCCCCACAAATGACGTTATATTGACTTTCATTTGTGAACATCAAAAAAGACTCAAGAAATGCAAAAAAAGATGACATACTACCGTCCGGTGGGCGATAAAAAACCGCGAAAATATTTTGATTATTACGTAAGCACAATGCTTCCACATCTTTTGTGATAAGAGAATAATCACTTAGTAGTTCACATTCAATACCCTTTCTAATCAAGATTGCCAATCCTCCGCTTCGCTTTAAAGTACGATTTAAAACATGCGTATCATGGGATGGTAAACTAAAAATATCCGAGTCATTTTTATACCAGGTCTCGGTAAGCATTACGATATCAAAAAGAACACCGAACTGATCAAAAAGCGATTCAAGGTCTGTTTTTTTGTTAACTGCGGACTGCGCGTTTAAATGAAAACACTTTAAATGTGAACTACATTTTTTCTCGAGGAGAGCCGTTACTTCAACAGGAAGTAGTGGCTGAAAAGAAGTACTCTCTGTCATTGGAAAAGCCATTTTGAGTTTATTTGTGAAAAAATAATCTAAGCATCATCAAATATGCAACTACGACGGAATGTTTTGCAAATCTTCATCACTCCTGACCACAAAGGCATTGTCACCATCTCTGCGCCTAACAAAGATTTTACCATTTTTGTGCCACACATACAAGAAACCTTTTCCTTTTGCCCAGTCCTTAGCCTTGACAAGCAGTTCTCGATTTTGTTTTGTCAGGTTCTCGTTGATGTACACTTTCTTTCCACTTGCTCTTAGCCTTTTTTTACGGTCCAACCACGCGTCCCATGTTGTCTGAGAGGCAAACCTGACAATAATACCTGGAATCTTGTCGGGCTTTGACGGCAGTCGGTGGATTGCTGTGATGTCAGTTCCAGTCAGCTCGGGTATTTCTAGCGCTGGCGCGACCTCATTCACTTTGCTCATTAGATCTTCGTCTTTAGTTTTTGGAATACCGTGGAATTCCAAATTAAGCTTCCGACTTCTCCATTCAAGGTCATGGAGCTCCAACTTTAACTGGCTGAGTTCCCTCGTTTCGTCTCGCTTCTCGATTTCTTCAACTCTAGATTTGAGAATTTTAATTTCTTTCTTATGTTCCGTGACGGTTTTCAGAATCTCATCGTATTGTGCCGACATCATGTTGACCGACGCTTCAATGTTTCACTCTGTTTCCTTCAGATCTAGTAGGTTATCTAGTTTTGAGTTCATGGACGCCAACATTGTCCATATGGCGTCATCGGGTGTTTGCTTATTGGACGCACCGCCTTTCAGTTTCGAAGCTCGGCAGGTGGGGCACTTCCAAGCTTTGCGATATGACTCGCCTTTTGTTCTCAGTGTCGCTTCAGAGATTCCCGAACAACTTCCGGGGTGATACGAATATCCGCAATCATTACATGAAATCGATTGCTCATCGGAGATCTCTTCTTGACATTTAAAACATATCAGCTCAGTCATTTAAAAAAAAAAGTGACAATTGCCTAAAAACCGGCACGACACCACAGGCAGCAGCAGCGACAGAGCAAAATAATGTCATAAGCAAAGTAAGCAACGACAACCAACCTGTAAGGGCATACAGGAACAGAATTAATCCGTGTACTCACACACCTAGTACATTTGACACTCTGAAGGCAGTGTGACAGCTGAACCTCTAACTTTCTCGCACAGACACTTCTGTTACACAATATCGTGGCATTTGCTTCTTGTTTTCACAACAAAAGTACTGAAATGGTAAGCTTTTCCTTCATCAAACTAGGCCGAACCAGACTGTTCTCCGGTACCTGGTGCAGATATGGACGGGAGCCCCATTGAAGAGGTGCCAGCAGCACAAGTAAGATTATGATATATGCAACCACTATGTAACACTGAGAAAGCCAAAACAAGCTTACAGACCAGGGGTGGCCATGCTGACCTGTCCTAGAAGCCGCAAACAAAACCACAACACTTCAAAGAGCCAGCTAGAAGAGGAAAGGCAGGAAAGCGGGGCGGGGGGATGGATGGATGGGAGGGAGGAAGGAAAGGGGGGGGGGTAATTTTGTCCTGAGCAATAAATTAAACTTGAACCACTTTATATCTGTCCGAGTCAAATGCAGTCCAACTGTAAGGTACCAATACCAAACCGCAACCTGTATTTCAGTTTAAAACGCATTCCATTTCTAGTTTTGGGGAAGTGCTCGTGTGACCGGGAGAGAGGCAGGGTGGCAGGGGTTAGGTTTACTAGGGAGCCACGAGCTGCACTTTGAAACACAAAGAGCCCCAGCTTGGCCACCCCTGATGTAGACAATGACAGACATGTACGGGTTGTAAGTCTCTACAGTCAGAACCAAACTTAACTGGACCGTGGCGCAGTGCATGCTTTCTGAGGGCCGCTAGCCTGGCCGGGGTTGTCACGGCCACTTAATGATGTGGCGACAGGCCCATCTTAGTGCACGGGAGGAGCGTGGTAATTCCCGAGGTGGGGTGTCATGTCAGATAGCACCCACACCAAAAAGGAAAGAAAAGAATGCTGCTGTCTTTTTTTTCTTTTTGCATGCATGTCACGTTCTGCTTTAAAATAAAAAGAGGTTAAAATAAAGATTCATTTTGGATGGGTCGGCGAATCAAGATATTTAGTCTCATTCGCACAGGATTCTTCTTTCGGGAAGGGAAAGTAGTCATGAATACACTCAAGATATAGGTTGAAAATGCCGTATTAAGTAATGCAATGATCGGAACAGTTCTGTATTTCATTTTTGAAAACGAGTGGATTTAATGCAGAATGCAGCATAAGGACAGGTCAAAAACATAGAAAAAGAAATGTTTCTGCAGAATCTTGTCTAAAGAGCTACCATGTTCCCCCCACGCGCTGCGATGAACTTGCCGTCACGTGACCAATCAGTTGTACCGATTGTCGCTAAACTAGCGCCCATCGGGAAAACAAATGGGCGGCGGCACGCTCCAGTTAAGTTTGCTTTTGACTATACATGTCTGTCTATCTATGGAAACAGGTTTGTTTCATGGCGCTCGTTTGCCAGTTCAGGGAAGAAATGAGAAGAAAATGCACTTCTTTTTGTCCCTGTACCAAACTTCAGGCGAAGTTTGGTACAGGGACAGAAGCTTTCATTTATTCCACCCCGATGCCACTGTCGGGGTGGCGTCAGAGGCACCACCGTCGGGTGGGGGCATGGCACGCAACAAGCCACTGCCAATGCCTCCAGTTTGTGGGGGTGGTTGCGGCAGTACCAACGCACTAGTATACTTTTTCTACCCTTCACTTGCATAGTAATTTCCATATGACAATTCCTAAAACATGCCTTCCAGGCAGGCCTGTAGCCAGGGGTGACGCCCATGGGGCCCGGCCCCCCCCCCCCCAAAATCTTCCATTTTGCTGGGACCTCCTCTCCCCCCTCCCCCTCATACAGCATTTTGTCATGAGCGGACCCCCCCGAAACAAAATCCTGGCTACGTGCCTGCTTCCAGGCACATATCCAGGGGCCTTGTGCAACTTTTGACTGGGGTGGGGCAGGGTTCCTCTCAGAATTCAGCTGGAGACAGGGTCTCCTGCTAAGCAGCCAAGCCTGCCATTGGAGCAAGCACGCACATCCTGCACATTTAACTAGAGCTGTGTGAATAATGATTCGGATCAAATAGCACTGCGACATTCACAGCCTTCATGGTGTAAAGGGAAGCCGCGCATACCAGCAGTTTTTGCAGTGTTGAAGCTAGGCATGACATTGTGCTATTCAATTCAAAGCAGTATTCACACACCTAGTACATTTTACACTCTGAAGGCAGTGTGACAGCTGAACCTCTAACTTTCTCGCACAGACACTTCTGTTACACAATATCGTGGCATTTGCTTCTTGTTTTCACAACAAAAGTACTGAAATGGTAAGCTTTTCCTTCATCAAACTAGGCCGAACCAGACTGTTCTCCGGTACCTGGTGCAGATATGGACGGGAGCCCCATGGAAGAGGTGCCAGCAGCACAAGTAAGATTATGATATATGCAACCACTATGTAACGCTGAGAAAGCCAAAACAAGCTTACAGACCAGGGGTGGCCATGCTGACCTGTCCTAGAAGCCGCAAACAAAACCACAACACTTCAAAGAGCCAGCTAGAAGAGGAAAGGCAGGAAAGCGGGGCGGGGGGATGGATGGATGGGAGGGAGGAAGGAAAGGGGGGGGGGTAATTTTGTCCTGAGCAATAAATTAAACTTGAACCACTTTATATCTGTCCGAGTCAAATGCAGTCCAACTGTAAGGTACCAATACCAAACCGCAACCTGTATTTCAGTTTAAAACGCATTCCATTTCTAGTTTTGGGGAAGTGCTCGTGTGACCGGGAGAGAGGCAGGGTGGCAGGGGTTAGGTTTACTAGGGAGCCACGAGCTGCACTTTGAAACACAAAGAGCCGCAGCTTGGCCACCCCTGATGTAGACAATGACAGACATGTACGGGTTGTAAGCCTCTACAGTCAGAACCAAACTTAACTGGACCGTGGCGCAATGCATGCTTTCTGAGGGCCGCTAGCCTGGCCGGGGTTGTCACGGCCACTTAATGATGTGGCGACAGGCCCATCTTAGTGCACGGGAGGAGCGTGGTAAATCCCGAGGTGGGGTGTCATGTCAGATAGCACCCACACCAAAAAGGAAAGAAAAGAATGCTGCTGTCTTTTTTTTTCTTTTTGCATGCATGTCACGTTCTGCTTTAAAATAAAAAGAGGTTAAAATGAAGATTCATTTTGGATGGGTCGGCGAATCAAGATATTTAGTCTCATTCGCACAGGATTCTTCTTTCGGGAAGGGAAAGTAGTCATGAATACACTCAAGATGTAGGTTGAAAATGCCGTATTAAGTAATGCAATGATCAGAACAGTTCTGTATTTCATTTTTGAAAACGAGTGGATTTAATGCAGAATGCAGCATAAGGACAGGTCAAAAACATAGAAAAAGAAATGTTTCTGCAGAATCTTGTCTAAAGAGCTACCATGTTCCCCCCACGCGCTGCGATGAACTTGCCATCACGTGACCAATCAGTTGTACCGATTGTCGCTAAACTAGCGCCCATCGGGAAAACAAATGGGCGGCGGCACGCTCCAGTTAAGTTTGCTTTTGACTATACATGTCTGTCTATCTATGGAAACAGGTTTGTTTCATGGCGCTCGTTTGCCAGTTCAGGGAAGAAATGAGAAGAAAATGCACTTCTTTTTGTATGATCTTTTTCTTCTTTTAAAAAGCAGCTTTTGCCAATACGCTTAATAGTATTCCAATGGATGTGGTCACATTATGGCCTGCTTTAACTAATTTTGAAAAACGATAGAATGATGTACTATTGTGGTCAGCAATATTTACCCATTGACTCTGTTTTATTACATCAGGAAGAAGTAAGTTCTTCACCTCTGGCAAGTGAGGCAGACACCAGCCCTTTGGATGAGATTGGAGATGAAGAAGTGAGTATCATTGATTGCTTGCTAAAGGTACTCAAGGTTTTACTGATATAGAACCTATAGGTGCCTGCCTTACAAAAAATAAAATCTGCTGCTTGACAACAGACTTCTCACTGCTGCTTATGTTGTAATTTCCACTGTCATAACGATAAAATAGAGCTTTGAATATTTGATAAGCCGGGTGAGGGGCATCTTTATTAGCACAAGATCCATAAAGCTCGTATGACCACAGAAATATCAAGAATGCCTTTGTTCCACATTTTTCTGCATTGGTTCTCTCATTTCAGCTTAACTTCTTTTCAGTAAATAGGGGACTGCATAGCAAAAAATAATATAGTAGTATCTAGACTATAATGTAGTGCTTCACAGGAAAAAGATCCTTTTCTTTTTGTGTCGGGGGCCATTTAGCTGTGGCTTGGATGTTTAGTATATGTTTAGATTCGCATTGACTATTGTTTGTTTTATTTTCAATTAATTATTGAGATCCACTATTTGACACCATTTGAGGCTGTGTCATGAAATTCAGTATTTTTGTGTGTAAACCAGAATTCAGTATGTAATAATTAATTACTGTAAAACCTTTAAGGTGCACTAAAGGCTTTTCTGAGATTGTCTGTTCTTGGTGATAACTCGTTCTACAGGCTCTAAGCATCCTAAAAATCCAAACATTACGCTCATGCGACGCTTCTTTTCCTACTAAAAATGTGATTTACGATTGGAACCCGCCCTTTCCTGAGCGGAACTTCCCGCTCATGAAAGGCTGGGCATAATCCAGCTGATTCGGCAGCGGGGTGGCGACAGTGCTCGTCAGTCAACCGTAAGCCGCCGTTTTTATAGCAGACGACGCAGAAAATTTTGCAAAATTTAAGAGCATGCGAAACTAGCTTCATAGAATAGCCTCCAATCTTGGTCTCTAGAATTCACAACATTTAGTTGCTGCAAATGCATCTCCTGTGCCCAATACGCAAAAACGTTAAGCTGCAAAGATAAAGGGTTTTACATTATTTGGTATAATTCCTGCTGTATATTGTAGGTCGCGATCTTGGTAACTTATGGGCATTCACTACAAGTAAGGAGTGAGCAATACTTCTATAGATATCCCTGAAAGCCTGTAAGCCTATAAATACAATTTAGGAAATGATAACTTCGGTAATACAGTAAGCCTACTTTGCGGTCCGGTCCGGAGTAATGTGTTTGGTCACCGTCCTGTCAATGTTGACTGCCTGTCGTCATGTGTCCCATGTTACTAGTTTAACCCAGGAATCCAACACCAACCGAACGTGCATGTCGGGCATGTAGCCAAGATTTTGTTTCGGTAAGGGGGGCCCACCCATGACAAAATGCTGTATGAGGGGAAGGGGGGAGAGGAGGTCCCAGAAAAATGGAAAATTACGAGGGGGGGGGGGGCTGGGTCTCCCCCCCCCTGGCTATGTGTCTGGTGCATATTCATACATATTTGACCTTTGCCACGAGGATTTTTTGTATTGAGTATGTGCAAATTGTTTGAATGTTTCAGGACCCAGATTCTGATGGAGGCCCAACCGCAAGTCTCCCTTTTGCTGATGAAAGAACGGAGATTGCTGCCCTCTTGATGGCGTATGTGATGCGACACAAAGTTAGTGACCAGGGTATTACGGATTTGTTAGATATGCAAAACGTAATCACCCCGGGCAAAGCACCACGCTCCAAGTACCTTTTGAAGGCTTTGGGTGCCGACGTGCCTGGTGCGGAGAGGCACTTCTACTGCCTCGATTGCCTGGGGTATGTGGGGCAGGCAACTGATGAGAGTCAAGCTCGATGCGAAAACTGTGACCGGGATATTGATCTGGTCTCCTGCCCCCTTTTTCTTGTCATGCCTTTGAAGGAGCAGATTGAACGGATCCTTGCACAGCCTAACCTCAAGTGGCTTCCACAAAACAGCAGAGGGGACACCATTAGGGATGTGGCGGATGGCATTGAACATGCCAGACTGTCAGCTGATTTTTCAAGTCACGACATTTCCCTGCTCTGGAACACGGACGGGATCAGAGTGTTTGAAAAATCTAGCTTCGACATCTGGCCAGTTCAATGCGAAATCCTCCAGTTGGACCCTGCAGTGCGGAAGCAGAACATGTTGATGCCTGCACTGTGGTTTGGGTTTTCCAAACCCAACATGACTACTCTCCTGACTCCTATCACTAAAGAGCTGCAGGATCTTTCTGGAGGATTTTCTTGTTTGAAACAAGGAAAGAAGGTCGATGTAAGAGTTTTTGCAGCTGCATGCTCCGTGGATGCTGTAGCTCGCTGTGCAGTGCGAAACTGCAAACAGTTTAACGGTTTCTATGGGTGTGGGTGGTGTTACCATCCAGGAGGCTGTTCCTATCAATACCTAGATCCACCTCCAGAGCGTAGAACAGCTCGGAAGCATCTGGAAGAGGCAACAGAGGGCACTACTGCGATACCTGTGAGCGGGGTGAAGGGCCCCTGCCTTGCGATGACCCTTCCTCGATTTGACGTGGTAGATGGTTTTATCCCAGACTACCAGCACTGTGCTTGCCTTAGCGTCATGCGACAGTTGCTTAAGCTGTGGCTTGAAAGCGAGTACCATGACTGTCCCTGGTACATTGGAAGAAAGGTGTCGCTGCTAAACAGCTTCCTGCTAGCAGTCTCTCCTCCGACTGAGATTACACGCACCCCGAGGAAGTTTGAGGACAGAGCCCATTGGAAGGCATCAGAGTTGCGAGCCCTTTTACTTTTTTATGGTTACGTTGTGCTGAAGCCCTTCTTGCCACGGCAGTTTTTTAAGCACTTCACACTTCTCTCCTACGGCGTGTACCTGCTCCTCAAAGACGAAATCACGGAGCGAGATTTTCGTGAGGCACGGGCTCTGCTGGAGAAGTTTGTGTTGCAGATGAGAGCGTTGTACGGCACGACAAACGTGTCGTACAACGTTCACCAGCTGCTTCACTTAACGGACTCTGTGGAAGCCTGGGGCCCGCTGTGGGCGACCTCTTGTTTTCCCTTTGAGGGGCGGAACGCTGTTCTGCTTAACTACTTTTCTGGGACGCAGTGGGTTGGTGAGCAGATTGCCCGAACATTTGTTTTGTGGCAGCAGCTTTCTCTTTGGGCAGACAGAATTGAGGTACCAGAAGGAAGGGCATTCTTTGAGAGGATGGTCGGTCGGGAGACCATAGGTAGGACTGGGGTGAGGCTCCCTGGGGATGTAGTTGTGTACCGGCGACTGAGTTTCTCCGGCACCGACATAAGGCTTGAAGTGGTGTTAGAGAACCACCTGGGGTTTCTGCCACTACACATCACATACTACAAACGGTTTCAGTGTAATGGCATTCTTTGGCATACGGAATCATACAGCATGCCGAAGAGAGTCAACTGTGTTGCTCAACTGCAGGATGCTTCAGTTGGCATCGTTCAAGCGCTTGCCGTGTTTGACGGGAGCCCTACACAACTGCATCCCCAATACTTGGTGCTCATTGAAAAACTTCAGCTGGTGAGGAATGTTCCCTTCATGGACACCCAGCTCGGGATTTCCTTTGCAGCAGTACGAGAGGGGACACGAACAGGCATTGTGACAGCGTGCAGTCCCAATGCTCTAAAGAGAAAGTGTGTTATCATGGAGCGTACTGCTGCAAGCTTTTTTGTTGTTGCTCTCCCTAACCAAGTGGAGCGCGATTAAGGATGGCAACAACTGAATTCCCACGGATAGCACAAGCTTTTCATGAATAAAACCGGTGTCTACTATCCCAATAATCGCCACTTACGGCTGCTACCAGGATATATGGAAGCGGTCTAGCAAATCACAATCGTCGGTAACATTCGGGGTTGAAAAAGGCTCGAGGTACACCTAAGCACTTGTTATGAGTTGTGAATGCGAAAGCATGAATGTCATTCTTGCGCACATTCTCATGAATGCCACAGATATGCATTTGATTTGACGACGTAGCCCTGATTAGCGCCAATTTCTGGTCTATAACAAAAGTAGACACCGAAGAAAACAGAATTTAGGAGAAAAATCAACACCGAAAACACTCCCAAATTTGAGGGAAATTATACACCGAAAACAGGGTACCCTACCTATGTTTTGTAGTGATTCAGTTTTTCCAAATTCTGCAGCTAGAATTAACATTGACAAATCATTCATGGCCCCAAGAATGCCCTTCCTTCTGCTCACCTGGTTTTGTGTGGCTCCTGTTTTAAGAGGCTGGTCTGCCCAGTGCAAATACCATATTTACTCACATAATGAACAGACTTGCATGATGAATGTACCCGCTACAATGGGCATCAATATTTTGACTTTTTTCCTTTTTCTCGCATAATGAACACACTTTTAATTTTCGGCTCCGCGAGTCTTGAAGCCAATTTTCTTTTGCGGCCACGTGGCCAGGCCAAGTCAAGCCAAGCCAAGCCACTCTCGTAATGGCTGCAAGTACGTAGTTGCAGAAGTGATCAACCGTGAAGCCGAGTGGCACGTATGCCTAGCGAAGCTGGGGTCCAGAAATTGCCCAGCTTTGGACGTGCCTTGTCCATCGGATGCATTGATGTCAACAAACACGCCGTCGTCTCTGATCCGCTTTCGGACAGTGATATCCTGAAAGTGGTTAGGCCTAAGAATGGTCGCATCGCACTCCGTCCTGAGTGAGCTTCGTAGGGTGCTTTTTCTTCGGCAAAAGGCACGCCAAAAGTGCCCTAAAATAGGTTCGCAACTTATAGAGCATGGTTACTGTGGCGCACCCACGACCAGCCATGGGTGCGCTCTGGCAGTGGAGACGTACCACAGTACCATGCCATGTCATATTGGCACCTAAAATGATATTCACGCAAAGCGTGTAAATGCAAAAATTTTACCCCGTGTAATAGAACACCCCCCTTCAAATATAAAAAAGTGTGTTCATTTTGCGAGTAAATACGGTAGTGCCCTTCCTCACTTCACTCAGAATCAAGGTGCAGACGGACAATGAAACAATAAGCTCAAATCTCGTATCTCTCCGTTTTGGAGAGGACGGGCATTGTACCAGTGTCCGAGGTGTGGCTATTAAATAGTGACACTGGTGCCATAAGCATAATTTACTATACAAATCTTACAATTTTATTGTTATCCTCTTCAACACACACCACTTCCTTATCTATTTACTGTTGCATGTCAATTTTCCATTGTTGGAAATGGTGCTGCCGGTAATCACCTGTCAACCGCTTCAGCAGTGCCGTCGGTTTCTCCTCTACCTCCTACACAGACTGAAAATGGGTTCCCTTTAATGCGGATTTCCCTTTTGTAAACAGGGAAAAGCCACATGCAGCTAGATATGGCAAGTAAGAAGGAATCCAGCATGGGGATCCTGTTAACGGCCTGAAACTGCTTTACGAACAGAACATTGTGTTATGATTTGCTGAGGGACATTCTCTTGTCCCTCGGCAAATCGCAACGCTCACCATGGCAATTGCTCCAGCTCACCATGTTCTGTTCATAATACAGTTTCAGGCCGAAATGAGAATCCCCATGCTGGATCACTTCTTACTCACCAGGTTTAAATGTGTGGGACTTTTTCCTGTTTGCAAAGGTAAAATCTGCATTGAAAGAAACCAATATTTTAAGATTGTTGAAGAGATAAAGGAGAAAACAGTGGTGCTGCTAAAGAGGTTGACACATGATAACCTACAGTGGCGTTTCAGACAGTGGAAACTGTGTGTTCGTTGGTGTATAGATAAGGGAGAGGAAGTGGATAGCAATTAAGTTGCGAGATTGTAATAATAAACCATGCTTGTGCCACCAGTACTATTATTTAATAGTCACACCTCATACGTTCATGTAGTCACTTTCACATGCTGCATCTTAAAGGCCCCAGGTTAGCACAGTGCGCTGGTCAAATTGTCCGTCTTTAGTGGTGGTACTTGATGCCATTTTAATCTTCTGCTGCATCATGGGTCACGTATGGCACATACAAATTTAGTACAATCATGTCTCAATAATATGAGTGGTTTTGTTCCCCAGAAAAATTGTCCATAAGGGGAATCCTCCATAATAACGAATCGGAGTCAAAAATAATAAGTAACAAGCATAGCTCTCTCTACTTACGTTTTGTTATCGTCTTTTCCACCTTCAAACTGACCACAGAAGCGTCCAGTCTTGCCTCTTATGCACAGGGAATGTGATTCATCATGTATGTCATCCTTAAAAGGGAATGACAGTTTTTGGCTTGAAAGCCCAAAAAAAAAACGTCCACCTTTAGGAGCGCAGGCCTTATCTCACGACGGACAACAGACAATAGTGAATTCCAGGTACATAATGTCACCCCTGCAAATTATTCTTTCTTTTTCTTTTTTTTTTCCTTTTTTTTTGGGGGGGGGATGGGGGATGGGGCTCGGGCTTGTGAACTCGCATTCAAAATAGACGGCCAACATACAATGGACTATTGTGATTTTTGTGTCTTCAAACTGTGACCTCTACTGTTCACTAATTTTTATTTCTTTTTGGGGGGTTTGTATAGACCCGAGCCCAAAAATATAAAGACCAGCAATGAACAACAGACAACCCCTGTGGGATACTAACTTTTTCTTTTTTCTGGCGTTTGCGGGCCCGTGTCTATAATAACGAGACAAAAATGCCTGCATTTACTCCTTTCATCCCCAAAATAGCCCTCTATAGTTTGGACCATGGGTTTCTATATTAACAGGACAATTGCGTGGCAAGAGACTGGTCGCCAAAAATTTCATCCATATTAATGGGGACCATATCAGTGAGACATGACTGTATAATGAGTGTTTTTTCTAAGACAAACAATATTAAAGAAAGGGAACTTGCATTAGCACACCTCTAATATTGCCATTAACCTTCCCCGACTTGGCAGCCACTTGGAACATGGTGGCTTGTGCAATTAGGTGCCTAATTAACAGATATACTTGAATAACTTTTTAATAAGTAAAAATAGATATATAGTTTCACTTCGAAACTTGCTGGGCATCATCAAAAACCACTAAACCAGTAAAATTCAAAACAAAATGGAGCGCATGTATTGTTTTCCTGCGTCCCAGAAAGATTCCACAGTATGTTGCACCTGCAAGGATTCTACGTTCCTTATCAATCTCATCTTCGTTCTATCAGCCTTGTGCCTGCATCCAATATGGTGGCTTTCGTCGCAACATGACACTTCATACATTCTCCCAATCTTTCTATAATTGACTGATTTAGCAGTTTTCATTGGAACTTTGTGCTTATTCTTTAAGGGCCTCTGACACGCCAAAAAAATTTAATTTTTTTTCATGCTAGGCGTTGAAATGGCATGTCAGGACATTACAAAAAAATTGTTTCACTATAGAGATGCGTAGTTTTCATATAAAAAATAGAAATACGAGGCCCAATTCAAAGTTACTGCCAGTACACTGTGACGTAACAGTGTACCGCAAGCTGTCAGGGCGGTCAGAAGGGAGGCATTGCCGGAAGTCACGTGAGTTGTAGGCCTCCTCGTGCTTACCGCGAGCGCGTGTAAAATTATTTAAATATTTTTGTTATTCTCCGCACCCCCACGAGCGATTCAAGCAGACAAGGTTTCTTTTATTTGCTTTTCATCGCTTAATGTTGCTGTAAAGGTAGAAGAAAAGGAGTCAGTGAATTGACGTGATCAACTACAATGCCTAGAAGGTGCTGTGTGAGGGACTGACCGGTATTTCAGCAACTGAAGAAGAGATCACACTGCATGCATTTCCAAGAAACGGCAGGCATATTCAGCCTGGAGAGTGTACGATGATTCGACGACCTGGGTGTCCGAGCCTTCAGCAATGCAATTGGGTGTGTCGTACGCTAGCAATCCTAATTTCTGCAAGCGTTCTAAATTTTTTTTTCAAAACTTGATAGCTTCTTTTGTGTCCAGTATAGCTCTGTATCATCGGACTGACGGCATGCACTCGTACACTGGCTTGTACTCGCAACGCTTTCATCATTGACCTCGATCACGTCGATCCACTGACCCTTCGTCCTCAACTTTTACAGCACGCAAACTAACCAACGGTGCAGCGATAAAGAGCTAGTGGAACTGAAACTTCGTGTCCTACAATCGTCGTACAAAGAGCAGAAAAAAAAGGAAAAAAAAAGTCTTAGGCACGGTCGCGGAGAGCACGAGGAGTGAAACTTACGTGACTTCCTGCGAACCCACCTTTAGTGACGTAGGACGACGCCTCCCTTCTGACCGCCCCGACACCTTGCGTTACACTGTTACGTCAAAGTGCACTGGCAGGAACTTTGAATTGGGCCTCGTATTTCTATTTTTATAAAAAAAAACTACGCAACTCTATAGGCAAACAACTTTTTTGTAATGTCCTGACATGCCATTCAAAGGGAAGCTACTGAGCTTCTTGGAAAAAATGAGTTAGAAGTGAATTCTAGTGTATTTTTACCCCGTGAACCCGAATACTCAAACCATTTGCTGCAAAAGTATTGGTAAACGCGAGAAAAACGCGAAAGACAGTCGCTGTACGTGACGTCATCGACGGATCTTTTGGCTGCCCAAGGCTAGGGAGGCGGGGCTTCAGTCCTATTTTGAAATTGCTCGTATGGCTCTCCGGCGCGTCGCATTGAAATATAATTTGAATATCTATTATTTCAAAGGCGAAATGAACGCCATTCAAGCGTTTTTTCTCAAATGTAGAAGTGCCCCATCTTTCCTTTAAATGCCTAGCATGAAAAAAAAAATTTTTTTGGCGTGTCAGAGGCTTTTTAATAATTAAAAAGTTCATTATGAAAAACTATTTAACAACCTAATTATTTTAAACATTATGTGCCTCATTACAGGTCCCTTAACTGTGACTAATACAGTGGCAACCCTATTTCCGTGCCATGCAAAATTTCTAGACTATCCGATTGTCACTTTTAAGTAAGCGCCGGGTACATAAAATAAATGACAGCAATGATTTTTGATGGAACTTTATGCTGATCCAGACAGGGTAATAATAACTCTGGTTCCAACAGCTACCGGTATGTATGGTCCACAATGTGGTTTATGCACTCTGTTTCCGAGGGATAACGGCATGGTTTTGAACTTGCTTTGCACATGGGTGGTTCCTCCTACCAAATGTTATAGCAAACACTTTAAGTTCTTAACACGCAAAATTTCAAAGCTTGTCTTTGCTCTTTTAAGAATACCTCAGAGAATATGAATGCCAGTTTTTACATTATATATATATATATATATATATATTTTTTGCAATATAAGGCACAAATCTATTTTTGCCCTAATCTCTTATTTCTCAAGGAATTCAAGAAAAATAATTTAAAAGCAATGTTCATAGGCCCAAAACTTACAGGAAATATATTTTTCATCAAAATAACAATAATGCAGTAGAGGATTAAGGCAGGCTAAGTTCCCACTCCCCTCTTTTGCCTCTGGGCGTCACCAACTGCTTCATGAGATATTTTCTCCAACTTCATCTCCTGGATGGCACCCTCGCAGAATAGGCACTGTCAAACATCATGATTCTTCTATTGAAATGTTAGTTTGTTACATGAGATCCTGTTGACAATAAATTTAGTAAGCCCCATAAAGCTGATTCTTTGTAAATGTTTAAGATCTTCAGTAAAAGGTAAATAGTGCCGCGTGCATGGTCGAATGTTCACCGCTCGAACATTCTATGCCAAACACTCGACATACTGCCGAGTGTAGTAGATGAGAAACCCGGCATGGTTTTGCCGAGTCAGTCTAGCCTGGTGTCATGCCAATACCTTGTTGCTCGCTTTTCTTCTTCGTTTCTCGACACCCATTCTTTTGTTTTTGGCACGAGTTCGCCCCATTAAACTTTCAGTTCCCCACTGATCCCTGCTGCATCGTTGCCTGTCATCCGTGACAATATAGGTGCTTACTTGCTGAACCAATAAAAGGCATCTGGAACAGTCGAGCAAAGGTCTCGGGGTTAAAGGGGGGGTGCAACGATTTCCGCACTTCGGTCAGAGATTTCTGGAAGTTGCCCTCTGACACTTCTGAAGTAAAGAACAAAAAACCGATTTCGCCTGCGTGTCCTAGTTGTTGCGTAAAAAAGATAAAGGTTGGCATTTCGGGCACCCCTCAACTCACTCCCAGCCTTCAGAGTCACACCTGGTCCCCCTCCTAGTGACGTCATTCGGAGTGCCGTGTAGCTTCCTGTGTGCTATCTCGGAGGACGCTTCCTCTCCCTCTCTCCGCTGACATTAGCGGGTGTTATGCTGCAGCTTAGAGCCGAGCAAGGTCACGTAATCTTTTCGCCATAGTTCCTTCGGCTGCCACTTGGGGCTGCAGGCGGGGGAAAAAGCTCGACTTTTGCTTTGCGATTATGCAGCGGAATCACAACATTTTTAATGAAGGAGGTGTTTTCTCTGTCCTCCGGGACACGATAAACAACGTAAAAATGACGAGAGGCAAATTCTTTTAATTGTAAAATCATTGCACCGCCCCTTTAATTTAGATCACTTAGGGACCTTTTTTCATGCACCCAAAAGCTCGGTTACATGGTACCTTCTCTGCAACAAGCCTCCGTCAAATTCAGGACACTTCGGCTGATTCGAACCCACCAACTGGGGACCCATAGGCCAGCGTAAGGTTTTTAATGGGAAGTAGTTGGGGTTTCACTGTGCAAGCACCTTTTCAACCTTCATCAAATGTTTAACAGAAAGATCAAGAGCTCATGTCAGTATCCCGTTCACAGTTTCCGCAAACCAGTGCATGTGAAGAACTGTTCATCTGCCTTCCTTCTTTTTGTTGTACAGAATAAAATTGCAGAATAGGTTATGAAGACACACAGTTTATATGTAGTTTGCAGGTGCGTGTGCCAAACCGTGGAGTTTTAAATATGTGTAAATATTGTATAATGGTTATCAACTTGTGATATTTTCGGTTATCAACCAAAATGACTTACACTTAGTACCTGTGTATGCTAGGTAATTTCTTTTGTGGACGAGTTAGCTTTTGTTATATCCTGTGGTGCTTTCCCTTGGGAAATTGGCAAAGCGAGCCAGCTGGTTGCTGTTGCCTGGAATTTTGGTTTTACATGTACAAATGGGAAATGCCTACTGTACACAACCAATTGTTATTTACCTATTATGTTCTTCTGTGTCCAAATTCATTATCATCACTCAATAAAGATGTTATGATTATTGGAGCATGCTTGTAATTATTGAAATGGATTAAATAAAGGTTTAGAGTTGTGCTGGATATTTACTTCTTGAACACCAGACTTTTCTGTTTTTAAATAGTAATAAAAGAATAGCTGATTCCGCTTGTTAATCAATCATGGGCCGTTGCTCAAGCCTTAAAGGGTAACTGCAAAGAAAAAAAAGTTTTTTTTTAAATAGCCTAATTGGGACAAGCATGTCAAAAAACAATTTTTCCGCGAGAAAAAACATTTTTTACAGCAATATTTATTGCGTGAGACTCATTTTAGTTTGCGGCTATTTCGTCCGTTTTAAATCAAGCGCCACGAAGTTGTGATTATGTGACGTCAATCCCAAAAGGTTCTCATTGGCTAAGAGTTTGATTGACAGCTTAGATCTTGGTTGTTAAACCTTTGTTATATGTCGCAATTTCCTTTTGAGCGGCATATTTTTACGTTTAAAGAATAACCCATGTGATGAGAGTTATTATTCTTTACAAAAGGTTTACAAGACGGGCACTTCCGTTTGGATTCATACAAACAGAAGCTTCGCCATTCTTTCATGGCCGCCGAAGTCTCTGCTCCCGCCTGTCTCGCCTACCTCGACTAATCGTTTCGCCAATGTGATCAGTGTTTCGTCGTTTCGTACTGACCCAGGTACTTCTTGAAGTGAAGTAGTGTGTGTTTAGCAGCTGTCGCAGGTGTTAGTGATAGGAAGCGACGCGGGGTTTTGGCTTTCATAGCGCGGTTCTTTCGTCTTCCTCTTTGCTTGCTTAGCGTGTTTTGTGTTTTTTTTTTGTTTGTTTTGCTTGTTTGCGCGTGCAAATGCTGACTTTTCGGAGATGTCAGATGCGTGATCCCGACAGTGAGCCTTCCAGCAGCCATGTCGCCCCGAAAGGAATGCCATTTGGCTGGAGGCAATCGGGCGTTCGCGTAGCGACCAACGTGTCTAGTTACGTTCTCGTCATATCGCTCTGGAGGCCGTCGAGATTCGCCCCGTGTGCACCTAACGTCCGCGACTAGACAGAAAATAAAAAAGCACTATGTTCACTACGTAAAAAGTGGTCTCAGTTCATGCATCGGTAGGCAGGTACGAAATCGTGCCCAAATTTATTCACACCGCACGATGCAACACGTCGCTGTGCAAACGCAGTCCAACACGAAGCATAAAAACGGCAGATTTAGGACAACAATTCGGAGTCCATTGTTCAATTAAAACGACGTAATTTTGTTGAAAACGCCCGCAGCTTTTTACTCACGGTATGCGTCGGGAAACTCCCACATTTTGAAACAGAACGAGGCAGATTTACTTTTAAAAACGCTCCCAGCGTCCTCCCGGACCAGTTTGACTGGATCAGCTGACGACGACGGGACTTATCTGGTTGAACGTCAACCCCACAACAACCAATTTGCGCTCCGTGTTAGCACCGCCACATTACACACACCACGAACGTTTCAGCTCTGTCGCATCGCCGTGTTGCACCAAACAGAACGAGAGCGCCGAAACCAACGCAGCGCTGTCATGAACCTTGGCTTGTGGTTGCGCACTCGTGGATTCTGTGACTCCCTTCGCTTTCAAAGCGCTCACGACGATTACGAACGATACTTTCCGTCATCCGGGAACATCACAGGGGCACTTCTCCGGTCACGTCTTCGCCACATGTGCTCGCAAACCGCGTCAAACCATAACAACCAAAACAATACCGCGGCCTGGCGTAGTTGCCAGATCTTGCCGGAAGTCGAGACGCTGCGCCGGTTCAACTCCGCAACGCAAGGAGAGTGAGGGGCGGGGCGTACTCCTCTTCCGCGGGGGTCGAAAGAGCGGGAGTTTCAAATGTGGAGAGGTTCTGACTCTACTAAATTACGTCCTGTGGCGTAAATATTGATAAAAAAAATCTTTTTTTTCGCGGAACATTTGTTTTGTGACATGCTTGTCCCAATTAGGCTGTTTAAAAAAAAAAACTTTTTTTTCTTTGCAGTTACCCTTTAAGATTCAGCATTAGAGTTTCTTAATATGAAAATAATAATCCCCTCTGAACCAGCCTTCGGCAGTATACACTGTGGTGATCGATCAAATAGAAGCATATTCCATGTACTAGCGTATGACAATAAAAGCTTTCATGACCAAAGGCATCTACATGCAAGCCTGCTGAGGTTAGGTGCAAAGTTACCAGTGAATGGTGCCACTATTCATTATGCACATTTATGACAGTGCTGGAAAAATAAAAATAAAACAGTTCTTTTGCTATAGCACAGCTAGATTGTGTCAACGACCTAATCCCAAAGGCTCTGTGTGCTGTCTTAGAGGTACATGACAAGTGAGTCAACGTTTTCATTTCACTAGTTTCAAAAAAATTTCATATAAATGTACATAGAGTTAATATATAGAATAATGTACTTACAATGTATTTAATATACATCTTGCTAGGTATCTTTTTATAATATTAATAATGTCTTATGAATATATTTATTATTGTACTAACACAACACGTTTGAAATATATTTCATATATATTTATCTTGCATTTATGCATTTTCATTGTGTTTCAAATGTGCTTGCGGTGAAGCATTATTAAAAGTATTTTAATTCATTTTGCAAAATGCATTTTGAATATTTCGTAAAAATTGTGTTAGTACATCTGTAGCATATTTTTAATGAATTTGTGAATGTAAAATACATTTGAAATATGTTTAAAATATGCTTGTATATATTTGAGATGTATTACTTTTTGCTAAGGGATGGCTGCGCCAATTGCGCCAAACTGCACCAAGGGGCTAACCCTGCTATATTTTGTCAAAATATGGGTAATCTGCGCCGAGCCTGTGCCAAAGAGCCAATTTTGGTCGCCTTTCAAAGCCGAAACTAAACTAAGTACCGTAACTGAGCATGCATGAGCTAGGCGGCGCAAACGGCCGCCCGACACAAAATATCCTGCATCAATCGTCCATGGTTTTTTTTAATGGTCTTTTCCCGCCATGCCGTCTCTTCTTTCACGCTCTCGTCGTCTCGTAAGCAATAGTCTCGTCTCGCGATTTTTTTTAACGATAGATGTTGGCGCGTGTGTGTGCTGCAACGCTAGCGTGCGGGGTACCAGCCATGACGTGGCGCTGTGAAACGAAACCATGTTTTGGCGCGGCGGGAGTTGCTTTTTGAGCTGAAGCTCTCGCTCCTGAAATCAACGGCCACATGACATTGCAGATATGGAGCTTCCTAAACTGAAACATAAGGACCGCCGCATGTTCATCAACATTCATGTTCTTGTTTAAAACATACGCTGCTACAAAAATCCCTCTCTAACTCAAAGACTGCTGTGTCGAAGTATTGATTACCTAGGTTTCTCTTGGTGGGCTTTCTTTCGAGAGGGACCCCGGTACGTGAAAAATGTGTTCTGAAGAAAAGTTGAACTGAGCTAAAGCAAAGAAGGGAATGTCCGCACGCTGAACCCGCAGAGAACGCTTGTTTGTCTCGAGTTCAGTCGTTGCACAAAGCGACCCTGGCTCGCGATGTCTTGCATCAATGCGCTCAGGTTCTTTTTTTCTGTGTTTAGCTCGTACCTCGCCTGCCGGCCTTGCAAGCACGCGGCGCTGGACTCTTTTTAGAGCGCAGCTCTTAGGGGCCCGTTCCCGGCTTGAGCGGCGTCGCCGTCGCCGTCGCCGTCGGCGTCGCCGTCGCCGTCGCCGTCGGCGTAACCAAGGTCATCCCAAGGTCACTTGACCCCCAAGGCCACATGACCCCAAGGTCACCCCAAGGTCACGTGACCCCTCCCCAAGGGTCATCGGGGGTCACGTGACCCCCAAGGTCACCCCAAGGTCACGTGACCCCTTCCCCAGGGTCACGTGACACCAAAGTCACGTGGCTCCCCAAGTCACGTGACCCCCGGGGTCACGTGACCCCCGATGACGTCATCAGTGACGTAACTGATAACGTCACCGGCATCCGCATCGTCATCGTCATCATCACTGATGACGTCACCGGCATCCACATCGTCATTGTCATCATCACTGATGACGTCATCAGTGACGTCACTGATGACGTCACCGGCGTCCGCATCGTCATCGTCATCATCACTGATGACGTCACCGGCATCCGCATCGTCATCGTCATCATCGCTGATGACGTCACCGGCATCCGCATCGTCATCGTCATCATCGCTGATGACGTCACCGGCATCCACATCGTCATCATCATCTCTGTTGACGTCATCAATGACGTCACTGATAACGTCACCGGCAACCGCATCGTCATCGTCATCATCACTGATGACGTCACCGGCATCCGCATCGTCATCGTCATCATCGCTGATGACGTCATCAGTGACGTCACTGATGACGTCGGCGGCATCCGCATCATCATCGTCATCATCACTGATAACGTCACCGGCATCCGCATCGTCATTGTCATCATCACTGATGACGTCATCGGTATCCGCATCGTCATCGTTACTGATGACGTCATCGGCATCGTCATCGTCACGTGACCCCCCTAGGTCACGTGACCCCCACCCAAGGTCACTTGACCCCCCCCCCCCCAGTACCCTTCCCTCCTCCTCCTCAAGAGCTGCGCTCCAATTCGGCGTTACAGGGTTGTAAACGGCTTTCACTTTTTTGTCGCATGCTGGGCAGTTACATTTTGCATAGATTTTTGGCAACCAGTTGGGACGGAGCGGAGAGGCATGCTTTCGGTTTCGATTAAACAGCCGTTTCGCTCGCGCGACAAAGCACGTGCACCTGCAGGCCTGCCGGAGTTGCCCTCACGTGCATGCGAACCAACGATGCGAACATAATTGCACGACAGAGGCACCAGCCGGGACGCTTGCAATTCAGTGTTTTACATTTAATTACTTTTGACGAAAATCTGGCACGTCGGCAATCAGTAAAACGATGGCAAGCGGTTTTTCGGAATTGCTTGGCAATGCCTACAGCACTGTACACTTGTGGGATGTTGCAATGTCTCTTTGGAGACATTAAAATTGGACATTCAATACTACCCTAAGCTAAAGCAAAGCTTGCTCCAGCTTTGCAGAATGTTTCGAAAAACAAAAAGAAATGTGTCATGTCATTGGCATTTCAGTTACATCTTGAAAGACTCCCAAGTGGCCAAACTTGACCATAATTGGTTTATTTCAGCGAGCAAGATTCCCTTCGCGTGTCCAGCATTTAAAACAAATATTTTTATTATTATTAAAATATCTGCTTTAAAAGCTACTTTTGATGCTCCAAAACACTGTTTTGGCTGCTCCGAAAGGTGCTCCAAAACGGCTTAGGCCAATCACATCACTGCTATATGAGTTTCAGCATTTGTCAAGGAGCGCAAAAATCAAAGCCCGGGGGCTGGCCATTGCAAAAATGTTGACTCGGAAGCGCATAGGGAGGAAGCTTTACAAAAGTATCCACCTGCCTCTACAAGTGAAACCGAAACTAAGAATGTGGGTTCCATTTGAAAAAAAAAAACATTGTAAGCCCGAATTAACTTGGGGGCGGCACGAAGCAAACAAGCCACGTTACGAGTAGGCTTGGTTCAGGCTTTTGTAGGGGTGGTCGATGACTCCGTGTTTTTTAAAAAGTTATCTTTTTCTAAAAGTGTGGTGGTCGAATATTCGGGGATGGGCATTGAGTCGGGATGTTAAGGTAAAAATTTCATCCACATGCCGAAATTCATGTACCTTGTCCCCCTAGCGAGGGGGACAAGGCCTTCAAAATTTTAGGTTCGCAAAATTGGTGCGTCAGTATTGACGTCTCATTTTACATCAGGCCTCTCATTTTAAAACTCACTATAAATGACATGTCTAAAATTCGTTTGGGTGTACTTCCTTCCAGCAAGTATATGGTTCTGTCTCAAAAGGTCTAATCTGATGTTGACTGCACCTCAGGTCTCCACCGACAATTCCTCAGGACGAGACCCAACCGGGACATTGGGGATGAGTGGCTTAAGCAAGGAAGGCTACATATACGACAGCTTCTTGCGGACAAGAACCGAAAAAAGATAGACGGTGGATGTTTAATTTGCTATGCCTTTTGGCATGCACATCCTGTTTGTTATGATTGAAGATTCCTGCAGAGTTCAATTTCAACTATTGTAAAAAACCGAGCATGCGCTCAGATCGCAGAAGCGCCTACCCTCTGATTCGAAACGATCCGCAAATAAGCAAAGGGCATACCAGACACCCATACACCTGTTTTGAGCCATGCTCAAATTATTAAAAGAGCACATCAAGCGCCAGGTGCTTTGGCGTCTTTGCCACAATGGCGCCGGTTGCAGAGCTGACAGACCCGTGACTGGCACAAGCCATGGCATGGCCTTTGGGAACCAGGGAATCAAGATTTAAAAAGTAGCACAGAAATTGGAGGCGGGTGGTGAAGGTGGGCAGAGTTAACAGAAAACAAAGATGAAGGAAGTTCGTCGCATGAGGCATCTATGTCCCGTGCATATAATTTTGAGTGTGCTGTAGTTGGCTACTCAAAAAAATTGTTACTTGGACGTAACTAATCGCAAATCTCTTGCAGTTTCCACTGCCCACAAGCCAGCAGGCGCCAGTTCATTCTTGTTCAAAGGTGAGGATTCTAGATTTTCTAGATTGCTCTGAAGCAGCAACACTGAAGCCAGACAAGCGGTACGGCATATTTAATTGACGGAGCCCAGAACGACTGGGGACGCTTTCACTGAAGCTTGTTTTGCTGCAATACACGCTTGTATTGCAGCAAAACAAGCTTCAGTGAAAGCGTACCCAGTCGTTCTGAGCTCCGTCAATTAAATATGCCGTATCGCTTGTCTGTCTGGCTTCAGTGATGCTATAGGCGACAAAACATGTGCCAAGTTTTGTCACAAGAGGCAGATTATGTCACGCACATGTAATTTTGATTTTATCCGGCTTAGTGTGCTGTAGGTGGCTTTTCCTCAGAGGTGAGAATCCCAGATTCCCGAAGCAGGAATACTGAAGCCAGACGACCGGTACAGCATTTTTAATTGACGAAGCTCGGAACGACTGGGGGCTCCTTCATTGAAGCTTGTGGGGATTTCGGACACTGAGAACTTCGGCGACGATGCGGACGGCGCGGGAGAAACGAGCGCGGGGCCAAAGCACGGGGCGCGAGGCGCGTGACGGGGGGACAGGACAGTTCAGCCATGGCGGCGCAAGCCACCGAACACCGGGCTCGAAGAATAAAGATGTCTCCATCATGACTTGGCCCCTTCCTCCGGACAAGCGGTGAGCGAGAATACCACAAATGGCGCCCAACGTGGGGCCCGTCACGCGTTGTGACGGGCCCCACGTTATTTTTCTGTAATACACGCGAGCGCAATTGACGTATGCCTAGTTACGTCGCAAGAGGTTATCTATGTCCCGCGCATGTAAGTTTTTTAATCTTTCCGACTTACCGCTCATTCACACTGGAAGCGGATCCGCGTTCGCAAAAAGGTTGCGAACGCGGTTGTATAAAGATCCAGTACAATTGCACGCGCACTTGATGTCATCGCGTGCACGTGCAATTGCACTGGACCTTTATACAACCGCGTTCGCAACCGCTTTGCGAACGCGGATCCGCTTCCAGTGTGAATGAGCGGTTAGTGTACTTGAAGGTGACAGCGCAGGAAAAATCGAACTCACACCAGACACTCAGGAAGACAAGCACACGCGCTGAACTTACAACTCTTGTGTATTCGACTGCTTCATTTTTCTCTTCAGCGTCTAGGTTGACTTTTCAGAACGTGATAAGTAGAAGTAGCACGAAATACAAAGGAAAATTCTAAAGAGAAGGTAAAAGAACAGTAAAACAGAAGACAAATGAAGAAATGTAAAAAATATCTATACGAAACACATTTACAAATCGTCCCTCTCCCTCATCGCTATCATGTAGATGGAAATTGCAGCTCTTTGGTCGACAGCGCTATAGAAGGACTACTTACACACTTGTCCTTCAGCTGTGCTATCCTTTCCGCTTCGATTATTTCTCTAGTCAATGCGTCTCTACTCCTACCTATTACAGAACAAATTTCAAAATGTGCTATACAGCCACAATCGCGACAATGGATTCCCAAGTGTCCAGCTACGACTCGGTGGGTGTTATAAAAATGCTCTCTTAAACGATCATTCAAACACCTTCCAGTCTGGCCTACATACTCTCCAACGCATGTGAGTGGGACAAAATATACAACTCCCTCAGTACAATTTACAAAGCTCTTTTGGTGCTTTTTCGAACAGCCAACTTTCCGGTGTGTCGATCCGTTTACCTTCCGGCACAGGCTTAGAAGCTTATTTGGTGCTGATAAAGCAACATTAATGTTAATGCAGTTACCTATCTTTTTTAGACCGTGCGAAACTTGATGTATATATGGAACAACGCGGCCGTCCCTTTCTTTTCTGTATTGCGTTTAGGTCGTTCACCCCATCTTATTCTCTTTAATAGATCCTCTGCCACGGCTGTAAGTAATGCACTAGGATATCCTGTTGACTTTAACCTGGCGATTTGAGCATAAAAGCTAACCTTAATTGAATGAATACATGACTTATTGCTTTTCAGACCGCGTCAGGAATTTTTCAAGGTGGTTTCCTTGAACTGCTCACCGTATATTTAAAATCTACGTTTGCGTGTTGGGAGGGTAACACCTTTCTCCAAAAAGCAGGGGTATGCATTGGTTCATGCATAGTACCAGTTTTGAGTAACCTTTACCTCGCGCATCGGGGCCGGATCCTTTCACGTAGCTTAGATGCTTCTTCTGTTGTGAAGGTGTTTCGCTTTGTTGATGATTTTTTGATTGTGCTAGATTGTGCAGCTAAGGACTTTCAAATATTAGTCTCTAATGTTCTTTCCTGTTGTAAATCCTGTATAGATCCACCAGAAATCACTCATGAGCTCTCCACAGAAGGTTCCTTACGGTTCTTGGACCTCAGATTAATTTTTTCGGAGCATCATGTATGTTGGTCATACAAACCGAGAGGGAAGAAACCTCTTAATTTTCAGTCAGCACACTCCAAGCTTGTTAAGCGAGGCATTGTTAAATTATGTCTCACCAGTGTGCTTAATAAGTCTTGTATTCATAAACTTAAGGTTAGCTTTGATGCTCAAATCGCCAGGTTAAAGTCAACAGGATATCCTAGTGCATTACTTACAGCCGTTGCAGAGGATTTATTAAAGAGAATAAGATGGGGTGAACGACCTAAACGCAATACAAAAAAGAAAAGGACGGCCATTGTTCCATATATACATAAAGTTTCGCACGGTCTAAAAAAGATAGGTAACTGCATTAACATTAATGCTGCTTTTTCAGCACCAAATAAGCTTCTAAGCCTGTGCAGGAAGGTAAATGACGGCACACCGGGAAGTTGGTTGTTTGAAAAAGCACCAAAAGAGCTTTGTAAATTGTACTGAAGGAGTCGTATATTCTGTCCCACTCTCATGTGGTAGAGAGTATGTAGGCTAGACTGGAAGGTGTTTGAATGATCGTTTAAGAGAGCATTTTTATAACACCCACCGAGTCGTAGCTGGACACTTGGGAATCCATTGTCGCGATTGTGGCTGTATAGCACATTTTGAAACTTGTTCTGTAATAGGTAGGAGTAGAGACGCATTGACTAGAGAAATAATGGAAGCGGAAAGGATAGCACAGCTGAAGGACAAGTCTGTAAGTAGTCCTTCTATAGCGCTGTCGACCAAAAAGCTCCAATTTCTATCTAAATGATAGCGATGAGAAGAGGGACAATTTGGAAAAGTGTTTCGTTTAGATATTCTTTCCGTTTCTTCATTTGTCTTCTGTTTTACTGTTCTTTTGCCTTCTCTTTAGAATTTTCCTTTGTATTTCGTGCGACTTCTTCTACTTATCACATTCTGAAAAGTCAACCCAGACGTTGAAGAGAAAAATGAAGCAGTCGAATACACAAGAGTTGTAAGTTCAGCGCGTGTGCTTGTCTTCCTGAGTGTCTGGTGTGAGATTAATTTTGCTGCGCTGTCACCGCCAAGTATGGTTCACCAACTCGCCCAAGCTTCCATCCTATCGACTTAGTGTACTTTACGGGGCTACTCAATGTAATTGCTACTTGAACGCAACTAATCGCAAATCTCTCTCCCAGTTTGTCCCAGTTTCCACGGCCTACAAGCAAGCAAGCACCAGTTCGTTTTTCCTCAAAGGTAAGCATTCCAGATACTTTAATTAGGTGCACGGTGTAAGATAATACTCTTCAGGTGAAGACAGCGCGCTCTTGGCCACGGCCCGATGAAGTTCGCTCTTCACTCTCTCACTTTGGTTTCAAGCAACGCCAGCAGGTGACTCGTCGACGCGTGGGCACGATCAAGACCGCTCGTGCCGCCTTATTTACCACACGCGCAGAGCTTCAGCGAGGTTGTCACAGGTGCAGAAAGACCATGGTGTACCGGGGTGTCGTGACAACGAGATAATGTTTTTTTGCTGTCACACAGTTCCGCCGTTTGGCCGCCGGTGACCATAGGTCGGCATTTTAAGCTGTCCTCACTCAAACTCACGATCACTATTTTTTCCTCAATCAGAACTCACGCCCACTCACGATCACGATTTATTCAAAATAGGATCATCACCCGGACTCAACCTCACGGCTCAACGCAAAACCAAAACTCACTCGCCGTCATCATCACGGTCGTCACGCTCACAGATCATCACGGTCATCACGCTCACAGGTCATCACGAATCACCAGACTCACAGGTCATCACACTCACAGTTCCTCACGGTCCTCACACTCACAGGTCATCACACTCACAGATCCTCACGGTCCTCATACTCACAGGTCATCACGGTCCTCACGGCACTCACACTCTCAGCTCCTCACGGTCCTCACTGTTACAGGTCATCATGCTCATCACACTCACAGGTCCTCACACTCACAGCTCCTCACGGTCCTCACACTCGCAGGTCCTCGCGGTCCTCACACTCACACAGGTCCTCACGGTCCTCACACAGGTCTTCACGCTCATCACACTCACAGGTCCTCACACTCACAGGTCATCACGCTTGCCGGTTGCTTACTTTGTGCTTTTCTTTTGTTTCTCTTAAGCCTTTGGTTTGTCTTCGCGTGAGTCATGCGGCGGGGAAACTTCTGAGCCACTAACCCAATTTGAAAGAAATGTACTATGTTAATGTTTATGCTCCGCACATTTCTACCAAATTTCGTAAACCTGGATGAATTACGAAAGAAACTAAATGCAAGCTGACTAAAGTGGGTGCGTTTAACTTTCGCCTGCTGACAAGGGCGGCGGGAAAATAGAAACGCGCCTTCCAACAGGTTACACAGACAATGTCGCAGTGATTAGAACATCGCCTCGCTGTGCATACCTCGCTCATTTGTACACAGATAAACAATTACTACATATATCACCTCCATTTCTTTTCTTGTGCCATCCACAGGTACTTCTACGGAAGTTTATGCGGAATTTATATATAATAAACATATGGGCATCGACCCATTTTTTTTGTGGGGGGGGGGGAGAGAACGGTTATATTAGGTAGGGTGGTTGCACATGACGACGGTTTGATATCTCACCATAATCCCTGTTGACAGTGGTGTCTGTCAGTCGTATGCTATTCTATGAACAGAGGCCGCGGTGGCCGAGTTTTCTTCTCACTTGAGTTGCTTCTGATTTTGTTGATCGACCGTGCTTGCCGGAGTAGGCTGCGATTTAAGGAGAATCATCGGCTGGCATTGTTTTTCAGTCATCTCGGCCTTTAAAAAATACTGTCAGCATTCATTATCTTGATACATGCAGCCGTCCTTGAATTGATTTCGTTTGGATTGGTTTGACTTTGGCATGACTTTGCTTGGTTTGGTTTGGAGTGGTTTGGGGGTTTGCGGCCGTCCCCATGTGGTTCTTTGTCGCGCTCTCGATCATGTAGGGCGCGCCACTTTTCATGCGGCAAACCGCGTCATTCTTGACGCGCAGTTTTATAATGGGCAATCAGTTCGTCGAACAAGGTTTCATAGACAGATTGTTTCATCGACACTGCGATGTTTCATCGGCAGATCATTTCTTCGACATTTGTTTCATCGGTGTGTCATCCGAAGATCGTTTCTTCGACATTCAATGCTCGACAGAGCTTATTACTCAGCCACCATATTGCTACATTTCGTCGACACTTTTTTTGTTCGTTTTGTTTTACTCGTACGTCTAACGACATTTCTCTTTCTCTCTCTTTCATCGACGCGGCGTTGGCTCCTTGACGTCATGCGTTCTTCGCGTGTTCGCAGCGCACTACGGTGTCCGCTTCGGACAGGGCGCAAGTGGCGCAAGCGCAAATGCTCCTCACTCTTTGTACGCATGCAGTGCAGTGTGCTGTGCGTGGTGTTGGCTGTGCGCTTTCGTCGCTTACGTTGCTGGAGTGGTGCGTGCGGCGCGGCGGCCTTCTGCTCACGTATGGCCGTTTGGCCGCGTGCTCGGCCTGTCTATCGGATATTTGTTTACGAAAGGAGCGTGCCCTATAGGGGGGGGGGAGGGGGAGGGGGGAAGCTGAGGCTCGGCGCTCGGCAGCCAGACGGTCGGACGTAATTGTTGCTTTCTGTCGTGCTTTTGGCCGCGTGCACACTTGACGCTCGCGAGATGCTGAATCATTTCAAACTTTTTCTAAAAGGAGTTTTTCTCGACGCAGTGGTGGCTTAGTATACCGCTCATTTTTTGTAGCGACATGTGAGGCTTATTTTGTGCCCAGTAATGCACGCGAAATTCCAAAACTGACGTTTTGCAAGTGTTCCGAAATAGGTAGTGACGTAGACGTTAATCTGTCGGTTTCGGTAGGCTTTAAAAGTCCAATGAACGAGGTATTTGCATTGTTATAGAGTCGGAGCATAAGGAGTTTGAGCGAATATAGGGGGCGCACCGATCGATCCAACATGGCGGAAAAGAGGGGGATAGATTTGCGACGCCCGTAGATCGGTAGCGTATAAATTAAACAAAGCGTGCTGTTCTCTGTTTGTTTACGTATGCGAGACGATCATCGCTTCAACCAAGACCTACCGTAATGCCACAAATGAAGTGTTCAAGCCAGTCGAAGGCAAGCAACCTTGCCATAGTCAAGATATGTGTGCAAGTGTTCGACGTGAGCTCTCAAGCTGGTGCAGCTGTTCTCAAGTTGAACCGAATGTACTTGGGTTCAAAGAAAGGTGCACATCAACAATGTTGGCGCGTTGAAACTTTGACGCGTACTTTATCTAAAAGTTAACTTATCGGTCTGCGGCTACAAACATTTTCGTTGACGTTGCTTAGATGAAGTAACCATTCAGGCCTCGCATTAAACGGTGTTGCGAACTCTTAGGTTGTTCTAGTTCATTGCGCTAAAAAGCGGTTGGATGGAAAGTATGACAACTACAGTATACAAGGGACGATTGAGGTCTTTATCCTGCGTTCCATGTATGGAAACATCAGTATCCTTGGTGTTATATTGCGATCAGCTGGTTGCCGATCGTCCTGTGTTTATGCATAATGTAAACAAGCCCCGGAAGCGCCAATCTCATTTCGATGTGCTTGTGCACCCCTACAAGCCTCCTTTTGGCTCTTGTGGAAAGCTTTATTGTAATAGCAATAGTCTCATCGGCCGTTCGAGTTGTATGTACCACGGTGATATCTGCTGTGAGCGATCTGCAAAATAAACAAGTCTGTATTAAATGCCAGAAGGAGAACATGGGTAAAGCTTTTTTTACTTTTTTTTTCTTTTTACAAAAGAGGGCAAAGCTTCTGAAACAAGAGCAACCTAAGCTGATATTTGAGTGTGCTCAAGAATGAATGGCAAAAGCTGCTTATGCTAAGTGGTAGATGTACACAGTTAATTTTCTTTTGCCTCTGCTTTGTAAATTGAAAGATATGTATCAGCAGAAGGCACTGTCCTTTTGAAAATGTACTTTATTAGGGCGAAAATAGGTTTTCATACACAACCGAAGAGTTCGCAACACCATTTAATGCGAGGCCTGAATGGTTACATCATCTAAGCAACGTCAACGAAAATGTTTGTAGCCGCAGACCGATAAATTTAGGTTTAGATAAAGTATGCGTCATAGTTTCAGCCTCAAACGCCAAACATTGTTGATATGTACCTTTCTTGATGACAACTGCACCAACGTGAGAGAGCCCACGTCGTCGAACACTTGCACCCATATCATGACTAGGGTATGGCAAGATTTCTTGCTTGAAGTGAAGATCATCTCGCTACGACTAGCTACGACCACACACCGCAGCGATGCAGGCGTCGAAGGGGTGCACCGCAGTCAGTCGCCGTCACATGACGCTGCTCGTTTGACATTCACGGCTTTCCGCCCAGGTGCTTCGTTTGTACTTGGAACCAAGTGTTATTTTCTGTGCTTGTGCCTTTGCTCAGTGGCTGAATATGGGCCTCAAGAGCAGTTCTTCAGGCTCAATAGCATTCGCCGAAGAACTTGCGAAGAAAATGCCACCCAGGAAAAAAAGCACGAAGACACAACGCACCAGCTTGGTGGACTATGCACTGGTCGCGGAAACCAGGCCCTGCGGAGTATACACCAAATGCAAACTATCTAAAAAAAACATTTTTAGGCTCAAATTGGCTTCTGCGGACTAAACGCCTGGACACTGCCTGTTATCATGCATTGTATATTCACCACTGTTTGTTGCGGCTTGAGACTGCCTTCCTGTAATGATGCAGAGGGGTCAACTGAACCTTGAAATAAAAATATTTAAGCACATCTAGACACGATGTTCTTTAAAGCCAGATGGTCAGGGAAAAGGTGTGCCATTACCGAATTTGCCAACAGCACACCAATGGTCACAATCAAAACTCACCGAGTCAATGGGCAGTTTTCCACCGCATTATTGCAGTGTAATCACTCATTTGGTCCATTAAAAACCTTGAGGCTGTAGCCACCAGCACACCCATTCTAGATCTGGAAAGCTTATGCTGTAGACGAAATTCTCGTATCATCATATTTTTAGCAAACTGAATGGTCCCACCTGTTACACTTTTAGCTTTGGAAGTAAACCAGTTCACAATACTACCAGTGGCATACATCGTGCCAAGCATTGGTGCCGCGTGTGGCAGCAAAATGTCTTAACTAGGGAAGCAAACCTAATCGATCGTGTTGATTAAAGCACCTAGATACGGGAGAAATTATCAATCAAGCAAAGAAGGACCCTCGAAAGGGAAGTTTTTTCGCCTATCGAACATACTTTTTATTGGGCGTTCCGCAATGTAAAGCCGAAGACATTCACTCCGTGATCGGTACAGAAGCATTTGCTTAGTAGTCGGTCGTGCGTGATAAAAACAACAACAAAAACAAAGGTGGATTAGAAACGCGATAGATTCGCCTTTGCACGGAGTACTTAAACTTAAAATCGTGTCAACATAAAGCGACTATGGCCCGCCATGCTAGCAGCTATCTTAAATTTTACCCGTGTAGTCGTCACACCCGTGCACCAAACGAAAGCGTTGCTGCAAGCCCCTCCGCCGTCAACTTTGAGTCGCTGTTGAGTCTGAAGAACTGCTCTATGATGTCCATATCCAACCACTGAGCACATACACAAGCACAGGAAATAAAACTCGGTTCCAAGTACAAGCGAAGAATCCGGGGCGGAAAGCCGTGAATGCCAGACGATCTTCGTCGGGCGACGGCGACTGACTGCGGTTGCGCTCCTTCGACGTCTGCATCGCTGCGGCGGGTGGTCGTAGCTAGTCGTAGCAGATCGTGTCAGCTCTGTTGCTCGTACCGGAACACTAGAGCCGCGTAATATTCTTGCTGCCGAAGTTTATAAGCCTACGTTCGTGGCCAACGCATTTACACAAAGCCAACGCCCAGCTAACCTATCCCCCTCTTTCTCTTTCGGCGACCGGCCGCCAGGGCGGTGACATCGTCGCTGAAACTCCTCAATCGTCTACGTCGTCTTCTTTGCCATAGGGCAGCTGACCGATTCTACGTGCGCGAGCTCTCGCTGGAAGCGTAATCCTATTTATATAGTGCTCATCCGTGTGTACTGTAGCGAATATTTCAGGCCCAACATATCAATAGTTTATTGTTATCAACCAGGAAAACGCAATATCTGTAAACACCCCCCGACAAAGAAAGAAAACGAGAGCTCGCCGTTCGCTTTGACCAACGTTGGCTTTGACCAATAGACCGATCTCACCAATCGTCTAGAGCGTGCGTGACGCAGCCATAGTTGTACTTCACAGGAGGCAGCGGTAGTGCACGAGACGGCTCGTCTCGTGCACTACCGTGGCGTTTACCCTCGTGCGGAAAGACCACAGTTCCCGCAATTCATTGCGACAGAGGAGGCATTGCAAAACTGGCGATGAGGTCGGTCTATTATCCCAAGCCCGGTTCACAAATCAGCGTTTCGAGCGACAGAAACGACAGAAACAACACGAACGACATGACATTGCGACAGAGGAGGCATTGCGAAACTGGCGATGAGGTCGGTCTATTATCCCAAGCCCGGTTCACAAATCAGCGTTTCGAGCGACAGAAACGACAGAAACAACACGAACGACATGACAAAGGGGACGATTATGTTCGTATTGCGGAGCGTGACAGATAATGCAATGAGCAGCTTTGTCAAGCAATCATGTGTCACGGCTGTTCCGGTGCCATGTCGTTCATGTCGTTTCTGTCGTTCCTGTACCTCGGAACGCAGATGTGTGAACCGGTTTTTACGAGCCTACTCTGTTGGTACGCTTGAACGTCACGGAAAATCGGTCTCCTCTCTTTTCGAGGTGTCGCCACGGGTTGAAATACTGGCGGGGTATTAAGTGATTTGTTCGGCACACAAGCGTCACTACAGGTTATGACTCTGTCAACATTGCCTGAATCCTATTCTAATTGTAAAATAAAATATCGAAGGTGTCTTCCCGGGCACAATGTCCGCCTATATCAAAATCGAACTTGGCGGTTTTTTTAAATACAATATTTAGCATTATTTCGCGCATTAAGTTCCCGGAAATTAGCAGCACATTCGGAAAGTTGAAGTTGAGTGTTTTTTTTGTTTTTTTTTTTTCCATAACTCGCGGAAATGATGACAAACGGTTTCTCCGGACATTTAGTTGCAGATTCACAAGATATATTATAATTTATGTTGCATAATTATCAAACCCGCGGCCTTTCTGTAACCATCGGTTCGAGACAGATTCTCTGTCGCTCGGTTAACAAGTGTTCATTCAACGCAGTAGCGCACTTCAACGACCCGCTGATCAATCTTGCCGTCCGCTACACCATTGTAAAAATTCATTACGGGCTTGAATCATCGCGATATGTGTCATATGCCTTCCAACGATAAGAAGTGTTTCAGAATTGAATTGTAAAAAGTTGGTTATCAGATATATTATTTTTATTTTACAAGAAATTCTTGCCTCACTCTGAGCACCTATGCATTCGACCATAACAACGTAAAAAAGAAACATGAATAAACAATGGCCAAGGGGAGCACAGCTTCACGCACGAAGCCCGAGAAGCCCGGGCAATTGGCGCCTCGGAGTCGCGTCCAGCCGGCGCGCCGGCAACCCGGCCGTGGCCGTGGGGCAGGCGCCGCGACGTTGCGGCCACTGCGCGCCTCCGTCACCGAAGGCACACGGCACACGGCGAATTCTGCGAATCCCGATGAGCCAGTAGATTTATTGGAGTAAGACACATGGCAGCGTGGCAGCGTCTCACAGGCGTCCATTCTAGATGCCACTTGTCTCTATGCGACGCTCTAATTGGCCCACTGAGTCGTAGCTTCCACAGTTTGCTAAGTGTGCCCTTAGGCAACCAGCCCAACCAGCAATGCAGCTTGGAAGTTGGCACGACACGTTGCGCATTCTAGCGACTGAAAAATAAAACAAATTGGATAGTCCAGGACGGCCTGGGTCGCGAGGACTGTGGGCGGGCGCATATAGAAACCACGCGTGAACGTAGCCCTTTGGATCGGCGTGAGCCTTTTTAGAACTGTTTTTTCATAAAATTAAGTCTCAACTTCACGTCTCTATGACCTTTCCGGGTTCCTGTGACGCCTCTCCTAAGCCTTGAGTTTCCCCAAAAATAAACGCCGCTATTGCTGCGTGAAAGACTGCCACGGTCGTGCAGGTGACCCAAGCGTCAGACTTTACCGCTTCCTTTTAAGACCTTGGGAAGCGACACGGCGACAAAGTGGATTACTGGAGTGCGATGCATCAAGTAAGTGAATTTTACATTAATTGTTGAAGTGAACGAAAATAGATGTGCAGGCTTGAAAAGTGGTCTGACAGACTCCTTTTGCAAAATAACGTATTTATACTAGTTTTTTTACGAGTCTCTGAGACAAACCATTTAGAGAAATACAGTAGGAAAATTTGGGCCGATTGTTGCTTCGCTTTGACGTCGAGAATCAGGCGATCAGGTCTTCAAGCGAGATGCCCTTCGACCTGTTCCGGCACTCGTAGTTGTAGGCGTGCAAATTTGGTTGCGACCGCGCGCGCCGTTCGGCACGCGCGGTCGCAACCAAAACCTTTTAACCATGCAAGTTTTTAAATAGTGGATTTTCGTAGAACAAATTTTTGTTTGTTTCGGCTACCAAATTTAATGCTGAGTCTGGTAACAAATGTGACGGCGTGCAGAAAACAGTATGCAATTTTTTTTTCTAGAAAAAGCTCATGCGAAGCGTAAATATCTTTCTCACACGCACACTTTTTTGCCTGTCGCCAGACTTGTGCACTGTTTTCTAGCACGGAGAATCTGGTTCTAATTACCCACATTTTATTCTAGTGTCGTGGGGGCGCCGGGAGCAGAAGAAGACGGTCGAGCAAAGCGCGAGCGGGGGCCAGCCGGCGAGGAAAGAGGAAGAGCGTGCTGCACGAGGCTGGGGCCGGGCAGGAACGATAGAGCCGTTCTGGCTGGTCCGGCCCATGTCGGTCCCCGGAGCATTCCACCAGCGAGCTTCGGATCAGGACCGGCGGAAACGGCGAGCCTGGCCTTATCGGCCTAGGCCATGACGGTCCAGGAGTGGTTCTGCAGCGAAACTCTGGCTGTGATAGCCCGGAACAGCTAGCGTACGCAGTGCGTGGGAAGGACGATCCGCAGGCGTGGACACGGACTCCGACTGCCAGCTATGAACGACGGGCGACAACTAGGGTCGGCGGGTCCGGACTGCCGGCTCTCGAAGACGGGCAACCGGGAAGTACAGTAAACCCATTCGCTGCCTTCTCATTGCGTTGTGTCACTTCCTGGGAGACGAGCGAAGCACAGACCGATCTGGCGGCGATTATTATAGAGCGACGCCGCAAGCGCACGAAGACAGTTCAAACAGGTGTCCAAGTGACAGCTCCAGATTATGCTCTCAACGCTTGGACCTATCAAGGCTCCCGATGGTCTTAAAAAACCGCATAAAATAAAAAGGGACATGGCGCGCACGTGCACACGGGGACTGCTGAAATCGGGTTCGTCGCCGCTCGCCACGGCCCGACGGGCAGACTAGCCACTGGCCGACCCATTAAGAGAGACCCCTCCGCTTGTGGCGCCGAATGCAGCACTCTCGTGGCGCCGCCTGACCATTGCCGGCTGGCTGTCATGCACTTGCGCCATCTTGCCCCAAACAACACTTAAAAGCATGATATCGCACAATGTGAAAGACCTCACTCGAAGCTTCGATCGATCATGACGCCGCCTTTGTCGCACTTCCTGAGTGATGACTCATTGCGAAAGGTACGTTGAGGTGCGCGGAGAAATAAAATTCCGGGTGCTGATGAGGATCATGCGAGTCATTTAATTTTATTGCAGCTGTGCGAACGTTATAGTTGACGCAATCATGAAATTATGTGCCCACTGACACCAACTTGACAACAGGAACCGAAATACACACGAACCTTTCTATGCCACAGAGAGAGGAGCGCTAGCCGTTTGGAGCACTTCCCCAACTCCGACGTTACCGCGCCGCCTCGAGGCGCCGTCAGTCCGTCGGCGTCTCGCAGTCTACCGTGAAGCGAAGAGCGAACGCCGAGGAGAAACGAAAGCGACCCCCCCCCCTTTCCTCATACCCCCTCTGCCCTCTACAGCTAATTGAGACATTGCGGAGGGCGCTGGCAAGGAGGAGCCTGCAAGAACAAGCACCCCCCCCCCTCCTCCGCCCTCCACAGGAACCGGCGCGTTCACATGGCGAAGGAGCAGGCGAGCGACACCCAAACCAACCCTGAAGGCCCGAACCCCACGCAGTAGTTGCGAAGCGAGAGTCTCCTCGCCCACTAAGACGGCCCGGGAGCTCACGTGACCAACCCAGCTATGAATATACCAGCGCTCACCGCGACTCATCATGGCCTTGGTCCTCAGGCTCACGCCATCACGCAGACTAATGCGATCACCGGACTCATATCCACCCAAAGACTCACGTCTTGATTCAGGCTCATGCTCATGATCCTCGAAACTCACAATCACACTCATGAGTACTTCACTTAGCGCTCAAGCTCACACTCACACTCAAGAGTTTTAAAAACTAACAATCACACTCACGGTCAAACTCACGTTCATGAGTTCGTAGGGCTCACACTCGCACTCACACTCAAAGAGTTTTAAGAACTCACAATCACACTCACGATCAAACTCACGCTCATAAGTTCGCAGGGCTCACACTCGCACTCACACTCATTAGTTCTCAGAACTCGCGATCACACTCGCGATCAGACTCACGCTCATCAGTTCTCAGGACTCACACTCACACTCACACTCATAAGTTCACGTAACTCACGATCACACTCACACTCACAATTTTTAGAGACTCGCGGCCTCACTCACGATCACCTCAAATCTGATGCTGAGCGTGAGTGATCGTGAGTGATCGCACTCATGAGTGAGAATGCCGAGGTATGCCGGTGACACTGTCAGTCGCGGGCACGGTGGCAGCCGAATGATGCAGTCTTTCGGATGCCCATCGAACGAACACTATTTGATTCCTCGCGCCGCGCGTTCAGCCCCGGCGTGTCCTCACCTAAAGAGTGTATCTTTCACCGTGGTTTGGTGCAAAGCAGGAACTGTGAAGCCAGACGAGCGGATAGGTGTATTTAATTGACCGAGCTCAGAATGACCCGTGGCAGTGGAATGGAAGCTTCTCTTTCCGCAATCAAACACAGACATAATTTTGAATCTATCCAGCTTAGTGAAGGATTGCTACTTGTTGCAAACAAATCCCAAATTTTTATTTCGCAGCTTCTATATGGCTACAGCTAGCAGGTGCTGTTTTCATTGAAAGGTGAGGATTTCACGTTCTGTTTTCAAACAGCAAGTTTTTGAATGAGGGTCCTAAACAATTAACTTTCTTTTGCAGTAAATGCCAGATCCTCCAGTTCAGGAATATGTTAAATATATTTGCTATGGATAAGTTTTGTTTCTTTATTCATAATTTGACAACAGCAACATTTTTTTATTTTATCACTCAGAAATACACACAAGAAGAGACTGCGTTGCGGAGAAATGCTGCGCTGAACGTGATTTTCCAACTCGTGTATAGTTTTATTGGTAGCCGATATAATATATTGAATTCCAATATCCATAATACGCTAAGTACCCTGGAATCGTAAAGCCTTATTGGATTCCCATAGACACATGGGGATCCAATAAGGGTTTATACGGTATTGGATTCCAATGTTTTCAGCGTATTATGGATATTGGAATCCCATAAAAACCCCTTATTGTAATACAATACAATAAATGTAATGTTTTCCAATACACTGTCCATATCGTATTGCAATACAATAAAAATATATTGTTTACCAATATCCATAATACGCTGTTTATATTGGGGTTTTCCAATAGGGTACTATTGCCATCTTGTATGGGGCACAACAACAGAATCTAACCTCCATAAATTACCCTTAATGCAAAAGAGAATGATACGCGTTATTGCCAATGTCTCATACACCGAACATACTGACTACCTTTTCAAGAAATATAACATTCCAAAAGTTCATGACATATACCGAAGGAGGCTTATGCGAGATTTTTATTATAGCATTAGGAAGAAATACCTCTACACTCTTAGAAATAGGAAACTTAGAAAAAAAGCAAACTTCGCATAAAACACGAACTCCAGAACCATAGATAGTTCCTCGTTCTCGGACAAATTATGGTGACCAAATGCTTAAGAATACTTTGCCTCGACTACTAAATTCATTTGAGGAGGCTGGCACCGATATATCCTCTATAACCCCTTCTGAACTGAGATATCTTTTATGTTAATTTTCTGATACCGGTGCCCTTAGAACTGCCTGAGATGAAAACGAGCTATTTCCTAGAATTGTTTTGTGTTCCTTACCCCACCTAATCATGTTAAATTGCAACTGTATACTAATGTGTGGAGCTGTATCGAATGAGTGAATCTGATTGACCAGGAAGTGTTTTGTTACTGTGTGTGAGTGTTTTGTGAGTCCAATGCTGCCATCATTTAAAGGGGGCCGAGGGCCCCACAAGCTGCGTTTGTAGCTTTTTTCCTCGGCCTCCTCCATTCTGTATGAAATGGAAACCAATAAAGAAAGAAAGAAAGAAAGAAAGAACTGAGAATTTATTTATATCAGAAAAAAAGGAGTCAATACCTTCGCTCAAACAGCTGTGGAAAGTGTCATTTCCAAACTAGGCTGCCTTTATATGCCGATCCTTTTCAATCACGAGGGCAGCCGGTAGGGTGGCCCTATTTTCATCTTTGGGGTATTGTAATGGCATGCTCAAAATGTGAGGAGCTGAGTGGTTAATCAAATGTCTATTTCATTTCATTTGACCCCTCTTGTAGAGCAAGTATTAACAGAAATGGCATTTGTACTGTTCATCTGTGTTTCCTTGGGTATAGCAACGAAAATAACTTGGCCATAATTCAAGGTTGCGGTCGTGCCAACAAATGGGACAAAAAAGACATTGGTTTATGTCTTCATGCCTTTGTTGCAAAACCAGTTTCATTGTAGGGATCCTTCATTTTACATAACCAGGTGTGGAACAAGCACCAGCTGGAGCTGGTCTCGGCCGGAGAAGGAAGGCAGCTGGTCATCGCTGGGGATGGGAAAGCGGACTCGCTTGGCCACTCCCCCAAGTATGGTACATACACCATGCTTGACGTCGAGGACAAGGTTCTCCATGTTGAAACCGTCCAGGTTTGTACCGAAATCCTGAGTGCCTGAAGCACACACTGCAGTGTTTGCCACTTAATAAAGTAACGCAGGGCTGCTAAATTAACATGCAGTGTGAGGTTTATTTGCATATTTTTTCGTCATCGTCGCACCGACAAATTCAAGCTCCAGTGTGCACATTTGGAGGCAATATGAGCTGGCACAGCTTACCGCCAGCCAAAGGGGGTAAAATGCTGCGTGAAGTGCCTCAGCATGCATTCCGACTACTGCATCCTGAACGCCTCTGTGCGAGATCATATTGCCGTTCCTGAAGCACATTTTTGCTGCATAATGAAGAAAGGTGTCATGCCCATCCCTGCTTCTAGAGGGTTGCACGAATAGTTTCAATATATTAACTTCATAAAAAAAATTGCACAAAGGACAAGACGAAGATAAGAACAGTACAAGCTTTCGTCCTGTTCGTATTTGTGCCTTGTCCTTTTTCTAATTGTTCTCACGATGTTTATCCAGCTAGCCCAAAAGTTAACTTTTTATACTAACATGAGTCTCATGTTTACTTCATTTGTACTTTATAATGTTCTCCCCGTTTCGTTTCAGAGCAATGAAACGGGTGGCAGCTACCACATGGAGTTGGAGGGCCTTAGAAGGTCTCCAGACATTTTCGAGGCCCACTCTCTCGTAGTGGCCGTGCTTGTGACGGACAGGCACCACCAGCTGAGTGCTTGGTTGGAACGGGAGCACCCGGACATCTGCCACCTCTTTGACTGCTGGCACGTTGCAAAAGTTAGATTTATAAAAGTTATACCAGCTCCTAAAAGTTCCACTATTGCTACCTTGAGCCAACCAAGTCTAATAAGCCTTCCTGTTTCTTTGGATTGTAAACTAGAATACCTGCACTGCGAATGAGTATGTCCATCAACACTATACTCTGTTTCATACTTAGCGTGCAACGCTTTCAAAGCTACTGGCGCGAGCGTGGGGCTTGATATCGTTGATCATTTGCACGCGATCTCGCGCAAACAAAACCATAGATGAAGCCACGCGCTCGCGCCAGTAGCTTTAACAGCGTTGCACGCTAAGTATGAAACAGAGTATAGATGTTAGTTTCTGCTTCTTAGATCTCTTGGTTAAACCCCTTACTAACCTGTTTCTTTGAATGGTTTGAATGGTTAGCTGGCTCCTGTTATGAATCCCATGAAACAAGGTTGGGCAGCCGTTCTCAAACTCCAGGGAATGCAACAGATTGTGTTTAGGGGGGGAGGGGGGGGGGGGTGGGGCAGCTGAGGATATTTAGAATATGAGGCAGTTCAAAAGCTCTGTAGAGAAGAATGGAAATCAAATGCCCAATTGGTTTGGAGAAAGCATAGGTGTTGAAAAGCTCCTGTGGCCAGAAGTGCTTGGTGGTCTAGGCCAACTCGTCGGCGGCCCATTCGTCAAAAAGGCCAATTCGTCATAGGGCAACTCGTTGAAGAGGCCAACCGGTTTGCAATCTTTCAAAGGCAAAATATATAAATTATGTCCTGAAATTTGAAAACGAATCCTGCCGTACAGCAGTCCGTAACATTGCCACACGGTAATTTGACTATTAGTGTGCTCTTTTTCGTTGAAGATAACTTACCACTTTCACGGTGCAACGGGGGACGATCACCACGTCGCGCGTGCCTCACTGGGGCAGGTGTTAACCTACCCGGCCCACCTGTTCGCGCAGCGACAGTCTGCGTCGGTTCATTACAAAAATAATAAAGAAAAGTAACAAAAATATGACCCCAAAATGAACATTTCTCAACTTGTCTCAAGGTACTGCCCTGTCTTTGCCTTCTTGTGACTTTTTTTGCAGTCTTGTAACCTAAGAATGGAGGCAAAAAGATAGAAACTACAAACTTTTACTTCGGGCGGTCATTCGGCCCATTCGAAGAATTGCCCTATTACGAATTGGCCTATTAGATGAATTGGTTGTCAACGAGTTGGCCGGATCTCGTGCTTGGTTTTATGACTCACTCCAAATAACTGACCCTATTTTAAATGCAACCCTTGAGACATTCATGGAATATTGCTGTCATTACAGTCACTGACCGATTTTTCGAACTTTTCAGGGACCGAAAAAATGTTCCAATAATAGAACAATTCGGATAATCAGCAGATTAAAAATCTTGCCTTTGTTACGTCTATGCAGGATAAAAAAAGCCATAAAGAATGCTTTGCTTCAGGTTACGCCAGCGTGCCTTGTTTCAGTTTATATGCCTGTTTGCGTTCGGCCACTTTCTTTTAGCTTGAGAATTGCTGCCTTCTTTTCTAGCATTATGGTCGAGTACTTTCCGCGCTTCTTAACGACACTTTGCGGCGGCGAAAGAACAGATGGGGCCACAATGTCCAAGCCAGCATAGTTCGAAAGCATGATTCACCGAGACGAGATGAGAGGCGTAAATCCACGACTGCAATGGCGAACGAACAAAGCGAAATGGTAACCATGATGATGACAATGAAACACAGCTAGAGAAAAAAAAACCATATAGCACCCCCTAGCGGTAGGACTTAGCAGTACTCAAGTAGTGCTGCCAAACCAAGCCAATCCATGTACACCCAACATAGAATCTAAAATTCGCTAGGTGGTGTTTCCCGCTGATCGCTCACAATGATAACTTTTGACTTCAAGCTGTCCGAAACACTGATCATGAGCATGCTCTATTTCTATCGAGTAGGTCATGGTTCCTCCTTTAGGTCCGAATTATCGGCGTCTGAAAAATTGATCAGCGACTGTATTACAGAATACTTTAAAATATGTGTGAGAGGTGCCATCTGGCACTGGCTTTTGAAAAGAGCATACCAGCTCTTCCATGGTCAGTCTGAACACTTATTTTTATCGTGTGTACAATGACCAATTTCAGCCATCAAGAAGAAGCTGGTTGCAGCTGGGAAGTCGCGGCATTCCGAGGACCTCAGCAGCTGGACCAAGTCGGTGGTGAACCACCTGTACTGGTCTGCTGGCTCAAGTACTGAGGACCAAGACCTGATCCTGCCCAAGTGGTGCTCCCTGGTGGCTCATGTGGCAAATGTCCACACACAACTGGACCCCCTCTTTCCGGAGTGCCAGCACAAAGAGCTCAACAAGAAGTGGCTACTGGAAGGCAAGGACATATTTGTGAGTCTTCATAATACAGTGGCCGCATATTACCATGCCTCATATTTTTGTTGTAGGTTCTCCCGCACACCACAAACTTAAGGAGATTGTGTTGTCAAAGCACCTTCTGCGGGACATCCCCAGCCTCTCACCATCAGGACAAACTTTTGCTACGGAGTGCTTTCATAGCACTTTGTTGATCTTCGCACCAAAGCTGGTGCACTTTGGGTTCCGGAGCATGACGGCAAGGTGTGTAGGGAGGTCAGTCATTTTCTCTTGGTTTCTAAATGCATTTACTTGCCAGGACCTACCTGACAGCCCAATGAAAATGCAGCGAGGCCCCAGGCGACAACGAAGGAAGGCGAAAAAAGATGGGCGGTGAAGTATCCGAAAGCAAGGAAGGAGGCCGTTGCTGCTATGCTCAAGGGACCCTGCACCTATGGTATATAGCAGTGCTCATACACTGATCAGCCAAAACGTTGTGACCACCTACCAAAAACTGTGTTGATTCACATTTGGATGCAAAATAGTTGCAAGGATCGTCTGCGGCGGAAACCCATATCGAACATTCTGATAAACTGAGCTCAGAAACACTTGCATTCTGACGTGCATCGTATCTAGCTGCAGACCCACAGGTAGCAGCCTATTTTGGTTCAACAAGCGGAAAAAGTCTTCACCGTCCACATTTTGTGATGATGCATGGACAGGCAATGCCTCGGCATCTACTAACAGTTTTACCTTCCACTCTGGATCTGTAGTAACCACGGCAGCTCGCCAACACGCGGTGATTTTTGCAGTTTCCGAGATAAATGTTCCAAGCTGCCAGACCATCACGATTTGCCCTTTGTCGAAGTAAGCTACATCAGCAGCATTTCGTTATACATACACGCATTGTCAACAAAATTATTTCTCTATATCTCTCTGCAGCCATTAACTACCATCTGCGTCAGCAGGTGGTAGATAATGCGGATGCCACTTCGGCAAGGCACACTGAGTCACACAGTGTAGAGGTGGTCAAAATGTTTTTGCTGATCAATGTATTTGTTTATTACTAGTGCGAAATCTTACATCTTTGGGTATCTGATTGCAGAGTATGTGGGGGAGCTGATGGGAGCTGTGCTTGACATCTCCACCGTCATAACCTCGTACAAGGCCGCTGCAGCTCACTACTGCCGGGATGCTCCTCCCTTTCTCTCCAGTGCCTATGAGCGTGCGGACAAACGAGCACTGTCAGAGAACCACTATTCGAGGTTCAATTCCTAGGTGGTCGGTGTCGTAGCCGTGAATGAAAAACCCTTGACTCTCGGTGTGGCTCTGTGTGATAGGAGAGCCAGGTTTATGTCCCTCGACTTCTTCAGGAGTCGTCTCGCTGTCTGGACTGCACGCTGTGTCATGCCATTGCTCTGAGCGTAATACGGACTTGAGGTTATGTGGTTTGCTTCCCAACATTCCACTAGATGCTTGAATTTGGCTGAGGCAAACTGAGGACCGTTGTCCGTGCGTACAGTTCTTGGCACTCCGAACCGTGCAAAGATTGGTTTGATGACCTGAGCGATGTCTTTTTGTTGTAGTGGCCTTTAGTTGCTCCACCTCAAGAACCTGGAGTAGCAGTTCACAACTACTATGTAGTCTCTCCCTTCCAGTTTGAAGGGGTTGATGCCAATAGTGTCCCATGGGTTTTCAGGCAAAGGCGTCAACAGCAGGGGCTCAATTGGTGGCTTTCGATGTTATTGGCAGACACAACATCTTTCAACGAAGTCTTGTACCAGTGTTCCAATGCTGGGCTACCACACCAACGGTCTTGCTCTTGCGAGACATCGGCTTGCGCCCCATGAAGGTGTGGCCAGCATGAAGTCTTTCTAACACCTCAAGCCTCAGGTTTGGCGAGATGACAAGTCTCTCGCCCTTGAGGAGAAGACCGTCGACCATAGAAAGTTCCCTCGCAATCTCTGCGAAGCACCTTAGTTCAGGTCGGCCATGACGAGGTGCACAAGATAGCCACTCTGGCAAGTGTTAGGTCTGCTTGGATGCCTGCCCCGATTCTGTCCAGCATTTGGTTTTACGCCGGTGTAGGACGCCGATCTCACTACCCCTCCGCTTCGACTACGGTAGTGGTTATGGCGTACGCCAAAAACAATACCGTAGTCATTTCGGCGTACGCCATAGTCAATACCGTAGTCTTTTTCGCATACCATAAACACACTACCCTTACTCCAAATTCAATACCTTGAATAACGTCGGTTCAGCAGGAATTGAGCCAATCAGCATTTAGCTAAAACTGGCGGAAGCAACTTTCTGCAGCAAAATACCCTGATTGTTTGTTGTTGTTTGTATGAGCAGCGGAACGCGCGCGGCAGGCGTTGTTAATTTTGATTAGCGTTGATACGGCTGACGGCGCACAGAGCTGAAGGGCACAAGCAAGGAAGCTTGGAGTGATTCTGTGTCAATGTGATTTGACATCGCTTCTTTCTGTTTCTTCAATCATGGTGCAAATGCAGGTGCCCGACTCCCGAACGATTCGAAGGCAAGAGTGGCAGCCCGCCTGTCCGCTGGTCTCAATCGCATGCACTGTCGTCATTTTGGGCACAGCGGAAGAAAATTAGACGCTCACTATTTTAAATAGCGTGCAATCGGCCTGTCTAGGTTCTGGCGACACCATTTCAGGCTGTAGATGAGAAAATTTAGCCACTACAGTACGACTGCTAGCCTGGGGTCTGTGCCTCACAACAGATCGAAACGGGTGGGGGTGGGGATCCCTGGCAGCGGGACATTTCGCTGTACGAGCTGCGGTGCGCTAACACGCTCGACCTCCGATACCCCCTTGGGTCACAGCGCTTGCTGAAAGAAGTTTGGATCGTTTTACGCAGATTTTGCAGTGCGTACGAGACGCACAACAGCTACGTACTACGTCCTAGATGGCCAAACTGAGGCTCTCTACTTGTGCGCGGCTCTCGTGATCTGGGGAACAGTATGCTCGCCATGAAAATGTTGCAGTGAGAAGTACGGAAAAGTAATATTATAAAAGTAGAGTATTTAAAACTGGCTTGCATTGTCACTGAACATATGAAAATAAAACTGATTAGAAATGCCGATCAGATCGAGTGTGAATGTGATATAATGTGCTCAAGGTATGTGTGAAGTTGCGTCGGCACAGGAATTCAAACTTGTTGGCCCCACCCCCGCTCCTAAATTATTCCAATGTTGCTGGCAGTTTTTTTATTATTATTATTATTATTATTGTAACTTCAAAGGTCCCAACAGGGACATTACATAAGCAGTGAAAGGGGGGGGGGGGGAGTGCATGAAAAATACAAAAGATCAACATATGAACAGACAGGTGGCTGACACCTACAGGGCTGGTGAGTAATATAAACAGTGAGAACAAGTGTGTGTGAAATAAAACTGGTACATAAATACACTAGCTAAAAGAGTAATCGAAGCATTGCGGAACAAGACGGGGGTCACCTATTGCCGGGCAGAACTAGGGTAATCACCGACTCACACCAAGCATACCGGAGCTTTCAGTCGGGCTCGGTGTCCTGAAAAGCGCTGCAGGTGCTCAAAAACAAAAGACCCCCAAAGGAGCCCATAGAATTTGCATGGGTACCTGTCCACTTCGTGGTAGAGGGCAACAAACTTGCTCACCAGCAGGCCTGCGCGCTGACTTACCGGGCCATAGCCATGGAAGAGGTGCAGGACCAACCCATGGTGACCTAAAAGGAAATAGTAGTCGCACTCTACTGCAAGGAAAGGCGAAGACTACCAGCCCCGCATCCTAAGTTAACGCTGGAGAACAGGTAGCAATTCTGGAAAGTTATTAACCCTCCTTCTAGTACTGGCATAGTGCTTAGGGACACCCATGGAGAGGAGGTGCCAAGTGAAGTGTGTTCTTTTTTGTTAAATGATGTGTTTGTTGGATCTTTTTCATGCACGGTAACCTCAGATTGTCCTGTATTTAGAACTTATGATTTTTTGCCCATGTTTCCTGTTATTGTAAACTGTGAAGGTGTATCTAATATTATTGAAAGCCTTAAAACCAATACGACCGCAGGTATTGATAATATTAATGCTAAGTTTTTGAAAAACACTAATACGTACTCATGCGTTATCTTATCTAAATTATTTTCGCAATCACTCGAACAAGGAGAATTGCCAAAAGATTGGAAGGTGGGGAAGGTGATCCCTCTCCACAAAGGTGGCGATAAGCATAACCCTTTAAACTTTCGTCCCATTTCTTTAACGAGCATTCCTTGTAAAATCCTTGAGCACATCATTTACACTAACATTTTCAATTTTCTAGATTCAAATTCGTTTTTGAACTCAGCGCAACATGGATTTCGAAGGTTTTATTCATGTGAAACTCAACTCCTAACCTTTACTCATGACCTTCACGTAACACTTGACCGGAGTTTCAGGACTGACTGCATATTTCTTGATTTCTCAAAAGCTTTCGACAAGGTTCTTCACGCTCTGCTTATTCATAAACTCCGTAAACTTAACATAGATCTAAATATAATCGCTTGGATAGAATCATTTCTATCAGACCGTTACCAATTTGTTCACGCTAACGGAACTAATTCTTCAACTTCACCTGTCAAGTCCGGTGTCCCACAAGGTTCCGTATTAGGTCCACTTCTATTTCTTATATATATTAACGATCTTCCCACGCATGTATCTTCTTCTATTAGTTTATTCGCTGATGACTGTGTAATTTATAAGGAAATCATTAACGACTCTGACATATCTGCTCTTCAGACCGATATTAACAACGTCACCCGCTGGTGCGATAATTGGCTTATGGAACTTAACACCTTTAAATGTAAATCTATGAGAGTGTCCCGTCAAAATAACACTTGTCCCTCCTACTGTATTAATAACTCCACCTTGCTTTCTGTGTCTACCTATAAATATCTCGGTGTTCATATAACCAACGATCTCTCCTGGAACATCCATGTCGACTATATCACTAACAACGCTAATCGCTTATTAGGCTATCTCAGACGAAACTTTTCCCTTGCCCCTGTTTCACTTAAACTTCTCCTATATAAAACTTTAGTGCGCACCAAACTTGAGTATGCAGGCTCTATCTGGAACCCTGGCGTATCCCTAGCATCATCCATTGAATCCATTCAAAATCGCTCCGCACGTTTTATACTTTCTAACTATCACCGTACAGCCAGCGTCACCTCCATGAAAGCGTCTCTACATTTGCCCAATCTCTCCTTTCGTAGAAAAATAGCTCGCCTCTGCTTATTTCACAAAATTTATCACTCTAACCCAGCACTTCGAGCCTCATTAATTTCAGAACCATCATACATATCGCCGCGCACCGATCATCCACTAAAAGTAGGAATGCCCTACTGCATCACTTCCACCTTTTATGCCTCCTTCCTACCTCTGACCTCCGTCGACTGGAACCGCCTTCCCGCATCCGTAGTCTCACTTACTGACGCTGCTGATTTTAAAACCGCCATAACTGGTGTTCTTAACAATGTTCCATAGCGATTCTGTACCTTGTGTTTTGTTTGTTTTTTGCGTTTTGCTTTTATTGTTCACCTTATATTGATGTATATATTTCCACTCCTCTCTGTAATGCCTTCGGGCCCTGAGAGTATAATAAATTAAATGAAATGAAATATAGGTAAATTCAGTCAAGGTCCTTTCCCCACCCCCTTTTACTCAGTCGCATATGTTCCCCACTTAATACAGTGGGAACTGCCCAGTGTGCCAAGAGATAGGAACCCTCCGTCACAAAATAGGCGAGTGTAGATTCAATCAAGACCACCCACTACCCCCACCTTTCCCCCTGTAGAGTGATGGGAGAACTTCCTGTCCAGCCCCGCCCTAGAGAATCAGCTTCAATTGGTCAACAGGGGCCAGGCAGACAAGGCAGCATATAGGATCTCGTGAAGGGGGAAGCCCTTCCATCCGGCACAGACCACCGTGTTGAAATGCTCAGAATAAAAGTTTATTCTCTCTCCCTCTCTGACTGGTTGAAGTAGTTTGTGATCCGAGATATGTGACATGGGGGGGTGGTTTAGTCGTGACGATGCTCTTCTAGGAGGAAGCCCTGTTGGAAAATCACGATGATGGAAAGATGACGGAAAAGGCTCATACAAGCGTAACCGTAATATGGGACATCCTATACAAGCGAAAAGGCGGCTCCAGTATAGTGGATTAAGGCGGAACGATACAGGTGGCGGAACCATACAAGCGTGTCGTATTATGGGACATCCTATACCAGCGTAGTGGATCATGGCGGAACCATGTAGGCGGACAGAACCATACATGCATAACGTAATATGGGACATACTATACCAGCGAAAAGGCGATACCAGCATGTTGGAGCTATATGGCTCTACCATGGTTGTATTGCCTTTTTACTGATGTACAGGGCAATTTAGTTTTAAGCTTTACATATATGTTTAGAAAGGTAGTGAAAGCTAAATTAATGCGGTTTGTGCAGGCGAGTTGTACGGCCAGGGGTACGTAGTATAGGGACCTAACCGTAACGATCAGTCGGATAATTAAATACAATTTGTTAATTAACTTTTTAATTACTAAAACAAACAGATGGTTTCAATCAGAAACTTGCCGAGTCATCGAAAACCACTAAATCAACTCTTTTTAGAAGGATATAACGCAGGGGTAGCATTTAATGCGTTCTGTAAAAACTCTATTTGGATCCGTTTCTAGGTTTCGGTTTTTTATGGGAGAGCATCTCTGCGCCCACGGTCCTGTTCCCCAGGAGTTTAGTTGTGCAACACACGTGCGCCTTGCTTCCCTCCATCCTACGAGGATGGAGGGAAGCAGGGGGCAGTTTTGCACTGTGGCCACCGGGCAGCAGGATCGCAGGCGCAAAAATGCGCTCTGGTAAGAAATCGAAGTCTGGAAACGCGTCCAAATTGACTATTTTTTTTAGAAAGCCTTAAATGCTGCTCTTGTCTTATATCCTCACAAATAAAGTTGATTTTGTGTGTTTTGATGATACTTAGCAAGTTTCTAATTGAAACCATGGATCTATTTTCACAAATTGAAATTTTAAGAAATATACTTAAAGGGAAGCTGAAGCGGTTTTTTCATTTGAGGAAACACATTAAAATATTCCTTTTGAGCTCAAGGATATCAAATATCAAAATTATTTCTCAATTTGGTGAATCGAGGCTGCATAGAATCCTTTTTAAAGTACTGCTGGAGGCACCTCCTAGGAGAGCGACGTCTCAAAAGCAGCTTTTCAAATCTTTGCTCACGCATCTTCAGCGCCTATCAAAGCTATGCACGCACATGCTATTTTTTAAAGGGGCAGAAAAATATGTCACGACTGGTGCCAGTGCGAGAGAATATAGCTAGAAAACTTGCGATTGGACGCGCGGCCCTTAAGTGACACACGCTTGGCGGCCGAAAGGTCTTCTTACGATGTCACTATTGGTAGGATGTCTTTTTTGTGTTTTCTCAAGCTTAGTTATATCTTTGTGGAAAACGAACGGGATATTCAGATTCGCGGGATAAAACTATGCTAGAATGAACCTCCATCTAGTTTTCTGAAAGAAGTTTGGCACTTCTCTGTAATAAGCCGACTGATCATTACGAATTAGCCTTTTATACTATGCCGCCCTGGCCATATAACCCACGAACACAGACCGCGTAAATGTAGCTCTTATGGCTTTTTAAAAAAAAATATGTAAAACATACAAAAAACACCCTGTAGAATGTCCCCCAATACAATACGACTGTATGGTTCCTTCCCCGCTTGTATTGTTCAAGAAGGACTTGCAGACATCCAGCCTTTCATTGTAATGCTGGGTGTCAGCGAGTCCCTACACCTGTGAGTGGTTTCAAACAAGCATCCTGTTTGCACACCAGTAAGCTCTTATCCGAGGCCCTCCAGGAGCACTAAAAGCAGAGGCGAGATGTAGTGACCTGGTAAATTTGGTTGCAGGTATTTATTTTTAGAAGAATTGCATGCAGCAAAGTTTAGCTTTGCTCAAAAGAAGATAATTATAAATTCAATACTGAACAATGGTGTCCCTTGAGCTGTCAGACCGAACTCCCACTCTTGCCACTCAGGAGTTCCTAACTTGTGCGTAGAGGATCAGCACAACCCAGATTTGTGCTGCAAGCGCACCTGCAATATAAAAGTTGAAAAAAACAGATGAAATATGAGACGCTTACAATTCTCTGTAATGTGAAATTAGAGTACAGATCTTGAAGAGGAGGATGGGAGGGTATGCCCCTCCTCGCCCTCTCCTCCTCTTCTTCTGCTCCCTCCCATTTAGCGAGAAAATTTCCCCACTAAATTTAGCGGTTTAAGTTTCCCACTAATTTAGCGCGGAAATTGATGCCACGTGACCTCAACACAAATGCAGTTTTCCCGCTAAAAGTAGAGGGGAAAATGACGTCACATGACTGTGTCACGTCATCCATAAAAAAATTCAGTTTCTCAGCTAGACTTAGCGGAAATATTAACATCACATGACCTCAACATTAATTCAATTTCCTGCAAGTTTAGTGGGGCGGGTGGTTACGCCGACAGCGACGCCGCGAAACGCGAAAACGGGTGCTAAGAGCTGCGCTAAAAAAACTAAATGCATCAGGTGAAATAAGGTGAAAATTAGAGATAAGAAAAAGAAAAGAGAATCTAAGATACCGTTCTCAGATCCTTCCTTTTGTTCGTTCTCAAATGTTTTGATTTCAAGAAATGTTTATCTCTTTATTCATACCCAGGGAACCCCTGCCAGTTTCAGCATGAATGCAATAAATCAATGCAGACTAGACCTTGTGAACAATAATCCACATGAAAATGAATGTTTGCCACATAGCCATGCATGCGTCGGTGGCAAAGATCTCTAAATATATTTGTAGTGAGGAACATTCTTGAATAAAGCTTCTAGCCTTCGAATTCAACAGTTTGAACTTCCATAAGCAACACTGTATGGCAGGTTTCTTTTGTTGACACGTCAGAAACGGTACAGCATTCTCATCCTTGCATACCTAACAAGAATTTGCATTTTTTAGCATGGCATGTGCTATTCTAATACCCATACAGCCCCCTTTAAAAAAGAATTCCTTTGTAGAACTTTTTATTGGTTCCTATTTAACTTGCACAACAGATTCGGTACATTGAATTCTCAATCGGCATCAACAGTTTTACATATTGATGTAATAGCGAAAGACAAGGTGTATGAGCTTGAGTACGGCTGAACAAGCACAGATGTTTGAAAAAAAGTACTGTCGAAAACTTAAATGTCAAAATAAAAATTAGGTAGAATGTGGATACAATTATGGATATGGTCATGAATACAGTTAGCAGATTCAATATTAAGAATATGTATTAGACGCATGCTCAAAAAAACATGTTGCATCTATATTCATTCAAATTACTTCGCAGAACCCAGCGCTGCAGTCTCAGGTGGGAGTTCGCTGAATGAGTCTACCGAAAATGAGTGTAGACGGAAAGAGCAGTTGGATCTGCGACAATGAGCATTACATAAGTGACATGTCATTATTACTGTTACAGTGCCGAATGTTTCAAACTGTCAGTTGCATCGTTCTGTGAGTTCCCTCTGTACATTACAGGGTTGGGCCCTCTCGAATGCTTTGAGAGAAAAGTGATGAACTGGAAATATCTAGACTAGTTCTAGAAAAATTATTTCCAGAATCTTATCTCAGCATCGTAAAGAATATAAAAAGTTTCTAAAGACAAGGTTAATGCAGGAGTTGAATAAACTAAATACTTCGTTTTGCGAAACCATCTTGCCGTAATAAACGTATAAAGTTCCCCTAGGTAGAGCTAGTCAATACGAATGATTGTGCCCATTGCGTACCATAAAAATTTAATTTGCGACCTACAATATTTACAGACTCAACCAACTCTGAAGTGGACCACTTGTCATTAAAGATTGGCCTCACCATGACTGTCTGCCAACATCTACATAATAATTTCCATGAACCTATGTATCTCGAGAAAATATTTGGTGCGAGCTGCTTAAAACACAATAGCACTTTTTAACAAGTGCTGTTGTTGGGCAAGTTGGTATGGTACGTTAAAAAACATAATTGCGCTTTGAAGACGGGGACATAGGAAGGACAGACACCATAGAGTGCTAACTTTCAACTGATTTAATTCAAGAATCTCAGCGTAGAAACATACTGCGTCACCGCACCACATCTCGACCAATCCGTGGCCCTGCCACGGACCGCCAGTACGCCAACTCCTTATCCGCCAACTCAATTGATGCCATACTGACACAAAACGTGCCGGAACTATTTATAGCGTCAGCCTCCGTAATCTCTCTAACAGTCATATCTTTGTGCCTAGCAAGAACAGTAGACGAAGCAAATAATGGTTTGCACTCGCAGTCATTATCTGTCGTGTCACTGTCATGACTGCGGGTGCAAACCATTATTTGCTTCGTCCACTGTTCTTGAGAGGCACGAAGATAGGACTGTTAGCGAGATTATGGAGGCTGACACTATAAATAGTTCCGGCACAAGTTGTGTCAGTGTGGCGTCAATTGACTTGGCGGATAAGGAGTTGGCGCACTTGCGGTCCGTGGCAGGGCCACGAATTGGTTGAGATGTGGTGCGGTGACACAGTCCGTTTCTACGCTGAGGTTCTTGAATTAAATCAGTTGAAAGTTAATGCTCTGTTGTGTCTGTCCTTCCTATGTCCCCGTCTTCAAAGCGCAATCATGTTTTCTAACGCACTTTTTAACATTAATAGAAAGCCTGTAGTGGGCCGCAACTTAAGCAGTTTTCACTTCATTATAAAGAGCAATTACACATATGTGAACCATGAATATAGGCCTGCACTGAATTTTTTTCCTAAGTTGAACGTTCCATGCTCTGTTTACTATATAAATCTTTGCAGAGCTGACAATGTGCATGTTCCTGTTTTTTTATATTTCACATGTCTCGACTGCTGGGTGTGGTAGGTACATAAGATTGATGACACCATCGTAACACAATGATTACTTTAAGAATTTGCTTGGGTATAGCACGAGCAAAGTGATCTGTGGGAAGCTATTTCTGTGACACCGTCGAACCTACATCCGCGGTCTTTAAGTTCACATGTTAATCATGTCTGCAGACTCCTTTTTGTAATTAGAACTCCATCCAACCCAAGATTTAAATATGTTTTTTTTTGCATTTTAGGCTTAGTAGTGCTTTTGCTGTTCTATTAATAGGTAAGAAGGATGCTTATTTCAAGTGGCATACCTAACACCTGGTGGCACGAGGACTCCCTTGTCGTGACGCTGATCGAAAGTCACAGGCAGGGAGATACTGCGATGCTCTTGTTGCTGGGACTACCTCCCCCATGGTCCTGGCCAGACCACAGAAGAAGATTGAGTCCAAGCTTGTAGCCACTAGGATCTCCAGATCTTGAGGCACCCAAGTAGCTGAAAATAAAAACAAATCACAATCAAGTACTTGGCAGAGCTACATTAGAATGGCTAGCATATTCTTTTGTGATCAGCACATAGATCCTTTTATTTTAGTCATAGTCACCCCTCAGGACAAGGCCACGTAGGCGTTAAAATGATGGGTACCGAATTAAGGCGAATGATCAAAGGCATTCATTTAACCTTCTTTCGCCCCAACCTGAGAGATTTCTGTCAAATATTCACATTCAACTGTAAAGACTATAAATAAAACTACTACTGCAGTGCAGAGCCGTATAGTGGGAGAGTAGCCAGTGGGTGTGGCGACGAAGGCGCCGGAGAGGAGGAAAGGGAGGAGAACGTTGAAGGAGGGAGAGAGAAGGCAGCAAAGAGGAGACGACCGCCATTTTGACGCAAAGCTGTCGGCACGGAGCACTGTTGAGGCTACACGTCGTCTGCTACGGGCTTATTTCTTTTTTTTTTTTTTTTGCCTGAATAAAAGTTTGCGTTCAAACATGGAGGAACTTCTTTCTTTCGGTTTTTAAGCCACCGAGGAATAACACTATATCATTTTATTGCCAGAGCCTGTCAAATAAAAGGAAAGAACCAAAATTTGGATATCGGTCCCATGCCGGGCGAATGAATGACAATAGAGGCCCTCCCCACTCAGCAGGGAGCAGCCTAGAGTTCACACGCATGCGCTCACGTCTCTCGCTCAGTGCCGCGGGCTGATTAGCCCTCTCGGAAGGGAGACGTTACGGCAGCGAAATCATAGACTGCCAGACTCTCCCCATATATGGCTCTGCTGCAATGGAAAGATTTTTCTACCCTCGTGCTCAGCGAGTGTCGACTGGGGATACAACTCCTGTTCATACACTCGCTGAACATGAGGGTAGAGTGTACCAGCAAAGGGCAGGTGTCTGGATAGAAAGAGTTTAGTTGGCACACCAAGAGGCTAACGAATAAAAATGGGTACTACTCTGAGCAAAATGCCAAAAAAGCGTGGATCTTGGCTTGACACTAACAGCGGCACACAGTATCTATTTTACTGACAAAGGGGTACTAAATCACTACTTTCAGCTACCTAAGCAAACTAAATATTCTTCCCGGCTTGCTTTTTGGGAAAATCTCTAAATTTACAAGAACTATTAAGACAACAGCTAAAAGAAACTGGCAAAACCAACAATCGAATTCACCTGTCACAGTAGCACGACATCTATGGCAGGCAGACCTGCAGAATGAGCAAGCAGTTTAAAAAACAGAGTATGTCCTATGAATAATTGTTTTTCATGCAGCAAAGCAAGCGCTGGAAGGAGGTTTCACGACATTAACGAAATTCGTTGCAATCAGTTGAGAACAAGTTAAGAGCAGTGAACTTGTCCTTGCCCTTGGCATAACGTTTTAGTGTTGCCCATGAAAACTCAAATAAATTTGTAAAAAAAAAATGACTAACCTTCATAAAAAAATCTAATTTTCGCAAAGAAAAGTTATTGTGAACAAAATATGTGGGATACAGTTGTACAGCGTCCATTTGTGTGCTGAACCAATTTTGAGGCAAATCTGCGACAATGAAAAGAAGAAAGGACAATGAAAAGGACAATGAAAAGACACTGAAAGAAGACAATGAAAAGACAGAAAGGATGCATACCTACAACAAAAAAATTTAGAACGACCACGGGCAGGAAACTCTGGTGAGGCTTTCGGAGTGACTCCCTGCAATGGGCCTGCGCAGACCAGAGAACAAGATCGGTCAGAGCTTGCAGCCATAAGGTGCTTCATACCATGAAGTTTCAGAAGTAGCTGCAATTGGAAGCAAAGTGCATTTCATTTCTCGGCAGAATGGAGAGTTTAATAGCTAGTATGCATTCATAAGGTGATACAGTCATGAATGCAGATTATTCAACGCAGCACTACATCACCAAATTGTTAACCGTGCCGGGCAACACTAAAAACCGAGAGCTGTATTCCAAACTATCCCAGTTTAAAGTTAACCACGGCAGAAGCTGCAAGCCATGTGACCTTCTAGTTGGATGCCATGGTACGTCAAGCTTATAATCATGTGTCACACTGTTTTTGCTGCAATGGCTTGTAATGTCAAAAGTGGTCCAGCTTAAAGGGATTGTCCGGTCGAAACCGGAAGTACCTAAGTTCTTGCGCTCGTTACGTCGAGGGAACCTTCATATAGACAAACGTCATTTTTATTTTGATATATGATCTCCCGTTATTAATTAAACCTTTCATGAACCTATGTACGAAACTGCACCCCGAATTTCGCCAGTGTCAATGGCTGACATTCGTAGGTGCTGCGTGACGTCACAAAACGCAAAAATTTGTCGGATGGTCGTGATAACAAGCATTGGTCGATGGATGTCTTGTATTTTGTTTCGAATTATATAGTCTCCTAGGCAGTGCCCTACTGAAATATGGTTCTTTTAGTGCAGTTCCCAAGCACGTGCAAAAAAAGTCACGCCTTTTAGCAGGATATTACTCGCAGACAGCCATAAGCTTCGAGCAAACGTATGCCGTTTCGCGCAGACACAACTGCGACGGACGCCTATCGAACTAGGGGCGCTTGCAAAGCAAAGGATGCAGATTTCGCCTCTGAAGCGGCACTTAGGTACACGAAGCGGCATCTGGGTACACATTTCGGCGGATCCACTGGATCGGTGATGAGGCTGCGGGTCATTCCCTCAGAGGCGACGTCCGCGGGTCGAAGGCAAACAGCGAACCGTTCAAATGCATGTCGTCACTTGACTTGGACGAGTTTGGTGAATCGTAGCTACGTTCCATTTTCACACGCGGGTCAAACAGATATCGGGCTGCATGCGTGCTGAATACAACTTCTGGTATCATTTCAAGATGGCCAAGCTGTTGGTTTCGGTTTCGCTGCATAATCAAGGCGATCAAAGTCTGTTCGATTCGGCCAGGAAGTTCTGAACTATAGTCGGTTAGAAGTCAAAAAGGTAGCGGCAAATGCCCCTCAAAGGGAATCTTTGCATTTCGACGATAGGTTCGCGGCATCAGGATTATTTTGCTTCGGGGGAGTCACTGGCGCGGTCGGTATACCGGTCACCTCGAAGACGAAGGCCTGACGATAGCGTCTTGGCCAAGACAATTATCGACCGTAACTTTGGCGTCAAGTTGAAGCGAGAATCGGCAAAAAAAAATTGACGATTCTCGGTGTTTTTCCCAGGCCCGTCAGTGGGCGTCCACAGATACCAGCGGACAAAGCATGCAGTATTATGCTCAGCTACGGCGACATGCGAGAGCCAACGCACTAAATCCCAGACCTCTGCAATGTATCGGAGTCGTCAATGTGCATCCAAGAGTAACTGAAGGCGGAGACCATCAAGAAGGCAATACCTTTCCCGTGTCTGTAAGAATATCAACACTGTGGATCCCCGCATAGCATCAAAACGAAAGAATTTACGTGAGCCAATATTTCAACACTCACCACCCTATTGAAAAAGGCCAATATGAACTCGGCTTATTGGAAATATTGTATTCCAATGAAGTTGATGGAAACCAATAAAAACTTATTGTTATCCGATTAACCCAATACGCACGATGGGAATTCATATCGGAGCACAATATCCCGATATTGTATGGGGTTATTGGTATACAACAGGATATTGGAGCACAATATCCCGATATAACTTGCGGTTATTGGTATACAACACGATATCGAAGCACAATATCCCGACAGAGCTTACGGTTATTGGAACAGAATACGACACCGCGTGCATATTGGTGACCGACATGGACATACTGTGCGGCCACACGATATATAAATATAGGTCGTCGATCACGGGCCCAAAGGAGAATACAATATCGCGTGGATAAATCTCAGAACGAATTCCAAGTTACCAACATGAATTACGTCGGCATATACCGCGGACTAAGAGGATACGTAACACAGTATTGATCGCCCGTGAAGCAACATGTGGAAATCGGTACGCCCACATATACGGCATCGCGTGAATGATATCGTAGAACAGCAGGAGTTACCATACGGCAATACGAGAGAGAACGATATTGGAGGTGGATACACACAGAACACAAACGTTCCGCGTTGCAAACACATTCACATTGATCGAAAGCGCAAGTGTACGTACGGCACACAGTACACACAGCCTCGAGCGCTTGAAATGCTAGACAACCACCAAACCATTCAGAATAACTAGCTGGGACACCCGCGACCTACCTTTCAATGAGAAAGCCCAATAACGACGTGCTCATTGGAGTGATCGTTTTCAAACAAATGTTTATTGCAGTTTTAATGCAACAAAAGTTAGGTTACCGATGTTGGAACCCAAATCGAACGCGATACGTGACAATGTCAGTTCGCACGATAAAATAATGAGGATTAATGGGCTTGACAGGTCACGTGCTTCTTACCCGCAGATTTATCGATATTGACCCACCTTTCTGGGTAATCCTACGTCGTACACAAAATCCACAACCACACACGAGCACATTTCACCCACCACTCTTCGTCGCCTGTTTCGCAAGATTCACACACTGTAAAAAACGACGGGAAAAATACGTGCATTTGCGCCATCAAACGATACGTTACAGACTCGTTTTATGAGAAAAGTTTCCATCGTCAACCCGCGCGCGCGAAAGCTCGAGCGCTCGAGCTTCGGAGGCAGTTCGAACTTCGAAGGGAGGCGAGCCCAGCGAGCCGGCGCGCATGCGCTGCCAGACGAGCGGCTGAGCAAGCCGCCGAGATTGCGCCGCCATTGCGCAACGACCGCGACCGCGCCAACCCGGCGAGACGGCGGCGATGGCGGAACCGACGGATAACAGCTCGTCAAGTTCGTCGCGCACTTTGCTTGTGGGTTCCAAGTGAAACCAACGCACTTTCAATCGCTTCGAAAGGTACGTATAGACGACTTTATTACTTGCAGCACTGAGTGCTTTGGTATACACAGATCAAAGTGAACACTGAAGGACAGAAGGGAGACATGATGTTTTGAAATCGCAGCTTCTTTGAACGCATGCGTCCCCTGCTGAAAACGTCTGGCTGTGCTCTGTTGCAGACGTCATTTCGACTGCGTGTACTCTGATGTAACGTCAGTCAGTGTTTACACTCGGCTAGCTATCACTCGGCTTGTTATCTCATGTGCGAAATAGACGTAGAAACCAGCGCCTCGTCTCTTTCGGATATTCAACCTCCAACCCCCCGGCTCCCAGCGTGCTTACCGGCGCAAACCGTTCGACGTGTTGGATTCGTGGGCTCGTTCGAAGAGGCGTTGTTTAACGCTCACGAGTCGCCGAAGTGTTACCGGAGCTTCTATTTACGAAGGTCGCGATCGACGCTGGGCTCTGAGCTCGTACTTTTTTCTTCCCTGGTAGACTAAGAGTGCCGACCATTCATCTGTGGTGCCGACTGGCGCCGTCCGAAGTTGAGAAAAGCTAGCCAGTCTGTCAGATTTTCGTGACGCCGCCCAACTGCTCTGCTACCGGCTGCGCTTAACAAATAAAGTAAAAAAAAACGCGTTTTTTTATTTTTTTATTTTTTTTTTTTGCTATGTTTCATTTTAGTCGCCGCAAAGTAAATCGCGGCCGTACGTCCGTTGACTCCCGATTACTCTCTCTACATCGTAGATTGTCTCACCACACTGGTGCCTCGTTGGTGTGATCTTATTCTGATATCGTTACATCTTGCTTTTTCATCTTGGCACACTTCTAGACGACCTTCTACACGTTGCATCCCTTGTCGACATGTCGCTGGTGTTAGAGACAAATCTGAAGTCGCTGTTTGCTCACTCCTTGGTGCACATATTTCATGTTCAACATCAGGTATCTGAAGGAGGCGCCATGAAACCCTGGAGTTTGTTTAGAGGTACCTCAACATACTGTATTCAAGTGTCGTTTTGTGCGTTATAGTTTCCTACAAAACCAAATTGCACTTTGTTCGTAATATACCCTATAACTGTTCACAACAATTAAAGTTGCTATGAAACATTGGCCACGAGAGGTGACTCGGCCAACGCAGCCTGAAAATTCCTCGCCTAATTTTCTTCATGGGTCATTTTGGACATTGACAAATTTTCTTGTGAATAATGAGTGTTATGCACATGTGTTCTACTTTTCGTACAGGTACTTCAGTTAGATATACCAAAGCAAAGGCAGCAAGACCGTCTCATGGGGTCACACCAAGGATGACTGCATTCCTGCTCGAGTCCCGAGTCTTGTCACCAAACTTCATTAAACATAATGGTACATTCCGTTTCCTTAACTTTTTCTTCTGAAATGTGTTATTTTTTTTATTGTTGCTTTTTTCTATTGAAAAAAGGGTAGTACAACGTTTAAACACCCAATGTTGTTGTTTTTCTTTTTGTAAAATGTGTAGTACATCGTTTAAACACCCAAGCGTTCATAAATGGTCTTTGTACCAGACAATAGGGTGTCTTATACTCTGTTTCATACTTACCGTGCAACGCTGTCAAAGGTACTAAAGTGGTGCGCATGAAAAAATAGAAAAAGTGTTACTCCGCGCGTTTCGTGGACGAGTGGTAGAAGGCGCTGCTCTGGCGATATTGACGTCTCGGTGGCCGTGGTTCAAACCCATTTTACGCGCAAAGTTTTTTTTTTCATTTTTTAGACATACTTTTTCTGCAAGATTGTGCGCATTGACGAAGTGCATATTTCAGTTCCTCCTTCTTGATTTTTATTTAAAAGTCGCCGAGAGGCCAGATTTCTACCATCTGGTCTGCCGCTTCCCTATTGGAAAAACGTACAAGAAACAAACCTGCTGGTTGTACAGTTCTGGTATTACACCACCATAATTTCTTTGTGTTATGAATGCAGCTAGTTTGGTTTGGCGTTCTGCATAACTGGAGATACCGGCACCGCTATGGCTCCGGGTCTGTCTATACTGGCAGCCACTTTGCTTGCCGATATGATTCGGTGTGGCTGGTATGATCTTGCGTCCGATGACGTAGGAGACTGCCATCTTTGCAACAAAACGCTTATACCACAGGACCACCGGTATAACCAAATCATACATGGAGAAAGACGACCGTCATCTTCCAACAAAAACGTCCATCGTTCACCACCGCTATCGTTACATATACCCAGAGTGTCGAACCGATATTTTTATCGGTTCGGTTCGGGTTCGGGTTCACGGCTTTCGGTTCAGTTCCGGTTCAGTTCCGGGGAGCAAAAAATAACGGTTCAAACCGGTTCGAACCGGTTTGAACCGCTAAATTGAGAATATATTTTCCCCGTTCTGTCAATAGGCACTATTTAGGCCGTGAAACTAACTGCTGTAAACGATCTGATTTTTGCGAGGACCTACTCTTGAGAATTTCGTGAATCGCCTACGATTCTCGGAAAATGGGTCCCGCGAACAATTTCGGTAAAATGTAAACACATTGAAATTTATATTGAGATTCCACCGCGGTCGAGAAAATTACAACCCACGAATTATTCCAAAACTTCAGCTTTGACCTAAATCGCGAAATATTGAGCCCACGAAAAATAAGTCGTTTACAGTGTATAGTTTTCTTTTTTTTATCGTTTGTTCAATCCAGTTTTATTTTCAGGTACCAAAATTATAAAATTCTGTTATTTATTCCTACACAACAAGAAAAGAAAATCTACGTTAACATACAAAACGTCGAGTCTATACGACTCAACATCCCTTCGTTTACCAGAGTCACATGCATTGTACCTGAATCGAAATGTTTTCGCGAAGTGAAGTTGGTTGCCTAAAATACCCGTGATTGGAACAAATTTGTATCGCAGTATCAGATGTTGAATCGTGGTTTTTCCCTTGAACTAAGGAATTAATTACAGTGATTAAAATCATGAAATGGCCACCTCGTCGCCATATATACCATAAAATGTGTTTTACGGAATACGTTTCCCAATATATATATATGATAAAGAGACGACTGAGCTTAAGGCAATATAATTTTCAAAATGTCACGAAAGTCGCGGGACAAGTCCTTCCAGTCTATATTTTATAGAAACACTAAGCGACAATCGCAATGCTTGTTTTTCTAACTAGCATTGTTTGCTCTCAGCACCATGATGCGGGCGACGAATCATGCGAAAAGGAGTGGCTGAAATTGTTCACTCTAATCTATGAGCACCTTCGTACTGATATCGAGTCTGACCTAAAACAGTGCTTACCCATGTGTACATTTTCTTATATTGGATAAACTTGCATAACCTGGATGTTGAGGTTTGCTCTTGACAAAATGCCGGTCAATTTAATTTGCAAATGAGCAGCACCCTCGCTAATTGATGATTTTTGTTGAATAGAACAAAGTGGTATTTCGTGCTCTACTCAATTCGGAAGCTACTTAATCGGACACTTTCTGAGAGTTTAAGTGTGCAATCGTCATAGTTCCACCATTCGTTCCAGTAAAAAAACGCGATAATAAAAACATAAAAAAGACGATAATAAACTTCTATATATTTGAGAAGTTATATATGCGTGAGGAACATATAGATATTTAAATTAGCTTCAAAATAAAAAAAAAATTAAAGCTTTTCCATATCACCTATAATTAACGTGTCTATAGAGGATAAAAGCGCCGAAAAAGATTTGCAGAACATCTTTCAGATAATTTAAAGGTGCATTTACTTATATATCTTTGAGGTGAGGATCTCCTATTTATGCTGCCAAATATTCAGACAGGAATTAAGTATATTTTTATTATCGTCGATAAATTTGACTTTATGAAGTTCACATAACCGCCTGAGACCGATACGGAAGGACGATACTCGAAAATACGCCAGCTGTTGAGTCTTCGGCAACGTGCTTTTGTTAGCTGTTTTGCAGTGTAAAATACTGGGTTGCAGGGTATGCCAAAAAACACCGTGGTCACATTATATATCGGAAGGCAAATACACGAAATGGGCAGAAATAAGGAGATGACACGCAATTTTTCCTAAATAATCCCTTACACAACGCTTTACTGCAAAAAGAGATGCATAGAAATGCCTAAAATGATATTCCTAATTACACATAGATTCCGCGCAGGGCAAACGAAGATTTTATAAATCCTAATATAAATCACTTTTGGGCATCAGCTTGCCTCAGCTCGAAACGTCGCGAGATACTACCTCGGAAGGCTAATGTTACCTTAGGTTTTACTGGACAGCTTTTTCATATCAGAACTTCTTATTTCATATCAGTTTCCTATGCCGCATATCAGTTAGACTAGGCTAGGTGGCGCTAGGTACCGCCCAATTTATGTGCTGCAAAAATATATTTATTTACTCACGCCACCATGTAGATACATTACGCATACCATTAGCATCAGTTGAACAAATACATTGAGTGCATACACATGCACGGCACAACAAACATGAATACAACAGCACACCCAATAACTACTTCGGAGCTCTGCGTTTCCACCTTTTATACAGGTCGTTTTGTAAGTACGCAGTTTTTCGGTGACCACCTACGCAATAAATAATATTTTCAGCGTGTTGAATTTTTTTCAGTAATGTCGTACCTCTGAGAGTATTTAGAACGGCTCAGGGGACGAATCTCTTAATAAGAAGTAAACGCTCATGCCGTAATTATTTGAAAGCCAGTAAATCAAGCCACTCCACTGCGGTTCCAAGTCACGTGTTTGCTTTCCCGCGCGGCACGTCGTATACTGAAAAAAATTATATGAATTTATTTCTTATATGTTTATTGGACACATACATATCAGCTGGCAAATGTTGCATATCAGTTCTTATATGTCGCATATCAGTTTTTGGGTATTTCATATCAGTTCTTATATCACATATCAGTTTTTGGATATTTCATATCAGTTGGCATATGTTGCCTATCAGTTCTTATATGTCGCATATCAGTTTTTGGGTATTTCATATCAGTTCTTATATCGCATATCAGTTTTTTGGATATTTCATATCAGTTTCATATGTCCCATATCAGTTTTGGATATTTCATATCAGTTCTTATATAGATTCATATACTTTTTTTCAGTAGGGGTGCACTTGTTTTGGGACCTTACTTCACGACTCTGTTCTTTATCAGTCATGTGCTCCAACATCTCATTAGGCTGCCGTATATCATCGCGAGACTGCTATAAATACTACACAACTTTACACCTTGGACGTCTACTGCTGGTGTTGCGAACGTCGCACTTCACCAGAAAGCTGAAGTATTTAACATGGTTTGCACGTGACGTAATCGCACTAGATAGTGGTTGTCATTGCGAGTTGTTCTTGCTGAGAATATCAAATCCGGTGGGGCAAAATGCACGCTGCAAAAGTTTCGCGCTCAGTGCAAGCTGTGTATTTGAGAGGCACACATTTTTCTTGTTGGTGCATCGTCGTTAGGCACGGCGCGAGTAACTCGCACGACGAAAACGTGCTTTCTGGCAAGAGTGTTTTTACAAATAAAAGTATTACCAACTACCCATCTGTCACTACCGTTTCCAAGCCACGCTTTCTAGTCTGCGCCGAAAATGCGGGGCAGAGGAATCTTTACGACACAGTATGCTTTAAAACTACCCCCCTCCCCACTCCCTTTTTTTTTTTTAGTTGCTCCTCGATAGTTTTTATTCCTCAGGGATTGCCTGCCCCGTATTGAGTGGTGTTCACTCGACAATTATATTTGTGTCACTTGTTAACAGTAATTCTTCCTTGCTTTTACTTTGCACCACAGTGTGAAGTTTAAACAAAATACAGGGCGGTCGAATCTTGGAGAACTTGAGAACGACACTCCTGTGAGACTTAGAGCGGCTGCTATCCCCCTGAGGCCACTAGAATCCCTCTCGCACACACTAATAGTTCCATGTAACGTCGGACTAATACGTCACACATAGACCCTTTAACACTTCTACTCTCGGGACAACTTTTTGAGACAGTTCAGCAATAACGAAAACATGTTTGGGTGCCTCAATGGTGTGCATACATGTAAAATGGGTCGTGCAGCATTTTTTTTAAAACTTAAGTTCAATAAATACCGCTAAGATGTAATCCCTGACGTTGATAACTTACAAAAGCATTCATTAGTTTTCCCCTCCGCGAAATGGCAGACAGTCGAAAGAAAGAAATGAAACAGCATTCCCCTCCTCAACTCGCAATTAGAACTATCAGCCACGTGATCTGATCCTAATATACACACCGTCAGTGTTTATCATAGTCATACGCAGGGTTGGCAAAGCAGAGAGCATGGGCTAATCTTCAGATATAGTTTTAGTTGGGCTACAATGCCCGAGCCCCACTAAAGCGACAAACAGAAACAAACAACAGCGGCTAGCCTTAAACCAGAGTATTTCGCGATTTGAGAGGCTTTGTAAAATAAAGAAGGCTATGCTCAAACACGAGTATTATGCACACGATGGTACCATTTGCAAGCTTGTAAACGCTCGTGCTAACTTCACGAGCACCGAACAACTCAAAGCCGTATAAAGGTACCATCGCGAACATGCTGCATGTGTCTGAGGCTTGTCGCTGTCGTTTGTTTCTGTTTCTAGTGCTAGTGGGACTCGGGCCCATCATAATCTTTGAGTTGAACACGAGCCGTCACCCGAATGTTTGGCGATGCTGGTTGTCATGAACCAGAGCATTCAACTCGGGATCATGACAATCGGGTACATCACGGTGTCACGTGACTCTCAGTGCGAAGTTCTGATGTCATGTGACGTCACGGTATCAACAACGTTATTAGATCTAGCGACGTCCTCAATTTGAATCTACGCGGTGAGTCACGTGACGTCACGGGGTCACGTGATGTGACATTACTTGACAGCATGTCTTGACATCATGACGTCACGTGACGATGTGACACATGGCTAACCATAGTGCCAATAAGAAAGCGTCACAGAAAACCAGGATTTATTATACATTGCAATTCTGTATATGACGATTTGATCAATATAGAAACACAGCTGCCAGTTTTTTTTTTATTCCCAAATAATAAATTTGTAATACTAACAAATAAAAAAATACCGCGAACCGTTTTGAACCGGTTACCGTTATATTTTTTCCGGTTCCGTTCCGGTTCAGTTCCAAGAGGGCGGCGAAGATTTCGGTTCGGTTCAGTTCCGGTTCGGCTAAAAATAACGGTTCTGTTCCGGTTTTCGGTTCGGTTCGGTTCCGGTTCGACACCCTGCATATACCATACATGTCGAAAAAGAACATAAGCCACGTTTACACGAATGCGACTTAGTCGCATTGAATCCAGTTGTCGCATTCAATATGCGGTCATGTAAACGGCATAATGCGCAAAGCGCATCGCATTTTGGAACGGGGAGGATTATCGGAAGGCGCTCGCTGCGGGAGCGAGTGAACAGCTGAGAACATGGCGGCGGCCAACCTCGTCGGCGGCGCGGAGAGCGGTCCCGCAATTTTTTTCCCCAGAACGCAAGCTTTTATTGCGATCATAAGTAAGCGGAATATAGCGGAGCTGCTCGGTGAGGGCGGCCCCGTCCAAACCTTTGCGAAGTACAACTTGCGCGTCCGAAGGGGTCACAAATGCTTCAGTGCAAGCACGAATGACACCGAGAGCTCCGAGCACTGTACAGCACTGCATGGTAGCGCAGAACGAGCAGCTCCTACCTCGGTGCAGTTCCTGACTCCGCAAGACCCTCTCGGACTCGAAGTCCGGTTGGTCCGGTCGCGATCGGCGAGGTCTAGCGCGGCGAAACGCGGAGGCTTCCTCAAAGCGTGCACACACACGTCGCCTCTCGTTCAGAGTGAACCGGCGGCCCGGCCTGGAGTCCTAAACGCCTTCCGTCTCCCAACTTCTTCCACAGCACCGAAGACAGCGGGCACGATCTTTACGTTCACTGAATGCGTCGAAAGGCCTCCACGTGCGATGCACCGGAAAACGTGGTGCGGCTGGTGCCGGAACGGAACTGCATAACTTCGAGCTTTGAGTCAACGTGCACGGCAACAAACCGATCGTGACACCAAGCCGCGGATACCGCATCGCCGGTCGACAGCCGCAAACGGCCCGTTGCTCGTATCGTGGGCCGTGACTCGTACTCGGCCAACTTGGCGTCTTTTCGTGGCCCCTCGCGTCGTCGCAACCAGCCACAAACCCGACAAACCCACCAGCCCGAAACCGTAGCGACCGTAGCCTGCGTTGGAGAAAAGCGAAACCGAAACTTAAAGCTTCCGCCCAGTGGCTTCCGCTGCCACGCCTTTTCTAACTTCGCGGCTTCCACTTCCGGTCGTCGCGGACATGGCGAAGATAGAGCGGTGTGGGGGTCGTTGGCTCGTTTACGGTTACGGGACAGATGTTTTGCGGTCCGTTTCTACTGCGTCTCTGGCTCTCAGCTGGACGGCGCGTCTCATAGTTCAACCAGGCGTGGTCAGCCTGCGTCAGGCCGGTGTAGGACGCCGATCTCACTACCCCTCCGCTCCGACTACGGTAGTGGTTTTGGCGTACGCCAAAATCAATACCGTAGTCATTTCGGCGTACGCCATAGTCAATACCGTAGTATTTTTCGCATACCCCAAACACACTACCCTTACGCCAAATTCAATACCTTGAATAACGTCGGCTGAGCAGGGGTTGAGCTCCGCATTTCGCTAAAACTGGCGGAAGTAACTTTCTGCAGCATAACACCCTGATTGTTTGTTGTTGTTTGTATGAGCGGCGGAACGCGCGCGGCAGGCGTTAATTAATTGTGATTAGCGTTGATACGGCTGACGGCGCGCAGAGCTGAAGGGCACAAGCAAGGAAGCTTAGAGTAATTCTTTGTCGATGTGATTTGACATCGCTTCTTTCTGGTTCTTCGATCATGGTGCAAATGCAGGTGCCCGACTCCCGAGCGATTCGAAGGCAAGAGTGGTAGCCTGTCCGCTGGTCTTTCAATCGCATGTTTTGGGCACAGCGGAAGATATTAAGACGTTCACTATTTTAAATAGCGTGCGATCGGCCTGTCTAGGTTCTGGCGACACCGTTTCAGGCTGTAGATGAGAAAATTTAGCCACTACAGTACGACTGCTAGCCTGGGGTCTGTGCCTCACAACAGATCGAAACGGGTAGGGGTGGGGGTCCCTGGCAGCGGGACCTTTCGCCGTACGAGCTGCGGTGCGCTAACACACTCGACTTCCGATACCCCCTTGGGTCACAGCGCATGCTGAAAGAAGTTTGGATCGTTTTACGCAGATTTTGCAGTGCGTACAAGACGCGCAACAGCTACGTACTACGTCCTAGATGCCCAAACTGAGGCTCGCTACTTGTGCGCGGCTGTCGTGATCTGCAGCTGGGAACAGTATGCTCGCCATGAAAACGTTGCAGTGAGAAGTACGGAAAAGTAATACTATAAAAGTATAGTATCTAAAACTGGCTTACATTGTCACTGAACATATGGAAATAAAACTGATTAGGAATGCCGATCAGATGGGTGGGAATGTTATAGAATGTGCTCAAGTTATGTGTGACGTCACGTCGGCACAGGAATTCAAACTGGTTGCCCCCACCCCCGCTCCTAAATTCTTCCAATGCTGCTGGCAGCTTTTTATATATATATATATATATATATATTGTGCTTTAAAGGCCCCAACAGGAGCATTACATAAGGAGTGTGTGTGTGTGTGTGCGTGTGGGGGGGGGGGGGGGAAGTACATGAAAAATACAAAAGACCAACATATGAACAGACAGGTGGCTGATACCTACAGGGCTGGTGAGTAATATAAACAGTGAGAACAAGTGTGTGTGAAATAAAACTGGTACATAAATACACTTGCTAAAAGAGTAATCGAAGCATTGCGGAACAAGACGGGGTTACCTATTGCCGGGCAAAACCAGGGTAATCACCGACTCGCACCAAGCATACCGGAGCTTCCAGTCGGGCCTGGTGTCCTGAAAAGCACTGCAGGTGCTCAAAAACAAAAGACCCCCAAAGGAGCCCATAGAATTTGAATGGGTGCCTGCCCCCTCCGTGGTAGAGGGCAACAAACTTGCTCACCAGCAGGCCCGTGCACTGACTTACCGGGCCACAGCCGTGGAAGAGGTGCAGGACCAACCCATGGTCACCTAATAGGAAATGCTAGTCGCATTCTACTGCAAAGAAAGGCGAAGACTGCCAGCCCCGCATCCTAAGTTAACGCTGGAGGAACAGGTAGCGTATAGGAAAATTCAGTCAGGGTCCTTCCCTCACCCCCTTTTACTCAGTCGCATATGTTCCTCACTCAATACAGTGGGAACTGCCCAGTATGCCAAGAGATAGGAGCCCTCCGCCACAGCATACGTGAGTGTAAATTCAATCAAGACCACCCACCACCCACACCCTTTCCCCTGTAGAGCGATGGGAGAACTTGCTGTCCAGCCCCGCCCTGAAGGATCAGCTTCAATTAGTCAACAGGGGCCAGGCAGATAAGGCAGCATATAGTATCTCGTGAAAAGGGAAGCCCTTCCTTCCGGCACAGACCACCGTGCTGAAATGCTCAGAATAAAAGTTTATTCTCTCTCTCTCTCTGATTGGTTGAAGTAGTTTGTGATCCGAGATACGTGACATGGGTGATTTAGTCGAGACGATGCTCTTCAAGGAGGAAGTACGAGTGAGTTATGAAGCATTGGATTATAATAGAAAATTTTATGAAATGGGGTTAAGCATGATATATCTTGTGGCACGACTTATACAGCGGGCATTTCAGTGCAGAGACACTAGTTCTTCGGTAATGGTCATCAAAAATCGACCTGGCCGTGCGATTTTGAACTGACTCAAGATGGTTAATGGGATAAATTTGATGAGCATTCCGAATTGCTGCTGCATACTCCAACTTTGGTCCAACGTAATTGTCTCGTATGCCATTTTCCGGAGATGAGATGGTGGCCCCTTCAGATTTCTTTTGATGTACCCGAGAGTGCGCAAAGCCTCTGCTGAGTCTGTTTCAATGTGGTTATTCCAGGTTAAGTGATTAGGTAGTGTTGCACCAAAATATTTATAGATGGAGGCAGGCAGAGATGATTAGTCCAGAGCCAATGGAATACGAAAAATATGATGTTACATGTTTCCAAGTAAAGCGAAGTAATTTACATTTTGACATGTTTAATGACATTAGCCATTTGGAGCACCAGGCATGAATCAGGTCAAGGTCACTCGGAAGATTCAAATGGTCATCAGACAAAGTAATTTTGCAATATAGGACAGAATCGTAAGCGAAGAGACAGACTACAATTGATAAGTCGTTAATAAAAATAAGAAACAGTAGTGGACCTAGTAATGCCCCCTGTGGAACCCCAGATATAACATTAGTAATATCTGACATATGGTTGTTAGCCACAGTGAACTGAGTGCGAAAAAAGAGAAAGTCACGAATCCAAGAAAGGACCAAAGGGTCGATACCCAGGATAGAAAGTTTTGAAATTAGATGACGATGGGGAACTCTTTCGAATGCCTTCGAGAAGTCAAGGAATACAGCATCGGTTTGGCCCTGCGAGTCAAGGTTAGTGATTAACTTGTGTTTGAGTTCAAAGAGTTGCGTCTCGCATGAAAGACCTCTTTGAAATCCATGTTGATGATTGTAAAAAATATGATATGAGATGGTAGTTTGAGTCCAGCACACGATCACCGCTTCTAAAGACCGGAATGACCTTCCCCAGCTTCCAGTCCAATGGTGTACTCCGTTCCACCTTCAGTCCGACTGTACGTCGGGAAAAAATCGCGTGACCTTTCGGTTGGCCAGAGCGACGCAGGGAGCTGAAGGTCACATGACACTCTCTCAACGCTGAATTGGCTGGGATAGCTCCTAGCGTTTGCTGCGCTCGGACTGAAGGTGAAACGGAGTATAGGCAATCCTGCTGTGATGACTAAGAAAATATGAATCTGAGGAATTCACAGATATTACTTTGGTGTTGCTAAGAACTTTGGGGCTAATATTGTCTGGACCAGAAGATGATGAGAGTTTTAACCCTTCTATAAGTCAAAGCATTCTGGAAGCAGAAATGTTAGTGTCAATGGGGGCCATGGGCTCAAAACCAGAGCAAGGCAAACTTAATATATGATCAATGCTTTCGTTTGATAGTATAGAAGAGAAATACTTATTTAAAGCGGTAGTGCAATGTGGCTCACACGGCGTTTACATTTTCATTCTTTAGTCGGATAGAGTCAGTATTATCTCTGGGTGAAAATACCTTCCAGAACTTTTGGGGGTTACTTAGCAGAATTCTTGCAGGTTCAAAGAAAATAACTTCTTTTTCGTCAACTTTACGCTCTGTACAAGATTTGAGACATGAAAAATAATCGTCCCAGACTTTGTTATTATTTACTCTTTTAGCTCTTTTATACATGCGCTTCTTTTTGTTATTTATAATGATCGTGAAGTTTTATTGTACCAGGGGTTATGCCCGTCGCTGTTTACAATAACATTCGGAACAAACTGCTGAGTTAGATTATTAAGTTCTTAAATAGTAACCAGTTTTCTTCCACCGATCTTGAACAAAGGTTTTCGACATACAACTGATAGAACGATGACACGTTCCGATTTATGGTGACTTAGTAGTCACCTTTGTTATAGCTCACGAATTGTTTGAACAGTTGGGCTCAGCGTCGGCACAGGGATAAATAACTCGATGATCAAGATGCCGTGGTCACTTAAGCCAGCAACACAGTTGACAGTTTTTATTATTTCTGGTGTGCTTGTAAGGGTACGGTCAAGAATATTGTCGCCACGGGTGGGTTGTTAAACAACTGGGGTGAGGTTAAAATTCAAACATGAAAAACTCTCGCGCAGCATTCGAGCTGCTCGTGGTAAGATGAACCCAGTCAATGTTTGGAAAATTTAAGTCGTCAAAGATAGCAAAGTCTCCTTTTGGGTAAAGACTCTAAATGTCGAGCAGTATGGTGCGCAAAGTGTCGCAGTGCTCAGAACCATTGTTCGGTGCCCGATAATACGATGGGCAGGAGATCAAACTATAAGGGGTACTTTATTTGAACTTGTTCCCACGGCCCGGTGTTTACTACCACAGCATAACAAAGAAATTGAACCTATAGGTCGTGGGCACGTTAACAGCAAAAAGTAACAGTGTTACAGTTACAGTTACCTAGGGGGGAAAAGTAACACTGTTACAGTGACAGTCACCGGCTTCAAAAAGTAAAATGTTACAGTTACTGCAAAAAGAGTAACGCCGTTACTTTCTCGTCACAGTACAAAAATTGGACTTAAGAAATCACAAACCAAAACAATATTATTTTATTTGTTACACTATACAGTAAGAAGAAAGGTAAACTGAGAAATTAGAAAAATTTAAGCCCAAAGGGTGTTTCTTTTTTTTGTGTGATTCGCCATTTCAGCATTTTGATGTGCATAATTTATTTGCAATAATTGATAAGCCAATGCTTTTGATGAGCGACATCGAAGATGACGCTCCAAAGGCCACTTTTTATACGACCAAAGCGCTGGTAAGAGCGAAGCGAAGCACTCGTATCCAGACCGTGCATGACAAGCAGTCTTGGGCAGTTAAACTTGCTACTAGTAATGCGTTATCTGGTAACTAGAGTTACTTTTTGGTAACGAGTTATTCTTTACTGCTGCTAACTTGTAACTGTAAGACTGTTTCTTTTGTATTGGGTAACTGTAACTGTAACTCCACGCGTTAAACAAACAAAAAATTGTCTGGTTTAGCACACGACTGAGAATCGAGTCAGCACGAAACCGGGAGATAAACGAAGCAGCACCCACAGTGGTAGGGGCGGCGAACAATGTCCATTTCACCAACTTTGTCTCACTCTTCTCATGTGGGGACCATCTGCAGGTGTCGGTGCTCGTGCAATATGTCTCTGAGTGTTCCCCCTCTCTCTTCGCCTTTGTATACGATGTGCGCTGTCATTCTTACACCCAGCGGGTCACCGTCTCCTCTTCCCCATTAGTTTTCAAGGAAGCCGTCCCCACATTGTGCAGAAAGCCGGCGCTTGTTTCACTTATTTGTTCTCTTCAGAGCCGCTCGAGTAAACACGAAGGCAGGTTCAAAGGAAATATCCTGTTTCGTTGATAATCTCAAGAAACACCTCAATGGTTGGACACTTTGCTGTGGAACCACAGATGGCTTTTTGGACAGAGACCCCGTAGTGGTCGTCGTACATTCTCGTTGAGCACCAGAAGGCCTCACGTTGTCTCCTTTCCTGTATATTCTTTCGAAACTGTTTGACCCGCTACGTTCAGGCCTGCTTCCGAGTATATCCCGTGAGGTAATTATGCGATCATCCGTGTCCTCAGTCGTTTCGGGGTCAAAAATAAACAAAAACATTAACTGATGTGGGCCGATGACAATTTTGAAAAACAGTTTATTTTAAGTTATAGTCATATGCAAATAGTGGATTTTGAGTTTGAAGCGAAAAATTTTTGGCCAAATATTTTCAATTTGAACATTAAAAAGTTTTCCCATGATTTTCACTGCATTATATGCTTAGACGAAAACCCAGCTAAAATCGTGGAGGTTGTTCTACTTGTTCATTTATAAGGTAAGTTTAACTATCAAATATTTATGAACTGTGACCTCAGAAGGTCTGATGTCATGGGATGGCAGGTAAACGACGGATCTGATATAAAATGAATCCTATAGAGACAGCCAATCATACCTAATTGAGTGAATTTACAAATCTTGCCATATAAAATATTCTTTCTTTAATCTCGAGTTAAAAAGTGAAAGACGTTTACAACTCCCTGTAATGCCGAATTAGAGCGCAGCTCTTGAGGAGGAGGAGGGAAGTAGTGAAGGGAAGGTATACCCCTCCTCCCCCCTCAACTCCTTATCCTCCTCCTCTCCTCATTCTTGAATCTCCTCCGGGGGGGGAGGGGGGGGGCGGTTATGTGACCTTGGGGGGGGGTGTCTCGGAGGGGGTCACGTGACCTCGGGGAGGTGGGGGGGTCACGTGACCTCGGGGGGGGGTCACATGCAGCCCTAGTGGTTAGTCCATGCTAAGTGTGAAGAAATCTAACATGCTGGGAGCTTGTATCCATTTAGCCAAAAAACCAATTACTTTTATCTAATTGGAGACGTTTGGCTAACAGCTAGGAGGGAGAGAGAGACAAATTTTTTTACAATGATGCTTCGTCCGCATTATCTGCATCTCATTAGCGGTCAAAAAGATGCTGGTAGTGAGGGCGGCAGCATGGTCTCTGCGACGTTGAGAATGTGTGACACTAATTGGGGCCATAGTGTCAGTTGTGCTTCCCGGGGTGGGGTGGTCCAGCTCTTCCAACTGACAGATGTGGAAGGCATGAGGAGGAAGGGGGTGAGGTATTATGAAGATGATTGTGCACGGGTACAGATCGGTTAGGGTAGGCATGCACTAGTTATTAGGCACATACTCCAAAAGCGCCGCAAAGCAATATTTAGCCGACATTTAAGCGTTTGCACGGTGCAGCTAGGGACATAACCAGGATTTTGTTTCGGGTGGCGCCCGCCCATGACTAAATTCTGTATGAGGGGGAGGGGTGAGAGGTGGTTCCAGCAAAATGGAAGATTTCGGGGGGAACCTGGGCACCATGGGTCTCTCTCCTGGCTACGTGCCACGGTGTATACATGAGTAAATCCTAGTGCTGCAGGGGGGAGGGGGTATTATTGTGTTGCGAGACTTGAAAAGTTTAAATTTGGTATACAAATCACTCCTTTTTATTATTCTGTATACACTGTGAAAACATTTCCTTGCCATTTGCATACTGTTTGGTATACACATCTAATACATTTGGTTAGAATATTTCTTAGCATAGTAGATCCCCAGCTAAAATTCTCATTAGATCCAATTGGAATTTTAACTGGTTTTAACCGGAATCGATTGGTTTTAGTGGGTTCCAATCAGCACATTGGCCAATGGGTCTCATCAATTGGAATTTAATAATTCGGAGGCATTCAGTTTAGAGAAGCTCCTTTTAGCGAACGCCGTTTTACCGACCCCGGTTTATCGAATCCCTTGAGAACCCAGTTTAGAGAAGATGGCGATGAGCTTCCCTTTAGCGAATTCGGCTGCCATTTGGCAGGGATAAATTGCTTGTCTGAAAACCCTACTGGTACCAATTGTAAATTCCAAGTGGAATCTAATGGGAGTTGGGATGTCATATGCAAATTAACCTTCAGCACCAGCATCTTCTTTGCCAAGCATATTTTGTCCCTTCATCAGGGAAAGCAACCTCTCACTGGTGCGATAGTTTTGTTTAACCGTGTCTTTCATCTATTCTGGGTTCGGGGCAGTTGAAGTGAAAACAACCTGGGTCTGGACATTTCGTCGAACGCCGTTTCCTCGAACGCCGTTTCATCGAAGCCGTTTCATCGAACACCGTTTCATCGAACGCCGTTTCATCGAACGCCGTTTCATCGAACACCGTTTCATCGAAGCCGTTTCATTGAACGCCCTTTCATCGAGCGCCGTTACAGCCTGTAATATTTTTGTAATTTATTTTAATTTTTATACACAACGTCATCTAATTCTCCATTTTTTAAATCACAGGGTGCAGTGACGAGATAAGTTCCATTGTGAACATATCCTGCTTCGAGAAGAAAGCCTCCATAAAACAATGACCCCACTCCATGTCACATAAAACAATTAAAAATGAGACAAAAAAAAACAACAACAGAAAGCACGATGTGCTTTCTGGGAAGCGGGTAGTGTTTTATTGTCTGACAGCGTGTACGTGTACCTTGGGTTATGTGAGGATCCGAAAGGGTTCTTGTCTTCTTCGGTGACAGAGTACAGCCAGGGCTTTACTATTGTCTGGTGCGGGTTGGCCTTCATAAGAAAGCGCCCTGAATATCATTCATAGGCAAAAGGGCCGGTGATAAAGTTAACAGTGAAGGGGAGGTGATTCCAGTCCAGGTGATAGCCCGGAACAATGTTGGCTGAAACTTTGTGTAGCTTTTGTCTCTGTATAGTGTGAAAACTAAAAAAAAAAAGCAGAAACGTTCAATTTGAGCATAAAGCTGATAATCAGAGTATCGTTATGTTTTATTTTGTGTGCTCTCCTGGCAGAGTATCGTTATGTTATAAGCGTGCTGCCCTGGCAGTTAAATGCTTTCCGTGAATAAACCTTCAACTAAACGTAAATGTGCAAACGAGCTGAATTGCACATTACTGAAACCCCCAGACTGCCGGTAAAAATATGACAGAAACCTAAACGTGTTTGAAGTGTCGGTCCTTTACCTCCAGTGTCATGTTTTCTGTCGTGTACACGAGTAAAACTTTTCAGTACAGTAAAACAGCGCTGTGTAAGAGGCTCTTTTTTTTGTGTGCATGAAAGCTTAGAGTGCTTGTTTTGAGGGTGCGCTGTTTCCTTGTAAGTCATGAACAACCAACTTGCCCGAACCTCCGTTTTAACTTTTCAGTAAGTCGCATACCCATTTGTTTTTATTTCTTTTTATACCAATGGTTGTTATTTTTAGTAGTTTGACTCCACCTTAAACACAGTTTCACAAGTGACTACTTTTGTCTTAACAAATGTAAGGTAAAACATCTATAAGCACTGTTATGCCCCAAAACTCGATACAGAGAAATTCGATGAAACGTCCCTTAGCGATTCGATGAAACGGCGTTCGATGAAATGGCGTTCGATGAAATGGCGTTCGATGAAATGTCCATTCATTCGATGAAACGGCGTTCTATGAAACGGCGTTCGATGAAATGTCCGCTACCCAAAACAACCGCATCTCCACGTGGTGAATGATGTTGATTGGGGCGAAGCTCTGGCGGTGCTTGTCTGCGTAGACGCTGAGCCGCAGCATGCCGAGCCTTTCGTTATTTTCATCCATGTCATGCTGCAGTCAAATGCTCAAATGATATAACCACGTTCCATACCACACATTCTCTTTCTGACATGGATGAAAACAAACGAAAGGCTCGGCATGCTGCGGCTCAGCGTCTACGCAGACAAGCACCACCAGAGCTTCGCCCCATCAACATCATTCACCACGTGGAGATGCGGTTGTTTTTTGCCCTACACGAGCACGGGAGCATGTGCTCACGTGCTCGTGAGCACGAGCACCCGACGCCGGACATCGGATAGACATACGGGCATGGCTAGCCCCTAAGGAGCTTCGCCCGTAAAAAAAAAAAGAAAAAGCGCGCTGTCCCACAAGCCCGCTGGCGGGACAGCAACCTTGGTCGGAAAAGCGTTATCTGTCCCCGCCTAAATGGAGACATCTGGTCACTTTATTGAAGGCTAAACATAAAACAGCGCAAAACAACGAGGACTAGCTCCACAGGACTAGTGCATCGTTCGTCCTGTGGTGTTTGTTCCTTTCCTTAGTCCTCTTTGTTTTGCGCTGTTGTACCTACATGACGTTTAACCAATCATGAACCTGAAATTTCTTTATCTACTGTAGTTGCCCTTGCAATTGCTTGAGCTCCTGTACCATCTGCTCAGCCTGTGAGTTGCCGATGATGAGGTGCGCTGGTGACTCAGATGATATTCATGCAATAAATCATGGTAACTTAAAGCAGCTCCGTTGCCCAAACAAACCTTTATTAACACTTCAATTGTGTCTAACAAAGACCATAAATCCTTGATTACTACGCTCGACGACATGCTGCTATCCCAGCCATTAGGTGTATAACAACCTGAAATGCTGTTCATCACTGAACCAGTAAAGCCTATGTGAATTTCATTCCAGGATGTTGGCCATTCTCAATGTCAGTGTTTTTAGCTTGGCTTTCTGGTTGTTTGGCATTGAGTATGGGATCCAGACATAATGGTCCCGGACCTTATGATCCCAGACAATATGGTCCCGGACAAAATGGTTCCCAAGTGCCAGGCCGCACAAAATGGTCCCATGTCGTTTTCACTGCATTTTTCTTTTTTTTTTCTTGCTTTTCACAGGTTTGTAGATTGCATGTATTTATTTTTGGTAAACATTTGTGACACGAGCCATTGGTTGTTTTAAAGTTAATTTTTAATTGCTTGGTCTTCACAGGTTTATGTTATTAAATGTATTCGCAAAATACTTATATTGCGAGCCGTTTGTCAATCTAGAGTTTATATTTTTCACGCATAATTTTCACCATTTGTTCTACTTTTCGCGTGTTCAACTTGAGTTTCAACCAGTCTACCGAGAAATGCAACAGAAACTTCAAACAATCTGCATACAGTACAAACAATTGAGCCATATCATGAATGACCCTCTGAAAGGCGTGGGCCAAGTGCCGTTTCAAGATCGTAGACCTTTTGGACTGGATTGGGTTTTTATGGCGCAAGGGCTGCTGAGGCCAAACAGCATCAAAGAAGGGTAGACTTTTTGTGGGAACGTAATAAAACATGTCATGTGTTCAAAAGCATGTTTATTATTTTCCATTCATATTTTCTAACATTGCATCAAAACATGCGGTATCTGCACGGTAGATTGCCTTTATTCCCCCTATGACGAATCGACATGTGACGAAAAGACCGTTAAAAGTAATCGCTGCAGATATCAGTGACATTTTAGACAGTGCGTCAAATGTCAAAAATTTTACTCGGGACCATTTTGTCCAGGTTTGCGCTTGGGACCATATTGTTTGGGAACATATTGTCCGGGATGATATTGTCCGGGACCATTTTGTCTGGGACCATATTGTCCGGAACCATTTCGCCCGGGACCATTTTGTCTGGGACCATATTGTCTGGGACCATATTGTGCTACACCCATATATGCTATTTTCCCCAATTCCTGGCCATTAGATATATAGCTTCTGGCACAGGCTTTCATGGCGATGATTCTGAGGTATACGGAGTGCACCAGAGTCAGCGACCCAGACCGTGGATCCATTGGTATCACAACACATGATCCCTGCATTAAACAACATCATGTCACCAACACACTGATCTCACCAGCTATTGTGCACATGCTTGGTGACGCCATAACTGCTCACAGGGGACAGACGGCTGTGCACAAGACAGGTGGCGTCGTTTCGTGTACTGCACGCACAGGCCCACAGCAGGGTTATCGCGCGTGCAGGGGACTGCAGTTCTCAGAATGAATAGCGGCAGCAGCAGCGTAACAAAACCCTTGAATAGGTCAAAAATATCCTCTCTGTCCTCCGACATTTCTACTCTGAACTGCTTCAGACACGTGCGAAAGGGTGAAATTCTATGTGGTCTTTTCTGCCAGCTTCTGGAACATAATTAGTCTCCTGCAGGTCAAGAATAGCAGGAGAAGTCTCTGTCCCTCTCTCTCGACATTGGCGGAGCGAACGCTGGATAGAAGCAAACCACCTATCATGACAAGTAGAGGTGGTTTCCTCTTCTCCACTCTCATGCTATTCTTGACCTGCAACAGACTATAGCGCCCTAGTCAACGCTTGCAACATGAGCAGAACTGCGGGAGGGTTGGGCTCATCCTTGCCCGCAGGAAAGGCAGTCTGCTCAAAATGTCTGCGTTCAGAATCTTCAACGCACAGCTACAGGCAACACTGAATTTGCCTGCTGGCACCTGTCAGCATCATGGATCGTCTTGATCAGCTCGACGCAAGGATGCCGAAAACCTCGTCCTCGGAGTTTTCGTGCAGCATGGACTCCAAACACTGTTCCAAGAGTCCGCAAAGAAAAAAAGGTCCAAAGCACCTAGGAAGAGGGTTCCTGTTCAAGCTGAGTCAGCCGCAGACACTGCGGTCGCTGACCAACGTGACTGTCAGCTCGGTTTCTCAGCTGCGCACGGACATCATCGCCTGGTTTCACCAGATAAATTTCAGGTTCCAGACGTTTAAAGTTGCACCAGGTGAGGCCATCCCATTGATTGTATCCAAGCTACCATCTAAGGACTCCATGTAGATTATGTACCACCTCAAGACGGCCAAGCTAACAATGTAGGAGCAAATGAAGAAAGCTTTCCGTTGTCGTTACAACCTGGACAACGAAGCTGAGGCAAAACAAAAGATGTTCAGCACAAGTCAGCACTCGGGAGAGTCCTGCACCGACTCCGCCTTCCATTTACTGGAGCTCATCCATGAGTGCAGCTACCCAGAGACGAAGGCGGAGAAATGCAAGGTTATCCTGGCCACACTCTTCCACAAAGCACGAAAGCATGCTTCGACAGGCGCTTCGCTTCGTTGAATGAGTTGCTGGACTCTTTCCTTTGCTTTGACCAGGTTGTCTTCGGCCAACCAAAGACACCGGTTTTGGCTCTCGCAGCAGAGCGAGTGCAAGCTGCGCAGGGACAAAGAAAGCGCACTCCTTCCTGCTCTTGAAGCAGGGCCGGCCACCGCCTCATCGGAACGCTGACGACAGCAATCGTCACCAGCACCCTTCTGCAACAGGGAAGCAAAAGAAGCAGCATGCGTCGCTTCAGCATGTGTCAAAAACTTCGCGGGACTTTCAATGTTCTTCGTCCCAATACCCTGAAGTTCGTCCGCTCCGTCTCATTTGTAAGAGACGCGGCCACTTTGTCACGTGATGCCGGCAAGAGCTGACCCAAGAATTTCTGGAATGGCAACGGCACTTTGAGTCTGTTGCATTGTTGACGGAGAAAAGTGAAAACCTGATGCCCCTACCGCCTGGAAGGTGTCATTAGTAGTTTGTTACATCACCTCTGGTGCTGCAGTGGGCATCAAGACAATTAAGCTCAGCAATGCGAACACTGACCACATTTTCCGTTGATTAAGCCTTTTTTTCCGGGGGACTTCTGTCTCAGAACCTTGAAAAGTTGTCAACCCTCAGCACCAACATTGGTGACACATTTGACAGCGGTACGCAGCTCGGAAGGTGACCTCCAGACAAATCAAGCTTGCTCAAGAAAAGCAAGAAAGCGACTTTGACAGTGGCACATGTATGTTCTTTTTAAGAACTAGCTCGAGTTGTAGGAGAGCCCACTCATCAGAGTCAAGGCAACACTATGATTTACTGGCCCTCGCCAAATCGTGAGCCGGCTCTCTCCCGTGAACTACGAGCTTGAACTCGTGGACGGTACTGGCCGCAATGTAGTGCATGTGGAGAAACTGAAGCCGGTCGTCAAATTTGTGCAGCCTCTACCTGGGGACTGAATTTTGTAAACTTTATAAGTTTTTTTTCTCATTTATCACGTCGTATGTATATCATTATTTAATCATGTGCATATTGCTCAATGCAGTATTTGTTTAATGTTTGTTGCATGGCAGCGTGATATCAGGTCGACACTTAAAACCCTTGGCACGTGACGAGCTGCAAGAGACATCACTCTGAAGCGGCTCGTGCGAGCGCTCATGATCGAAATAAAAGTAGTAGTTTTGGCATGGTAGTTGATGACGTTGACATGTCTTTCCTGAGCACAATGCCCATTTATCTTGATGACCGATCCAGATCGTCACAACAACATTACCCAGGTAGAATTCCATGATGGGTTTTCCTGCTAGGACTGTCTCCTTGCAGAGCTGAAAAATTGCCGCGGCAGCCGAAATTTTCAAGAGCATCCTTTTCACTCTGTGTCGTCCTTTGATGGTGTTTATGGTGAGCATATCTGCTGTCTCCACTGTCACACACAGCTAGTGGAATGCCTTGTGGCTGGGGCCTCTGCCGTGGTCTGCGTGGGGGTGGGTTGGGGCACAGCGAGTTTTCTTATCTTCCCCTCTGATTATTCATTGTTTCCATACGTGTATATGTGTTATCTTGAACTTACGACTACAGTTTGTTCATGTTTATACCTACTCAGCGGCGGGCTAGCAGGCGCACATGCGTAAGGGTATTAACCTTTCTGTCTAGCCTCGCACGCCGCTGAGTAAGCAAACTTTCTCGTGCAAATAAAAATTATTATTATTATTATTATTAGTGAGGTCCACTGTTGAAAAAAAGAGTGCCTCCAAGCACGCTCACCACAAAATTTGTTACAGCCCGCATCAGATTTACCGCCAGTTTTTCAACAGCGTTCAGTGTTGTGTTGGCTCGATTATGCCTTAGCTTTGGAGCATCCGGAGTTCTGCCTCCACTGCGGTACACATTGCAAACGGAACAGGGCTAGCCTTCAAAAAACGCAGTGCTGCATCTTTTTTCAGATCCAGGTTCACCGACGGTTCTTTGTGCCTGCTCATCCCTGGGTGAAGAACTTCCTCATGTGTCAGCAACGCGTCATCTAGGGTCTTGCAGTAGAGTGCGACTAGCATTTCCTTTTAGGTCACCATGGGTTGGTCCTGCACCTCTTCCATGGCTGTGGCCCGGTAAGTCAGCGCGCAGGCCTGCTAGTGAGCAAGTTTGTTGCCCTCTACCACGGAGTGGGCAGGTACCCATTTAAATTCTATGGGCTCCTTTGGGGGTCTTTTGTTTTTGAGCACCTGCAGCGCTTTTCAGGGCACCGAGCCCGACTGGAAGCTCCGGTATGCTTGGTGCGAGTCGGTGATTACCCTGGTTTTGCCCGGCAATAGGTAACCCCGTCTTGTTCCGCAATGCTTCGATTACTCTTTTAGCAAGTGTATTTATGTACCAGTTTCATTTCACACACACTTGTTCTCACTGTTTATATTACTCACCAGCCCTGTAGGTATCAGCCACCTGTCTGTTCATATGTTGATCTTTTGTATTTTTCATGTACTTCCCCCCCCCCACACACACACACACACACTCCTTATGTAATGCTCCTGTTGGGGCCTTTAAAGTTACAATAAATATATATATATATATATATATATATATATATATATATATATATATATATATAAAAAGCTGCCAGCAGCATTGGAAGAATTTAGGAGCGGGGGTGGGGGCAACCAGTTTGAATTCCTGTGCCGACGTGACGTCACACATAACTTGAGCACATTCTATAACATTCCCACCCATCTGATCGGCATTCCTAATCAGTTTTATTTCCATATGTTCAGTGACAATGTAAGCCAGTTTTAGATACTATACTTTTATAGTATTACTTTTCCGTACTTCTCACTGCAACGTTTTCATGGCGAGCATACTGTTCCCAGCTGCAGATCACGACAGCCGCGCACAAGTAGCGAGCCTCAGTTTGGGCATCTAGGACGTAGTACGTAGCTGTTGCGCGTCTTGTACGCACTGCAAAATCTGCGTAAAACGATCCAAACTTCTTTCAGCAAGCGCTGTGACCCAAGGGGGTATCGGAAGTCGAGTGTGTTAGCGCACCGCAGCTCGTACGGCGAAAGGTCCCGCTGCCAGGGACCCCCACCCCTACCCGTTTCGATCTGTTGTGAGGCACAGACCCCAGGCTAGCAGTCGTACTGTAGTGGCTAAATTTTCTCATCTACAGCCTGAAACGGTGTCGCCAGAACCTAGACAGGCCGATCGCACGCTATTTAAAATAGTGAACGTCTTATTTTCTTCCGCTGTGCCCAAAACATGCGATTGAAAGACCAGCGGACAGGCTACCACTCTTGCCTTCGAATCGCTCGGGAGTCGGGCACCTGCATTTGCACCATGATCGAAGAACCAGAAAGAAGCGATGTCAAATCACATCGACAAAGAATCACCCTAAGCTTCCTTGCTTGTGCCCTTCAGCTCTGCGCGCCGTCAGCCGTATCAACGCTAATCACAATTAATTAACGCCTGCCGCGCGCGTTTCCGCCGCTCATACAAACAACAACAAACAATCAGGGTGTTATGCTGCAGAAAGTTACTTCCGCCAGTTTTAGCGAAATGCGGAGCTCAACCCCTGCTCAGCCGACGTTATTCAAGGTATTGAATTTGGCGTAAGGGTAGTGTGTTTGGGGTATGCGAAAAATACTACGGTATTGACTATGGCGTACGCCGAAATGACTACGGTATTGATTTTGGCGTACGCCAAAACCACTACCGTAGTCGGAGCGGAGGGGTAGTGAGATCGGCGTCCTACACCGGCTCGACTCGTCCGATCGCCGGACCGCAGGCGACTTCCAAGTACGGCCGTTAGGCCTAGGAGCCGAAGGCCTAGGATCCGTGAAGCGGTAAGCGAATCTCGTCCCGTTTTCGTTCTACTTTTAAACTACGTTAGGTGTGCTACAGTATAAGCATGCGTGCCAAGTGTTCGTGACAATCTTCAACTAGAATAATTGTGCTTCTTTGCGGTCATTTGCCGAAAATGTAAATCGAGCAATGAACGGGGAGCCATGCTTGAAAACGGTGTATGTACGATGTTAACTTCTACCTGGGCGGCTAAAAAAAAAAAGTCAAGACTGGTTACGGTTGGATGCGAGGCTGGTCCCAATGCGATGGTAAGCACTTAGAGCGCCTTTCTGAACGGCATGTTAGCAATATAGCGATCAACGAGACGAGCGACGGCGAGAAGCTACGAGAGCTGGCGCCGAGCGCCGAAGATTTCTCACTCTCGCTGCTTGCGCCGCTCGGTTTTTGGGCTTCTAGAAAACGTCGCTCATCGCCTTGGTCGCTCGCACCAATCGCTTTCATAATGTGTGTCTCGTCGCGCGGCTGACTGCCGTGTTTATTCGAATATAAGTCGACCTATTTTTTTTTTCGGAAATTGTGATTAAAGAATTTCGACACTTACATTCGCGACCAAATTTTGCGACCCTACCGGAGGCATGAAGCTATCGAGTCACCGAGCCGGCGTTGCCGTAGAGCCGCGCCGCTTCTTGTTTCAAAAAGCTTTTGGTTGCCGAAATGGCTCGCCGCCCGCGGTGGCCGGTGCCGATATCGCGTGCACCCCTCGGGCGTCGGATTTCGACATCGCGCCTCTAGCGTTCCCCTTGCTGGGCAACGGGTAAGGAGAGGAACGCGATGCGCCATGCACTTTACCCTCCATCCTCGCAAACGCGCACAAAAAAAAAGAAAAAAGAAAAGATGTTATTTTTGTTAGTTGCTTGAGCGGCTCGGCTCGCGTGTTGCTCATGGCGACACGGCGGCTTTGCTTGCGTCTTTGTAGTTTGTCTTCCGTCGCTTCGCACCTTTTTTCGTTTCTTGTCGTCATTTTACAACGGTGTCAGTGAAGTATTGCTGCGAATTTGCGAGGATGTCTACCCAGCTGACGAAGCTTCGGACGATGATAACATGTCCAGAAGTTCTGACGGTGGTGAAGTTTTTGGCATCGCCCCGTGATTTAGCTGAGAGTGATGTAAATAAAGGTTTTTTTCTTTCTTTTGCCCAAAATTTCCCCTGTTCTTAAAAATAAAAAAAGGTCGACCTATATTTGAATTTTTTTTTTTGTTCTTGGTGGATCCAATAAATAGGGTTCGACCTATTTTCGATTAAATACGGTAATTTTTATTTTGGGTTACGTCGGACGCAACTCGAATGCTTGACAGTTACGTTGGGCGTAACTTTAATTTTTATTTCGGGTTCCGTCGGACGTAACGTTAGACACTCCGTTACACTTAAGGAAAATAGGGGCTGCTGGTTCATCATATAAACCAACCATTTGTGTTTAATTAAAATGCATCACTGACCTCAAAAAAAATAACTGCTATCCTAGAGTTTATGCTTAGGAATGTAGCGCTTCAGATAAATTTGTTAATTTTTACTTTTAGTCCCTGCCCCCTCCAGATACATCTGGCCTAAAGCAGTGTTCCGGATCTCCTTCCAAGACCTCAGGCGGGTCGTCATTCAATCCATGAGTCGGCGGCGTCTCATGGGCGTGTTGCTGGTGCTTACTGGATGGTGCTACCGAGGGAAAAGTGGTCATGCTTGGGAAAGGCAAGTATGGCCGCCGTAAGTATACATATTGTCTTTACCTTTGCTCGAATCCACTTTTAAGAAATGCACAGTTCGCATGTGTGCATCTCTCAATGTTTCCACAGTCGGCTGTTTTTTTTTGTTTTTTTTTAATGCTCCAACTCTGTCAGTGCTAGTTTCTCTAGATCATGCAAATGGGATGCAACACTAAACCACATATGCTCTCGCAACAAACAGTGCTGTGCAGAAGCACAGTGGAATTTACTCTAGCTTTATAATGCAGCACAAAATAGTTGACTCCAAGTATAGCTACTTTTGTGACTCCGTTTAACCAAAAGCTCTGCCGAAACAAACTTGCCGCCTTATAGGTAGTGCAAAAGAACCTCGCGTGCCTAACCTGGAGAAGGGCATTTTTTTTCATAGGTCAATTTTTTCTTAAACCAATACCTTCAGCCTCCTTGAAAATTTTAACATCATGTGACACACGGAAGAACAGTAAACTCTTTAATGTTGGCAAACCTTTAATTTTCGCGGCCTTTAATTTTGCTGAATTCAGTGGCTGCGATTATGTCCTCTGTGACCGATTCGAGAAGAAATAGGGGCCACGAAGATAAGAGGGTTTTACTGTACATCGGAGGAAAGGGGAAGTCACTTATGTTTGTATGCAGGAGTAAAACCAACAACAACAATCATGGTGTCGACACTTTGTAAGCCTATCTGTGTCTATTGAATGATATCAATTTTGTTTTAGTTCGTTAAACATTGTTGCCTGTACATTGTGGGATGTCGTCTTCAACATGAGCAGTGGTTTTCTTCTCAAGCAGGCAGCATGGATGCGTGCCGCAGCACAACATAGTTCATTTGCAGGTGGTACCGCAGGTTGAAGGATGGTTGGCACAATATGGGGGAATCACAATTCAATGTTCTACCTCGGGCGTAGACAAGATTTGCTTATTCTAAATCATTTTGTCTAAAACTCTGGGATTTGCGATGAATGTACCCGCATGGTTGGAAGGGCCAGACAAGCCTTGTGAGCGCTTCATTTTCTAGCGTCTCAGTCCTGAACCCACTCACGCACCACATGTGTAGATGTTCCGATAGGTGGGAGCACTTATTTGGAAAATGGTGAATGGCAACTGTTATCTTTATCAGACTTCTGTATTATGGTCAAAGTTGGACTGCATATTTGCAATACTTTTTCTCACTTAAAAATATGTCATACTAAAATATGTAAAATAGCCGATGACAAAAAGAGAATGGCTGGGCGTCCTCCAGCACGTGCTTGTGCTTTTCACCCCACTTTGGACAGATGTGCTTGCTCCAGGCTCGTGAGGCGCTGAAACGTCATCGAAGGTAGCAGACGGGCTGGTGGTGCAACAACGGAGACTTCTCCCTGCCTTTCTCATGCTGTCAGTGAGCGTGTACCTCTATACTCTAACTTAGCTTAACCTGCACAGAGCTGAGGAGAATAGGCTTGGCGAGTGCCCTTACTGCATATGCATTTGTACAGCTGATGCACTTTCTGAATCAAGAACATTGTGTATCTTACCTTCAAAAACACATCATTTTGGGGGTGCAAAAGGAATTGTAAGGCATATCTTTGTTTGTATTGTCCTATTACGCATCGCAGGCACGTAGCCAGGGGGAGGCTTATGAGGCCCGGCCCCCCCCCTCCCCCCCGATATCTTCCATTTTGCATGGGTCCTCCTCTCCCCCCTCCCCCTCATACAGCGTTTTGTTATGAGGGGGCCCCCCCTGAAACAAAATCCTGGCTACGTGCCTGACGCATCGACTCCAACTTAATGCGGAGTTGACCCACCCTGTTGATAAATTTAATGCCTGCCAGGTAATTTGTTTTGAATTCAGTTAATATATCAGTATTCAGTTAGGTATCCCAAGTCATTAGTCGTTGAGATGCAGTCTCTCTGCAAGTCAGTCATGTTTAACATTCATAAAACTGCTTGTCAAATAATGGCACTGTCGAGGACATGTACTCGGCTCGAGCAATCGCTGTGCACAAGCTGGTCGTGTGGATGCAGACAGCAAACATCCCGGTTGAAACGTCCTTCCTCGCAATGTAGCTCAAGACTAGGTCAGGGCCCCACTCACAAACGTCTATACTTTGCATCTCTTTAAGCTGGACCACTTTTGACACTACAAGCCATTGCAGCAAAAACAGTGTGAGACATGATTATAAGCTCGACGTACCATGGCATCCAACTAGAAGGTCACATGGCTTGCAGCTTCTGCCGTGGTTAACTTTAAACTGAGATAGTTTGGAATAATGCTCCCGGTTTTTAGTGTTGCCCGGCACGGTTAACAATTTGGTGATATAGTGCTGCATTGAAAAATCTGCATTCGTGACTGTATCACCTTATGAATGCATACTAGCTATTAAACTCTCCATTCTGCAGAGAAATGAAATGCACTTTGCTTCCAATTGCAGCTACTTCTGGAACTTCATGGTATGAAGCACCTTATGGCTGCAAGCTCTGACCGATCTTGTTCTCTGGTCTGCGCAGGCCCATTGCAGGGAGTCACTCGGAGAGCCTCACCAGAGGTTCCTGCCCGTGGTCATTCTAAATTTTTTTGTTGTAGGTATGCATCCTTTCTGTCTTTCCCTAATGTACTCAGGCGTTTTCTTTTCATTGTCGCAGATTTGCCTCAAAATTGGTTCAGCACAAAAATGGATGCTGTACAACTGTATCCCGCATATTTTGTTCAAGATAACTTTTCTTTGCGAAAGTTAAATTTTTTTATGAAGGTTAGTCTTTTTTGTTTTTATTCACAAATTTATTTGAGTTTCCATGGGCAACACTAAAATGTTATGCCAAGGGCAAGGACAAGTTCACTGCTCTAACTTGTTCTCAACTGATTGCAAGAAATTTTGTTAATGTCGTGGAACCTCTTTCCAGCACTTGCTTTGCAGCATGGAAACAAATTATACATGGGACATACTCTTCTTTAGACTGCTTGTTCATTCTGCAGGTCTGCCTTCTATAGATGTCGTGCTACTGGAGAGCAGGCGAATTCGATTGTTGGTTTTGCCATTGCTTTTTTTTTTAGCCGTTGTCTTAATAGTTCTTGTAAATTTAAAAATTTTCCTAAAAAGCAAGTCGGCAAGAATATCTATTTTGACTAGTTAGCTGGAAATAATGATCTAGTACCCTTTAGTCAGTAAAATAGATAGTGTGTGCCGCTGTTAATGTCAAGTAGAACTGCACGCTTTTTAGGCATTTTGCGCAGAGTGGTACCCATTTTTATTGGTTAGCCTCTTGGTGCGCCAACTAAACTCTTTCTATCCAGACACCTGCCCTTTGCTTTTATTTGGCAGGCTCTGGCAATAAAATAATATAGTGTTATTCCTCGGTGGCTTAAAAACCTAAAGAAAGAAGTTTCTCCATGTTTAAACGCAAACTTTTATAAAGGCAAAAATGAATTAAGCCAGTAGCAGACGACACATAGCCTCAGCGGTGCTCCGCGCCAACAGTGTTGCGTCAAAATAGCGGTCGTCTCCTTTTTGCTGCCTTCTCTCTCTTTCCTTCGGCGCTCTCCTCCCTTTCCTCCTCTCCGGCACCTTTGTCACCACACCCACTGGCTAAACTCTCCCACTATTGGGCAGGAGATCGAACTATAGGGGGCGCTCTGACCCGTTTGTTTTCCCCACGCTTGGTGTTTACTCAACACAAGGCCTATGCACAAGCCGACTGGCCTTATGGGCATGGCCATGTCATCTTCTACAATAGAGCGCGGGGCGCAGTTTAATAAAAAAAAATACTAACAATCGACAAAGCGACGTTAAGTGCCGGATCTATCCTCAGAGAATCCGAGCTTGACCCACTTCGGCTTTTGTGCTGAGCTGGCATCGTGCATGCTGCATTGTTCATGCAGGCCGAGCGGAAACAAAAGAGCCCCTCCTCCCCTTCGCCGGAGAACACGAACTCCAGCCGAACGCTGATGCCGCGTTCGGTTATGTCGGCCGAACGCTGCGTCATTGTATTTGTTGTCCCCATCCGTGTAGTTGTTAGGTTAACCGCTTGGGGCGTCACGGTCTGTCCTCCTCCCCAATACGGCTCTGCATTGCAGTAGTAGGTTTTTTTATAGTCTTTAGAGTTAAATGTGAATATTTGACAGAAATCTCCCAGGTTGGGGTGAAAGAGGGTTAAATGAATGCATTTGATCATTCGCCTTAATTCGGTACCCATCATTTCAAGGCCTGTGTGGCCTTGTCCTGGGGTGTGTCTATGACTGTGGCTGTGAAGGAGCAGTTTTTTAATAGGTACAAGTACAAAGTATAAAAACAAAAGGATCTATGTGCTGATCATGAAAGAATATGCTAGCCATTCTAATGTAGCTCTGCCAAGTACTTGATTGTGATTTGTTTTTATTTCCAGCTACTTGGTTGCCTCAAGATCTGGAGATCCTAGTGGCCACAAGCTTGGACTCAATCTTCTGTGGTCCGGCCAGGACCATGGGGGAGGTAATCCCAGCAACAAGAGCATCACAATATCTCCCTGCCTGTGACTTGCGATTAGCATCACGACAAGGGAGTCCTCATGCCACCAAGTGTTAGGTATGCTACTCGAAATAAGCATTCTTACCTATTCTTGAAGTGAAACAGCAAAAGCACTACTAAGCCTAAAATGCAAAAAACATTCAAATCTCGGGTTGGATGGAGTTCCAATTACAAAAAGGCGTCTGCAGACATGATTCACATGTGAACTTAAAGCCCACGGATGTAGGTTCGACGGAGTCACAGAAATAACTTCCCGCAGATGGCTTCGCTACTACCATACCCAAATAAATTCTTAAAATAGTCATTGTGTTACGTTGGTGTCATTAATCTTATGTACCTACCCCACCCAGCAGTCGGGAGATGTGAAATATAAAAAATGGGAACTTGCACATTGTCAGCTCTGCAAAGATAATATATTGAACCGAGCATAGCACGTTCAACTTAAGAAAGCAATTCAGTGCAGGCCTAGTTTTAAGCTTCACATATTTGTTATTGCCCTTCATAAGGAAGTAAAAACTGCTTAAGTTGTGGCCCACTACAGGCTTTCTATTAGTGTTAAAAAGTGTTATGGCAGTTTAAACAGCTCGCTCCAAATATTTTCTTGAAATGCGTAGGTTTATGGAAATTATTATAGGATGTTTGCAGACAGTCATGGTGAGACCAATCTTTAGTGCCAAGTGTTCCACTTATTCAGAGTGTTGAGTCTGTAAATATTGTAGGTCGCAAATGATATTTTTATGGTATGCGATGGGCACAATCATCCGTAATGACTAGCTCTACCTAGGGGAACTTCATACGTTTACTAGCTACGGCAAGATGGTTTCACAAAACTAAGTATTTAGTTTATTCAACTCCTGCACTAACCTTATCTTTAGAAACTTTTTATATTCTTTACGATGCTGAGTTAGGATTCTGGAAGTAGTTTTTCTAGAACTACGCTAGACATTTCCAGTTCATAATTTTTCTCGCAAAGAATTCGAGAGCCAAACTTTCTAATATACGGATGGAACTCGCAGAATGATACGACTGGTAGTTTGAAACATTCGGCACTGTAACAGTAACAATGACATGTCACTTGCCTATGTAATGCTCATTGTCGCAGATCAAACTGCTTTTTCCGTCTGCACTCATTTTCAGTGGACTCATTCAGCGAACTCGCACCCGAGACTGCAGCGCTGGGCTCTGCGAAGTAATTTGCATAAATATAGATGCAACAGGTTTCTTTGAGTGTGCGTCTAACACATATTCTTCATATTGAATCTGCCACTGTATTCATGACCATGTCCACATTCCAGCTTATTTTTATTTTGACATTTGAGTTTTCTTCAGTACATTTCTCAACATCTGTGCTTGTTGAGCCGTACTCAAGACCATTAATCTTGTCTTTCACTATTACAATAATATATAAAACTGTTGATGCCGAGTGAGAATTCAAGGTCCCGAATCTGTCGTGCCAGTAAATAAGAACCAATAAAAAGCTCTACAAAGGAAATTTTGTTAAAGGAGGCTCTGTAAGCATTAAAATAGCACATGCCATGCTAAAAAAATACAAATTCTTGTTAGGTATGCAAGGATGACACTGCTGTTTCTGATGTGTCACAAAAAAAATCAGTGCCATACAGTGTTCCTTATGGAAGTACAAACTGTCGAATTCAAAGCGCAGAAGTTTTATTCAAGAATGTTCCTCAATACAAATGTATTTAGAGATCTGAGCCACTGACTCATACATGACTATGTGGCGAACATTCATTTTCATGTGCATTATAGTTTACAAGGTCTAGTCTGCATTGATTTATTGCATTCATGCTGAAACTGGGAGGGGTTCTCTGGGTATGAATAAAGTTATAAACATTTCTTGAAATCAAAACATTTGAGAACGGACAAAAGGAAGGATCTGAGAACGGTATCTTAGATTCTCTTCTCTTTTTCTTATCTCTAATTTTCACCTTATTTCACCTGATGCATTTAGTTTTTTTAGCGCAGCTCTTAGCACCCGTTTCCGCGTTTCGCGGAGCCGCCCTCGGCGTAACCGCCCAACTAAACTTGGCAGGAAATTGAATGAATGTTGCGGTCATGTGACGTTAATATTTCCGCTAAGTCTAGCTGAGAAACTGAATTTTTTATGGATGACATGACACGGTCATGCAACGTCATTTTCCCCGCTACTTTTAGCGGGAAAACTGCATTTGTGTTGAGGTCATGTGACATCAATTTCCGCGCTAAATTTTGTGAAAAACTTAACCCGCTAAATTTAGTGGGTAAATTGTCCCGCTAAATTCAGGGAAATTTTTTGCTAAATGGGAGGGAGCAGAAGAGTAGGAGGGTTAGGGGGTGGGGGGTCATACCCTCCCATCCTCCTCTTCAAGATCTGTGCTCTAATTTCACATTACAGAGAATTGTAAACGTCTCATATTTCATCTCATGTTTATTCAACTTTTATATTGCAGGTGCGCTTGCAGCACAAATCTGGGTTGTGCTGATCCTCTACGCACAAGTTAGGAACTCCTGAGTGGCAAGAATGGGAGTTTGGTCTGACAGCTCAAGGGACACCATTGTTCAGTATTGAATTTTTAATTATCTTCTTTTGAGCAAAGTTAAGCTTTGCTGCTTGCAGTTCTTCTAAAAATAAATACCTGCAACCAAATTTACCATGTCACGACATTTTGCCTCTGCTCTTAGTGCTCCTGGTGAGCCTCGGATAAGAGCTTACTGGTGTGCAAACATCATGCTTGTTTGAAACCACTCACTGATGTAGACTCGCTGACATCCAGCATTCCAATGAAACGCTGGATGTCCACAGGTCTTTCTTGAACAATGCAAGCGGGAAAGGAACCATACAATCGTATCGTATTGGGGGACATTCTAGAGAGTGTTTTTTTGTATGTTTTACAGATTTTTTTTTTAAAAGCCGTAAAAGCTACATTTATGCGGTCTGTGCACGTGAGTTATATGGCCAGGGCGGCATAGTATAAAAGGCTAGTTTGTAATGATCAGTCAGCTTATTACAGAGATGTGCCAGTCTTCTTTCAGAAAACTAGATGGAGGTTCATTCTAGCATAGTTTTATCTCGCGAATCTGAATATCCCGTTCGTTTTCCACAAAGATATAACTAAACGTGAGAAAACAAAAAAACATCCTACCAATAGTGACATCGTAAGAAGATCTTTCGGCCGCCAAGCATGTCGCTTAAGGGCCGCGCGTCCAATCTCAAGTTTTCTAGGTATATTCTCCCGCATTGGCACCAGTCGTGACACATTTTTCTGCCCTTTTAATAAATAGCGTGTGTGTGCATAGCTTTGATAGGTGCTGAAGATGCATGAGCAAAGATTTCGAAAGCCACTTTTGTGACGTCGCTCTCCAGGGAAGTGCTTTCACAGCGCTTTAAAAATGACTCTATGCAGCCTCGATTCATAAAATTACCAAATAATTTTGATATTTGAGATTCTGGAGGTCATATGAAGAAGATTTAAAAGTGTTTTCTCAAATACAAAACCGCTTCAGCCTCTCTTTAAGTATAGTATGTTCCTGAAATTTTTAATCAGTGAAAATAGACCCATGGTTCCAATTAGAAACTTGCTAAGCATCATCAAAACACACTAAATCGACTTTCTTTGTGAAGATATAAAACAAGAGCAGCATTTTATGGCGTTCTAAAAAAATGGTCAATTTGGACGCGTTTCCAGACTTTGGTTTCTTACCAGAGCGCATCTTTGCACCTGCGGTCCTGCTGCCCGGTGGCCGCAGTGCGAAGCCGCCCCCTCGCCTCCCTCGTAGGATGGAGGGAAGCAAGGCGCATGTGCGTTGCGTGTCTAAGGGGGAACAGGACCTTGGGCGCAGAGATGAGCTCTGATAAGAAACTGAAACCTAGAAACTCGTCCAAATAAAGCGTTTTTACAGAACGCGTAAAAGGCTACCCCTGCATTATATCCTTCTAAAAAGAGTTGATTTTGTGGTTTTCAATGACTCAGCAAGTTTCTAATTGAAACCATATTTTCATTTTCACTAATTAAAAAGTTAATTAACAAATTGTATTTAATTATCTGACTGATTGTTACGATTAGGTCCCGATACTACGCACGCCAGGCCGTATAACTTGCCGGCACAAACCGCATTAATTTAGCCTTCACGACCTTTCTCAACATATATGTAAAGCTTAAAACTAAATCGCCCTGTACAACAGTGAAAAGGCGAAACGAGCATGTTGGAGCCATATGGCTCCACCGTGCTGGTACTGCCTTTTCGCTGGTATAGGTTGTCCCATATTACGTTATGCATGCCTGGTTCCACATGGTTCCGCCATGTTCCACTACGCTGGTATAGGATGTCCCATAATACGACACGCTTGTATGGTTCCGCCTACCTGTATCGTTCCGCCTTAATCCACTATACTGGATCCGCCGATTCGCTTGTATAGGATGTCCCATATTACGGTTACGCTTGTATGAGCCTTTTCCGTCGTCTTTCCATCATCGAAATTTTCCAACAGGGTTTGCAAGTGTTATTTGCCTCCAGCACCGAGTTATATTTTTCTTTCGTGCAGCGTGGAATGAGGAATCGCCCTGATAGCGGCCTTGTCCCAAAATTTATAATAAAACATAGACGACAATAGTTGTGGCCTGTACAGTTTATTTTGAAATAGCTGTCAAGGGTAGGACTCTCCCTCACGGAGCACTTGCAATGCACCTTCAGGCGAATGGCGTTCTGTGTGAACTCGTCATGCTTGACGGTCCCCGTGCTCGAAACTTTCTTGTTGCGAGGTCTTTGCTTCGGGGACGCCACCTTGCCAGATAGGCACTGTGCCTTGCACTTTGCGACAGTACAGGTCACACTCCAGTGTCGTTACTGGCCGTCTCCAGGACTTCACGACCGAATTCTCCGGGGAATCTGTTCTTATACTCCCGCACACATTGGCGATCATCTGCTTGCACTCATTCAAGATTTTCGCACAACGAATCTTCGAAAACATCCGAGCAGGAGAGGTACTTGAGCTTGCTGCGTAAGACGCCATCTTCTCAAAACCAGCCAGTGCCACACAACCCGAAAACCCACAGCGGCTGCCACACGGATGAACACGAAAACAATTTAAGGTGGTTTACATTATCTTTTCCTTTTTCTTGAAAAACATTTGTGCTCCGTTGAAATCATAACGCAAATATCAGTTACTAGCCCCGAGGAGGCACATTTTCAGACTTTTTAAAATTTTTCTGCAGGGGACGCACTATCTTATGGGGCGAACGTAGGCACGGTCAGCAATGCAAACCGGTGCACTAGCTTTGACTGCGTTGCACTCTATGTATGAAACAGAGTGTAGGATCGCTTCAGACGGGGCAACCTTTCCAGCAATTTTGGGGCTGCTGGCGGGTTGTTCCCTAGTTTTCCCTAGATCGACACGAATTGCTGAGATTGGGTCCGGCTCGAAGCGGACGAGCAACTCTGACTACTCGGAGATGTTTGAAGCGGCAGCAGCCAATCAGGAATGCAATATTTTCACGTGACACCCCTGTGGTCGTGATGATGAGAACTGAGGACTTAGTTCTGGTTTGAAATGGATCATTTTTGAAAATAAGCTGTTTCAAAAAGACGAGTTAGTATTCTCAGTCCAATTTAAAGATATAAAAACATGTTTTTAGGATATAACTGTGTGTCTAAATACTGTAAGAAAAATAAAATTTCATGATGATGATGGCAAGTCGTAGCAATTCGGTTGCTGCATGTGAACGCGGGCGGCCCGTGTTGCTGGTGTTGCGACATGAAGTTGCTGAGCGAAATTGTTTCGTCTGAAGCAGGCTTTAAGGAACTGAATTCAAGGGCCGTGGAGCTCTGGGGGCAAGCCCACCTGGAAACATATTTTTTTCTTTTTTGCCTTTTTTAGTATTTAAATAGATATATATATATATACATATATACTTTTTTTAAGTTTTAACATATAGATGCATAATTTACACACTAATTCATTTTCAGAAGCGCTTTTATTCACACTCTGTGGCTTTCTAGTGCTTGCAATAGCTTCTCGCTGAGCTAATGCCAGCTCTGCAAAGGGAGAGGGATCTTCCCACGCTTTGCAGGCTGTAAAGCTGTGGCTTGCAGAGTTCTAGTGTGTCACACCTCGCTCACTGGCTCCATCGCGAAGCATAGGTGCTTCATGAGTCGCGCCACACCGCAAGCCCAAAAAACGGTTGGGTGACAAACCTGGGACCATTTGTCACTGTTCTCAGCTATGGTATGGTGGCATGGTCGGGGCATGAAGCAGGGGTACAGCTTGGAAATGCTGATCTTCATGACATTTTAAACACATTTTTCATTACTTTTGTGTCGAGTTGTCAGCATTCTAAAGGTGAGAAAGCAAGCAGCAGCTAACGTAGCAGCTTGGGCGAGTTGGTTGCACATGATAACACACACCACAGACCACTATAGCAAATAACACTCACACCTTACACACGAAAAATAAAGCAAAATTCAAACAAACCACGCTGACTGACAACTCTTTTTATATAACTTTGTCTTCTTCAACCTCTAGCACCACCGAATTTCCCAATTCACGCGCACCGATCTCCTAGATGCCTAAAAATGTTTTCTCTTTTTCTGTCAGGTGTAAAGATGGTGTACTTATACAGTTTTTAAAGTTCCTGGCGATATGTTCTGCTTCGATAATTTCTCGAGTTAATTGGTTTCTGTTCCTGCCTAAAATTGTACAGGATGGCAAGTGAACGTCGCACCCACAATCCCGGCAGTGTATGCCTAGATGCCCTGAGTTGGCTCTGGAGCTGTTGTTGTTGTGTTCCCGGAGCCTATCGTTAAGGCGTCGTCCGGTCTGACCAATGTACACTTTCCCGCACGAAAGGGGAAATGAGTACACCACTTCATCGGCACACTCAACGAACCTGTTCTGATGGTTTTTGGTGCAGCATACTGTTCGGTGGAAATCAGGTGAGTTGACTTGTTTACACAAGTTGCCAAGCTTATTGGGAAGATTAGGAGATCGGTGCGAGTGAATTGGGAAATTCGGTGGTGCTAGAGGTTGAAGAAGACAAAGTTATATAAAAAGAGTTGTCAGTCAGCGCGGTTTGTTTGAATTTTGCTTTATTTTTCGTGTGTAAGGTGTGAGTGTTATTTGCTATAGTGCGCTGTGGTGTGTGTGTTATCAAGCAGCAGCGACAGCAAGAAAAGAAAAATTTAAGACCGCTTTCACCAAGAATCAATTACGAGCACTAGAAAGGCATGGAGTGTAATTAAAACGCTTCTAAAGGTGAATTAGCGCATAAATTAAGTAGTTGTGCCTCAAAAATACAAAAAAACAATGTAAATATAGTTATAAGGATAAAAATATACACCAGGAGGACTTAAACCAAAACTACAGTCTCTAAGTTTGAAATTTGACACCTTAAACCACTTGGCCACCACCCAATTTCATTTCCAGGTCGTTCATCGCGGTATATGAATTTTGTTTGCAGCTGTCGGCTGCAAGAGAAATTGCCTTCTTTTCATTTACTTTACTATTCCCACCAAATATAACAAGTGATAAAGAATAGAACCTCATTTGGTTGGCCGAGGCACTGTGCTTGCATCAAGGCAAACTAGCCTGTCTTGCTGTGTTCATATTTTGTTTCATCATCCGTTTAGGGTTCTGTTGTCGCTCGTCAAAAGAAGAAAAAAAAACTAATTCTGACTTATTCTGGTGTGCAGGTACCCTTGGCAGTAAACTCTGCTAAATGGGGCAAAATATAGATACTTTTTTTAGCAAATATGCATCGTTTTAGCAAAATGAGCTACACTATGTGACTAACGTGAAACAGAACGAGCCTCTCCACTTGGGTCTTTTTTCATCTCTCGCAGACACTATTTCCTGCTTTTTGTGGTTTGTATCAGACTTTTGTATTCTGTCTGGCCAAAGCATCTGTGTTACACTAAGACTGGGTTCTTTAGGATATCTACAGGTATTCTTCGCAGCAAATGGCTTCCAATCAGGAACACGGGTTCGTTCACGGCCACCGAGAGCAAGTATTTTCAAGGTGAGCTATTGCCCGCCTATGAGTTTTGTATTTCATTCCTCTTGAATGCCATAACTTGTGTAGTGGTCTTGCATTAGTATTTTGTTGTCTCTCTTCTGCAAAAACACCCAAGTTTGACTAAGACCAGGTTCTTTCTTATACATGCAGGTCTTGGTGGCAAGCACCAGCCAATCAAGGCCAGAAGTTTGCTCTTTGCTGCGCATGGCAAGTGTTTTCAAGGTGAGTGATTCACGCCTATCTGTGTTGTGTGTTTCATTCCTCACAGACACACTATTTCCTGTCTGTATAGTGGCCTTGTTTCAGGCTTTTGTATCTCTGTCCGGCCAAAGCATCGGTGTTAGACTAATCTTTAGGATATGTGCAGCGATTCTTGGCAGCAAGTGGCTGCCAATCAGGAACACGAGTTTGTTCTCGGCCACCAAAAGCAAGTATTTTCAAGGCGAGCTATTGCCCGCCTATATGAGTTTCAGCATTCATCAAGGAGCGCAAAATCAAAGCCCGGGGGTTGGCCATTGCAAAAATGTTGACTCGGAAGCGCATAGGGGGAAGCTTTATAAAAGTATCCACCTGCTTCTACAAGACAAACCAAAACTAAGAATGTGGGTTCCATTTGAAAAAAAAAAAAAACAACATTGTCAGCCCGAATTAACTCGGGGGCGGCACTGAGCAAACAAGCCACGGTACGAGTATGCTTGGTTCAGGCGTTTGTAGGGGTGGTAGATGACTCGGTGTTTTCTAAAAAGTTATCTTTTTCTAAAAGTGTGGTGGTCGAATATTCGGGGATGGGCATTGAGTCGGGATGTTAAGGTAAAAATTTTATCCACATGCCGGGATTCATGTGCCTTGTCCCCCTAGCGAGGGGGACAAGGCCTTCAAATTTTTGGGTTCGCAAAAGGGGTGCGTCAGTATTGACGTCTCATTTTACATCATTCGTCTCAATTTAAAACGCACTATAAATGACATGCCTGAGATTCGTTTGGGTGTACTTCCTCTCAGCAAGTATATGGTTCTGTCTCAAAAAGGTCTAATCTGATGCTGACCGCTCCTCAGGTCTCCACCGACGATTCATCAGGGCGAGACCCGACCGGGACACTAGGGAGGAACGGCTTAAGCAAGGGAGGCTACATATACGACAGCTTCTTGCGGACAAGAAACGAAAATAGATAGATGGTGTGTGTTTCATTTGCTATGCCTTTTGGCGTGCACATTGTGTTTGTTATGTTTCAAGATTCCTGCAGAGTTTGGTTTCAACTATTGTAAAATACCGAGCATGCGCCCAGGTCGCAGAAGCGCCTACCCTCTGATTCGGAACGATCCGCAAATAAGCAAAGGGCATACCAGACACCCATCCACCTGTTTTGAGCCATGCTCAAAATAATGAAAGAGCACATCAAGCGCCAGGTGCTGTGGCGCCTTTGCCACAATAGCGCCAGTCGCAGGGCTGACAGATCCGTGACTGGCGCAAGCCATGGCATGGCCTTTGGGAACCAGGGAATCGAGATTAAAGAAGTAGCGCAGAAATTGGAGGCGAGTGGTGAAGGTGAGCATAGTTAACAGAAAACAAGGATGAAGGGTGTTCCGTCGCATGAGGCATCTGTGTACCGTGCATGTAATTTTGAGTGTGCTGTAGGTGGCTACCCAAAAAAAAAAAGTTACTTGGACGTAACTAATCGCAAACCTCTCTTGCAGTTTCCATGGCCCACAAGCCAGCCGGCGCCAGTTCGTTCTCGTTCAAAGGTGAGGATTCTAGATTTTCTAGATTGCTCTGAAGCAGCAATACTGAAGCCAGAGAAGCGGTACGGCATATTTAATTGACAGAACGACTGGGGACGCTTTCACTGAAGCTTGTTTTGCTGCAATGCACGTGTGTATTGCAGCAAAACAAGCTTCAGTGAAAGCGTCCCTACTCGTTCTGAGCTCCGTCAATTAAAGGTGCCGTACCTCTTGTCTGTCTGGCTTCAGTGTTGCTGTAGGCGACAAAACGTGTGCCCAGTTTTGTCACAAGAGGCATATTATGTCACGCACATGTAATTTTGAATTTATCCGGCTTAGTATGCTGTAGGTGGCTGGTCAAAGAAATTGATACTTGGACGCAGCTAATCGCAAATCTTTCTGGCAGTTTCCACAGCCTAAAAGCCAGCAGGTCCCAGTTTGCTTTTCTTCAAAGGTGAGAATTCCAGATTCCCGAAGGAGGAATACTGAAGCCATATGACCGGTACAGCATTTTTAATTGACGGAGCTCAGAACGACTGGAAGCTCCTGCATTGAAGCTTATTTTTCTGTAATACAAGCGGGCAACATTGACACGTGCCCAGTTACGTCGTAAGAGGATATCTATGTCCCGCGCATGTAATTTTGAATCTTTCAGACTTAGTGTACTTTACGTGGCTACTCAAAGTAACTGCTACTTGGACGCAACTAACCGCAAATCTCTCCCAGTTTCCACGGCCTACAAGCAAGCAAGCACCAGTTCGTTTTTCCTCAAAGGTGAGCATTCCAGATACTCTAGTTAGGTGCGAAGCAGGAATAGTGAAGCCAGACGAGTGGATACGTATATTTAATTGACCGAGCTCAGAATGACCTGTGGCAGTGGCATTGAAGCTTATTTTTCCACATTCAAACGCAGACATAATTTTGAATCTACCGGCTTGGTGAAGGATTGCTACTTGTCGCGAACTAATCACAAATTTTTATTTTGCAGTTTCTATATAACTACAGCTAGCAGGTGCTGTTTTCATTAAGGTGAGGATTTCACATTCTGTTTTCAAACATCAAGTTTTTGAATGAGGGTCCTAAACAATTAACTTTCGTTTGCAGTAAATGCCAGCTCCTCAAGTTCAGGAATATGTTAAATATATTTGGTATGGATAAGTCCAGTGTTTTGCTTCTTTATTCACAATTTGACAACAGCAACATTTTTTAAATTTATCACTCAGAAATACACACAAGAAGAGACTGCGTTGCAGAGAAATGTTGCGCTGAACGTGATATTCCAACTCGTATATAGTTTTATTGGTAGCCGATATAATATATTGGATTCCAATATCCATAATACGCTGAGTAAATTGGAATCGTAAACCCTTATTGGATCCCCATACGACACATAGGGATCCAATAAGGGTTTATACGGTATTGGATTCCAATATTTTCAGCGTATTATGGATATTGGAATCCCATAACAAATCCTTATTGTAATACAATACAATAAATGTAATGTTTTCCAATACACTGTCTATATTGTATTGCAATACAATAAAAATATATTGTTTACCAATATCCATAATACGCTGTTTATATTGGGGTTTTCCAATAGGGCACCGGGAGCCAAATCTACGCGAGCAGGTGCCTAAAACGCTTTTAGAATATCATAATCAAGCAAATTCCTACCCTCGGTTATGATCTCAATTCCGCGTCCACCGCGGGTACGCTATTATCATAAATGAAAGGAAATGCAACCTCCGTATCGGCGTTATTGTTAAACATCGCAGACATTTGAGCAATCGCTGCGAAAAATGCCACCGCGAGCAGAGACGGACGAGGAGTTTTGCTATCGCCGTCTGCTCTTGTCGTCTGCTTCTGCACGGACGCTGAACCGAGTCCGGAGCCGGTGCAAGATTTTGAGGAACTGGGTCTGAACTCGTTCAGAACTTGGGTGAATTGAACGCGCCAGTGCAGCGGTCGTGCAACTTCCGGTTGAATCGAATGCACCAGTTCCTGCACTGCTGCACTGCCGAACTAGTTCAGCCAGTTCAGGCGAATCGAACAGACCTAAATTGACTGATCCGATTTGGGCGAGGAGTGGGTGGACGTAGTTTAATATCGTTGGCACAGCATCACACCTCAGCTTACAAGCCTTCTGTCCGCTGAGAGCTCAGCTCGTAGCTTTCTTCTGTGAGATGATTGCTGCATAAGCAGGATCTCGATCTGGACGGGAACCCAGTCCCTACGCACGACGGCGATCCACTTTGCTCGTCACTGCACGTCTCGCGGAAAAGTGTGGAACGTCATGTCCTGGCTCGCATGTGCTGCCCGGTGGTTGTGGCACCCAACCGCGCAACAAAAATCTCACCCAACCACGAAGCAAGTCGCGCACAACAACAAAAAACGAAGCACGCTGAGGCGTTCACTTGCAGGCAACCAACGAGACAAAGATGCTCGCTTTGTGTTCTGTGACGTCAGAGCTTCAATGTGGCCAACGAAAGCAGCGTTTACGCCAGAATGCGATTGGAGCAGTATAAATTCAATTACTCACGCAGAGGGGCATATAAAATTCGGATATTGCACGTACGATGCTTCTCGAGGCAATAACAATGATATTCAATTGTTTTCTCGAATACAAAATTTGACCGGACAATCCCTTTAAAGAGATGCAAAGTACAGACGTTTGTGAGTGGGACCCTCACCTAGTCTTCAGCTACATTGCGAGGTAGGACGTTCCAACCGGGATGTTTGCTGCCTGTAACCACACGACCAGCTTGTGCACAGCGATTGTTCGAGCCGAGTACATGTCCTCGACAGTGTCGTTATTTGACAAGTAGTTTTATGAATGTTAAACATCAATGACTTACAGAGAGACTGCATCTCAATGACTAATGACTTGGGATACCTAACTGAATACTGATATATTAACTAAATGCAAAACAATTACCTGGCAGGCATTAAATTTTTCAACAGGGTGGGTCGACTCCGCATTAAGTTGAAGGAGTCGATGCGTCAGGCACGTAGCCAGGATTTTGTTTCAGGGGGGGCCCACTCATGACAAAATGCTGTATGAGGGGGAGGGGGATAGGAGAACCCATGCAAAATGGAAGATAATGGGGGGGGGGAAGAGTCGAGCCCCATGGTGCTCCCCCTGGCTACGTGCCTGCGATGCGTAATAGGACAATACAAACAAAAATATGCCGTCCAATTCCTTTTGCACAACCAAAATGATGTGTTTTTCAAGGTAACATACACAATATTCTTGATTCAGAAAGCGCCTCAGCAGTACAAATGCATATGCAGTAAGGGCACTCGCCAAGCCTATTCTCCTCAGTTCTGTGCAGGTTAAGCTAAGGTACATAAAGGTACATGCTCACTGACAGCATGAGAAAGGCAGGGAGCAGTCTCCGTTGTTCCACCACCAGCCCGTCTGCTACCTTCGATGACGTTTCAGCGCCTCATGAGCCTGGAGCGAGCACAACTGTCCAAAGTGGGGTGAAAAGCACAAGCACGTGCTGGAGGACGCCCAGCCATTCTCTTTTTGTCATCGGCTATACTACATATTTTTAGTATGACATATTTTTAAGCGAGAAAAAGTATTGCAAATATGCAGTCCACCTTTGACCATAATAAAAAATTCTGATAAAAATAACAGTTGCCATTCACCATTTTCCAAATAAGTGCTCCCACCTATCGGAACATCTACACATGTGGTGCGTGACTGGGTTCAGGACTGAGAGGTTAGAAAACGAAGTGCTCACAAGGCTTGTCTGGCCCTTCCAACCATGCGGGTACCATTCGTATAGCCTTTCTATATTATACTGAATAGAATTACATTGTTTTCTCAGTAGCAAAAATTGAGCGGAGTTGCCCTTTAACTCGAAGTCATAAAAACCGGGAAAAATTTCGAGATAAGCGAAATTTCGAGATAAGCGGAGTACCGAAATTTCCGAAGTACCGACCGCGGATTTCGAAAATCTAGCGCTTCCGAAAATCGTGCCAATCACACCTTCGTTTTAAGCAAGAAATCACTAACTAAAACGAGAAAAAAATGAATTAGAAACAAGCGTCCAGCGGTCCAGCGCACGCACATAGTCCTCAAAGAGCACCACCGTCATCCATATGGACGGGGTTGGACGAAGGCGACAACGGCATGGCGGCGTGGCGACTACGGCGACCACGCGATCGGGGGAGCCGATAGAACGCCACAAGCCAGCACAAGCATAGAGAAAAAGAGAGAAAGAAAAGCCCCGGGAGATGGGGAGAAAGCAAAAAGCAAGAAAACAAACGTCCTTGAACGCTCGTCGCGTTCTGTGCACCCGGAACGCGTTCGCGGCGCTTCCTTCTTTTGTTTATTTTTTTCCCGGCGCTTCTTTCTTTTGTTTATTTTTCTCGGAAAACCCTCTTTCTCTCTCTCTCTTTGTTCGCGTTATTTTTAGGTCGCGGTCGCATCGTCTACGATGGAGATAAACTTTCTCCTTCAGCCTCAGAGTCCTTTCAGGAATTTTTTTTTTTTTTTTTTTGCAGGCGAAGTTTTGAGATATCCGATGCCCGTCCCAGAAACTTTTCAAGATAAGCGATGTCAAAATACATGGTGCCACTAGGGATTCATTTCGCAACGCACAAAAGTTTCAACTTAACCGATCTTTCGAGATATCCGTGTTCGAGTTAACGGGGGTTTACTGTATATAGCCCAATCTGGCAACACTGTCTGCTGGCCCCGCGATATCTACAGCCCTTGGGTACTTCGACAAAGCAAATTGTAACGCGTTGACGCCTCCAAGTGGCAAAACTCGTCACTACGGTACGCTTGGTCCTCCGAGGCATGATGACGTCAAGACATCTGCCGGATCTCCCGAGATGCATCGCGCTCCTCCATGGCTGATTTTGAAGCGCTCGCCAAAATCGCGGCATTTAGAACCAAAAATATAGCCATCTGCTCAAAATACGGCCGTGCGATTACTCATTACAGGCTTAGCTGATCATATTGAACTCATTTCTTGATGTTTTCTCCATATTTCAAGTTTCGATTCCGTATCCCTTTAAGGAACATTTAGACAGAACTGCGTCGTAATATTTGACGTGTGGTCTTCCTAGGCGATACTAAAGAGGACTGCATTGTTTTTTCAAAACCAAAAATGAAGCGGAGTTTAAGGGGGGAGGTGTAAGGCCGCGGTAAATAGTGTGCATGTTACGGCTGCTGCGCCGGCGGCTGTGCGTCCTTTTACTATTTGTTTTCACTCCCAACGCCGCCGGCCCGAGTGTTTGGAGCGCGCGTTACCCAATCCGGGCAGTCGGCACTCAGGTGCCAGCCAGGCGGCGAACAATGCACGGGCCGGTTAGACAAGGAATTTGGTTCTGGCAGTTGGAGAACTGACGGGGTGCTGTATTTACTGTCGGACGTTTATTGGACAGGTGTATACCATGTGATCGCTTTTGGTTTTAAAATTATTGGTCGGTCCTGGCTAAAGGTAGAGAATGACTTTTCCTACAAAGGCCCATGTCGGGCGAGAGAAGGGGGATATTGGCATATGAGCTAGGCGCGCACGCAGACTTCGAGGCGCGCAGCAATGAAGCCGGGTCCCTGACTTTTTGTAACGAATGTAGAGTCAATAATTATTCGAACACCTGGAAAACGTCAACCATCTAAGGGGCTCCTGGATTCGGCGTCCCAAACAGAAGACACCAAGGACCATCGTCATCAGAGAAGTATAGAGAACCTAAAGGAAACTTTTACTGAAACCATGACATTTCATCGAACGACACTTTCGTGAATAAAGAATAGCTGCCGGTTTCCTATCCTCCCCTGGTGTAATAACCTAGTTCTTCGAAATAGTACCTTAGTTTGACGAATCCCTAGGCGGTACACCCAAAGAAGCACCGCTCGGATAGCTTCCTTTTGTAATGAGCCGCTTTGTCTGTCGCCACGAGTGTTAGTCCCACATAGCTCTTGCATAAGCTCTTGTATAAGTTCTCTTTATACGCCATTTCCTCGTCTCTTTTAAAATTGTTTCATAGTTATCTGTCGGATAGGAAGAGTAGACTACAAATCTTGAATAGCTTATCAGATGTATTTACTCCCGCTAGTTTTTCTTGTATTCATCAGTGATATAGAATTGCGCATACAAGACGTGCAACTGCTCTTATTTGCAGACGATATTAAGCTTTACCTTAGAATCCAGTCGGAAGATGATTGTGCTCTTTTGCAAGAAGACTTATCACGTATCTCAAACTGGTGCTCACGTAACTTTTTGCTGGTCAACCCAATAAAACAAGTGCTATCTGTGTGTAGTTTGTGTCCTTGGTGTTTATTTTGATAGTAATCTGACCTTTTCATATCATAGTACACAAATTGTTGCTTCTGCCTTTAGGACAATGGGGATATTACGTTTGACGCATGATTTTTCAAATATAACGTGCGTAGTTCGATTTTGTTCCCTAGTACGAGTTAAAGTTTTGTAGTTTAGTTTGGAATTCGTTAACAATAACCGACGCTGTGTGGATAGAAAGAGTTCAGAAGCGATTTATACGCATTGTTTACAATTGATATTTTCATAGAAAATGTTATTAGGATTATGAATACATTCTTAGAGAACTTTCACTACAGAACCTGTCAAAAAGAATTGCTCGTGACATCATACTTTTATACAAAGTGGTTTGGGCCAAATAGCAATCTTGTATCGTCTTTAAACTTTCATGTACCGGCCCAGAAACTCAAGTGTGTTTTATACACCTATTCAAACGAGACTGTCCCCTTTGGCTCGAATGCAAATTTGTTTAAATGAATTTCCGACTCATGTACTTTTTTTTTTAATTTTGCTGCGTTCAAACGACTACTTGATATGCATACTTTTGGTTTCCGACTTGTGAAATGTTTTAATTGTGAGAGCATATGTCGTTTGAAATAGTGTACAGTTTCCTGATTTTTTTTTTTTACTTTTCATGTGCCACCACACTGTAACCAATTGGTTGTTCTGGGGCATGATACAAATAAAGGATTATTATTATTATTATAGCCCTGTTTTTAATTTGATGACAAATCGGCTAAACATGTTGGTTGGGGATGTCTGCGCGCCCGCTACATCACTGTTGTGCCGATGCTACACAGCACATATGCAAGCATGGTGTTCAAGAATAACGCAGGTATGCACGTGCATGCGTGCCCTGTCGCTTTGTACTCTATTAATATTACCGTGTTCAGGGGTGGAAGCGGGCTAGAGCCTTTTGTATCAGGGCTGGGAGCAGCAAAAGTCCCACTTTGGAGCAGTTTTGGAGCAGTAAAACGGTCGCTTTAGAGCAGCTCGGGAGCAGCAAAAATAAGTTTTGTAGCCGTCGAAGTAGGTTTTGCAGCAGGTCACGGAGGTCAAACAAATGTCTAAAAGTGATTTGTTGTTTCTAAATGTGAAAATGTAGCAAAAATATATGCATGCACATCCCAGAATAATTTTCAAGCAAGACACATACATACCTTTCTATTTCTATTGCATTGAAATATGGAATATTGGCAATTTATGCAAAGGAAAGGCTTTGAGAACCATTCCGGCAGCAGGCAGAGTCATGATAGACTTTATATGGGAGGCCCCGACAATAAAAGCCTAGCTTGAGCCACGCCAGTACAAAACCGTCTACTTAATAGACCAATTGTAAACATGTATCCAGAAAACTAAACAATTGCAAGGTGTCAGATAAACTACCTTCGCTGACTACAGTTTTTGTTTAATAAAGAATACACATGTTCAATCACTACTTAAAAAGCCCTATATCAAGTTTAGTAACAAAATACAAGGCTACTGACATTTGACAAAAATTCAGATGCAAAATAAAATGTGTATTTTATATCTTTAGACTACCACAGTCACTCGTACATATGCAGCTTTAAGCATCGACTAGAAGAGCAACACAACCTTATGTACTCCATAAAATGCTGTGCATTGCGTGTCTCCATAAAAAACATTAAGGTACCACAACATGTCTCAGAATAAAGCAGTCCTTGCTGACCTGTTTTCATTAAATACAAATGTTCTTAATCCCTGTTCATAAAATACAGTAATCCCTACACCCAAGTTAACATACAAAGCTACATCTAAATTACTTTGGATGGAAACATATATTGTCTGCTATTTTCTTACGCCTTTTCAACTTTGGAGTTTATTGCTTTTTTGTCACAGCTAGCAAACCTGACTGAGCGTGAATCAGTCTTCGATGTTCGTCGTAGAGAATTCTGGAAGGTTCCCCATTTCCGTACAAATTACGCACTGCAGTCGCTTGCTCATAATCTACCTACATTGCTTAACAACATTGTGATGAACCGCATCGATATTCATTGTATAACTAAGAAAACATTGCATACTTTTTGTGTTGTTAAATTAAGAAAAAATATGTTCTCTAATGTCGGTGATTTTAAAATTTTTATTGGAACATTTTAAATTGTTTGATTTGACTATTGTAAGAAATATTTAGGATTGTTTAAATATGATTGTGTTCCCTGTACATGCAAGGGCACCGGACCCAGTCAAGCTAGCTTCTGTTAGCTTTTTGTCCGGTGTCCTCGGCATAATGTTGCTGAAATAAAGTTCAAAGTTCAAAGTCTTAAAGATATCACAGCCACTAATACATATGCAGCGTAAACACTGACTAGAAGAGCCCACAGGCTCCATGTTAAAAAAAAGGGGTTGTGACTAAGCTGAATCTGTGTAATTTAGAAACAACTGAAGTTCACCTTTTTTTTCAGTTTGAAGAGCAGAGTCAATTTCTTTTATGCGCTCGAGTACTTTGGGCAGTTTAGAGTTCACATCTCTTAGCAGGAGGTGTCCACTCCCCACCTTGTCCATGTCCTTAACTGCCTCACCCTTGTTTATGAGTTCTTGTGCACTCAGTAGAAGTGCTTTAAGAGAAGACAGTTTGAACGCGACTGAAAATGAGATGTAGCTGATCAGGCTCTGATCCCTGCGGGGCAGGCTGCCTTCTTACGTGACGAAAAGCCCACCAACTTCTCTGTACCCCCCCCCCCCCAACCAGATACACCTATACCCGAAACTTATACCAGTAGGGTGGCTATAGCAAGTTAAGGTACGTTCTTGACAGGTATCGGCGGCGCGGGAGTGTTGTACGGCATTTCTGATGTCACCCCCCCTCCTCCACGCTAAAGGAAAGAAACAAAAAAGTGTGTAGCACTGCCAATTAACCAACTCGCTTAAGATCGCGGGTATTGTTTTCGCTAGTGGTCTGACGGCAGAGACAACACACGACAGCGTGCACATTCGCGCACACAATGATGGTTTTGGTTTCGCTTTGATAAGACAAATTGAGCTCGAGAACGGATGTGCCTGTGCTCGCGATTCTTCACGGCTAAGCGTCCAAATATGGTAGGCTATTAAATAACAGGTAAAGCTAGTAAAGACCACTTACTTCTGCTCATGTTAACGGCCAAGGTAGCCTACCGGTGCCGAGGCACCAACTCCCACGATCACGGCAAATCGGGACCACGGGCAACTGCATGCGCGCTCCAACCGCGCCAACCAACTATGCCCAAAACCAAACCGATGTGTTCGTATATCAAGCTCTTTGTAGTAAAAAACGACATCGCACTCTCGATGAACTAAAATCGGCGCCTCGCCCTGAGGTTAGACATGGCTCGGAGCCCCAGTCGAGTTGGTACGAGTCACCCGCAGTGACACCTAAGCAAAAGTACACACCACATGGTGGCCCGTGGCCAACCGTTTTCCGCTAAATTTAGAGAAAACACACACAAAAAAAGTTGAAATTGGCGTTTTGGAGCTGGCTGGCGCAGGGAAGTGAATTGGCGCAGGGTGGCGCAATTGGCGCAGTGCTTCCACCCCTGCGTGTTTCATAATCCACGCAACAATATTTTTTGATTTGTAGGGTAATGTAGGGTTTTCTAAAAGCTGGCATGATGTATTTCGATCGACTTGCAAACCTAAATGTTTGTTTCTTGGCATTTTGGTGTTTTAAAGCGTACATGGTATAAGAGAGGTAGATTTAATTAGCGGCAGGGTACGAGATTTAGTTTAGCCTAAGCGACCGGGCGGGCCACGAGAAGGTAATAGGGTCGGCCTTTGTGTTGATTTTGGCGGTCTTTTTCTTCGTGATAGACACGCAAGTTTTTGAGTAGCTGAGTGATGAGTAGAAAAGAGAAGATCAAGTGGGACGTGAACATGGCGGAGTACGGAAAGTGCAAGCGGTGGTGCTATTTAAAAGAAACGGCATTCGGGAGCGTAGCTGATTCAGAGAAAATTATCTTCGCTTGCCAACTTTGTGAGAAGATGGAGAAAGGCTTGAGAAGGTTAGAACGAGTGGAAGGATAAGTTCGAAGAGATGAAGGAAGAACTGAAGAGCGGCTCCTGCTCAGAGACGCACTGAGTTGAAGAGGGGGAGCCTGAAGTGAGATGGCAGGAGCTTACCAAGGAATGTGAAGGCAAGCTAGAGCACATGGGGGCTGAACTTAATGAGGAAAGGGAGAAGCGGGCAGAACTTGAGAAGCAGGTTGAGGAGCTCAGGCAGGGGGAAGCGCGGAAGGCAGGGCTAGAAGAGGGGAAAAAGGAGTGCGAGGATAGAGTTGAGTGCGTCATCGGTGTAATTAGGGAAGGGGAAGAGCGAGGAAGGGCAAACAATGATGGCAGAATTGCAGGGCATTCTCAGAGTAGAGGTCGAGAAGAGGGTCGACCTAGAAGCACAATGGGAAGAGATAATAATACTAACTTTATTTTCACCACAGATACATGTGCTGAATGGGAGGCCAGAGAAAAAGCTGCACGAACACAGCTTGACAAAGCTCCAGACCCCCTATTTAGCAGCTACGACACGACACATAATCTATTTACAATTAACATTTAATTTTTTGTGCATTTATATATGAACATAAATAACATATGCATGATCAAGACTTAAAACTATAAATGGCACCACTTTACCCAGGATAGAGGAGCTTGAAGGCATGGTATACAGTCGCACCCCCACGCAGTTAAAGTCCCATTGCTCCTATGGGAGAATGAAGGCCATAGGGAGAACCGTTTTCTAGCCCGGTCATAGAAGACATGGCAGGGCAGCACTGAGCATCTCGCTCAATTTTATTTCTCAACACTGATTGCGGGGTCTCCCAAAAGTAAAATGGAAGCACAAGGAAACCTCACAAGTTGTAATCCTGGACCGGCTTGCTAGAACAGCGTCTCAGTTGAGACTGAGTGCAAGAAATCACTGCAAAGGGTGGGGCGCGCAAGCTTCTTGAGACGCGACTTGAGTCCCGCTCAGCTTGTGCGCTGGATTTGGCAGTGCTTTCTTTCCCCGTCTCAGCTGAAACGCTGCTTCTAGCAAGTCGGCCCTGGCTGCTTATAATTAGTTGCAAAAGGCAAGAGTCATGGTTGGTGTAAAGCGCAAAGTGGAAACTTGGAGTCGTCGCATTTTCACGGATGACAAGTGACGAGGCGGCGAAGGACTGAGTAAACTGAACGTTTAATGGGGCGAACTTGTGCCCAAAAATAAAAGATAACAACGGAGCGTCGCGGGCGGCGAAGGCGGCGAAGCAGCACAATCAAACGCTGAGGCGAGACTGACTCCTGCTTGCCACGCGGAGCCGCTTTTGTACACGCGTTGGCTTCTGGAGCATTCGACGTAGAAGGTTCGACGCGTAGAACATTCCAACCTCGAATCAGCTAGACGGTTCTCGAATTGACCAGAACATCACATTACAGTGTCAACAAAAATGCGTAGCCGCGGCCAGGAGTCGAACCCTGGCCCTTCGCGTGGGAGGCAAGCGCAATAACCGTTAGGCTACGGCCGCGCTGCATACTTTGCGTGCGGCAGTATTATTAAACCAACACCATGAAAGTTGATCGTCTGACATTGTTATTTCAATAAATGAAATAGTAATCTAAAGAATGACAACCTAGGTAGGGTTTTGCTCATGTGCAACGCTTTTGTTAGCGCACTTCATGGGAAAGGGGTTTATGAGACCCTTTTTCTGAGCCTCAGATTTGAGCCAGGATGACTGGCTGTTTGTTGCCTTACCGTGAGGCCCAGTCACTGCGGTTTGGACACAATGCTCTCCGTAAGTTGACTACGAATAGAGTAACGTTTAAACCGAAAATCTCATATCCCTGCACGATGGCGAAGAAAACAGAACCGGCAAGGTGTGAAAGCTGGAACCTTTAAAAAATGTTTGTTTGTTTATCTTGAAATGAAGGAAAAGAAATTCCCCTACCTCATCGTTATCATATGTAGCTCAATATTTGCACGTTTTGTGGTGTCGGAACATGGCGGGCAGCATTGAATAGCTTATTTATAGGCACTAGGTGTCTTCGACAGCATGCTCGTGATTCTTGTGAAGCGCTTGTTTTTTGTTTTGTTTTTTCTTGCAAGATTAATTGTGATTCACCGCAAGAACAAGGAAGAGCGAGGAAATATTTGAGACGAGAATCCTCTGCGTCTGGTACAGAATCAGCGCCACTTTTCCTGAATTTCTCAACCTCGAATTTCAACCACCTTTCAAAAGATGACTGAAGTGCGTGCCGTCTGCTACAACATATAAGTCCATTTTAATATTTAAGACAATTAGTGTGCTTTAAAAAATTACAAGCATAGAAAGCGATTTCAATTAGAAAGAGAAAAGCTCTAATTAAAGAATCTTTGCTTAAATAGCTGTCCTCCTTTCTGAAACCGGTTTCTAGCGTACAAAGTCAAGCTCGAAAACAGTCAGATTTAAATTTTTTTAGAACAAATCCGAATATAAATACAACACAACCAGCCTTACAGAGAACCAGCCCAGTTCCTCTAGCATACAATAAAAAAATTAGATCAGATGCCAGAACTGCTGAAGTTGCACTTCTAATATTTTTCATGCTGAGTTTCTATGTTTACCAGGAGCATTATTAAATGTATTATTAAATGTAATTGCTGCCTTATGACGTGAAACTGAGTTACAACACTTCGAAATAGCATAAGAAAGGCTTTTTTTTAATGAATATTAAAAATGCCAGTGTGATAAATAGGAAAAACACGCATTCACGGAACCAGGCGGGTCATTTTTCTATTCAGTAAAAAAATAGGAATGTGTCTTGGATGCCTTACAAGTCTAGTAAACTTGGAATGCATAAAGGTATGTCATTGAAGATATCAAAACTTGCAAATTTTGTTTTCTTCTTGTACGTTAAGTTTTGACAAATTCATATCACATTCTGCACTAAAAGGGTGATGATGAATTGAAAATTTATTTGCAAAAAGTACTAAATATGTGGCCCGCACACAGACGCGACATTTGCACCGCAAACAGGAGCATTAGCACAGATGCTACCGGTTTATGGTTGGGGCCGTGGGACCGCTGCCTTCATGAGCCTAAGGACGAAAAAGAAAGGGCCTAGGCTGGGATGAGGAAAATGTAAAGTCAGTTGTTAGCGATGCGATTGTCCAGTCCTTCGTGATCTTGTTTTTCCGTGTTCAGCTGACCTGATTGCCAACCGTATGTGTTGCGTTTTTGAAGACCTTTATTCAACTGACACCCTCCAGCACCGCTCGTGCCGAGTACAACTCAGAAGTCCCATACGCACCGGGTTTTCTTTTGCCCGGCTTCCGCCCCCGCACTCGTAGTGCCCTCTGGACACCACATCTTTCCCCTCCTTTTTAAACAAACATACCCAGCTGGTAACATCCTGCCATTAACAGTAAATAGTTTAGAAAAGTCCGTCGCTTTCCTTTTTTTTTTTTTTCCTCTTCTATTAGCCTTTGAGGCTTGCGCCGATCTCGCACGGGATACCGTCGCTCTCCGTCACTATTATCTACATCCATGAGCGTCTCAGCATCCTGGGTGTTGCTTCTTGGCCTCGGGACTTCGGATGGTGCAGGCAAAGAGGCCTGTGGAAGGCATCTGTCGCCTGCGCTGTCTTCCGGTGTGCTGTCTGTCCAAGCCGTGGCAGACACCCCTCCCGCTTCGTCTGGACGAGACTCTGAAGGTACGGAGTCTTGCAACGGTGCTCGGAGCAACTGGTCCTGATGCCTTCGACATACCCGTCCCGGGGAGACTTGCACTTGGAAAGACACTGGACCAGTTTGGGCAGCGACTGTTCCTGGCTGCCACTTGTGACCACTTCGATAATCTCTGGCATAGACTTGGTCTCCTGCAGTGAAAGCCCGCTCTTGTCCTGGGTGTTGCCGCTGTTGGCGGTAGTGTGCGCTGGCCACACAGTCTGCAACTGATGGTTTCAGGAGGTCCAGTCTGGTGCGAAGATGCCGCTGTAGCATCAACTGGGCCGGAGACTCTCTTGTTGTCGGGTGCCGGGTGTTCAGTAGAAGGCGAACGTTTCGTCGACGGCGTCTGAGTGGGGGTTGTCCGTTGCTTTTGGGAGTCTTGACAAGCAGTCTGCATTGGCATTTTCCTCGGAAGACCGGTGGACGATGGTGTAGCGGTGTGCAGCTAGCTGACAGGCCCACCTCTGGAGCCTCGCTGCTGTCATTGTAGGGATCCCGGTCGTTGGGCCTAGGATTTTTCTTCGTTCTGCCAGTCACCAGGATGTCGTCCAGGTAGCAGGTGGTCTGCGGCAGCCCTTGAAGCACTTGATCCATAGTTCTTTGAAAAATGGAGGGTGCAGATGCTATGCCGAAGGGAAGACGGTTCACTTGGAACAGCCCCAACTGGGTGTTGATGGTGAGGTACTTCCGTGCTGCAGGATGCATCTCCAGCTGTAGGTAGGCTTTTGACAGGTCCAGCTTTGAGAAAAATTTCCCTCCTGCCAGCGTTGCAAACATCTCTTCTATCCTGGGGAGCGGATAGTTGTCGACCTCCAAGCACGGGTTGATTGTTGACTTGTAGTCGCCACAGATTCTTATGTCTCCATTCTTTTTGACGACCGGCACGATGGGAGATGCAAACTCGCTGCTGTCCACCGGGGTCAGGATCCCCGCCTCCTTCAGTGCCATCAGTTCTTTAGAGACAGCTGCCTTCAGGGCGTGGGGCACTGGTCTTGGCTTGAGGAACTTTGGAGTGTGCCCACTCTTCAGCTTGAGGTGAGCTTCAAACCCCTAAGACGGCCCAGATCGTCTGAGAACACCTGAGCAAAGTCCTTCAAAAGCGTGTCGACTTGTTCCTTGCTCCCCTTCTCCAAGCACTGGACAGCCTTGATGCTTGTCCAGTCGAGCCTCAGCACCTCCAGCCAGTCACGTCCCAAAAGCGGGGGACCCTTGAAGTCCACAATCTGCAGCGGTAACTTGTGAACCTGGTCTTGGTACTCTACTTCAACCTGTGCCTCTCCTACCGGCTTCACCTTTTTACCGGTAAATGCTCGAAGGACGACTCCACTTCTTCCCTTCACTAGATTGGGAAACCTTGTCTTGTACAGGTCTAACGGGAGTACCAACACCGCCGCCCCGGTGTCTACTTCCATCGTCAGCGGAATCGTGTTCACCTTCACTGTTACTTGCAGAGGCCGCGGACGTGTCCCCCGAAGCTCGAACATCTCGACCTCGTCTTCCGTGTCGACGTTCAGCGTCTTGACTTTTTTTCCTTGATTCCTCCGGCCTCGTGTCGGTGCTCCGCGATGCTGAGAAGCTGCTGGCCCGGACTGCTGGCTCCTGCACACTCGTTCAAGGTGTCCGCGTCTTCCGCACCTACGACAGTCTAAGCCTTTCCACCTGCAGTTAATTGCTGTGTGATTCGTAAGTCCGCAGTGCTTGCATTCGGACTTGTCCTGGTCCACCTTAAGCACCTCGACGTCCGCGCTCCGGCAATGTAAAACTTGTGCGTTCGCGGAGGCGGCTTCCATCGCCACTGCGATTTCTAGCGCCTTCTCAAACGTCAGGCCTGCTTCCGACAACAGTCGCTTTTGAATGGAGTCGCTGATAATGCCGCATACCATGCGGTCACGTAAGGCTTCGTTCAAAGTGCCGCCGAATTCACATGTCTGCGCCAACTTTTTCAGCTCGGCTACGAACTCGAGGATACTTTCATTCTCATTTTGGTTTCTTTTGTGAAAATGGAAGCGTTCCGCGATGACAAGAGGCTTTGGCGACAGGTGCTCTCGCAATATGGCTACCAGCTCGATGCACGACTTGCTAGCCGGGATGTCCGGCGCCACCAAACTCTTTAGCAGAGCGTACGTCTTCGCGCCAATGAGGCTTAGGAACGCTGCCACTTGCCTTTCTGGTTTGACATCGTTTGCGACGAAAAACTGGTCGAGTCGCTCGATGTAGGTTGGCCAGTCCGTGCCCGCTTCGTCGAATGGTTCAATTCGACCGAGAGTCGCCATGGCGTCGCGGCGTCACCGGGGAGTAGTGCGGCGGGCGACTCTTCGACGGGGCTCGCGTGGCTGGACGCTCGTCGCCAGTTGTTGCGTTTTTGAAGACCTTTATTCAACTGACACCCTCCAGCACCGCTCGTGCCGAGTACAACTCAGAAGTCCCATACGCACCGGGTTTTCTTTTGCCCGGCTTCCGCCCCCGCGCTCGTAGTGCCCTCTGGACACCACAGTATGTACCAACTAGCTCTACTGAAACCCGTAACTCCTGACCCCTCCTTGGAACCTGCAATGTGTAAAAAATCAAAGGTGTTTACAAAGCTCTGTAATGCGAAATTAGAGCTCAGCTCTTGAGGAGGAGGGGAGGGTATGATATACCCCCTCTTCTTTCATCCTCTTCCCCTTCTCCAGCATACCCTCCCCTCCCTACCTCCCCTCCTCCCCCAGTTTCCCTGCTAAATTTAGCTGGAAAATTGACACCATGTGACCTCAACATCAATCAGTTACCCCGCAAAATTTAGCAAGGAAAAGTGTGTCACATGACTTCAAGCAACCCATGAACAATTTAACGGGAAAATTTACATCACATGACCTCAACACCAATTCAATTTCCTGCTAAATTTAGCAGGGCGAACGCCACCATAGGCGGAAACGGGCGCCAAAGAGCTAAATTTCGGAAGGGTAAAAGGGGGCATCTTCTCCAACATCTGATCCCTGGAAACACCTGCATCCACCCCTGGCCGTTGGGGGGTTCAAACCCTATGTCCCAACTCCGTGCCCCAAAGTCGACTAGGAGGATGATCCTCCCAACATAGAACTTGCACTTGTCGCTGCGGCAGAAAAACGAAAGCCATTCGCAGGCAGGATGCAAACTGCAGTCGGCAGCCGCAAATTCTGCTTCTATGCAAGACGACCACAAGAAATTCCCATGGAAAAAAGAAACCCACCAATTTTATTTCATTTTTTGGTAAAACTTATTCTCGGTCCCATCCAGGCACTTTTGAGCCCGAGATTCTTCTAATTGAAAAAAGCTCCCCTCTCCTGACCCCTGAAGCCACTACGGCAGGCGCGGTTGCCCAGCTGACAAAGGAGGCTACAAGGCCCTCAGCCAAACCTGGACAATCCCTTGATTTCATTCATCGCTGTTTACTTCATGCTACTGGGCTACTTCAAAGAACCCAATCGTGCAACCAACCATTAACCAAGGCTGAAAGCACGAGGCAGTGCTCCAGACTAGAGTGCTACCGACAGTATGAGACCCCAAAAAATAAAACCCCTCTTTAGCACATCTGGCCTCCCAGTGCATCTCACCAGATTGGGCACTGCATTTTGTCGGTAACCAGCATTACAAATTGCAGTTCTAATATTGCTATTATTACAAGTTGTAACGATAACGAGTTAGCTAATCATGAGACGTCATCCTGTCTAGTTTCGGTCTCTTCTACAATTTCATGTATCTTCTTTACTCCAGTCTCAGGTTAATTCAACATGTTTACAAATTGCAGTTCTTCTGTTGCCAGAAGTACAACCTGCAGTTCTTACATTGATAGCATTACAAATTGCATTTTTTTTTGTTGCCATTTACCAATGGATGTTCTTAATTTTCCAGACTTACAAACGGCAGTTCTTATGTTCCCAGCATTACAAACTGCAGTTGTTACCTAGCAAAAAACATATGTAAGGACCCGTCAAATCTGTGTACCATCTTTACCAATGTATCAAAGATCAACTTTATTGTAAAGAAAAGTTTTAAACTTGTAAAGCCGATGCAAAGACTCAAGGTGCTCTCATTACAAGACACGTCCTTCAAATGACCTCTCGCAAATTGGCTACCCTTAAGTGGGAGCACAAAAGAACACTGCGAGACAAAATGACAGGACAGCACTCAACAAAGCTTGTGCAGTCAGGTCTAAAAGCTGGGAATTTTCATGGTCGTGGATTTGCCTCAAAATAGGCTCAACACATCTGTGCGGAGTTTGCTTCTTTCGCGTGGGTTGCGTCAGAACGCCCAAGGAGAGTGGCTAGAGCTGCCTCTACCCACCATCCTTCAACCAATCAGAGCTTTTTGTTGTCACCCCTGCAAAAGAAGCTACACTATAGTAACCCAAATATTTGATCAGCTAGTCGTTCAATTTTTAAACTTTGGTCCCCGTTTTTTAAAGCTGTGAAATGAATACAGCAGAACAAAAAGCACTACATATTATGGTTTTTAGGCTACTTGCTTGACCTGTAAGTTTTACATGTGACCTCATTCCACTCGAGAGGACATATGAATATTTTGGCATTATATTCCCTTAACTCCTTTTTCAGTGCCTGAAGAAGACAGGTACGCTACTAAATTACCTTTCCCCCCAAAATAAGCTTTTCCTGCTACGTTGCGAGACGAGATGGAAGCATGTTTCAGACCTGCTCAAATCAGTCGCTCGAGAGAAATATTACGCTGCAAGTGTTTTCATTAAAGGAAACATACAGGCCGTATTCAGGCACATTAAAAGTTTTGAGTAGGAGACTGCCCCTTCCCAGTTGCAACTGCAGCGATAACATTGTTACAGAAAGCTATCAGCTTGCCACAATTGGAAGGCACCCGATGACTGTGCAACAAACTCGTCCAGTAGTAAGACTTACGAACCAACTTTAACAAATAATCAAGTCTCCACAAATCATTGAGTTTTTTTTTGGCAGTGTGACACTAAATTAGTTTTTTCATATTGAAAATGCAACAATCAGCTCCCAAACAACACTGTTTCCAGGAATGCAAACCAATTTGTTATTGCAATATGGTAATTAGGATTTTCCTGTGATAAAACATTACAATCATCTTACAAACACGGTAGCATTTCACAAATTAACTACTTTTTTTTTTGGCAGTGTGATACAAAATTAGGTCTCTATATTTAAAATGAAAAAAAAACAAATTGCTCACAAAAACTGTTCTCAGAAATGCGCAACAAAATTTTGGCAAGATACCATATTTACTTGCAGAATGAACGCACTTTTTTCCGAAAAATCTATGCTAAGTTGAGGGGGGCGTTCATTACCTGAAGTAAAATTGTAAATTTTTGCGTCCCTATTTACTCCCATAATGAACGGACCATTTCTCCTGAAAAATTGAAGCAACTTCTTATCTCTTTGCACCCAGCGCAGGACCCAGTAACCAAACTAAGCTGTGCGAAAAAAACAAAAAAAGCCTGTTTCTTTTTTTTTTTCTTTTAATACCTTGGGTGGTTTTTTTTTTTGTTTTTCTTTCTTTGCCGCCTTTTGCAAGCTGTTTTGTCTGCTTAAGCTTTGCTTAGGCGAGGGCTCTCCGCTTATCTTTATCTCTTTGCACGCCGCCGCGCCCTACGCAGCACGACCCCTGTAACCAAACTGCGCTGTACAAAAAAAGAAAAGAAAAAAGCTCTTTTTTTCTGTTTCTTTCTCACTTTCATAATTGTTTCTTTTTTTTTTGCCGGTTTTTACAAGCTGTTTCGTTTGCTTGGAGGGCTTCTCCGCTCCTCTTTCTTACCTCCTTGCGCGTGGCGTGCGTGCGACCCCCTAACCAAACTGAGCTCTACAAAGAAAGAAAGAAAGAAAGAAAAAAAAAAAAGCTCTTCTTTGTTTTTTTGTAGTTCTGTTTTTTTTGTTTGTTTTTTTTCGCCTTTTGCAAGCTGTTTTGTTCGCTTTGAGCGTTTCTCCACTTCTCTTTCTTACCTTCTTGCGCGCGGCAGCGCGCAAACCCAAAGTCCAGACTGCGCTGTGCAAAAAAAAAAAAAGCTCCTCTCCATGTTTTTTTTCTTGCTTCCGTTGGATCTTTGCGAATTTTTTTAACGCCTTTTGCAAGGCGTTTTGTTTGCCCACGCTGCTCATGCATTCGCGACCTTGCTGCACCAGGATAGAAAAGTGTGTTAATTTGTAGTGCGTGGGGGGAGGGGTTAAAATTTTGACGTCCGAGTTGGGGGTGCGTTTATTACGCAAGTGAAAAAAAAAGTCGAAATTTTGAGAGCCGACTTGGGGGGTGCGTTCATTGCGCGAGTAAATACGGTATTGTTAAATTGGTTGTCCTCGATAAAACATAAGTCAGCTTAAAAAACAATATTTCAGTAAATCATTGAAAGCTTTTTTTTGGGGGGGCAAAGTGACAATAAATGTTTCCCTTTTTAAAATACAACAATGATAGGCTGAGAAAATGATATTTTCAAAAAAGCAAAAAGGTTTTTGACGATGGTGGTGAATTTTTTTGTCCGTATTAAAAGCAATAGCACGAGAGCAAGTGCCACTGCTACATTAAAATGCATGCGAGAGAAATTTGCTATAATAGTGCCACCGTCTTTGTGTGCAAACAGTATTCCCTAGCAGTGAAGTCAATGCATAAATGAAACACAATGTGAAAAAAAATATCACAGCCCAATGTTGCAACCCCCACCATATAAAAAGAGTAAAACAAACATCACAATTTAAGTGTCAGAGGATTGCACGCTGCTGTGTCAAAGGAACTCTTCTACAATTCCAATGGAATGGGAAAATTTGCAGCGATCCGTCTCCCCTTGTGACATGGACTGCAACTGTCACCCGTCGACAGCGAAGCCGAATCAAAGATGGCGGTTGAGTTGTGTGTCGGGTGAAATCCGGCTTCCGAGAGATTGTCCGACAAAGTCGAAACATTCGTGACTGGACTTGTAGGAACGGCGACCGGATCGAAGAGCTTCATCGGCTCACAGGCCGGCTCGGATGCCGGTGTGGAAACCGAAGAACCTGCAGTGACCCAAAGCAACGGAGATATTTAAGAACCTTCTTTATTTCTTAGGTACTAAATTAAAACCAATAAGACATGATTGTCATTCCGTGTCGTTCTGCGCTTTGTCCCTTGTCCGTATCCCCAATCTCGGTTTTACAACTATGCTCAATTTACACCAGCTAGCCCTCACCATTGCTTTGTATTGTTTGCAGGCTATTTTCATTGGAGCTAAATAAAGGATGCGTAGATATTTTCAAGAAAGCATGGTATTTTATAAAGATAGATGCGAAAAATTATCCAGCTAGAATAACATATTAAAAACACAAACACTCTCCGACATGCGAATGAGGTTCCCAGTGATGTGATTGGCCTAAGCCATCTTGGAGCACCTTTCAGAGCAGCCGAAACAGTGTTTCGGAACGGAAAAAGGTTGCTTTTTGAGCAGATATTCTTTGAAAAATAAAAATGTTTGTTTTAAGTCTGGACAAATCATAGTTTGTTCATTGCTTTAAGTCTGGACAAATCATAGTTTGTTCATTGCTCACCGCAATGAACAAACTATGGTTAAGTTAGACCACCTGCAAGTCTCAACATGTTAACTGAAATGCCAATGACAGGACATGTTTTGCAATGCTAAATGATACATATATATGTACCCCCTATAGATAAATAAGAACCAAGCTGCACATACTAAATTTATTTTAAAATGACTAGCTTAGTAGTAAACATCAAAGCATAAACTTGACTAGTCATAATAAATAGAAGCAGTATCCGAATGATGAAACACGTAACTACTGCAGTGTAATGTGAAGCTGTACACAAGAAAAAGGTGCAGTGCGACTAGCGGGTGCTTTTCCTTTTGCATTTCGAAACTTTCTGCAAGGCTGCTGCAAGCCTCACTTTGCCTTCAGCAAGTAATAAATGTCCACTTTCAATGTCTGCAAAGAGACATTGAGACATCCCACAAGTGTACAGTGCTCTAGGCATTGCGAAGCAATTCTGAAAAACCACCTGCCACCATTTTACTGGTTCCCGACGTGCCAGATTTTCGTCAAAAGCAAGCAAACGTAAAGCAATGGAAGCGCCCCGGCTGGTGCCTCTGTCGTGCAATCATGTTCGCATGCACGTGAGGGCAACTTCAGCAGCTTGCGTTTTGTCGTGCGAGCGGAGATAGCTGTTCAATCGAAACCATGCCACTCCGCTCTGTCGCCAACTTATTCCCAAAATTGTGTGCAAAATTTAACTGTGGACCACAAGACAAAAAACAGTCCAGCGGCACAGCTTGCCAGGCTAACAGGCACGGTGCAAGCTAGACACGCAGAAAAAAAGAACTTGAACGCATTGATGCAAGACATAGCGAGTCAAGATCAAAAAGTTCTTCAACAACTGAACTCGAGACAAACAAGCACACTGTGTGGGTTCAGCATGCAGACATTGCCTTTTTTGTTTTAGCTCACTTGTCTGCACCAACTTTCTTTCAAGGCGGACTTTGCACATACCCGGGCCCCTCTCAAAAGAAAGCCCACCGAGAGAAACCTAGGTAATCAATACTTCAACACAGCAGTCTTAAAACAGGGATTTTCGCAGTAGCGTATGATTCAGACAAGAACAGGAATGTTGATGACCTTGCGACTGTCCTTAAGTTTCCTTTAAGTATCCCTAATCGGGATTTTGCACGAAAGTTAAAGCAAACACTCACTGGCCTTCAGTTGTTTCTTGCTTTCACTAGTAATTCCTGGCAATCTGATGGACCCATTGATTACTTCATCATTGACGAACTGTTGGAAACATTCAGAAATGCGGACAGCAGTGTTGCAGAGTTGCCACTCCGGAGTTGGAATCATTCTGCACTTCAACGACACCAAAATGGAATGAGAATAGAATCAGATGCCTTTTTCCCGGGGGGGGAATGGGCTTGGTTCTTATGCAAGCTGTGTTGATTTTCATCTGGGGTCTCCAGGCTGATGGCCCAATTCGCTAGTGCATGGCTCTTGAAACAGCATCATTGCACTGGAGGTGACTGGCGATTCGATTGTCTCACTGGCTTCTACGAGAATCAAAAATGGAGCGCCCTCGGTGGAGTAACTAAAACTGAATGCAGTGGAACCTCGATTAGGTGTCCCCGGTTTCTCCGACATCTGCATTTTAAGACGAATTTGCTTAGTCCCGACAAACTACCCATAGAAATAATGTATTCAAACTTTGGTTTACACGATGCGCGATTCTACGCGTGCCACGTCATACGACGTTCCGGCGGGAAACCTGTGACGAATTCGACGGCTCCATGAGGAGGGGGGCAGTGGCTTCTACGCGCCGTTTCAGAGGGTTCAAAAACACGCCGCCGGCAACCCAAGACAGCCGCAGCACCGGGAAAGGGCAGGAGACCGCGCTTTCCCTTCACCTCCCGGGTTGTGAAATGCCTTTGCATTTCCATGTGCTTGCTTATCTCATCGTTCCCTCAATCACCCTCGCTCTCCTCTGCACACCACTCTCTCCAACTCGTTGCTTCTCCCAGGATTGAGCATGCTTCCGCTGGCTGCCGCCGTTCCCACTTCCGGAAAGCATGAAAAGCGACAAGGATCCCATCGTCACGATTGTGCATGCCAGCGAATGATGTCTCGCAAAAGAACACCATTGACGATGGAGGAAAAGCTACGGCAGATTATTAGCTTAGACATCCTTTAAAACCTCCGCTTGTCTTTTTCACGCGAGGCCAATCGCTGTATTCGTGATTATTGTTTTTTCCGGGTGATACGACGATCACGGATTCTACTATGATTTTGCTTGGTCCCACAAAAGTCGCATCATCGGGGTTCCACTGTAGTTGTATACAAACAAGGTGTCGGTCCTGGCCCTGCAAGGCGCAACAAAGCGGTTGTTGTAATTGTGCGCGATTAGCGGCTTTTAACCAGGGTGTGGAACTGAACCGAAAACCGGAGCCAAACCATTATAATCGAAATCAAACATTTGATATTGAACCCGAACTAGAATGGAATCTCCTATGGCAGTTCCCAGTGCATTGGAAACGGTTCGACGTGATAAAACGTGAGCTGCCCCATCTTGCGGGTGGCGGCATTAAGTCAACTAAATATTTTGACTAAACAAACGGCTGCAACATGGAGACAGCTTCACAATAATGGAACAAATAAGCGCAGCCCCATGGAGCACAAATTGGTGCCGGCATAGAGGTGCACGCATCCATACTCAACTTTACAATGAACCGCAAAGGACGCTACGAGCCACAGGAGACGATTCATAGCTCGGAGGGCGTCCCTCCGGCTAAGCGGAGCGATGCAAGGAGTGCCAAGTCAAGCTCCAAACTATGGATTGGCTTGTGCAGCACGTAGCGTCCCTCGCGGCGCGTCCTAGGTGAAACCGAGTATACCTGACTATGCCTAAAAGAGCCATTCTTTCTGCGTATTTTCTTTTCTTGCTGCAATATTCCTCAAGGAAGGAGAAAGCAAACACCAAAATAAGTTATCATCAGTTGACGGCTGTCGGTGCGTTTCTCCCCCATAGTGGCGAAAACGGGAGGCACCAAACGGCAAAGCCGCGACAAGCGCGACACTCCGTCGCCGCAACGCGAGTCGCCCGAGTCCTGGGCGCTGCTCGGAGAAACCTTTTTTATGCGCAAGTTGTCTAGAAACAGCAAGGCAGCGTTGTCTTGTTCTTTTCGTTTTAATCATGTACTCTTCTTCTCTTCAACTAAGTTGTTGGAGCAAGTCGTTTGGGCATGGGATGGTTTGCCGTTTCGATCTGAATGAGCATCGCTTGCGGTCGTGCGAATAGTGCACAATGCCTGTTGAAGACCCCAGGCTAGCAGTTATACTGCACTGGCTAAATCTACAGTGGGTAATCAAGGTTGTTATACAATGGCAGACTAAATTCCTGCTTTCTAAACAACCACTAGTTTGTCTTTTGTGGGAAGTTTGCGAGTATGGTGTGTGCTACCGTCACGGTGTCACTGCACGTGCTGGCTGATCGACTTCACGTGTGAGTACTGTGCTTTGGCGCGGTATCCAAGTGCCTGTATAACCACATAACTGTTATAGAAGGGTGTTTGCATTAAAAGTTAAAGATCATAAAACAAAACTATATTTGTTTTGCTGTCCTCGTTTCCGCTTTTTCTGATGAAATTTGAATGCAGATGATGCTCCATTGAAATCACCTTTTAGGAACTGGTTTGTGTTAGGTGGAACCGGTAATCAAACTATTATTTCAAAAGCACCACTGAACCAGAACCGAACAATATGCAAAGTTACTGAACCCAGCCAATCATCTAGTGTTTCTCTGGAACACAAATAAAGAATTCAATGGAATATGTTAAGAAATTGCAATAACGATGCGGCAAACATTTAAAAAAAATCCCGAGGACACTAGTCATGAGTTGTGAATGCGAAAGCCTTCTCGGCGACAAGAGGAGCAAAAGCGGCCGCAGCACCGGCAAGGAGTGCGGCGGTGCGTTGCGCAGATCACAATGGCTCGCTGGTGACTGCTGCGCCACTGGGCAGCGGCGGGAGTGCCAAGCTGGGCGCGGCGTGTGCCGATATTGCCACGTGCATTGCCGAGCAAGTGCGGGCATGGCCAAATTGTTACCATGCTGGGGTTTCGTGCGGAGGCTCGGTTCCTGGAAGCGGAAGCTCTTTGTATTTATTCTTTCAACTTAGCATTCTCTGAAGTTTGAAAACCTTGTCGTCTAGTCGAGGTTCGAATGTTCTACGCACCGAAAGTTCTAAGCCAAATGTTCCAGAAACCCACACTGGCACAAAAGGTGCTCCGAATGGCGGTGCGGGGTCAGTCTCGCTCTTGCACTCAATCATGCTACTCCGCCGCTCTTCGACGCCTCAGATCTCTTTGTATTTTCTTTGTTCGGGCACAAGTTTGCCCCTATTAAGTTTCCTCCTGCACTACCCACCTCTCTGCCAGTCATTCATGGCATTTTGCGGAGGTGCTGGATGCAACCCATGCATCGTACCCTTCCGAGGCCTTGCAGCACAAGCCCCATGCAGCCGCGGCTCGAGAGGATCATTTGCAAAGATTAACGAAACTCGAGGAACACGAAGCCGCCGGATCCAAGGCCTACCGCCGGAGTTCAGCCCCCTGCCTGCCAAGGCCAAGCAGTCAACAAAACGAATGATGAACAGCCAGTTGGCGCAAACCGAGGCCGCTCCACCCGTCGTCTACCCGCCTGTAGCCCAAAGAACCACGACGACCTTCCATGGCGAGGTCCACAAGGATGTAGAGGACTGGCTGCAACACTATGAACGCGTAGTAGTGGTGCAAAACTATCTATAGTACTATCGATAGAATCAATAGTCGCCAGAAATCTGACTATCGATAGTAAAAAAAACTATCGTAGTGATAGTACTATCGATAGTCGACTATCGAAAATCTATCGATAGCACTATCGGTAGTCAACTGTCGAAAAGCTATGGATAGTACTATCGACAGTCGACTATCAAAAAACTATCGTTAATCGACCATCGGAAAACTATCAATAGTCGACTATCGTAAACCTATCGATGGTACTGTCGACGACTTACTATTGATAGTTTTGCGACACTAGTAGTTTGCGTCGCTCCCTCTTCTCTTTTCATCCCTTTATTTCTCTCAAATGGGACACCAACTAGCCCAGGCACTTGCCTTCCCAACTTTGGTTCAGCTTTCAGTGATGACGAAGACGGGAGTTTGGGCGAGGAGGAGAAATGGAGGTGAGCTGGAGAAGAGATGGGGAAACCTCCTTCTCTCTTTAGCGTTCCATCTGCTCCCTCCTCCCTGGCTCGCCTTACCCTTGCCCTACCTTCTTCGGTTGTAATGGACTATAGTGGTGCAAAACTATCGATAGCACTATCGATAGCATCTATAGTTACCAGAAATCTGACTATTGATAGTAAAAAAACTATCGATAGTCGACTATCGAAAAACTACCGATAGTACTATCGATAGTCGACCATCAATAGTATCGATAGTCAATTTATCTATAGTTTTGCATCACTAACGCGTAGCCCACCATAATGGATGGGCCACGGAGCAGCGCCTCCAAAACCTTTACTTCTCTTTGTAGGTCACTGCAAGGCAGTAGTTCGAGAACCACGAGGCTTCAGTTACGTTGTGGGACACCTGTATCACCGGCCTGAAAGATACATTCACAAATCACCACCGTAGACAGCGAGCCGAAGACCTCCTCCGGACAAGAACTTAAAGACCAAATGAAAGCATTACCAGCTTTGTGGAGAATGTCCTACGCCTGAGTGCCCGCGCTGATCCTCCGGCCACCGAGAAGAAGCTGCGCACCCCCATGAGAGGCGTGAAGAGTGAAATCTTCGGCAGTCTTGTCCGACTACCCCCAACGACTGTTGACGATCTTGTAGCGGAAATTACAAACATTGAGTGCGCATTGTCGGCCCGGGCAAGCTGCTACCACCGGCTCGTCGGCACCTCTGTTGCGTCAACTGTCGCATCATTGCGGCTTGACCTGGACATCGTCGGTGTGGACAACATTCGGCAGATTATCCGGGAAGAGCTCCGAAAGCTGCTACCCGCCACTGACCGTCCAGCTTCGCTCTCCCTTGCCGAGGCCATGCGGGAAGAAGTCCAGATTCAACCAGAGGCTCCCATCAGGGTCCCCGAGAAACCCACGCTTACGTACGCCGCAGAGGTCCCAGGGCCACTGCCTTCTCCTCGCACCTATGTCGCGCCGCCCCGACGTCCTACGCCGCAGTACGACCGACGCCACGACGACCAGGTCCAGTACGCATGCCAGGAGCCCCGCGCAGCCTGGAAAACCGACGCCCTATATGCTACCACTGCGGGGAGGCCGGCCACGTGTACTGATGGTGCAGCTTCCGCCAGATGGGGCTGAGAGAGTTTGCGCCGAACGACCCTCGGCCCTGCCTGGGAGAACGACCAAGAGACATCGACGAGTACCTGCGATGTCTCCCGTCTTCAGCGAAGGGTCCTTCCCGGAGATTCCACTCCCCATCCCCACAACGTCCGACATCACCTCTTCGTCGGCCCCTCCAAGAAGGCTTGTCCCCCGTGTCGCTGGGAAAACTAAGTGCGGCAACGCCTGAAGGTGACGTTGCTGAAGACGACCGAAGTAAAGAGCCTCCAAGAACGTCGGAGTGCTCCCACTCTCCTGACGCCCCACACCGCAACGAAGCTCCTAAAATGGTGCACCACAACCTAAAAATTGTTATCGACGGCCACAATGCTTCGACCCTCGTGGACATTAGAGCAGACTACTCAGTCTTGAGTGGGAGGGTCTCTCGCCGCCTGAAAAAAGTTCCGACGCCCTGGCATCGACCACAATTTCGAATCACCGGAGGTCACCTTATTACGCCCGTCGGAAGGTGCACTGCCCGAGTCGAGTTTCACAGTGAGACGTGCCCCATGAAATCCAGCATTCTACGAGACTGTACCAGACACGTCATTCTCGGCATGGACTTTCTGTGTGAATATGGCGCCGTCATCGACCTTGGTGAGAACTGGTTGGTGCTGCGGACGCCTGTTCCGCCTTCAAATAAACTCCGAACAGCGTCAGCCGCCGTCCGAGTCGCTGCCGACTATGTGAACCTGACACCACCATCAAATGTACCTGTCGTAATCGATGCAGCTGCCTGCAGCATCTAGGGTGACCTCAAGGACGACTTCTAGGACAACGCCTAGAAAAATTCAGCCTTTCCACTCTGGTGAAAACCAGAGTGGAAGGGCTAGAAAGGTTGTTGACATCTATGAGCGACAGCGGCAACCAGACAACCAGCAAGCCAGTTGTCTGGTTGCTGCCGTAGCTCATAGATGGCGGCAGCTGTCCAAAGTTTTGTGTCGAGATTTATTTGTCCATGGACAATAAGCCCTGAACAGCTGCGCTGTAAAAACACACTGTTGTTCTCACTCTGCCAGCGACTATAAACAAATTTGAACAATCGCTCCCTATGATCTGCATTCCTTGCATTATAGGGCTTTGGGAGCTAAAGCTCGCTGCCAATTTCTACACTCACCATCCGGAGGCGGATCGAACTTGATGAGGTCGCGCGCCGCTCCGTAAGACTGGATGCCCTCCGACGGAGGAACTTCGGGGCTGAGTTCGGGCGACGGAATGCAGCTTGGAATCGGACCATTAAGCAGATCCTCGGGCGAGAGCCGGAGTTCCAGCAGTTCCCGTTCAAAGCCGGGGTCCGTCGACGGCGGTGCGACTGCCGAGAAGGACAGTAGTGATTCGGGAGGGTCCGTTGGATTGACCGTCGACTTCTCAAAGGCCTCGGTATCCCTCGCAAGGCGGAGTGTACGCCTGTCCTTTGGTCCCGAAAGGACAAAGTACTCTGGCAGGGCAAGAAACAAGTCCTCCAGGCTCGCAAACCCATGCTGGTGTGGCTGTAATGCGACAACGTACCTGCACGGGAAAGGACACACCCAACAAACTTAGAGGCTCCAACATTACCGAAATAAGTTACGAATGTTTTCGCTTCCGAGCAAAACGCTGGCAAGCCTAGCTCTAAAGCCTGGTACAGACATTTGCACTTGAGCGTGACCGACTGCACTATGACTCTGTGTTACCTCGATCGCCAAAGCAATTATGTCGTCGTAAGCTCTCACACGCGGTCCTAACTCAGTCCATCGCACTCGAGCCTTAGGAGGTCTCGTCGGATCTGTGTCCCAAACGGCTAACATATAACATTAGGGATGTGCGAATACTCAAATAGAGAAATTCAAATCGAATAAGAAGTTCCCGAATAATTTGATTTGTGAATCGAATTCTGAGTATTTGGCCACTCGAATATTCTATATATTAGGCCAAAGATGCGCGATCACGCGGAGCTCACAAAATAGCTGTTTTTCCTCCTGATGTTAGCGCCGTGACGCTTGACAGACCATGCGAGAAACACCCATTGGTCCTATTCCACAAAAATCTAACGTACAGGTTAGAAAAAAGAAAAGTAACGAACGCCACAAACTTTACAGCAAACAGATTTACTCATGAACGTGACACAATCTAATCTTGAATCACAACCGAAACATCCTGCTTGCGCCACTTCCAGGGAGGAATGGTTGGGAGGCCGGAATTCCGCACCATGCCTAATTCTTTTCACGAGTCAAGCCCTTCGATTCAAATTGAAGCGCCGATGTAGCACACACTTGCGACACTCACAGAAATCACCAACTGCAAGGTCACATATTGAAATCACGCCGATGAAACCAGCCGAGTTGTCATCATTCTTTCGGAACCACAAGCCGCAAATTCTGATTCAAACGAAAAAAATAGTGTGCCTAGATTTGAGAGGGTTTCCAACCGTTCGATAGCCGCGTTTGAATTATGAACTGCAAGAAGGTGACGAAAGGACGAAAGCGCCGATCGAACAGGTGCCGTCGTTCTTCCGTTTGCTCGCCTCTTTCCTCACGACAACACAACACATGCGCGATTACAACCAATCTGCGCAGGAGCCGTCTCAGTGGTTTCAGTTTCACTTGCTCCCTCTTCTAAATCTAGGCTCTCTAAAACAGGATAGATGGACAAAGGAATGGATGCATAGCGGCAGTTGGACGGTGACTTACGCCACCTAATCAAACATTATTTTTTCTTACTTCCGAGTATTGTTTAAGCCTGTTTACTCAGATTTATAAAATGAAATCCCGGGTGCCCTTTTTCTCCCTTAAAATTGAAACCAAATATCTCAAAATGCCCCTTTTCTGAGATATACAAATATAATAAAAAGGACATGTCGCGGCGTTAGGTCGTGCTTTTAACGAGAAAAAAGGCACGCATGGCTGTAACTTGGGGTTTTTTGTGACGCTTGGGGTGGATAGATTATGTTTGCGTCACAAAATTGAATCTTTAGTGCCCAACGTTAATCAGCAGCTGCTTTTCTTTTTTTCACCTGAACTTGTATACATTTGAGCTTTAGTTGCGTACAAGATGCATATTCTGCACCAGGCGCATACTTTGCACATATGACATTCACAGCACACTTTGAAAAAACCTACAAATAAAATCACCATTCAATATATGGCTTTTCTTCTTAATTCAATTCCGTATTCGAATCGATAACTACTATTCGGTATTTGCACACCCCTATATAACATACGTAGCTTGTTTCGCTGTATAGGAAAGCGAAGCCGAAGCTACAAGCATGAGCGTCTAGCTCGTGCACTGCAAGAATCGTTCAAAGAAGAATAATGCTTCGACTGCACAAGTGCAAAATCTTGGCAGGGCTGCCGAAAGCCCAGAGCTCGCTCCTCCAGCTTCCGCTATGCTTGCACTTAAAGGGCAACTCCACTTCATTTTCGATGCTCAAAAAACAACGCAGTTCTCTTTAGTATCACCTAGAAAGACTACACGTCAAGTTTTACGACGTAATTAAGCCTAAAAGTTTGTTAAACTGGTAAACAAAGTTTGAGATGCCTCAAGTCTCCGACATCTGCTAATTCTAGCGGCCGATGTGCGGCGCAGAGAACAGCGCAGTCAATACCGCGTGTTGGCGCAGCCAACACTGCGCCGCACGTCATAGTCTGGGACCGCTTTTTTTCTTGTTTGTTACTTTATCAAGGCGCAGCCTACAGGCGGCGCCAGCAGCGTGAATACCGATGTCCACGTGATCCAAAACGCGCATGCACTGATGAGCGTCTGAGCGAGCGCTCCGCGCTCGTCGTCGGCAAGACCGAACCTGCTGCGTCTCGGAGCAACGTTTTGTGCTGCGATGCCTGGCATATTACGAGTGGTTTACTTAACTTCAACTACTAATGGTTCCAAAAAATAACTTTAAAACAATTTGTCTTTTTCTGCGTCAAAACACTCTGCGGCCGCGGTAGTGCACACGTCGCTGGATAGCAGAGACCGTGGAGCAGACGACACGGCACGACGACGCTTGCTCCGCCGATCCGTCCGTCCGCACGGTCGGCGAGGTCGTGCGGTGACGTTCGTACCACGTGGGTTGTCCCAGACTATAACGACGCGGGACCAATGTTGCCAGGCGCGGGCGCAGTTTCGGTTTCGGTTTGTGATCAGGAGTAAAGAAGGATTACAAGAATTATATTTCCTTTTTTGAAAAACAAACGACGTCGAGCCGTTTATTAGTATTCCTTAATGTATAATCACCAAAAAACCTGAAATTCCTGGAATTGAGCGGAGTTGTCCTTTAAGAGGGTCGCGGTACCTCTGTTTATTCATCCGTTTCAGACACCAGATGGCGCGCAGCTCATGACGTGGTTGAACGCGCGACTTCTAGATGGCGCCAGTATCGACGTGTGAAAAGGCTCGCGCTATCCGCTGCGTGAAATAGATCCCCGAAACGTGTCGTCGTGTTCTCCCGGCAAAGGAAGTTGCTCCCTCCATCGCGCGCGCTTGGTATGTTTGCGGTCAGTCAGCTCAGTGTGCGTAGCATCGGGCGTCAGTGATAATACGCGCGGTGCCCAAGTCCAGCCTCTGCTCTTTGTGATGCAGTGGGTGGCGCTTGTTTCTGTTCGGAGGTAGGAGTAAAAATGTCAGTCCCCTTTTTTTGACGCTCGTTTCTACAGCTTGATTTTTTTTATCTCAAGTCTTGGGTTTTTATCTTAAGTGATGTACAGTACCGCCTCTTCGAAATCATACTTTGCGGCGGGCAATTGAGAATCAGGTTAGCATTTTATTTTGGTCAGCACTACACATTCAATGAAGACCTCGGACGGCGATGTAAATATGTGTTGCCCCCCAAAGTGTGTCCAAGGTGCGCAGTGACAATTGGAAATGGTATTCGCAACTCCAACGCCCTATAGGTGGCGGGGCGGTAGTTCCAAGATGGCGGAAGAGACGGGGATAGATTCTCCAGGATATCCCGCACGCCTGCTCGCGCTGACGCTGTTCAGCGCGCTAAAAATTATTTATTGGTCTACAAATGCGAAGCAGTTATGAAGCGATCATATTACAGGTGACGTAGATGCTGATGCACGTTAGCAAAACGGGCATGCTGTTATTTAAAAGTTGCAGAAACCTCAAATTGCGAAGCTTTGGGGTGGGCGAGCGCGTTTTAGGCACCGGCCAGGTTACTGTTTGTGGCAGAATATTTTTGAAGGCGATGAAGATATGTTTGCGGCTTTGCCTGGCCATTAGTTCTCTAATAAAAGAGCCGAGAACGCTTACCGTCAAGCTTCGGAAGAGCAGCGTACAAAGTATTGGTGTCATCGCGTCACAGGCTCACAACTCGCTGCTCGCCGTCTCGGTGTTAGTGTATTGCAACACGTCATCAAACTGCTCTATAGTTATTGATAGAAAGTTTTTTACCGCAGGCTACCGTGCGGTGTAGCATTACAACCGCAAGCTCGCGCTGCGCCTCTGAAGCTCAATTTTGAGTGCACGCCAGGAGCGTTTCCGTGCTTATCATTCTAAAAAAAAAAAAAAATGTTGTAGTCCTTACACCCCTACTCTAAAACTTCAGTTCGCCGTGCAGCCCATCGACGTCAAACTGACGGCCCCAACTTTTACGAGAGGCTTGATGACGGTGCATTATAAGATATTAAAAAGCTAAAGTACTTATCAAAGAGTACCAAAAAAAAAAAACACGAGGTTTTGCAGTAGGGCCAAGAAAACCCCGATTATTATTATTTTTTTACAGTCATTCACACTTACTTGGGTTATTTTAAAAAGTTGCACAACTCGGCTAACAAGTCGCTCGTGAAAGTTGGTAGCACTGGTTGAACGTCAGTGCACTGTACGTCCAAACGAAGTTTAGGGGTGTCGTACGCTCTGCAAAAACTGCCTATTAACATAACCAGCGTGTTCAGGGGTTTCATTTATCGCTTTATCAAAAATAAATATTTTAATGTACCATACATTTTTTGCACCGCGTTATTTGCAACATTGCGGTCCCTCTGGCCAAAACTGTGCGTTCTAAGCTCTCGTCACAAACGGCTGCCTAACACAGAACCGCTTAAAATGCTTCTAGCCTTTCTTTATTTGCTTTGTAATCACCTGAAAGCAAGTACGGGTATTCTGTCTTTTTGAATTGCTTGGGATAAATGGTCATGTTCCTTGTAACGGCCTTAAAACGCGAACCCATTCTTGATTTGTATTGCTCGACATACCGTTGCGCGAAGAGTTTTCTCCTACTTATGGCAAAGAATAGACTTTCCGTAGACCGTACTATAGAGTTCATTATTAGTGGGAGCGTTTTTCGTCACGTTGAGTACAGATTGAGCTGGCGGCCATGCACAAGACCAGAAATCCGCAGCGTATGCGATACACGAAAAGTCCCTAATAAAATTAGACATCCCGGTCCTTCATGCAAGGCTGTTGCAAGGCGGAGCACAAGAATTCCTTTTTTAACGCGTTCCCTTTTTTCGTTAAAACGGCTTCACGCATCAAGGCCGACAGTCCCTGCCACCGTTTCCGCGCCACCGCCGCCGTCCCCGCTCCTCTGGTTCTCCGTTCGTCCGCGGGAGGGCGAGCGGCGCGCTGGAGTTGCGAATTGAAGGCGCGCGACCGTCGGTTGGTATAATACACGCGTTAGATACACTTATTCAGTGTAATAATTTTTGCCAACGTATTTTATCTGTTTCGACAAATTACATGGTCGAGTCTATTGATAACCTTGGGTAGACTGAACGTACAGAATGTCCGGGCTTTAAATACATTTGATTCATTTATGTGAATTAATAACAGTACTCGGTGCTATGCAAAAAGCGCTTAGATGCTATGGTAGTGAGTGGTGGCGTTTTACACGCTGACTCGCTATTGCATTCGCTGTGCACAGCACGTGTTCAGATGGAATGTGTCAAATTGTATTTCCGATTGATATGATAGATTTACTTTGATACAGTGTTAATTATATTTTCCTGGTTTAAACTGGTCCGTCCCTGATCTGAGCCCAAATTCAAATTCGAGAGTGCAGACAGACTTAGCGTCGTAACAGCCATAATGCACAGAAAGAAATTAGTACCATGAAAAAAAAAAGGATAACAGGCGGCTTGGTGTTTTAGACGCTTTCAGCGAGTCAGTTACTAGAGTTGCCACCAGTCGGCGCGCCCCGCGTGCGCTTTCCAGGTTGCCATAGCCGACCTTCAGTTTCTCGCCGTTGCTCCGCGCTGTGTGCTGCACAGGCAACTACCAGAGCTTCGTTTTCGTGTTCTTTTACGTTCCGCATTGAAATCTTGAATTTTCTTTAGGTCGTTTCGATATTTAGGAATTTCATTTAATCATTTCATCCTTATATTTCGATATAGCTCTTGTATTTTCTTATTTATGAAATGGAATCGGACAGCGAATGGGTCGATAATACAAGAATATGAGGCTTCACTGACAATGTAAGTTCATCCCATTCTTACGTTTTTGTTGCTAATAAAGGGCATTCAACACTATTGCGACATATGTAAATTGCAACTAACACAGTAAGGCTATCGCAGCCGTGCTTCTCGCTGCATGTGCACGCTCGTTTCCATAAAGCCGACTCGCATGTAAGCGATTTAGCGTGCGACGAGGCGAGCGACGGAGATTTCTCACTGTCGCCCGTCGCATAGCTCGGTTTTGGGATTTCTAGAAAACGTCGCTCACCGGATTGGTCGCTTGCTCCGTCGCTTCCACGCGGTTTGCCTCGTCGCGCGACTGACTGAGCGACAGCAAAGCCCGTCGCCGTCGCTCATATGGTCGCTCGCCAAATCGCTTCCATGCGGTTTATACTCAATTAATTTCCATGCACACAGCATTGAACCATTGGTGCCTCGATATTAAGTAGAAACCGCATGCAAGCGATTCGGCAAGCAAAGAGACAATCGACGGTGACCCGCTTCGCTGTCACTCGGGCAATCAAGCGACGAGGCAAACCGCACGGAAGCGACGAAGCAAGCGACCAAGACGGTGAGCGACGTTTTCTAGAAACCCAAAAAACCGAGCGATGCAACAAGTGACAGTGAGAAATCTTCGTTGCTGACTCTCGTCCTTGTTGCCGTCGCTCGTCCCGTCGCACGCTAAATCGCTTACATGCGGGTCGGCTCTACGGAAACGAGAGCGCACATGCAGCGAGAAGCACGACTGGATAGCCTTACTGCGTCAGTTGAAATTTTCATATGTCGCGATGGTGTTGACTACCCTTTATTAGCGAGAAAAACGTTAGAATGGGATGAACTTACATGGTCCCTGAAGCCATAATCTTGTAGCGTCGATCCATTCGCTGTCCGATGCCATTTCATAAATAAGAAAATACAAGGGCTATGTTTAAATATAGATATCAAATGATTAAATTAAAGCCCGAAATATCGAAAGGACCTAAAGAAAACACACGATTTCAGTGCGGAATCTAAAAGAATGCGAAAACAAAGCTCCGGTAGTGGCCGGTACAGCACACAACGCGGAGGAACGGCGAGAAACTGAAGGGCGGCTAGGCGGCAGGGTCACGTGATGCCAAGATGGCGGCGCCCATGAAATGTTGCCTGAAAGGGTCCATGAAGTAATGAGTGTATGAAGGATGCCATCATACTTTTTTTTTTCTTGTTGAACGCTCCGCTTCGCTGGGAAACGCTCAAGGTACCAGCGAAGATAACGGGCTGGCGTGAAATTTCCATCGAGGGGAAAACGAGCGTCACTTTCGTCGTGCGCTTTCATTTCGATATGAAGCGAAATAGTAACAGGTAAGGCAACAAAATTTAGATGTTAGGTCTGGAACACCGCCATACTCAGCCGTGTTGGGGGATCTCTCGCGAGTCAATACGTCAAAGGTATTGCGCATCGAACTGTACGTGTGAGTTATCCATTTCAGCGAAACCTTGATTTCGCAGAACTCTTGTGCGTTAGAAATATGCATCGTGTTAATCAGCTATAACTATACCCTATTGGAAGCCACGAGCGAGAAATAAATGAAAGTTGATTTTGTAGGACAATCACGACGTGGAGACCCCTAAAAGAGAGTCCCGATAAGAAGAGAGCACCCCCTTCTGTTCAAGTGCTTGGGCTACCTCCTCAATCCTGCACCTTTGGTAACACTGCGCACACCTAAAATCGCCTTCTTCCCTGAAAAACACGGCCCGCAGAATGGAGGGGTGCTACGCAAAAGCGAGCGACATGTCACGAGAACGAAGGCAATGTGCCTTGAGGCTTTGAAAACGCTCCTGATCGCAAAAACAACAAAGTTTTCTTTTGTTGTCAAAGCACAATTTCTTTTGTTCTTTTTTTTTCGTCCACCTTGATACTTTATCAGTGCAAAAACTACCATAAACTAAAAACAAAATAAAAAAATAGTGGGCATACAACGAGAACGCACCCACTCGGACCTGAGTCAAGGCAAGAACTAACTACTAAAAAAAGAAAAATCATGTTGGCATACAGAGACAGAACGCATCCATCGAGAGAAATGAACCCTGCGCTCGTTCTGGAGGGTGCCTCAAACAAAGGCACTCTACTTGGGCTTGGGGGTACTCTTCTTCCCGCTTTCTTCTTCTTTTTTTTTTTTCAGTTTGGGGAAAGGCTACAGGCTACGTTCGTTTCTTTCTTCTTGCGTGTGGGTCCATAGAATGGCTGCTTCTTACGACATCAAGAAAAAAAAAAGAAACGCACGAGAAGAATGCGTATAAGAAAATTAGTCATGAACTTGGACTTTGTTCTGTAAATGCTCGATTAGAGTTTCTGAACCATCTCCTTCTCACAGAGATCTCGCATAGTCTCCCATTGTTGCAGAGAAATCCTTTTGAAGGAATACACTATTGCTTCGCCGAAGTCACAAGTGGCAGATGTTTTACAACACGCTTTCTAACACATTGCTTGCCCAAACAGCCGCAGTCGTCATATAAGTTCCCCATTAGAGGGGGCTAACTCTCGTGTTAGTTGTTGATCACAACGTCCATTGGGACGCCCTTGTTAGGAAAAATCTTTTTGTTTGTGTAGATCACAATCTGCGCCCGTCCGGCCAAGTTGGGGTACGCTGAGTGCATACGCACAACCAAAGGGGGCCCCCTCACAGCTGCCCCCATCTACAGATCTCACCCCTCCCTGAACCGGTCACTACGGCGGAGGCGCCGGGCCATCAGAGAGGATGTTTAGCCTCGCGATAAACTGTTCCAAGGTCCCGCACAGAGACGGCCCCAGAAATACTTGCATGCAGTCTAGAAGTTCTTTGTGCGACACAAGAAACAATCACAAGCGAGTAGACACGGACATGCGCTTGTCCGTGTCTGCTCGCTTGTGAATGTCCCTTGTGTTGTGCAAAAAAATCTTCTATTCTTTTTATGCACCACACATTCGTTCTCTTTTTTTTATGAGTACAGTATAGACCACTTACAACGTAACCGCTTATAGTGCAGGACCGGGTATAACGCGGTTAACTCCATGCATTTACATACCGCTTAAAATGCAGGCGCGCGAAGGGAAATACCGGTTACAGTGCGGTTTTTGGCACAGCCCGCCGTCCGCGCCGACGACCAGAGCAGCGAGCACGCTTCCCTGTGCGACACTAGATAATGGCGCTGACGGCGCGGGGCGAGGATGTTGCTCGAAGAAGTGAGGAGAAGCGAAGAGAGAGGCTTCAGTAGGGACGCACGCCTGTTGCGCACGCACGTGTCGTTCACGTGCGTGCTTCCCTCTGCCCCTCCGCTGCGTGGAAACAAAGAAACAAACAACCGCACCGACAGACCAATCGCAGATCGAGGAGAAGTGTTCGCGCGCGTTGCTGGCCCTCTCCTCTCCTCTCCCTCCCCCCCCCCCCCCCACTTTTATTCTCTTCCAACATAACAACGCGATCTCTCTCTCTCTCCGGTCGCGGGCCGGCTGCTTCTATCACTTCTATCCGCAAACATGCCGTCGGTTGTGATCGTCGTCGTAGACGGCTCATCGTTTTGCGTAAAAGCGCTATCCTTGACTGTGAATTTTCGTTGTGTGTCGCTATGATAACCCAGCACGTACTAAAAGGGAAGATCCACCTACTCGTGCGGCGATGTCGTGGCGGCGCTCTCAAGACGGCAGAAACGCCCGTGTCGTCGTGTTTGTTTACTTCGACTACAGCGGTGATTTCTAAGCATTTGTGTCCTCGAACATCGCCCGGATTTCTTATTTGGCACATTTCATGCGTGTGCGCAAGTTCAAGGTATTACTGGCGCGTACTGTATAAAGGATGCGAATTTTCACGCGTTTTCATCTCCGGAGAAAAGTGATTAGGGTTAGCAATCCTGACCGCTCGCAACGTCCGTCCGCAATCGCGACGCCGTTAAAAGGCTGCGCCAGGCAAAAGCCGCTCATTTCTTTCAAAATGTGTGACACACTTGAGACAGAACTGTACTAGTCTGGTGAAGTAAAGACTTTCCTCAAACTAAGCTTTATTTTTCATCTAACATAAAATAAATTCTTTTACGAAGGTAAGTTGTCTCATGGCATGTATTTTGGGCTGAAAAATTGATGTTTTGGTTATAGCGCGGTACCGCTTATAGTGCGGATTTTCGCGACTCCCGCGACATACGTTATATGCGGTCTACACTGTATATGTGTCATTGGAATGGTCCTAGCAATCATCAAACAGCAAGACGCAACTAAGTCAGAAACCAGCTGCACTCTCGTGGGCACGTAAGCAACGTGTCCCAATCCAATGTCCTTTGAAGTGCCCGCGTGGACTGCGAACAAACGCAACGAAATGACATGTCCCATAACTTGGCAAATGAAGAAAGCTAAAGCTCCCGTAAGCCAATGAATGTGTTGAAGCGAGGCACGTGACAGTGTACGGTGGTGGGTGCTGCTTCTAAAAATAGCTGTCACGTGCTTTGCTCCGCGACTGTGATTCCCTCACAGCAGCTCTGACCTTTGAAGTTTGCCAAATTATGGTGGAACGGACTATAGACAAAACAGACAGAAAATGAGCTGCCAGCATGCGCTAGTCAAGCTAAAAAGGATTAGTTTCTCCCCAAGCTGGACGACATTTATCGTGCATCTTTAGAACTACAAAGCTCAAAATCACGCATACTCAATGAGATTTTTTTTTCCGCGTGTTTGTGATTTTTACAATGCCCTGCGAGCAAAAAAGCAAAAAAATATATATAAGGTGAAGTCACTCCGAGGGAGTACCGATAACTGCGAGCCACAAACATGAAGGATTCGCTAACATTCGTCAGGAGCGCAAACGGAATATCATCACGCAAACATATTCTCACAAGCTGCAAAGATTTCTTTGGCTTAGCAAGTACCGTATTTACTCGCACAATGAACGCACCCCCTATAATGAACGCAAGTCGGCTCTCAAAATTTCGACTTTCGTTTTTCACTCGCGTAATAAACGCACCCCCAACTCGGACGTAAAAATTTTGACCCCCTTTCCCCACGCGCGCGAAATGAACACACTTTTCTATCCTGGTGCAGCGAGGTCGCAAATGCATGGGCAGCGTGGGCGAACAAAACGCCTTGCAAAAGGCATTAAAAAAATTCGCAAAGATCCAACGGAAGCAAGAAAAAAAAATCATTGAGAGGAGCTTTTTTTTTTTTTTTTTTTTGCACAGCGCAGTCTGGATTTTGGGTTCGCGCGCAGCCGCGCGGAAGGAAGTAAGAAAGAGAAGCGGAGAAGCGCTCTAAGCGAACAAAACAGCTTGGGAAAGGCGGCAAAAAAAAAAACCGCCAAGGAACTAAGAAAAAAAGAAAACAGAGGAGTTTTCTTTTTTTTTTTTTTTTGCACAGCTTAGTTTGGTTACGGGGTCGGGCACCATTGCGCACAAAGAGATAAGAAGTTACTTCGATTTTTCAGGATAAAAGGTCCATTCATTATGCGAGTAAATACGGGCGCAAAAATTTTACTTCGCGTAATAAACCCCCCCCCCCCCCTTAACTTTGCATCGATTTTTCGGAAAAAAAAAAAGTGAGTTCATTCTGCGAGTAAATACGGTAGATGCTACTAACGACATGTGATTATTTTATAGAAGATACCATTTCTCACTTCTTCAAGACCACTTCCCTAGTCCTGAACGGTCACGCTACAAGCCGCGGCTGCACGACCAAGCCCTTGCCCTCGACCACAAAGCGGCGAGGGCAAAACGCCGTGCCCTCTATAGACTACGGAGCCACGTTGTGTCGTCTGCTACTGTACCGCCAACAGGAGAGCGATAGCTCTGTGTGTTCCACAGATGCGTGTTGTGGTATAACTCAGTACGTTCCTGGAGGAAGATAAAAAGATAGGCTCTGTGAACCCCCCTTCTAAGCTAGCAAAAACACACAGAAGTATACTGGTTTGGACTGAAAGAATTCCGAATTAGTGACCAGACATTGAAAAAGCATATGTACCAAAACTTGGTTTGTGAAATGGCATTATTTTTTTGAGCAAGAAATCACCTGCACACCACTGGGACGACGAAATTGTCACTATTTATTGCGCCAGGTGTATTTGCGCTCATGAAGAAAAATCTGAACACATTGTTCTCCCAACTGCCTACGTCGAATAACAAACATATTTTTAAACATGTATGCACATGTAACTCATTTATTGCTACACTTGAATTAAACAAAGTCAAACTGTATTTGTGATTAGATCTTGATGTCAATATCAACTGCATTCATATTTCTTTTAAGGCTTCATTGAACGATAATTTCAGTGATAGTTAATAGAACACAACGGCTCGATTTCACCAAAAACCTGAACGTGCAAAGCTTCCACAGACGGTCGCTCACGAGTATTCTCAATGTGGGACTTCAGAAGCTTTCGCTTGCCATAAGGAGCTTGCTTTCGACTACAGCACTGCACGGGCCTGGGAAGCGCGCTGCTGTGGGGAGGGCTTTACTCACAACATGACGTGTTACGTGATCACGTAAGATGACGTGTCACGTGATCACATAAGATTACATAATTGGGGTGACGCATAAGATTGACTCACAGGATGACGTGTCACGTGATTACGTAAGATTACATAATTGGGGTGATGCATAAGGTGATGTGTCACGTGATCACGTAAGATTACATAACTAGGGTGACGCATAAGGTGATGTGTCACGTGATCACGTAATTTTGTGTGACGTGATCACGCAAGATGACGTCATTTCATGTAACGAGATCACGTAAAATGACATGTTTGTGTCACATGATCACGTAAGATAACGTCTTTGTATCACGTGATCACGTAAGATAACGTCCTTTTGTATCACGTGCTCACATAAGATGACGTTTTCATATCACGTTATCACGTAAGATTACATGATTTTGTGTTACATGATATGAAGGGGGTGAGGAAGAACTAACGCTCATGCATTTCCATTGGATGAATCCCATTAATCGCTCCACTCCAATATTTATATTGCTTACGCAGTTGGGAGCGATTGAAGGCAGGTTCACACATTTTCGTGTGACTGCAATCACTTGCGCTGGACTAGAGGTTGCTATGGCTACAGTTGCGTCGAGCATAGACATGCCCGAGTTTGAAAGGCATGTGTCGTACTCGAGCGGAACCAAACGCAACTGTGTGAACCTTGCACTTTATTGTGGTGCAGCACTACACGCTGATTCAAGATTTCAGGCAGCGACGTAAACATGTGTTGGTCCCCAAAGTGTGCCCAAGGGGCACAGCAATGATTTACTGAGAAATCGCATTGAAGGCGCGCGACCGTTGGCTGGATACCCGCGTTGGACTCACTTTGTATTCTAATCATTCTGGCAGTGACTTTTGTTTGTTTCAACACATGACATGGCAAACATGCAACTGAATGGGACATGGTCACAGCTTTCCTGCACGGACTGAAAATGCCCAGTGTCGATGACGCGACGACCTTCTAGCACGGATGTGGCAGGGGTGGAAGCAAGCTTCAGCCTTTTGGAGCAGGTCTGGGAACAGCAAAGATGCCCCTTTGGAGCAGTAGAAGTTGAGCTTTGGAGCAGCTCAGGAGCAACAAAAATCGAGTTTCGTAGCAGTATAAGAAAATCTTGGAACTGCTTGGTGCTATAAGCACAGACGTGTTTTCCGATATACAAAAAGAAATATAAATGAAAAAGCATCTTCATGCGACGTTATAGAACCATTTCCAAACATGACCTTTCCTTAAATATATTCCAGCCCATAGCAAAAAAGATATTTGAATGGCTGCCATTGAGAACTGTGCTGGTGGTAGCAAGTTAGTTCCTCTCATAAATTTACATTAGTAGGCATAGGCAACTAAAGAGAAACTTATGCCTCATGAAAACAAACATTTTCACTGTTTAACAACCTAAATTGCACGTTCCATCAGCTAAAAACAAAACCATTTCAAGCTGCAATAGTATGGTATGAAGTAAAGTCCAATGCTGACTACAGTTCAGCATTAGAAAATACAAATGTTTCAAGTCCTGTTTAGCAAACAAAAGTATTCCAATACTCTGAAGAGTACAAATCAAAAGTATTCCAATACTCAATAGAGTAAAAATCTACTCTATCTGACAAAACTACAAATGCAAAAATAGAAAACTTCATGATACCACCTATAGCACTCCTGCTCATACATACGCACTTAATTAACCCTTACTAAAAGAGGCATCACTGACTAAATAGAAACAAGAAAGCTTGATTAGGAGTTTAATGAAAACAAAATTACTGACAAACTAGCAAGTAAGACCACAAAACGGAAGGTTTTCCTTAAGGGGAGACGCGGGTCTTAAAGAGAGAAAAAAAGCGAAAAAAAAAATTGATTTTTAGCAAAATAAATTTTTGAAGTCCACATATTTCAAACTATATCTGTACAAAATATCTATGCTCAAATCAATCGTAAAGTATAAATAAAACGAGTATTTTGAGGCCGGAACGGCTCTGTAGTGAAGCACGAACTTCAAAATAACGCCTCACTTCGCACAACCGCAATTCCGAAACCGCTCCTCCAACCGCCGCCATTTTGGTATGGTTTGAAAGCTGATTTCCCGCTCTTTTGTTTTCGCTTCTTCAAACTGGCATCAGCGCAGCATGGCCTACGCTACGGCCATTCTCCAGCAGCCCGATTTCAAGCCACTCAATGGCCGAAGCGCGCCCTCGCGGGAATGTGCTGCTGCCATTGGCTCCTCTCTCCCTTCATCTCAAATTTCCTTCGCTTGGCGCGTCTTCCTCCTCCCCCGTTCGCTCCTTCGGTGTCTTCGGGGCTCTCCCAAGCTCTTCGTCGTACGCTGCGTCGTCTGCTTCTGCTTTCGAGTTTGCTTTCGTTTCGCAATCGGATTGCTTCTAAAAGTTTATTTAGCGTTGTTTTTCTTGATGTTTGTCAAGGCTGTGTGAATTTTGTTTTGTTCTTGTGCATTTTCGTACTAGTATGTACGCTTCTCGTGAACTTTTCGACTGTGTTGTATTGTATCATCGGAGAAAAGTGGTTGCTCTGAGGACCCGCGCTTTGTTTGGATGTTTTGAACGGCGATCGACATGGCCGACGATCACCGCTTGAAATCGCGAACGCGCCAAGCATATGAAAAGAAACGTAAACGTGCGTGGAATAAGGGTCAGCGCCAGTCGACTCAAGTTGAACCGAAAGCAACACAGTCGGAGCTGCACGCACAAGATCGCATCGACGCCGATCCCGAAGTCACCAATCAAGGAGACGCCGATCGCGAAGATGCTGATCATGAAATTGTCGATCACGAAGTCGCCAATGCCGAAGTCGCCGATCCCGAAGTCGCCGATCCCGAACTCTCCGATTTCGAAGCAACACCAAGTACATCTCGTCTGAGCGGTAATCGGATCGACACCACATATTTTACGGCCGAATACAGTCCGAGCTTTTGAATGAAGTAGAAGAGACAAAGCGCCGTTGAGCAGCACAATCTGCAACTCAGAAAAAATTCAACCTGCTCAATGTTGATCTTGAGAACACCGAGCGTGGAACCGAATTTATAATCGTTGACATGGCAGTGCTGAATGCGTTTTTCTCGCGTACGAAGTGTGGACAGTGTGGTGCCAGCATCGTCACCTTGAAGAAAGAAGGCAAGGACTACGGACTTGCGCACAAGCTCGTGTTGGTGTGCTCCACCTGTCAGGTGCGTGAACAGCACTTCTCCTCACCAAGGGTGTCCGGCAGGGCCAAGATAACGCCTTTTGAGGTGAACATCAGATCAATGCAGGCAATGCAGAGCATCGGGAAGGGGGCCACTGCTCTCACAGACTTTTGGGCATGCATGAACATCTCACATTGTGGCATGCACCACAAGACCTTCAACAGTCACTTGGACAAGATGCTCCAAGCATCTCTGACAGCCGCTGCGGCACGTGAGAGTGAAGGTGCTGCAGTAGTCAAGGAGCTTTACGAGGGCTTCATGAGTCCTCCAGGCAACACTGATGTGATTTTTGATGGGAGCTGGAAGACACGAGGCCACGACTCTCACATTGGTGTGGGCTGTATCATAGAACTTTATACCGGGCTCGCGATTGACCACGAGGTCATTTCAAACTTTTGCCTGGGATGTACGGTGGGACGAAACCCTGACGAGGAGGCCTTTGAAGAGTGGCAAAAGAAACACACATGTCAGATGAATGTTGACTGTAAGGCGGGCCGCATGGAAGTGGAGGAAGCCCCCACCATGTTTCGTCAATCCCTGTTGAAGCATGAGCTGAGATACACGACCATTTTGTCAGATGGCGACAGCCGCACTTTTCATGCCCTGACAGAAGAGGAAGTCTACGGCTTTGTAACTGTACAAAAGAAGGACTGCCTCAACCATGTCCATAAGAGAATGGGGGCGGCCCTGTGCAGTCTGGCGGAGAAGAAAAAGGCTCAACGACAACCTCTTGGAGGGAGGGGGAGGCTGACTCGAGACAAAATTTAAAAAATAGGGAACTATTATGGCTACGCTCTAAGAAGCCATAAGCATGATGTCCCAGCCATGAAGAAGGCAGTGCAAGCGACGCTTCTACATATGACTTCCACAGATGAAGCCCCTGATCACAGCCTTTGCCCACAGGGTATGGACTCATGGTGTGGCCACAACCGTGCACTTGCCGATGGAACAGAGCCACGTGCTCATAAGAAAGCCCTGCCCACAGAGGTCCGTGTGGCTCTAGAGCCTGTGTTTGCCCGGCTGAGTGATGAAGCCCTCCTCCAACGGTGCAGTGACGGAATGACCCAAAACGCAAGTGAATCTCTCCACTCTGTGATCTGGAGTCTCGCACCGAAGACACAACATCCTCTCTGTTTAGTGTGCAGAGTGCAGTGGCAGAGGCAATCTCCCGACACAACCAGGGTGTACTAAAGACAAACCAAATTGTCACGGAGTGTCTGGGCTTCGCCCCCGGACAATGTCTTGCTCGAAGGAGCCTCGAGAAAGACCGAGGCCGCCTGCGCAAGGCTAACAAAGCCCGCTCAGAGAGCGAATTGACAGTGAGAAAGCTTGCCAGGAGGCACACAAGGACTGGGAACCAGGACTACAGCCCCGGGATGCTCTAAATGCTTGTAAACTTGTGCACAAACTTCAAGTGCTTTTATCTCCGTTCGTATTTTTGGGAATACAGCCACAGCCTTACGGGGCTTTTCTCAGGCTTGCTTTGGTCAATCGAAACAACTATGGCATCATTTTGTTCTGAAATGCTGGAGCCGTGCGGTGATGCTATTTTTGTTGCTTCATATGTCATACAATAATTTTAATTAATTAGTTTAAAAAAGATATAGCCTCCCGTTTTGCGCAACTTGGTTGCAAATGTTTTTTACCAATGTAATATCATTAAATCAGGCTTAAAATAGCATCACCGCACAAAGCATGTCTTGGGGAATGCAATTCTATAAAAAGTTCTGATATATTCTGAAACATTTTATGCTAACGACCCGTAAGGAGGACTCAATTAAAATGACAAATTTATTGGTAACTCAGGGTCTAGTAGAGCTATCTGAAAACTAATTGCATATTTGAAATCACCACTGAGAAGTGCTTCAGCATACTAAATTTTAGCACAATGAATTAAAAATTAAAAAAAAAAAGTTAAAGACCAGCTTCCCCCCTTAAGTCAGTTTAATTTTATACGCTCTCTGGTGTGGAGCTGTTGTGTATATAGTATGCTGCGTACGTGTGCGCGATCTGTCGCATGCTGTTTTCAATGTTAGTGTTTTTTTGTTTTTGAACTAACTTTTTCTTTTGTCTCTCCCCCCTCATGTAATGCCTCCGGGCGCTTTGAGGAAACAATAAATGAAAAAATGAAAAAAAAAATGAAATAAATGAAAAAGTGTGCTGAATTAGCCGATTTTGACAATTTTCATGATTTTTTTTTTAACATTATAATTAAATTTATAATAAAATATTTGTTCCATTTAATGTCTCCAAAATGCCTCCATGTCTTTAAAGCCGAAATTTTCAAGAAGATCCACGCAGTCGTTATTATGTGACAATTTTTCGAAGATGGAGAGAAAGCTCCTGTATTCTCTATGGGGCTCTGAGGTGCGCCCACCCTTAGGGGGGGACATGTGTCTTCGTAGCCAAAAACGTCTTAAAACTGCATTCTTTTGAAAATGGCGATGGCTGTTGTTCTTCCGAATTTACCAGGTATCTAATTTTTCAGATGAATATTTGGGCTATAAATCAATTAATAATGGCTATGCGGGCGGGCTGAATGTGCGTTGACGTTGACTCTAAAACATTGTTTTCGCAAGACACAATTTTTGGACACGTCAAAAATTTGGAGGAGAGATATCTCAGCATTCAGAGCAGATAGAAATATACCTTTCCTGAAATGTGTAGCTAAATGTGTGAAGCATAATGTGTTGAGAGCAGATTTTCTAATACAAGTCTACAAATATTTTTATTTGATCTTCTGTTTCATTACTTGTTAGCCCTGCATTGAGCACTGAAGTTCAATGTATGGTAAAATAACTAATAGTGGGTTTATCTTAAAAGTACTTCCAACATTGTATGTTCTACACTTTGTAGTATCTAGCCATGTGTTAAAAAGGATATTTTGTTGAGCAGTTTTTTCGCTATCGTCCCTCCAAACAAAGGCGGGGGGGAGAGCGAGATTTTGGGGGTTTATGGCGCAATAGCTACGAGGCCATCTGCGCCAAACTAATTTTAGGCTTCATTGTACTATAAAGTGGGTTTTACAAACGGATGACCAAGAAGCTAAAATCGGTGTAAAAGACCAACACTACCAAGAAATTCTATTACTCGTTCAAAAGAGACCAGAGGATTCTCTCCCAGAAGGAGAGCAGGATAAAATGGGATATGATATTGAAAAAATTCAGGGTAATGAATGCGGCGCTTGGGCTCAAGGCTGGGGCACAACCACAAGATATGCAAAACCGTGAGCCTATCACCACACTGATCGCAGACTGGTGGATCTTCTCCCGAAAGTAGATACCTGTGGGTTATAAAAGAGTGTCCTATTCTTAGACGGCACAACAATGTTTCATGACGTCGGCTCTTGCGGGAAGAGCTTTCCCAAACTCCCAAAGCCGGTTTGGTAACATGAAGCTTGTTATCGCACTCCATGTCCCATTCCAATTGCCAGGAATGAAGAATCGAGGACTTCACCAAGGGCTTAATATCTTGATAGGGTAAACAGGACAGAGATTGTGGAAGATTACCAGCAGACCCTGCAAGCTTGTCGGCTTCTTCATTGCCGTGTATGCCAATGTGACTGGGTACCCAACAAAATTTTATATTTTGACCTCCATGCAAAGCAGAGTTAAGTTTATATAGAATCTGTTGTACAAGCATATTTTTAGTATCTTTAAGAGAGCAAACTGCAAGAATCACACTTTGAGAGTCAACAAACAGGACTGCCTCAGTATTTTCCTATTGATAATGCATTCCATTCAATCGCCATTCATACCGCATCGAGATCCGCAGTAAAAATGCTGGCAATACAATCAAGTCGTTGAACCTTGGAGAAGCGTTCAGAATACACAGCACAACGACAAAAGAGGAGGTCTTGGCATCATCAGTATAAACATGAAGATAACCGTCATACTTAGTTTGCAATTCACCAAACACTTGCTTAATTACAGCATGGGAAATGCCATGCTTGTTGAACATTGCGAGAGACCAGTCGAATTTAACTCGCTGTGCTTTCCAAGGTGGAATGCCACTGACTCTCCTAACGAGGCTGACCTGGTCCAGAGGAAGGTGCAGAGAAGTGCAAAGATGTTCAATACGGAAGCTTAGCGGTGTTACAATGCTTGGTTCATTTTCAAAAAGGCGAAAGAACCTTGGCCTTGTAAGTAAAGAGTACGTCGGATGCTGGGGGTCGGCCAGAATCTTGTAAGCATAAGGTAGACTAAGATATGTACGTCGTTTGTTCACGGACAGCTCATTAGATTCTGCATACAAACTGAGGACGGGCGACGTCCGGAAGGCTCCTGTTGCCAGTCGCAAGCCAAGATGGTGAACTGGGGGTCCAACATTTTAAGGGCAGAGGGCCGAGCCGATCCATACACTACTGCACCGTAGACAAGACTGGATCGTACAAGGGCGTTGTATAACTGCAGAATACATTTTCTATCAGACCCCCAAGACTTGTGAGATAAAACTTTCAAAAAATTTGTGGACTGAAGGCATTTTTGCTTCAGCGCCTTAAGGTGGGAAATAAAGTTAAGCTTTTTCTTAAATATTACACCAAGAAATCGGTGCTCCTTTCTAACTGGAATGGGTGTTCCATTTAATTCCAGGGATGGATCCAAAAACAACCTGCGGCGCAAAGAAAAAGGCACACAGACCGTTTTTGAAGCAGAAAATCAGAACCCATTTTCGTCGGCCCGCTTTGACAGTTTGTTTATGGCTAACTGCAACTGACGCTCACAACTGGAAAGGTTACAGGAGGCTGATGAGATCTGTATATCATCAGCATGGAGAGAATATGTAATTGAAGGTGGCAGCAGTCGTGTAAGTGAATTCATTGCAAGTAAAAATAAAGTCACACTTAAAACACCCCCTTGAGGGACTTCGTTTTCTTGAACAAAGGAATCAGATAAGACTGAACCGAGACGAACTTGAAAAGTCCTGTCCATCAGATATTCCTTTATGCATCGCAGCATACGGCCACGGATATTACAGGCATGCAGGTTTTGGAGAATCCCATAGCTCCAAGCTGTGTCATATGCCCTTTCTAAGTCGAAAAAAACTGCAACACAGTGCTGCCTGTTTACAAATGCTTCGCGTATCCCAGTTTCCAGGCGCACTAAGTGGTCAAGGGTACATCGACCTTGGCGGAATCCACACTGATTATTATTAAAGACCCTCTGGCTTTCTAACATGTATATCAGTCGCCTGTTTATCAGCCTTTCAAATGTTTTCCCGAGGCAGCTCGTCAGGGCAATTGGGCGATAACTTGATGGTTATGAGGGGTCTTTATTGGGTTTTGGAGGGGGATGATATGTGCATGTCCAAACAAAGGCGGGCAAGTTTTAATTACCTTGAGGACAATTCTACTGACTGAGAAAACGACCAGATATATGAAATCAGCACAAACAGCTGAACAAGCTTGTGCAGTTTCAATGGGTTTGGTCATAGAATAAGGAAAAAGGCCCGAAGACCAGTGTCCCCCCTCAAGGAGAGATGTGGGACGGAAAACGGCGATGTTTTTGAAAAAAGTGATTTTGCGTTATTTTAGTGTTCTATTATCTTTGAACCTTCCTCTTTTGTGTATAAAAAAAAATCAAGACCGGATATCATCGCAGAATTTGTCAGATATGAGTGTAAAGCCCTTGTCGCGATGAAAAACAGCACAAATTTGAGCCATTTTCGAGCGCATAATTGTTTAGATTGCGGCGTCACCCCCCCCCCCCCCCCCCCCCCATTGCGTTTATTTCGGCACATAGGCCTAGCCGTTTTCACTCCAAAACTGTCGTGAATAGCTTCGTATCTAGTAGCAAATAATAAGAAATAAATATTTTTCCCGCTGCAAACGCGCGTCGCCACCGGACTTTTAAAACACGTAATGCGATTGCGGCCTCGCCATTGGCCAAGAGCAGCGTGCTGCGCGGCGAAGCTGGGTTTAGCGTTGCACTACTCCGGAAAACAAAACCAACGACTTGTTTGATCATTCTGCTTTCTTCGCGATGGACGTCAACCAAAAACGCGACTTTCGAGCTCGGAAGTTTCGGACGACACACAAGTTCAAAGGAAGTCACTAAAAGGGCAAGCGGAAAGCCCGAAAGAAGAAAAGTTCATCCGCAGCAGCTAACCCTAACCTCGGTTGGGGCGACGCAGCAACGCTTTCCAGTCCGATCGCTCGAGTTTCATCCGCAGTGCTGACAATTCGTTAGTGCATCAGGAAAGTGGATCAGGATGTTTGAAAACGGAGCGGGAGCTGGAGATGAGCGTGCAAGTACTGCGATCAGCGAGATTGGCGCAATGAAAGCTAGTCCATGGTGCTGCACGCTCGACTTGCGTAAAGTGCACACTGGGCGTCCAAGAATCGGCCGCGAAAGGGACTGGCATCTTTCCTGCAGCTGTGCTGTGCAGCGGGGGAATTCTAGTTTGCTGGTCCAGGCTCTAACCTTTACAACTATATACCAAAAAGTTTCGTCTGGTTTGAGTGAGAATTTAGGAATGTCACATAAAACGAAACTTTCAGTTGTGTTTTTCTCAAATTGGCATTTTTGCCCGTTTTCAGAATTTGTGCACACAAATTTCACCGTTAGCAGTTACTGTATCGAAACCAAATTTTGCACAGCTGTTCCTAGTGATGTATAGAGTGTGCAAATCTTGCTAGTTATGCAACTGGACCACTGAATTTTTATAAGAACTATAAAACTAAAAGTAAAACATAAAAAGTGATGACTCAACAGTTCACAACTTTTTTTCTCTCCAGGCATAGAATTTTTTCAGGTAGTTTTGCATACTCTATTGTTCACAAGGAAGCAACCAGGCTATTTCAGGATGCTCTCTTATACACCAACTCATGTTTACAAACAAACCGGAGCGCCACTAGCAGACGCCACTGGCGCCGCGCAGTGGGCAAGAAGCTCCCCGTAGCCCATAAAAAAACCATTGAATTGCATTGCTGTCGGCATCGGTGTCAGTCCCCGGGCTTTTTTTCGCGTTGGAATTGTCGATTCTACGTCCTCCTAACAATGTTGAGCGGCTTCAGCAAAATTAACGACGCTCGTTTCACAGCAAACAAACTTTGCGTGAATAATGTGACGTGCTGCGACTCATTTCATATGGACGCCCGCTCGCTGGCTCGCTTATTGCGCTTGGGTGGTTTTTCTATTTTCTTGTAGACTTTTCTTTCTTTTCTTTTTCTTCTTTTACTAACTAGGATATAAAACAATAAAACTAAATCGAGTTTTGAGCTGAAGGGGAAACACTGCTTCTAGAGCTTTATTAGTCTTTCTGTGGTCCAATGTTGATAAAATTTACACATCATATCTACCTTTATAATCTGATTACAAACACGTAATTTGTTTCGATATATCTTGATTAGTTCTGCTAATATTGGAAATTTCATTTGCAAAAGTTACGAGCAGGATTAAAAAACTTTCAGATGTTAAGAACCAAAAATGAACATATATATGCAAACTAGGAGGCCTGCAGAATCCAATAAGGTATAAATGAAAGCTCTAGGATCATTTATAACTTGTTTACAACACTTTGAACTTTCAGGTTTCAAACAAATTTTCACAATATATATTAAAAGCATTTAAAAAAATCCCAATGCCATATTTGATGCGGTTATACCCCTTATTGCATACCTCACTTATACACCTACCAGAAAAATGAAAAATAAACAAGATCGGTTGCATATGACTGGAGATACGGCTTCTGTAAAATAGTAAAGTGTGCAAAAAGTTGATTTTGAGAAAACAGGAAAAAAACATTCACAGACCAGCTTTTACTACGCATTCAAATAATTCTTCAAGCATCTGCAAGGTACAGGCCTAGAAACCTCCGGGAGCATAGTCAGTATGCATTTTGCCTGCATGCTTCTTCTTCATTGCTCTCTGAATGTTATCCTGGCCGACACGCTTACTCTCCAACGCAGCACTTCGGCGAAGGTCTTTTTCGGCCCCCCACTTCGTGCCCTTCCTGCTGGGGTCCAGGTTCAGCTCCCTAAGGACGGCTGCTGATGCCTGCTGGCTCCCTACGTTGAATCTTAACGTTGCCTCTGCGACAGCCGATTCGACAGTGAAAAAGGAAGCATTCTGGTCCTTGGGTGCGAGCGACCAGATAACAGAGTGTAGGCTCTCATTTGCATTTTAAGTCTTTCCCCTCTGGCACCGCTGCAGCAACTTCTTGTCGGCAAGTCGTATGTAAACAGGCAGGAGGGCTGCACACACGTGGTCTGGAAGGCTATAGTGGTGCTTGGGTACAGGCTCCCTCTTTGCTCGGGCTGCATTTTGCACCTCGATTCAGAAGGGCACAGGCTGTGGTTAGCCTTCGTGTCGTTGGAAGTGACGTGGTGGTATGTTGCCATTACTGTGTCATGCATGGTGTCGACATTGCCTTCGTGGGACTTGAGGGCCCAGCCGTAGTAGGAGCCGACTCGTGATGAGCTCGGTCGTGAGCCTCCCCCTGCCACCAAGGCCTGCTGCTCCCTTCTGCTTCTGCACAAGGCTGCGCAAAGCGGTGCCCATTCTCTTCTGGGCGTGATTCACGCTCTTTTTCTATGGAAAAAATTCCATAGACATTCTCCTCTTGGAGGGCTGTAAATGAGCAGCGCCGTCACAAAGCATTGTGGTATAGCGTAGGTGGTGACATTCCCAAGATCTTTTGAAGAGGATGAGCGCTGCCTCAACTTCCATCTGGCCAACCATGCTGTTGGTGTTTTTCTGGCAGTTCTGCGAGGCTTCATGCGACGCCTTCCACTCCTCGTAGCCCACAGTGCCCTCCTTGGGTCCCTTCTCACAAGTGAGACAGAAGTTTGAAAGAACAACTTGGTCTAGCACAAACCCACTGAACAGCTCTATCACTGTCCCCACACCAATGTGTGAGCTGCAACCCCTCGTTTTCCAACTCCCGTCGTAGGAGACAGCAGTGTCGCTCGGGCTCCCGTAGCAAAGCTGTTTGTAGAGCGCGTCCACCGACGTCGCGCACTCCGTAGCAACTTTGGCAGCTGCTCTCTTCGTTGCAGGATTCAGCTTCTCCTTGATGTACCGCTGGTATGTTTTGTTCTGAAGGCCTGTATGGGATATATTCATCGTCGCGAAGATGTCGTTCAACGCTGTTTGCCCACTGCCTGTTGCTTGCATTGCGCAGGCTGCAAGAACGTTGATTTCGAAGGGGTTGATTTTGCTCGGACCCTCCACCCGCGGAGAACTGCATTCTGAGGCAACGTCCCCGCAGTTCTTACAACAGAGCTTCAATCTGACAGCAAAGCCGTACTCACCGTCACCTTTTACAAGTTCAACATCGCCACAACAAGTTTTGCATTTAGCGAGCTGAAGAAGCGAGTTGACAACGTCGAGGCTTACCGCGACGAAGCACGACGTGCTCTCGGGAGCTGCCAGATTGGCGACGTCAACCAAGGGAGCTTTCCTTGTCGTGGCAGACGTCGACGAGAGTTCCGAGTCTTTTCTCGGCTTTTTCCTTTCTTTCGATGATCTCAGATACACTTAGCACCGCCGTATCAAGCCGCACTCGCTCCGTTGAAATCGCGGCCGCCGACACGGCTGTCGAAGTGACGTCGGTGACGTGCTCGGGTTCGGCATCCCGCACTTCGTTGGCGATATATCCCGACTTGCAGGGGTTGGCTGGATGCATTGACCAGCTTCTTCGGTCCTTTTTTTCTCTTTTTTCCAAACTTGTGGATTGTATAAACTTTTTCCGTGGAGCTGATGAAGCCGGCATATTTTCGATCGCGACGGTGTTGAAACAAGATGGCGGACCGAAACCGCAAGCAGACGCGGAGAAACGCACGTAGCCAATGAGGGGGCTCCATTTGCGCACGTAATCTGCAACATCCAATGGTATAGCACAATTTAGTATTTTCTTTATCCTTTGTCCTCAGCTACCAATTGATGCCTGGTATCGCATATGGCAGGAACAAAAAGCGCGGGAACGGGGCTTTCGAATGAGACCAACATGGCTCAGCTCGACCGCGTCAATCTCGAGCTACCGGCGGTCAAAGTACACCATTTTTTTATAATTTTCCCGGAGGAAACATTTCCGTTGAGCAATTTCAAATCAATATTTCAAGATAAATACTAGGTATCAGGGATGGGCAGTATTTCAAATACAAGTATTTGAAATACGTATTTCAAATACTTTGTGTATTTTGCCTTTGTATTTAATTAAAATTGGGTAATGTATTTGATGTGTGTATTTAAATACTAAAACGTAAGTATTTCAAATACAATTGTAATTAAATACAATTTTGTGGGCGAAAATACATCCCTCAAATTTATTGTCACTGTCCAGGGCAGGAAGAAAACTACGTTCTGCATTGAATGCAGTGTTTCTCAATCAAGCACAAGCATTTAGTGACTTTGTGATTACGGTGCTAGTCCAGAGCAAGAATGGTGACAAAATCTATGTTCACAAGCAGACTGGCTAAATAAGTGCCTGTGACAAGTTGTGATGCTTTCCAGTCTGATTTCCATCCATATTTTCGCCTGGAACATTCTAAATGCGCGGGTCGTCCAGATTTTCGTAACTGGTGCGAGTTGCAACAATAAAAAATTCTCTAGCTAGTGCTGCGCGTCTTGGTCGTCTCGGTTCTTTGTTGGTCTATACCAAAATGTAATCAACAAAAAAAGCTGCTTGAAGCTCTGTACTTTTTTCACCTATTAAGTCCAAGCTTATTACATTTTTTTGTGATTATATTTCTATTACGTTACTAGAGCCTCGCACACTAACTCCCGAGTGTGCGACGCAAAATTAAAATGAGATACCCAGAAACCCGTTGCAGGTGCCCTGAAGTCGCTGACGCAAATTTTGAGGAATGTATTTGGAAAAATATTTGGAGGAGACCAAATACATTTGGTTGTATTTGTACCTTGTAATTAAATGCTTTTTTGGAAATGTAATTAGATTTGTAATTAAATACATTTTGACGAAGTATTTTGTATTTGTATTTCAATACATATTTGCATGTATTTTGCCCATTCCTGCAAGGTATCTTGGGAAAATACGTCGGGGTGTAAAAGTGTCTGTACACCTACAAAAACATAAACTCAAATATATGTTCTTTTTGTTTGTTTGTTTGTTTGTTTTTTTTCATTTTTTTTTTTGGCCTCAAAGAGCCCCCTCCCTTTTACCCTTTTAGGGGATATGCGGATAGAAAAAGTCGGCATTTTTTCGAAAATTTGATTTTTTGTTTCTGCTTATTTTATTGTCCTTGATCATTCTACTCTCACAAATAAAAAAATAAAAACAATATCTTAACGAGAAGTTAGTGAAAAGTGTCTAATTGCCTCAGGGTGGCTCGAGAAATCGCAAATTTACGCGAACGTTTGCTATTTTGAATGCCTATCTCTCCGGACGGCGGCGCCATCCGCCATTGCAACTGCTTGTGGCAAGAGTCAAGGCCTCATCCCTCCCAGCTCCATCAGTTTCCTTCTTTCCCAGCCAATAATAGTAAACGGTGCGTTTTACCGCATCTTCCCAGCGTCCCTACTGGACTTTTACATCACATATCGCGAGACCGCCATTGGCTAACGCAGCTTGGAGTGTGTGGTGAAGCTTGCTCCGGCATCGTTGCGCCTCGAACTACCGCAATTTCTTCGTCTATCCGATCATTTTCCCCGTGGACAATCCGAAGAAGCGTGACGATGCTCGCTTGTGGTGCGACGTGCCCGCCGTGTCAGCAGGGCAAGCTCTCCGTCCGGGAGTCCGCTGCAAAACGGACTTGCAACGTTCCTCCAACTGCTGTGCAAGAATAGCGAGTGTCCTGCGTTGATTTTGTCTTCAATGTATACGTCGAGGCGTGTTGCATCAGGTGCAGATGCCAGCCAAGCCTACGACAGCGGAAGCTCGCGCGACAGTTTTGCTATCAATGTGAAGGCAGTGGTGGCCGCGCGCGCTGCTAGTGCGGGACACGAACTTTCGCGTTTTTGCATGATTGCCGACTTGCCAGAAGAACTGCTTGCGCTTGGCGACTCCCGTGACTAAAGACGGATTCAAAGAATGTCTGCCCGCCAGACAGCAGAAGCGCGAGCACGAAGCCGCAGCGTGGTGAAGGAAGCTCACCTCAGGGACTCCAGCCGCAAACACCGCGAGGGAACAACTTACAGCGCTGGAGAGTTCTTGTGAATTTGGATACTTCCTGGACAGCCTGCCTGTTTTCTGGCCAAGTTTCATGCAATTACAGCTGCTTTTTGATGAGAATAACACTTTTCAACTTTCAGATGCATTTTTCTCTCATTAAGATTTTCTGCAGTCTTCACAGTTTGAGCACTCCTTTTCTGATACTTACAATTGTAGCATCATAACAAAATTTTGCACACATATTCTTGAAGGTGTATAGATTGCTGATATCTATTTAGACCTGTAATTTTTAAATATATGTTTATGCAAATTGCGATGAACTTCTAGGTGGCTTCTAAAATTACAACATTACAACATCTTTATTTTTTATAGATAGAAAAATTATGCAGAACTTTTGAATAGTTTTCAGCATCTTACACCTCATAAGGAACAAAATAAGCTTTTGCAAAATATTTCGGGTGAAAAGTTAGTATGACAATAGTTGTCCACAAAAACACCTATTTTTTGTAATTCTATGGGGTGCTCAACGTAAAGTATAGGAGCTATGTCAGAACTAATGACTGTTTTGAAAAGAGCAGAAAAAACCCTATAAGCATGTAAAGTTTCATTATCCTAGGATTTACATTAAATAAAAAGGGTCTTCGGGTAGCATCCTCCCTTAATGTATCTCTCGTGCAGCAGCGGTAGATATGCAGAGAAAAATGGGCAGTTGTTTACACTTTTTTCCACTTTTTGTGCTCACCCATTGAGACATGGCCCATCTAGGGTGACCACCCGTCCCGCAACTCGCGGGACTGTCCCGCATTGAGGGCCCGTGTCCCGCGTCCCGCAAGAAATTGTAAAATCTTCAAAATGTCCCGCATTTCATACTGTCGTAAAATTCACTCTGCAACTCGTGGCGCTGCCGAACAACGGGGCACGGGGAAGCGTAAATGTCGCTGATAATCGTGTGAATCGCAATCGTACACCATTTTCTATCCAACCATTGTGGGAAGCAACAGTCTTTCTTGCAGACGACCCGAGGCGCATGCTCCGTTGTGCCTCACCCCTTGGCAAAATATTCTAAAAAGAATTGCTCACCAAAAGTTTCAATATAAAATATAATTATTTTTAAATCAGTGTGTCAACGCGAAAGGGTTGCTGTAGATTAGAATATGATGTTAAAAATTTGTGTAGGACCATGTTGATAAAGGTAAGCGTTGACAGGAAACAATAACCCGAAAAAGATTTACTGTTTCTTATTTCCATTTGCTGCATTGACATTTGGCATAAAAGATATATCACTGGGAGTGAAAATTAATCGAGCTTAATGGGCGCAATACAATTACCAGGTGTATAAACAGCACAGGATATTAAATGTGTTAAGGCAAGACACTGGTTCTAAAATTGACTTTTTTTATTTTTACAGCTATTCTAATGAAGATCACTGTGCATATGTGCTTCTTGTTCCTCAATATAAATATGAAATCAGTTTTAAGGTATCTCAAGTAGTTCTCAAGTTATTAAAAATAGCGTTGCCTAATTTGGTAATTTCTTACGGGTCGTTAAGGCCATTTCCAACAAAAAATATTTTTTTTTTATTAATGTAGATGCATAGGTTAAGGTCTGCCATGCATTATAAAGCTATTTAAATTTTCACAAAATTACAATATTATATAAAAATTGGCTAATTATGCCAATTATGACATTAATGAGGTAACATTATTTATCATAATTTTTTTTTTTTTGAACTCTAGACTAAAAAAATAGCTTTACTCCGTAGTCCAGTCCTTTCTGAATAAAACGGTATCAAAGTTTCCAGAATGCTACGATAAAAACCTAATGAAAACCCCTGTAAGGCTAAGCATGCTGACAAAAAACACGAAGATGAGAAAATCAAAGTTAAAGTTTTGATATTGAACATAGAAAATTGTGTGAAGAATGATAAACAATAATTGCCATCAAGGTGTATTGTAAGTCTTCCTGAACAACTTGACATAAAAAACGACGTAATCCATTCATCGGAAAATTAGGAAAAAATACGATAAAAGTAAAGAATTAGTGAAATGTTATAAAATCACACTGGGAGGAAGTGGGTTATCCAAAAATATTTTTTGTGTATTGGTATGTCTGATTTTTTGCATAGGCATGCAGTTTACTATGCTGATTCCATAACTGCTATCAGATTTCAGATATTTCTTCTTTGTCAAAAGTTATCAACAATATAAAATATTAATTAGCTAATTTGAGCATGGGTTTAAAAAAAACCTTATTAAAATTTTAATGCAAAAAAGGTATCACTTGCTTCCTAAAGAAATGCCATACAAGCTAAAGCTATTTTTATTTCTTTAGCACAATATAATCATGTAAAAGAATTAAAGTGAACAGAAGTCATAATAGAGTCTATAAGAATGTCTAATAATGAAATGCCCGTTCTATATACCTAAAAATATAATTATAAAAGTAGCTTTAGCTTGCAGTGTAATTCATTACAAAGAAAATTGTACAGAGTTTATGAAAATCGGTTGAGCGCAAGTGAATCAAAAGCCTATGCTGAAAAAAACAAAGCTGGGATAGTAGACATCGAAATTTGGATACGCATAAGTAACAATGTTTCGATGGGATGCCTTTGGTTAGAATTGCATACTAAAAAAGAGACACGGGTAGGGAAAGCAGCCCCATAATTAACAATTGGTTAGCCCTGAGGGCTTTATAAGTTGTTTTTTCCCCCTAGGCATCGGCGAAGTTGTCGAATACAAACTTGATCCAGTCGCTTCCACCAGCGGTAGAGAGACTTGCGCATCGGCGAAGCGGAAGGTTTTTGTCGATGCTGAGGTCTAGGCACGTCTCCTCTTTCTGTTTAGTCTCTGCGTGTTAAGTTTCAAACCGGCGTCCCCAACTATCGAAGTGCGCAGAACGAAACAAAGAACAACGGCGCAGAAAAGAAAAAGCAAAGCTAAACAAAGAGGAGGTATCAAAATATTTACACGAACCATGCGAGGAAGACGGGGAACCTACGAAATACTAGGAAGCACAAGAAAACACTGAAAATATTGATAGAGAAGGTGGAGAAATCCGAATGCAACGTGCGTCTCGAACGGCAAAGCGAGGGAAAGCAGACGACGCGGGAGCCCGCGGAGCAACTTGGACGTCGCGCCGGGGAAGCCAGCAGAGGAGGCGCGCATCTTGGCCAATGAGAGAGCTGCGCCTCGGAGGAGCGCGCGCTTTGCCCAATCAGCGCCTTTCTAGCGCTGGTGACGGCCTTTCGTCCGACATCGATGACGCCACGGCTTTGAGGGGTACGCCGCTTTGGAGCGTGGGAAACCAGCTTTCGAACAAGACCAAGATGGCTGCAATCAGTTGAGCCGTTGCAGAGCTCAGTCGGCTTGAACTTTGTTGACATTTCAGAGTTTAGGCTTCAAGTCGGGTCTGTCAACGCTTACAAATTGTCATTATTTTCCTATTTAGAGATTGAATTGAGCATTTATATTTTGTGAGGACGTTCTCTGGACTATATAGACCTCAAAAACGTGAATTTTAAAAAATGGCATTTTTTTATATTTTAAGACCTGCGTCTCCCCTTAACAGAGCCTGGGTTCGTGGTGCGTGTGCTAATAAATTTTCTCTACTCCCCGCCCACCCGCCCGCCCCCTGCGTGTCCCGCATTTCGCTAGCATGAAGGTGGTCACCCTATTACAGTTACAAGTTACCAAAAAAGTAACGAAGTTAACGCGTGACTACCCAAGACTGGGGTGGAGGCATGTGGCTGGGTACGTTTCCCGCCAATTTGTTGTGGGTATTTTGTTGCGGGGAAGCAGACGATTTGAAATGCGAAATCTTATTTTCACGTGCTTAGGGCGTTCTAGCAGACTTAGGGCCGGTTTAGGGTGACCACCCGTCCCGCGACTCGCGGGACTGTCCCGCATTAAGGGCTCGTGTCCCGCGTCCCGCAAGAAATTCTCAGATCTTCAAAATGTCCCGCATTTCATACTGTAGTAAAATTCACTCTGTAACTCATGGCGTTGCCGAACAACGGGGCACGGGGAAGCGCGGATGTCGCTGGTAATCGTGAGAATCGCAGTGGTACACCATTTTATGGGCGGCGGAGAAAAGCTCACCGGAGAAAAGCTCACCGGAGAAAAGCTCACCGGAGAAAAGCTCACTGGAGATAAGCTCACCGGAGAAAAGCTCACCGCAAAACCGGCAGATGCGGAGAAAAGCTCACCGGCCTTTGAGCGGATGCGTAAGAAGCTCATCGACTTTTTTTTTTTTTTTACTTAGCGAATTCTGCGTCAAACGTGGCAATTTAACAGAATTTCCATTCGTCACTTTATTAAAAATATGCCTCTTTTTTGTAATATTCTTGAAGTTCATTGGGGGTATTTACTAATTCCTCAGAAAGTAGTAATCACCCTTTTTGTATATTAATTAAGCCGCAAGTATAAAATAAGAACATCGTACACTGGTAAAAAAAAAGACAACCATTTACTGTCAGCTGACAGTGCGCCTTCGGTTGCTCAGTCAAATAAAGAGGTTTGTCCTTTCCGAGCTAATATAAATAGCGGTGTGTGAACCGTTTCAACTCCAAATATTTCGTAATGCCTAATAGATAAGTAGGTGTTGGTTGATGTAATCAGTGTCGGCTACGCTGTTTTGTTTCTGTTAATTTCATTAACAAAACTTTAGTTGCGGGAACAGTCTCGTCCTGTCGTATTTGTTTTCTTCAATCCACCGTCGTCGTTTGAGCGGTTTTCATCATGTGTAACGTTTACCAACACTACATTACACAATATTACTTATTATATAGGTCACGAGTAACAACGCTGAGAGTGTGCAGCTCTAAAGGTCATGGGTGGCTCGCCGTAGAAGGGCACTATCGCACAAAGGCAACGTGTGGAAACACCAGCACGAACGGCTAGAAAACGTGCAAGTCCGCATAAGAAAGAAGCCTCGATATCCTACTGACTGTTCAATCCTGTTTTCAAAGGTGAACAAAAGCTTCGAAGAGTATTTCAGGCACCGCGTTGTTGCACGTGCACTTTCGGATTTTCGGCATTTACAGTTTTGATTTTTAGGCAGACATTATTAAGTTTTTGAACTCTTTCCTGTTCATCAACTCCAGAAAGTTTTCAGTTAGGCTTCGTTGCGTAGACAGTAAGCCATAGAAAACACTCGCCCGCAATTATTAATTTGGGAGCAATACACCCAATAAGCTTAACAAATATTACAAAAAAGGATATTTTCATGTTTACTAAGCGGACAAATTTTGATGTTAATAAATTGATATAGGTTACGCATGATCCAACAGCCTCCATATAAAAAAAAATTCTAAAAAAAATTGGTGAACTTTTCGCCGCATCTGCCGGTTTGGCGGTGAGCTTTTCTCCGGTGAGCTTATCTCCAGTGAGCTTTTCTCCGGTGAGCTTTTCTCCGGGATTCCATTTTATATCCAAGCATCGTGGGAAGCAACCGTCTTTCTTGCAGAAGACCCGAGGTGCATGCTCTGTTGTGCCTCTCCCCTTGGCAAAATATTCTAAGAATTGCTCACCAAAAGTTTCAATATAAAATATTGTAATTATTTTGAAACCACTGTGTCAATGCGAAAGGGTTGCGGTGGATTTTCATTTCAGTGTAGGCAGCCCTACAAGGCAGAAAGCCTCCAACTCGCAATGGCCGAAAAAGAATATAATGTTAAAAATTTGTGTAGGACCATGTTGATAAAAGTAAGCGTTGACAGGAAACAATAACCCGAAAAAGTTTTACTGTTTCTTATTTCCATTTGATGCATTGAGTCCTGCTACAGTGAAAGATATATCACTGGGAGTGAAAATTAAGTGACCTTAATTGCCGCAATACAATTAGCAGGTGTATAAACAGCACAGGATATTAAATGTCTTAACAGAGCCTGGGTTCCTGGTGCGTTGTTAAATAATTTCCTCTACCCCCCCCCCCCCCCCCCCCCCCCCCCTGCGCGTCCCGCATTTCGCTAGCAGGAAGGTGGTCACCCCCCAAGCAGCACACTTGCTTGGGCTAGCTGGGGCCAGGATGGGGCCTTGGCCGTAGTAGACTGGACCGGGACCGCCCAGGGAATTCGGTGAACTGCCAGCCTGGCGTCTCACCGTATTTCCCGGGCACCGGTATGCCACGGAACTGCCAGGGAAGGGATTTCCTTGGCGTTCCTCGTCTTTTCTTGGTCCGAGCAGACCAGTGTAGACAGGCGGCCGCCAACATTGGCGCTTCAGTGTGTTCATTGGCCCCAGGATTTTACGGAACTGCCAGGGAAGTGATTCCCTTGGCGTTCCTTGTATTTTGTTGGTCCGAGCCGACCGGGGTAGACAGGCGGCCACCAACATTGAAGTCTTAGTGGCGCTTCAGCGTGGTCATTGGCCCCGGGATTCTACGTAACTGCCAGGGAAGTGATTTCCTCGGCGTTCCTTGTATTGTCCTGGTCCGAGCCGACCAGGTTAGACAGGCGGCTGCCAAGATTTAAGGATTTTCGTGGCGATTCATTGTATTCACTGGCTCCAGGATTCCACGGAACTGCCGGGGAGTGGTTTCGGGCAAGTGGCGTCACAAGGGGGGGGACCGCGCCTGGGTGCAGCGCTCAGGGGGGGTGTCGCGACGGGATGCGGGGGGGAGGGGGGGGGGGGGGGGGGGGGGGAGTTCGCGGCGGGCCACGGAGAGCGGAGAGCGGAGCTGGGGAGGGGGGGAGCGGCGGGTCACGCGGCCACGCACGAGCGGGGCGGGGGGGGGGGGGGGGGGGGGGGGGGAGGAGAGAGGAGGAGGAGGGGGGGTGTCGCGGCGGGCTACCACCGCGAGTGCCGCTGACCCTCGTGATGCCACTGGTTTCGGGTGTCGTTTATTTTTGCAAGATCAGCGCGCGAAGGAACGACGGGCAATTACCGTCGTTCATTATTTTTTGTCTGGAACTTGCTTGACATCGGACCCTGAAGTACTCGGTACGGCCACTTTTACTTACATCAACTTAAAATCCGTTCTTACGTTGCGCTTAAATTTGACTCTTACGCTATTATCACAAAGCCAGTGACATACAGCTTTGTACACGAGAATCTGCGCTTAGACCTTTGGCCAGGAACCGCTTCCTCCTTTTCAAGAATATTGCGCTTGCCGGCGTGACGCGATCGTCGGGCTTTATTGACATGGCCGTGCCGACAGTACATTGCAACCGCAAGCAGGGTCCGCAAAACAGCATCCCCCATGTCTGATTTTACAAAAACGCCAAAACCAAACTGTTGCACTGGATGTGTAAATTAGAAAAAAACAATAGAACACATTTCATCAAATTCCAGAGGCCGGTGTTTATTCCAGACCAAATTAACTAATCGCAAATCAGTCGGCGCTTCAAGAAAAAATATGTGAAAAACATGCTGTTCAACTAAATCTGCGTACATTGCAGCGGCGTTGAGCGCGCGTGTTCAATTTTCCGTTTGCTAAGACCCCGAGTTCTTTCCAGACTGAAAAGAATGACCGGGTGCTTCAGTCAAATTGATCGTCCCACTTTTAAATAAACAACAAATATCAGTTTCACATGCTACGTAATTGCATCCTGGTGGTGCGTTTTCTTCGCGAAAGCGAACTTGCCTCAGAAGCTTCAAGCAAGAAATGCTTTCTAAAACCGACATGTGCTAAGCCTTTAGTTTTTCAAATGAAACGCGACACGCAAAACTTCCGACACGAGAAAGGCTTAGATGTTGGCTGGTATTTCTAACTTCAAGAAGAGGCAAGACTGCTCTCGCTGCACCAACGTCAACGCTTAGTGCCGTAGCATGAGAAACTGATTTTTAGTATTTATTTAAAGCGGGAACGACCCATCTGACTCACCTACACCGCCAACACACGTGGAATGCGGTCCGCACGGACCGCACCACAAGTTACGAAAGCCTTGGCCACGCGTGGTGTAAAGCAAAAGCGTTGTATGTGCAAGTGGCGCTAGTGATCAAGTAGATAAAAAAGAAGTTTATTCCGCGGAAAATCACATTCACTGATGTAAGGAATCGAAACAAAGTAAGGGGTACCGCTAATGTAAATATTTATTTACATTTTTATTTTCATCTCAAAATTAAGCAAGCCGGATTTTAATCCGCGTTTGGATAGGTTCCACGTGGACTCATGCTTATCAGAATTTGTAAATACGAAATAGGCTTAGCGTAGGCAGTCAAAACATAGATGACATAGATCTACCCTGCCATCTATTACACTATCTACATACAAAACATAGATTACATCTATGTTTTGTATCATTTCTTTATTCTATGACTCTTCATTCTCTCTTTCACCATAAATACGAGCGAAGGTGAGCTCGTGACGTGTCAGCATCGAACTCGCATTGCTTTCGCTCGCACTGAGCGTGAAACGAAGTGTAGGACATGTGGGGCACGTTTTGGCGGTGCACGCGTCGACGTGTTCAGAACTAATTTGTTCTACGTCATCAAGGTTAGCGTAACTTCTGCAGGGCAAAAATTGCAAATTGGGTTATGGGGATATTTTTACAGCGTGTAGTTGGTCAGCCATTTAAAGTTGCGACGAGTCACTCGCGGTGGATGAGCAATTTAGCCGGTGCAGTACAACCACTAGCCTGGGGTCTTTAACGTGCACCACGCAGTAGTGATACACGACCGCACGCCGGTACGACGCTCATCCAGATCGAAACGGGCAGGGGTGGCGCTCGAACCCAGGATCCCTGGGTTCTGCAGCGCGAGCTTTCGCTCCACGCGCGTCGAGCTGGGTGTGCGCTTTAGCCCACTTCTGCAGGGCTCCAATTTCGTCAAAGCTGGGGTGAGCACGTGCAAATTAGAGGCAACGCAAAGCCTCGTGGGCGTGCTCTTGTAGTTAGTTTTCTGAATGCGCTGATCACGTGCGCTGAACCTGTAGCTATGGCTCCAGAGAAAAATTGGGGAGTGTGTATGTTTATACAGCCTAGAATTTGGTGTGCCTCAATGGCCGACGAGTCTCCCAGCTGTAGATGAAAAATTTAGCCAATGCAGTACAACTGATAGCGCAGGGTCTTTAACATGCATCACGCAGTAATGATACACGAAAGCGCGCCGGTAGGATGTTCATCCAGATTGAAACGGACAGGGGTGCGGAGTGAACCCGGGATCCCTGGGTTCTGTTGCGCGAGCTTTCACTCCGCGTGCTCCGAGCTGGTGTGCTGTAGCCCACTCGGCCGCCGATCCCGCTCCGGAGGGAAACAGGTCTTCTGTTTAGACACGCACAGCAAGTTAGCGAGGGGATTACACCGCTGTATGCACTGAAGCTGTAGCGATCTAGAAGGTCCACGAAAACAAACAAAAAAAAATACAGCCATACTCGTTGGCAGGTTGAAAGTAAACGCTGGGGAGGGGGTCGGCTCCTCCCGAGCGTTCGCTCTGCAAAAGTGGAAAGAGATGGAAGGAGCTGCTTCATCTCAAAACTGAAAGTTTTCAGATGAAGCAGCTTCTCCCTCCTTTGATTTGTGTGTATGTTGATAACGCAAAAAACGCAGTGCCTCTTATGCTCATTTAGCGACGCAGCCAGGAATATTTTCTAAGGTGGAGGGGGAGGGGGGGGGGGGGGACGCTTCTCCCGCCTCCCCTGTATTTACATCACTGGTGTATTGTCAGCTGTACATGATCTTGAATTTCTCAAATCAACCTGTTTTACTGAGCCACAAAACACGGCCTGTAATTCAAACCAAACCAAAAAAAAAAAAAAAACTTAAAAAATACGTACATTTTTTTAGCAAAAAAATAAAAACTTAAAACAGATATCCAGTGAATGATTAAGCAATTACATGTATTCACAAATAAGAAATCAAGTCGAATTAAGATATTGAACACCGTTTGTTTGAAGGACCAGATGGACATGAGTTGATGCAGATTCCAATCAGCAAACAAAGGTTATCAAGCAACGTATAACAGGAGAAGAAGCTGGGAAATTATGTCTGCTCGCATTCGATTGACTTCAAAGTTCGTATAGAGTAAGATAACTGCAGTAATGTCAACCGTAGTGACACCGGCCCCAGAAATATGGACTGAGATAGAGTGGGGTCGAAACCGAAACTATTAAGTCGTATTTCCATCCTTGGCTGCCTTGGCTGGCTTGGCTTCGTGCCAATTCAAAGCCGCAAGCAACTTCTGGATCCTTGTTCGTTCCGGAGAGGACACAAAGGCCTTTCTTGGAGTGCGTCGGTCGATCCGAGTTTAGGTAAGTTTTGCCGATTTCGTATTCATAATGCATGCTAGAAGAATATCCAGATATGCTAGATCATCTTCGGAACAACGTAGCTCACGTTGCCACCGTAGTTCGGATGATTTTTCACTTTTTTCTACGATTTGAGTCGAAAAAAGTGAAATCGTCTTAGCACTGACCGGCGGCGGCGGCGCCGCCGCGGTGCCGCTATCTTGAGAATCCCGTGAGTGCTCTGCGACACCGGAGCACTGCAGAGACGCTGACTAGATTGTTTCTAAAATACGCGTTGCTATCAGTGAACTGTTCTGTGTTGTTAAACACTTGATTGCGTGTTGTCTCGTCCTTTTTCATGCTAGCGGCAGCGTTGAGTTGTGCCCAATGTTTTGAAACTCCCGGCCCGCGCGTTCTGGGTTTTCACGCCGCGTCCAGCGGGATGGCGCGGTTCGACTGGCGCTGGCATTTGGCGTATTGATAGGACACGCTCCTAACTGGGTGTCGTCGTTGTGCTCGTGTACGGCGTGTGCCTCGCGCCGGCGTGCGGTGCGTGGCGTTGGGTTTGAGGTGCTCGGGCCTTGAGTTTCTTATACTTGGGACACGCGGGCAACTCGAATGCCATTTACAACGAATGACATTTGAGCGGACTGCCAATCGGCGCGCGACACTCCGGGCGTGACGCATTCCACGCGCGACAGATAGCGAGCTGATTCGCCGATCACACAATTGTCATTCGTTGTAAATGGCATTCGAGTTGCCCGTGTCGCACGGGTATTAAAAGTGTTGACCGAGCCCTGTTAATCTCATCGTTCTTGTTGTTTTCTCCCTTGTTGCCTGTTTGTTATTTTGATCATCTTGCTCTGGTTGATTGGCTAGCAGACGATCGTGCGTACGGGCCCCTGCATATATGTCTAGCCTTGCGAGCCACCCAGGGTACTACTGTCGCTAATAATGATTATTATTGCTTGCCTTAGCGACGTTTTAATTTACCCCGGCTACATTCGTGACTTGTAGAACTCGTGGGTGCACAAGTAGTTTACATGGCTGAGGAAAGAGATTGAATGATTTGATTAAAATGCTCTGATCTGGTATAGAACGTTTAGTGGTACTGGGGAGACACATACAAAGCAAGGAGATCCAGCTTTGAATGTGATGGCTCCCTACTTACTACAACGTTTAAATACCTGAGGCCCTGGTAAAGTTGAAGGGAGTCTCTTAAAACATTTGTGGAAAGACCCAAAGCTGGATACAATTTTAGTCTAATGCTGGTCCACACTGTTGCAACCGACTAGGACTGATTTCGACAAAAGCAGTCTTTAAGCCTCTTGTGACGGCTTATGACCACGCCGTCCAGCAGTAATAATGGCAGTCGTAAGCGGCTTAAAACCCTGTTTTGTTCAACTCGGTCGTAGTCAGCTGCAACAGTGTGAACCAGCTCTAACGCCTCTTAGGCGCATGCGCAAACAGTAGCTTCAGGATAAACTTGCGCATTGCACTGCCCCAAAGGATATCGATCACATTCCCGGTGTTTATTTTTAATCTGTATCCCTGCACTGCAGAACATGTCAAGAGGCTTGTTGATTGCTGTGCATGTGCCTATCAAGCGAGCTGTGCTATTTTTAAGTGGTGTTCAATTTGTTTTTAGCTTCCTGGGATTTCTTAAGGTACCAGTAGGTATCTAAGCTCTACATGCACATTGTTCTTAACAGGCACTTCACCAGAATTTTTTTTTTTTTTTTTTTTGGGGGGGGGGGGGGGGGGGGGGGGAGGGCCCAGCAAAATGGACGATTTGGGGGGGGGGGGGGGATAGGGTAGGTATTAAAGAAAAGGTGAGGTAGGCTCCTACCCCCCCCCCCCCCCCCCCCCCTTCCGGCTGCGTGCCGGGTTCTTAATACAATTACGTCATGAAGAAGCTCATTTTCCTTGTTTGGTTGAGTTTAATGGTGCTGTCATCATGGTCTTTGCACTGTCGACAACAAGAGAAGCGTAATGTTGGCACTTTTTCTTTTGTTGATCTGTGAAGCAAGTTTTGGTTTCTTTTTTTGTTCCAGAATATCAGTCTGATTCTTATTCATGGTATTGCAGGAAGTCTGTATCATCAAGAAAAAACTGCAGGTGGCTGGAAGCTGCCGATCAGCTGCCAGTCTGGATAGTAGCCATCAACTCAGCAAAGGCCTGCAGGCGAATCAGCCCAACCTGTTTCTCTGCTGCCCTTCAAGACAGGATGCTTTGTGAAAAGTGAAACGGGGCCCATGCACCGCTTCCGCAGAGCCCTGCTAGTATTTATCTGACCTTTTGTTTTCCTAAACAAATAACACCATTACAAATTGTAATATACCGAGCAATTGCCCACTCTAAATTGGGGCTGACCATGGAGAGCTGGGGAATAGGGTAGGTAATAAAGCAAAGGTGTACATGGTCGGGTGGTCCCTTGGTCTGACCACGGAATTACAAACAGCTGCCATTTGCAAAGCTGGTTGACTGTGCAAACACGTAAAAACAAACCGTCTGTTTATTTTTTTTTTTTTTATTGCAAATTAACATCCTAAAGAATGGTTGCTTACGCATTTGCTTGTTCTTGTTATAAAGCCTTAAATTTATTCTTCCGAGTTAGAACAAAAAAGCAACCCATCTTTTTTTGGGCACAACTTTCTTTGGCAATGAAGAGAAAACTAGGGAGGGGGGAGGCAGGCAGTGCCAATGGCTCTGTGTTAGTGCACCAAATAGTTATCGTTTTTTGTTTTTTTTTTTTGTCTCGGTTTCAGTTAGGGTTTTGGCGTGTCAACCACGCAGTTGCTTCAGTGCATGTTTTTGTACGAGGATTGCGGTTGAGGGAGCTGAACCGCGATCGCCGAGCATGCAGGCATATTCAGATCTATTTCTGAAGGCTTCACCCGTTTTTAAGCGTAAGCCAACACTTTGGCTGAAGCACTCGGACAGACTTGCAAGGTAGATTTCACCGTGGTCAATCTCCTAGAATTTAATTTGTCTCTCAGCTGACGAAGATAGGCAGTGTCGAATCAGGAAAAGCTGCGAACTTCATGATAGTAGATAAGCGCCGGAAAAATACCTAGACAAAAATTTGACGTGAACACTGGCGTACCGGCAACTAACATTTATTAAAAACAAAATTTCTTATATAGTAAGTGGTAAGGATGCAGATTTGTGGTAATGAACTGTCCTCTCATGTTGATATCTTTTCAGATATATCGGTGTTTAGAAGGGAGCTAAATTTTTATCTTTAATTCGTTTAATTCTTTAATGTTAGTCTGTTCTTTTTTACAAGTGGAAGACATTGTGTTAAGTCATGTACTACCATTTTATGTGCCACCACACTATGACCTAGTGGTCGTTCTGGGGCATGATTCAAATAAAACATTATTATTATTATAGCTGTGCAAAACGTCAGTCATGACTACAACTGGTCAACCCTCTATCAAAAAATTAATTCTTTTGCCGATAAGGTTATGGATGTGTCACTTGTACACCTGGTGCCTTTGGCTTTAATCTTAAACGCCTGGTGTAGCTCTCTAGATTCTTTATCTGGGTATCTGGCCAAAAATTTGGTGTCTTTAAACGACTGGGAGCAAAAGCAGCGTCTGCAGTGTGTGGCCAGATGTCGTGATGGAGATCGCTTGTGTGGCCACCTCGCGTTCGCGGGCGCAATCATTAATACGTAGGCCTGTCTGACCTGTGTACACAGAACCATATGACATTGTGATTCCGTACACAACTTTGGTTGTGCATTCTGTGAATTTTTTGCAGTGTTTAGTTTTGCATTTGTCTTTTCCAAGGGCCGCTGCTGCAGCGACAACACACATCAGCTGCTGCCCTTGTTTCCCGTCATTTAATGACACCAAATTTTTGGCCAGGTACCCAGATAAAGTGTCTAGAAAAAGCTACACGAGGTGTTTGAGATTATAGCCGAAGGCACGAGTTGTACAAGTGACACATCCATAACCTTATCAGCAAAAGAATATGAATTTCTTGATAGAGGTCTACATTGGTTGTAATCATGATTGACATTTTTCACAGCAATGTAACAGATTTTTTTTTTTTTTTTTCAATAATGTTAGTTGCGAGTGCGCCAGTGGCAACTTCTTGACCCTGTCTATTTTTTGGCGCTTGTCAATGATCATGAACCACCTGACCCAAATTGCCACATGAACGAATTTCATGAGTGCTGCCGCGTTTTGAGGTCAGTTATCTGTAAACTCTTCTGGTGCTGACAAACTATTGCGCGGGAGGAATATACAGAAATAGAAGCACGCACACTCCACGACGCGAAGTCGCATTCCATTTGGATCGCATTCAGTTATGGCTGGCCCTAGGGGGTCGCTGGCACACCACAGCTCAGAATATGTGTAGCGAGGATTGCGCTGCAGAACCCAGGGGTCCCGAGCTCCGTCCCCACCCCTGCTCACACACACCAGTGAGCTTGCTAGCCAACCGGCATACGGAAACAACTAGGAGTCCCGGTTCCCACTGTCCCATTTGTCATACACGTTGCACACCACTTGCTTGGTTTGTTTTAAGATTTCTTGGTTGCCAAACTTCATAAAAATCTTACATGTCAAACAAAGGGGCGAGCTCACAGCGTGTGCCTGCAATAAACCACACTGATGACGCCCAAAGATGCGCATGATAAAGATGCCATCTTAATTTTGCAGGGAGCTAGAAAACCTAGGGTGAATTTAAACCAAGAAAACACAAAATAGCTAAAAAGAAAATGCTCTAGGTTTGGCACATCCTGGCTAATGTTATGCTAACATTCTAAAGTCAAAGCTAAACAGAACAATTTTACATATATTTTAATTGGTTACGTTCCACCCATCAAATTATTATGGTTGAACTATATTCAGCTATGCAGTGAAATGGTGTCCTTTGGCTCTCTAGCTTTAGCTCCATTGCCACGGAACGTTGTCCCCAAGTATATCACTTTCTAGCTCTTTTCGACTGCAGCCATCCTATTCCTTTCCTGCTTTGCTGTTCTACTCGTTCTATCCCCATTCTGTCTGCCAGTCGTGGAGATAAACGCCCATGGCGACAGGGTGCCTGATGTCTCTTTCATGTACTTTTTTAACTTGCTTAAAATAGAGGAATAGGCATTAATATGTCCTTAGATGAGTTGATATGTTTCAAAAGTAGGGGTTGAGCGCTTACTCTGCCGCGGGTGCATGCTCGGTGTTTTTTGGTAGTTTTATGGTGTTGTGCGTTACTAGAATAAGTTGGGCTTCAGTATAGTTACCGCATATGTGTACAGTAATTCACGCAGTTGTTAATGGCCGTTAGTACCTAACTCAACCCTGTTCAGGCTGTCTATGAGCTGAAAATTGGTATTGTTGAGAAATTCGGCAATCGGAAAAGTCTCAAGATTTCCAGCCTAATCAGTATCGATCAGGGATATTCAGCCTTCCTTTGTCTGAATGTCAGCAAAAGACACGTGTGGTGTGGCACATGCACCTTCCTCCTACTCAGCAACTCGGCCGGCCTGCCAACGTAAATCTTTGCTGGAAACTAGAGTCTTGGTAGAATCCAGAGATGCAACTTCATCTCGAAATGTATTTACAAGGCAAACTTCTATACTCTCAACGAACTGCTGCTGCTTATGGCAGATTTGTGGAATGGCTTCGTAGTGCGAGAGTTTGTCTCTATAGATACCCTAGTTGCTCCTGAATAAACTTCTAGGAGATCTTTTCCGGGCTGTGAACATCATGACAGTTGAGGTAGTTTCTGCTGGAAAAGGGAGGGGGGCAGAGAGGGTATCCCTCAGCTTGACAGTCCATAGAAGCTTTGTCAGCCAGGATTTTAAATGTTGTGAGGACAATGACAGCTGTGTTAGCTCATATATTTTTTGCCAGAAGTTGTACAACTAACTGCCAGGATTGCAACATCCAACAGCATGACATGCCAGCTCCTGTGGTGTCATTTAATTTTGTCGCTTAGAGCCCACTTTTGGTACATGGGTTATATAGAACACTAAACGAACCAGTTGGAGGCGCATTCCAGGCACCATAACATAGCCTGTGCTGCTGAGATGTTCTTATTGCAGGTATAATTTCCGATTCTGTTTTTTTTTGTTTTTCAGTGGGAGCTCATGGAGGTGGCACGGTGCATGGAAGGACAGAGTGGCTGACAGTGAGCTGCCCAAGCAAGCTGCTGGCTCTTGTGACCGTCTCCGAAAGCCTCTGGATGGGCTAAATTGCAGACGTGACTGGACATTTATAAATGGTAAACACAATCTAGACTACCTTTGAATTATGCCTTGGTCTAACGGATGTAGCTTGGATGTCGTGTTTGGCTGCTAGAATGGAACTGGATAGTGTTAAGCGGCACATGTCACCAAGTAAGCACACGCTGGGACGCTTATCCAGAAACTCGGCTTCCCAGTCCACGAGCCACCAAAGACCCAGCCAAAGGGATCCCGAGTCATCCATGATTTCATGTTTCATACGTATATGATGGTTTTACTGCAACAGCTCATACTATTTGGCATTCTAAACTTTCCCATCACTAAGAATACATTTTTGTGGTGCCATCCGTGTTGGTTTTCAAAAGCTCTGATATCTGGGCCTTGTTCTGTTAGTTTCCATGCGAACTGTGAATCGCTTGCCAGGGATGCTTTTGCCACTGCAGGCCAATTTCCTTGGCAAGGCATTTAACTATTTCTGGTTTCATACTTGGCTTCAATTGATTGTTGAACCATTGACTTTCTCTTTCGACGCTGGCACTGCCACCACAATAGTCCCATCACATACACTGGCACTACTGCTTGTTACAAAAGGTACAGCCGTTTGCATCTATCTATCCATCCCTTAGATGGTTTTTTCTCCTATGCCATGGTGGCCCTTAAGGGGGGACATGGGTCTTTGGAGCCAAAAACTTCCTAAAACTGCATTCTTTTGAAAATGGCAATGGCTGTTGTTCTTCTGAATCTACCAGGCTTATAATTTCGTGGATGAATATTTAGCTATAAATCAGTTTATAATATCTATGTGGGCTGAATGCGCATTGAAGTTGACTCTAAAACATTGTTTTCACAAAACACAATTTTTTGACTCGTTAAAAATTTGCAGGAGGGATATCTTAGCATCTAGAGCAGATAGAAATATAACCGTTCCTGAAATGTGTAGTTGAATGTGTGAAGCATACAATGTTGAGAGCAGATTTTTTTAATACAAGTCTAGAAAATTTTCTAGTTGATCTTTTGCTTTATTACTTGTTAACCATGCATTGAGCAATGAACTTCAATATGTGGTAAAATCACTAATAATGAGTTTATCTTAAAAGTGCTTCCAACATTGTATTTTCTACACTTCGTAGTACCTAGCCATGTGTTAAAAAGAATATTTTGCTGAGCAGTTTTTTTTCTATTGTTTTTCTAAACAAACACAGGCAAGTTTTAATTATTTTGAAGACAATTCTACTGACTGAGAAAATGACCAGGTATATGAAATCAGCACAAAAAGCTGAACAAGCCTGTGCAGTTTCATTGGGTTTGGTCATAAAATAAGAAAAAAAGCCCCAAGACCAGTGTTTACCCTTAAGTTAATGTAGCTATCCACTTGCAGTGAAGTTCTTCACATCAAGTTAAAAGGAATCTTTCACATTCTTTTAGAAGATTCTTCACTTCAAGAGTAAAAGGAGTTTTTCACATGCCTTTAGAAGATTAGTCCCAATATAGGAATGTTGCTTGCCCCGACATCTCTAAACCACCTCTGTAGTGGTTTCTCGATGTCTTAACATGCCATGCGTCAGAATGTGTTTTGTCGCGCTTTTATGTCACACCGTTTCTTGAGTAGTTTACAAAGATCTTGTGGGCTCCAGTGACACAAAACTTTTTGTCTCCTTCTCCACATGCCTTATTATTTCAAGTTTTGTTGCAAATGTCAACTTTGCCCTCTAGACATTCACAGTCATAACAACTCTCACAGAATTCAGTGGTTATTGTACTCTTTTTACTGGTTTCCTTTTTGAGCAAAATGTGCGAGTGCCAAAAGCACAATCTCGGAGGAAGGGATCAAGAAGAAAGAAGGTGGAACCCGCGCACGGTGTGGTTGTGGTGGAACGCTAAGCAAGGCATCGGCGCTATGGCCGGTGGAACGGCAAGCAAGGCTCCGTGGGTTTGGGTGGTCAAACCTTGAGCAAGGCTTCGTCAAGACTGTTGGTGGGCCCCGAGCAACTCTTAGACAATGTGCCTGTGCTTGTGAGTGAGCACTGTGTGGCGCTGTAAGCACCCAAGCCACCACCGACATCTTGGGACCATGATTGGACTCTCCTCCTCCTCCAAATGTATGGCATCTTTGATTTGGCTTCTGTTCCTTTTGTTATGCTTTCAAAGCTTTTGTGTTTTTCCTTCTGCGGTTATGAAGAGTGGAACGCTTGCAAGATATGTTCTATTCCTTTATTTATTCCTTTTTTTCTTACGACTGTGTGTGCGTCCTGTGCACCTTTTCTTTACTTTTGAATTTTTTTACTATTAAATAGTGTTCCGTAACGCCAGGCTCGACTCACTCTCAATTCCTACCGCCTCTCAGGAAGTCCATCGCCCAGGTGTGGCCTTAGCACCTGGACAGCGGTCCAATTCAAATTACAAGTTTGTTTTTATGGGATCTTTTCCAACCGAACCTGTGACTAACTTGTGACAGGTTCAAGTCCTGTAGTGGATGCCAGTTTGTCACAGGTTCGGTTGGAAAAGATGCCATAAACAAACCAACTTGTAATCTGAATTGGACCGCTGTCCAGGTGCTAGGGCCACACCTAGGTGATGGACTTCCTTAGAGGCGGTAGGAATTGAGAGTGACTTGTACCTGGCATTTCGAAACACTATTTATTAGTAATGAAATTCAAAATTAAAGAAAAGGTGCACAGGACGCACAAACGGTCGTAAAAAAATGAAAATAATAAAGGAAAAGAACATATCTTGCAAGCCTTCTGCTCTTCGTAACAGGGGCAAGAAAATCACAAAAGCTTTGAAAGCGTAACAAAGAGGGAACAGAAGCCAAATCAAAGACGCTATACATTTCGTATGAGGAAAGTCGAATCATGGTCCCAAGATGTCGGTGGTGGTCCCAGTCCCTTGCGGCATCAGTCGGAGTCGAGAACTTGTGGTGGCTTGGGTGCTTATAGTGCCGAACAGCGCTCGCTCACAAGCACATGCACATCGTCGAAGTTTTCTCAGGGCCCACCAACCATCTTGACAAAGCCTTGTTCGGGGTTCGACCTCCCACACCACTGAAGCCTTGCTTGTTTTTCCAACCACTGAAGCCTAGCTCTAGGCAGCTTCCGCCTTCCTTCTTTTTTTCTTTTTCTTCTCTTCCGAGCTCGTGTTTTCGGCACTTGTGCATCTTACTCAAAACGGAATCCAACGAAGAAAAAAATCTTTCAATTCTGTGACAGCAACATGTAGGCCTATTTGTTGGTTGATTCTAATGTCAAATATCCATGATTGTCCACATTGGATATCATTTGCCTGCGGTGTGTTCTGCAGCCACAAACATCTGCCATGCCACCGTTACGCATTAGTGTTCAGTGGAGAAACCTGCTACGTGGCTTCAGAGCATGCAGTCATTAATTTCAACACTAGGGAATATGACAGTGATGTCTCATGCAAATGGACACCTCCGTTCCTACCCAAAAGCGTCCATAATGTGAGCTGTGCATAATAACAGGACTAAATGCAGTTATTTACCCGGTTGGTCCCCGAAAACGTTTTTTATATAGCAGAGTATCCATATTATTGAGACATGCCCGAGTCCTACTAGAGCGACAAAGAGAAACACCTGACACTGATATGCCTCAAGACTGGATAATACGCCAAAAAACACAGACGAAATGAAGGAAGATCTTGGCAGGACACGTCTTAACTTTTATCTGAATAGTTTACTTTGGTAAAAATATATATCTACTGATAGGAAGTAACACATGCTGTGTGAACACTGTAAACCTGATTCGCATGGTGTGATTTTACTTGCGAGTTTGCTGTTCTGACGTCACTCATGCAGCGAAATATAGGCATGGGGGAAGCTGCAGTGCCTGACGTCACAGGTGTAAATTTGCAAGCGAAATTGCGCCATGTGAAGTGGGCTGATGCGTCGTATGAACGCACTCCCCCAGAAACGAGCATCATTGGCTCTGCAGACCGTGGAATTCTTTGTCATGTATTAGTAATGAGGGTGGGCTCACATGAGTTGTTATTCTAGGATTTCATCAAGAAGGCATTGTGAATTTTCCTCTTTGCTTTTGTCTTGTAGCAGCCCATGCCATTAGTCTTTTTCTAAGTTGGACTTGCACTCACAATGGACACAGTGAATTGCTAGGTGACCTTCTGGATAAATACCAGGGTAACAACTCTTGTCTGAGGTGCACCCTTAGTGTCATTGTCTGACAGAATTTCACTCTCTGTGGAACTAGTGGCACCGGTTTCTGAGGAAGTGCATTTTGACCTTACAGTGTTCTGCCAGCAGATGTCAGTTTTTATCTGTATAGATGCTTTTAGGGAGTCAGTTACTCGAGCTGCTACCAGTCGGCGCGCTTAACGGGCTGCCATAGCTGACCTTCATTTTGTCGCCGTTGCTTCGCATTGTGTGCTGCACCGGTCACCACCAGAGCTTTGTTTTCGTGTTCTTTTACGTTCCGCGTTGAAGTCGAGTGTTTTCTTTAGGTCTTTTTGGTATTTCAGGCTTTCATTTATTCATTTGATACCTATGTTTCAATATAGATGTATTTTCTTATTTATAGAATGGAATCGGACAGTGAATGGATCACGATACAAGATCATGGCCTAGGCTTCAGAGAACATGTAAGTTCATCACATTCTTTTGTTTTTGTCGCTAATAAAGGGCAGTCAACACCATTGCGACATATGAAAATATCAACTGACGCAGTGAGGCCATCTCCAGATGCCCGTCGTTGGTTTGGCACGCAAAACCCCCAAATTTTCGGCAGTGAGGCATCGCAGTCGTGCTTCTCGGTGCATGTGCGCGCTTTTAGACATTGTTTCCAAAGATAAAAGCCGGACCGCATGTAAGCGCTTTAGCAAGCAAGACGAGAGACAACAACGAGGCAGCAACGAAAGTTTCTCACTGCCACCCATCGCGGCGCTCGGCTTTTGGATTTCTAGAAAACCGCATGAAAGCGATTTGGGGAGCAACGAGACAAGCGACTCGCTTCGCTTTCGCTCGATCAGTCGCGCGACAAGGCAAACCGCACGCAAGCGACCAAAACGATGAGCGACGTTTTCTAGAAATCCAAAAACCGAGCGATGCAACGGGCGACAGCGAGAAATCTTCGTCGCTGACTCTCATCGTTGTCGCCGTTGCTCGTCTCGCCGCTCGCTTGAGCACTTACATGCGGTTCGGCTTTTACTTACAGAAACAATGTCTAAAGTTCGCACATGCAGCAAGAAGCACGACTGCGATAGCCTTACAGCGTCAGTTGAAATTTTTATGTGTCGCAATGGTGTTGACTGCCCTTATTAGCGATAAAAACAAAATGTGATGAACTTAATGGTCTCTGAAGCCTAGGCCATAATCTTGTATCGTTGATCCATTCGCTGTCCGATTCCATTCCATAAATAAGAAAATATAAGAGCGATGTTCAAATGTCGATATCAAATGATTAAATGAAAGCCCGAAATATCGAAAGGACCTAAAGCAAACACACGATTTCAACGCAGAACGTAAAAGAACTCGAGAACAAAGCTCCGGTGGTGGCCGGTGCAGCACACAACGCGGAGCAACTGCGAGAAACTGAAGGTCGGCTGTGGCGGCAGGGTCACGTGACGTCAAGGTGGCGGCGGCGCACCCATGAAATGTTGCCTGAAAGGGTCTATATGTATTTCTGTTTTTTTATACGAACCATTCAGTTGAAGGTTATGCAGTGTTCTGTCCAGATCTTCCTTTGTTGTGTCTGTGTTTTTTTGGCATATTATTCAGTGATGAATAGCCAACTTGCCATCTTAAAGGGACACTGACACCCCCCAAAAATTTTTTTTAATTTTTTGCCAGGCGCTTCATTATGGTGTCGGAGGACTACCCAATTAATATTTTGCAACAGAGTAGCGTACTTTTTTAATAAAGCCAAAAGACGCAACTGCTCGAAACCGAAACCGAAACCCGACAGAGGTCGGAGAAGTGGAGAGAAGAGAGTGAGTGGCGGAAGTCACGTGGCTACACCCGACCGTGCGTTTTTTTTTTTTTTTTTTTTTTCCTCTCCGTAGCAGACGACACGACATGCGGCGTGCGATGCGGCGTGCGGGAACTGCTCGCCGTGCGATTTTGTTGCAGTTATGTTTGTTCCGCTTGTTGTTCTGTACTCCAAGATGAGTTGTTTTGTACATTGAGGAGTTGGAGATGAGTAGTGAGTGCCCGTGGTGAATTTCCATGATCGGCTCCGAAAAGAATACACCCAAGATGTTGCGTGAAGAGCTGGCTCACATGTCCTGCGTCCGAAAAAAAGTGGCTTTGTGCGACAGAGTTTCCGAAAGATCAACGGGATCGGGACCAATGGCTGGCTGCAATTCCTGTAGAACATATACGGGCACCTCGGAAAGCGGACGCTACCTGATTTATATGCTCCTTGCATTTTGTGGAAAGTGATTACATTGAGTTCGCAGGTGTCAAAACGGAAATCCCATACCATTTAATTCAGTGAAGTATCGTCCACAACATTTGTTTGTTATTTTTTTGTTTTTTTCTTCAGTGATGATTGTAAACAAAAAAAAGAAAAAGATATGTAAACATCACAAAATGTTTGAAAAAAAAAAAAGTTTCACGGGGGATCGAACTCGGTCTACCGCGTGTTAACCGGACGTCTTTCCCACTGAGCTACTGCCGCATTTCTCTTGTGGGGTATCTCTTTCCTTGGTAATACTTCAGCCGGTAAACTGTAAGTTGGAAAGTTTGCTGTCGATTTTTCTCTAGCAAAAGCACTCCCGGGTTGAAGTCGGGAAGCACCACGCTTTGGGGACATTCGCACCTAGTGAAGAAATCGTACGCGTGCATATTCAACTCGAAGTAGACACGTCGTGCTTGACGTTTGCGCGAGCGATGTCTTCAGCCACGAGAAGGGAGCGACGGCTCGGCGACGTCTTCGTGCAAATCGGCTTGATGGCCGGGCGTGTCGTACGGGATGAATACCAATTCTTTTGATCAGTCCCAAATTTCTCTTTTAACGGTAAACAGAATTCGCCGGTACCGCGAACGACAGTTCTGAAATAGAGGTCCCACGCCCGTCGTCCGCTGCCATCGTCGTCCCCGCGAGTCCCACGATACGCGAAACGACGAACGCACAGAATGCTTCCGGTTGTCTGTGGAACTTTTTTTTTAATCAACGTATTTACAGCTTTTTAGAAGCCACAAAAAATGGGTTTCATATTTTTTTCTATTTTTAATATTGAGTGTGTGCCTTCAGTGACCCACGACTTGGATTAAATTTGGTGGTCGCATCGATACCTTAGAAAACGGCCCGTGACCGCGAAAAAGAGAGTGAGCGAGACTCGAACCGGCCAGTTCTTGATCGGCGGTTTTCGGGCGGAAAGAAACCGAATTTCGAGCCGCAAATTCTGTTCTGGGTAGTTGAGCTCTCATATGTCACGTACAACTAAAAACCTCGGCGAGCATAAATACCCTGTCAGTGTCCCTTTAAGCCCCAAGACCATGCAGCATGCATACCAAGATATCTTTTGGCAGGTTTGCAATAACTTGTGCTTTTTTCATGAGCCTCGAAAAATGGGAAGCCTGCCAAAGGTATCTTCGTGTGCATGCTGAATGTATTTAAGTCGTGTCGGGGTCGGTTGTTGTTCCTCTTGGTTGCTTTAAAGGGAAGATGGGGCACTTCTACATTTGAGAAAAAACGCTTGAATTGCATTCATTTGGCCTTTAGAATAACAGATATCAAAATTATATTTCAATGCGACGCGCCGGAGAGCTACAAGAGCAATTTCAAAATAGGGCTGAAGCCCCGCCCCCCTAGCCTTGGGCAGCCAAAAGAGCCGTCGATGACGTCATGGACAGCGACTGTCTTTCGCGTTTTTCTCGCGTTTAACGATACTTACGCAGCAAATGGTTTGGGTATTCGGGTTCACGGGGTAAAAATACACTAGAATTCACTTCTACCTCATTTTTTCCAAGAAGCTCCGTAGCTTCCCTTTAATAGGACTCTCATCCTATTTTACATTGAAAGTTTATAATACAATTTCACAAGAATATTGCTCACATTCATTGTGTTTATTGATTCAATATAATCAAGTCAGACTGAATGTTTTTCTGATCTGATTTTCTTTTGTGTCGTTTTAATTACTAGGGAATTTGGTTTTTTGTGGGTTTATAGCTTCAGGGCTGTCAGTGGAAGTTGAGACCACTTTATATTGCAACCTTAGAGGTAGCAAGGTGTAAAGTTGGGCGAGTTGATTGGTGGTCATATTGAATGGGTTAAAACAGCGCAAAAAAGATGGACCAGTAAAAGTAAAGACAGCGCTGTGTTTGTGATTAAACATGAGGAAGACGCATAAAAAGGGGGGACGGACAACTTCGTTGTCCGTCTGTCCCCCCCTTTCTCTGTGTCTTCCTCATGTTTAGTTACTGTTACCAACATGCTCGTTTTGTACGTAACTGTGTCTGTGTTTCCTTTTACTGGTCCTTCGTCTTTTTAGAGGTAGGTAACATAAATACCAAAAAGTACTTCTATGCATTTAATGAAAAGCAGATAGAAAACATTGTCTTTACAGTGAAGTTGTACTTATGGCTTGGTTTTACTATCAAGAGAATCAAGAAAAATTCCCTTGCGGCAATTCAAAGTCTGCTTTCAAACGATCTGAGCAACCTTCCACAGTACTGTATGTTATATGTGGTGTTTACATTGAGGTGCTCTAACTGGCTTTTATTTTGCATTTACTGACAGTAGTATTCTACAAATGGAGGGAAATCATGTTTGTCACTGTCAAGTTCTGTAGTTTCTGCGTTATGTATTCTCCTGCAGTATGAAAGACCCAGTGGGAGCGCCTGGCCGAGGCAGTGACTGGTGTGCTCTGGGAGATCCCAACCTACCCAAGGGGGAACTCACTTAGTGCTCTGCTAAAGTGCAATGCACACTTATCAGTTTTTGGGTTCACAGTGGAGAGCAGTTCATTCACATTATGTCACAGCCACTAATTCTGAAATGGCTGTCCGAGAGAAACTGGCCCGAGTCAAGGCAATTATTTTCACTTCTAAAGTGCATGGTCCATGCCATCCTTCTGATTAATAAATCCACTCATCAAGACATTTTATTTTTCAAATATGAGACTCGGGTGCAACATTAATATTTGCGCCTGTTTTCAAATTTTACACCACAAACAACTGATAACAAAAACAATAATGAGCATGCTTACTTCGAGCCTCCATGATCATATCTGTGGGCGCAATGCCGATAAAGCACGCTCTTAGTCTAAACCTAAACCAAAAACTGTCCGCAAGTTCAGGACCAGTTCAGCACCGAGTGAGCGTCCTTTCCTCGAGGCAGAACAGAATCTCGTGGAGCGCACATAGCGCCCCCGACCACGGTCATCTCGGCCACGCGCTTTTAGTACGTCTTTTATATTGAAGGAGACTGAAGATACCACCAAGACCTTTTGGGTGGCCTTTCTGCTGTTATAATTTAATTAGGAGCATGATTTATACTTCATGTAAAACATATTTACTAAACATGCATCACTGGTTATCTTGTTCCTTCTCCAGGTGCTGCTATCCAGCTCTACGTCACAGCCATGAGGTGGCCATGGGGTGAACTATGTACAACTGCTGTCATTAGTACTCGAATCGGCAGAGCCACCTACTAGCTGTGAAGCCCAGTTGCCAGGCAGCAGATACTCGACCAGCAACCAGCCTTTGTCGCTCTAGTGGGACACGAGAGCGACAAACAGAAACAAACGACAGCTACAAGCCTCCAACCCATTCAGCATGCCCGTGGTGGTACTTTTGGCAGGCGGCGTTTATTCGTTCGGTGCTCGTGAAATAAGCATGAGTGATTCTAAGCCTGCCAAAGATACCCTCGCGTGCATGATGCTTCTGTTTAAGCATAGCCTCCTTTATTCTACAAAGCCTGTCAAATCGGGAAAGACTCAGGTTTGAGACTTGTCGTCATTTGTTTCTGTTTGTCGCTGTAGTGGAACTCGGGCATAAGCTAGCACCATGTACTGAACATGAAATAAAAAACCACTGTATCAAACTTGACTTGATTTTGCAGCTTCATTTGCATGCCAACCGCACAATAAATACAGCAGCTCGTGCATGTTTTCAACTTTCATTTTATTGTTTAAGTATTCTGAGAAAATTACTTTAGCAGCTCCATTAATCGTGGGTCACTAAATCCGGAACAAGGTAGCAACCAGTTTTTTTCTGCACACAGCACCAAAAATTGGAGATGTTTGACTATATCATATGCCACAAAAAACATCCTTTGAATGACAAGATAGACTTCCTTGGGAGAAGTCTGTAAATTCCCCGTATAGCCAAGATTGAATGACCAGAGAACTCCCACCCTGGCCCACTCTGCATTTACACCGTTTTGCCAAGCTTGACTGACCACTGAACTGCCAGTGTGGCCCAGGATGCATTTAGACCGTTTTGCCAAGCTTGGCTGACCACTGAACTGCCAGCCTGGCCCAGGCTTGTTTTACACCGTTTAGCCAAGCTTGGCTGTACAAGGAACCCCCACTGAACTGCCGGGCCGGCTAGCCAGGCTGGGGCTAGCTTGCCCCTTGGAGCAAAACGGTGCTTGGGCCAGGGAAACTTTCCCCGGCTGCCCGAGCAGGCTCAAGCTTGAGCCGGTGAATTGTGCTGCTTGGGCCTAGGCCCATCCCCCCCTTTTTTTATCTATTTCAGTCGACAGGGGGGTGGGCTCAGGATATTACACACGCTCGTCTTTCGCCGACAAGGAACAGACGCCGACCAATTGTTTTGACTCGACAAGTAGCGCGCGAGATGAATCCAGGAAATACACCAAGAAATCTGCTTCCTAGGTGTATTTCCCGAGGCATTCTCCGCCAATTCCCCTGGGAAACCTCCCCGAGGTCTTTCGGATGTGCCAAAAGACGTCCAAAACTCACCGACTACGGAAGGCTCTCTCCAGCTGCGGTAGTGTCATGGCCTGGTTCGGCGCTTCCCGCAAGACTGCCACAACGTCCCTGGCCGCCAAGTGCAGGGCCGAAAGCCGCACTCGGCTTGCCTGCCGATCCAGTCGCACCACCTGGCAACATTGATGGACCTCAGTCTTGAAGAATCCAACAAGTACTTCAACTAAAGTACAAGTGAACGTACACCGGGAACAATGTACTTCAAGTACAGTGGGTCAGCACACAGCCCGAATCCCCAGCCATGCCTGTTTCCCTCTGGTTGAGCATCGTACCACCGTGCAGTCTTGTACCACTACTACGTTGTGCATGTCAAAGGCTAGCAGTCGCTAAATTGCTCACCTACAGCTGAGAAACAAATCGCCCGTTCAGGCTGACCAACTTCAGGCCGTAGAAACATACATACTACACAATTTTCAAAGTACTATAAATACAATGTACAGTAATCCCTCGTTATAACTAAGTCAACGGTATAGCAAAAGAATTTGATATAAGCAGCGACTTGATACAAGCGATAGGGCCAAAAAGACAGCGTCAGCAGCCTTCTAGGTTGCCGGGAACACTGAGGAACACTCTGACCGAATATTGAATCAAATAAACCTTGGTTATGAACAACAAGCAGCAGCTTCACCGAGTAAAAAAAATTATTAAACTGAACCCCCCCAAAATCATTTGTTTCCTTATTTGCCAGGCTATTCAATGTGGTGTAAGAACACTACCCCATTAAGATTTTGCTACAGAGTCACGTATATTTTTAATAAAGCCAAGAAACCCAACTGCTTGAAACCAAAACCTGCGCACGGGAGAAATATAGAGGAGGAAAGAATGCCAGAAGTCACATAGCTACCGTATTTACACAAATGTAGGTCGACCCATTTTTCAACTGTTGGAAATCTGAACTGGGGGGGTCGACTTACAACAGAACCAAAGCATTCTACCGCTGACCTAAACGAGACAATCGCTGTATCAAGAACACCTCGGCTTGTTAAGACTTCAGTCGGCTGTACCTGTAGCATCGCGATATTCTGTGCACTCACTTGACAAATTCTTTTATTCTTTTCATTTGCACGAACGAGTATCATTGATCGTGATTCGAAAATTAACCCGAACGTACGACAGTGAACAGCGCACGGCATGCCCGACTCCCGGGGGTGGCGACACTTCTTGTAACAGCCACTCCAGAGGCCGCTGGAACAGCCTTACGGCTCGCTCCACGTTGGCTTATTTTCGCAGTTTTTCGCCCGATTCACGGTCGCCAATGTTTTGAGGGAGTGTCGAGATAATGCAGGAGCGCTAACTACGTTGTTTTTTGTTTGTTTTTTATTGACACGCGTGATCTGGGCAGCTTAGGTTTTCGGTAGAGGTGTGCGAATACTCGAATATACAAATTCGAATCGAACAGCAAGTACCCGAATAATTCGATTCACCAATCGAATTCCTACTACAGTATAGACCACTTACAACGTAACCACTTATAGTGCAGGACCGGGTATAACACAGCTTTTTTAAACCACCGGTTCGCCTCCCACAGAACTCCATGTAATTACATACCGCTTAAAATGCAGGTGCACGAAGGGAAATACCGGTTATAGTGCGGTTTCTGGAACAGCTCGCCGACTGAACAACGCAGCGAGCACGCTTCCCTGTGCAACACTAGATAACGGCGTGAGCCGCAAGCGGCACTCGCGGGGCAAGGAGGTTGCTCAAAGAAGCGTGGAGAAGCGAAGAGAGAGAGGCTTCAGTTGCCATAGCAACGAAGGGACGCACGCACGTGTCGTTCACGTGCGTGCATCCCTCCGCTGCGTTGGAAAACAACCCCAACAACAGACCAATCGCAGGTCGTGAAGTGTTCGCGTGCGTTGCATGCCGGTCGCGGGCCGGCTACTTCTATCCGCAAACATGGCGTCGGTTGTGATCGTCGACGCAGACGGCGTGGTGGAAGCTCATCGTTCCACGTAAAAGCGCTATCCTTGACTGCGAATTTTCGTTGTGTGTCGCTATGATAACCCAGCGCGTACTAGAAGGGAAGATCCACCTACTCGTGCGGCGATGTTGTGGCGGCGCTCTCAAGACGGCAGAAACGCCCGTGTCGTCGTGTTTGTTTACTTCGACTACAGTGGTGCTTTCTAAGCGTTTGTGTTTTCGAACATCGCCTGGATTTCTTATTTGGAGCATTTCATGCCTGTGCTCAAGTTGAAGGTATTACTGGCACGTACTGTATAAAGGATGCGAATTTTCACGCGTTTTCATCGCCGGAGAAAAGTGATTAGGGCTAGCAATTCTAAACGTTCGCAACGTCCGTCCGCAACCCGCGACGCCGTTAAAAGGCTGCGCCAGGCAAAAGTCGCTCATTTCTTTCAAAATGTGCGACACACTTGAGAGAGAAGTGTACTAGTCTGGTGAAATAAAGACTTTCCTTAAACTAAGCTTTATTTTTCATCTAACATAAAATAAATTCTTTTACAAAGGTAAGTTGTCTGATGGCATGTATTTTGACCTGAAAAATTGATGTTTTGGTTATAGCGCGGTACCGCTTATAGTGCGGATTTTCGCGACTCCCGCGACATACGTTATATGTGGTCTACACTGTATTCGGTTACTCGAATATTCAATCTATTCGGCCAAAGACGCACCGACAACGCGGAGCAGACGAAAGAGCCGTTTTTCCTCCCGACGTTAGCGCCATGATGCTCGACAGACCATGCAAGAGCCACCTATTGGTCCTACCATTCCAGAAAAATCTAACGCATAGGTTAGAAAAAGAAAAGTAACAAACGCCACAAACTTTATAGCACACAGATGTACTCATGAAAGTGACGCAATCTAATCTTCAATCACTACCGAAACGTCCCGCTTGCGCCACTTCCAGGGACGAATGGTTGGGAGGCCGGAATTCCGCACCATGCCCAATTCTTTTCACGAGTAAAGCCCCTCGTTTTAAACTGAAGCGGCGATGTAGAACACACTCGCGACACTCACAAAAATCGGCGACTGCAAGATCACATATAGAAACCATGTTAACAACGCCGATGAAACCAGCCGAGTTGTGGTCGTCGTCTTTCTTTTGGAACCGCATGCTGCAAAATCAGATTTGGAACGAAACGGAACGGAAAAATAGTGTGCCTAGATTTGAGAGGGTTTCCACCTGTTCGACAGCCGCGTTTGAATTACGAACTGCGAGAAGGTGACGAAAAGACGAAAGCGTCGATCGGACAGACGTCGTCGCTCTTCCGTTTGCTCGCCTTCTTTCCACGTAACAAACAATACATGCACACTTACGACCAATCTGCGCAGAAGCCGTCTTCGTCATTTCAGTTTCGCTTGTTCCCTTTTTTAAATCTAGGCTCTCTAAAACAGGACAGATGGACAAAGGAATGGATGCATAGCGGTAGTTGGACGGTGACTTGCGCCACCTAACCACATATTTTTTCTTATTTCATATTATATTGTACGAGTCTGCTCAGATTTAACAGCAATCTGTTTATTTATATAAAATGAAATCCCGGGTGTCCTTTTTCTTCTTTAAAATTGAGACCAAATATTGCAAAATGCCCATTTTCTGAGATCAGTGATGTGATTGGCCTAAGCCGTTTTGGAGCACCTTTCGGAGCAGCCAAAACGGTGTTTTGGAGCAGCAAAAGTGGTCTTTGGAGCAGCAAAAGTGGCTTTTACAGCAGCCATGTATCGGGTCCAGCAGTCTTCTGCCTGCGCATTGTTTAGTTTCTGCTCCAGAGTGGTCTGGTGTTGGTGCTTCTGCTTCGTGCCTTGTTTGGATTGTGGGCTGCCGAGGGGCTCGCACGGAAGAAAAGGGAACTACCAGACAAGCAGGTGCCCTGCTGCTGCATACCTGCGTAGTCGCCAAGTGGATTGTAAGCGGAAGGACCTAAGCAGTGAGGATGAGTGCTGTCAAAACATAAGCAGATATTTCTTCCACTTCCATTGACTTTTCACTTCTGCTATGCCCCCGAGTGCGAGAAACTGACGCGGCCTCGGCTCGCGTTATAATAGGGTGATTTCAGATAAGATCGGCCAAAGGGTGGCTGGTCGACATTTTTAAATCAACTGATGTTTTTATATGTTATTGTCTAGTGTCTGGTATAAACAAATCCACACTTAGTTTTGACCAGAAAAAAAATTTGGAGACAAGAAAAATCGTAAGGCAGGGAGAGGTGGACAGTTGCAATAACGCGCACTGATGGAGGGGGCAAGTTTGAAAGTGAATAATTAAAACAATCAAATTAGGAGAATTTTAAAACTTTTTACAAACAAACTATGGGTACAACTTGCTTGTAATATAAAGTAATAATATTTATTAAAATTTTATTTAGTTTTCTAAAAATTGCCAAACATGCCTGCTCGAACGACAAATGGCAAACTTTGGAAATCTGTATCTCATGAAATAATTTAATCATTATTACATAACTTGCAGACATTATTTTACTAATATATGGCTATTATTGAAAAAATAAATAAGGTATCTGAGTGACACAATAGTTACAATATATTTAGGCAAACATGGGAAAAAAATCAAACAAAGAAAAATTCCTATGCAAATAAAAAAAAAACACCACCTTCGATTTTTTTAAAATTTGGGTACCCTGTTATACTCTATTTCGGCATTCATTTCTATTAAAAACATGTTGCATCATTGCACTGAGAAAGAAGAAACAACTCCCCAAAGTAGGGTCCTTTTTCAAAGCCTACACTTAGCAGTGTCCTATACAAGAAGTGACTCTGAGTTCCAGTTTCATGAAACTTGCACAAATCTTTTATATACATTTATTCAGATGAGGTCATTGATAAAAAGAGTGATCGGTCACACAGTAAAAGGGAGGAGAAACTATATATAGCATTTTACATAAGCGTACAAAGTGGTATCATATTAGAGACTAATGATTTGAGAAAAGATGATGCAGTGTGAAGTTGTACCTTCCGGTATATTTTACATCTAGAGTAAAATAAATAGCTTTACTTCCACACACAAAAACAAAGATATAATAGTAAGATATTTAGGTTGGCTGTGTATTTACGATTACAAACAATTTCAGGTGACGGATGCCATAGTGCCTAACTGGAGCAGCTTCGATGCTCTCGGTGTATGAATGAATCGTGGCAAGCCGATATATTTTATCCTGCTCGAGGATAACATTTTGGGATTTTTTTTATAGTGATCAGATAAAAATTATTAGTAACCACCAACAAAAACAGTAGGTTAAATACCCCGTGAAGAAAAATGCGATAAATAAGATGTCCCTGCATTCAAAATGAGCAGTCCTTGGGAAATCAAATTCGGCACTTTACGCTAAGGTTTTCCTCGCTGTACCCATTTAATAAAGTTGCTTCCAAGCAGATCCGACTATCCGTGCTACATATACGTCACAGGTCCCTTCTGTTGACGACTTGCTGAGCCGCCACGCGTGCCAAGACTGAATGCCAGGGAAGGCGCGCACCGTCAGCCACTCTTCTTTTTTTTGTTCACGATACCGAACAACCTCATTTTCGTCCAGATATACAAGATGCACGCCTTTCAGTTTCTTTCATAAAACGCTCACCATTGTCCTGGCCGCCTGAATTGCGCTTACTGAACGTTCTCTCAGGTTGTTCAGCGTGGCCTGGTGCTTCACGAGTCCGCCAACTCCGTCACATGCATTTTTCCCATGTCCAGATGCAGAAAATAACCACTGGGCTTGTGGGCAATCGTCCTTTGCAAATTGGTGAAGCTGGTAGCGATTCTTGAAATGACTGGCGGCGCCGTCACTTACGTACGTCACGTACGAGTATACCGCAACGTTGTCTTCAACCCACTCCTTCACTTTTTCTAGAGCCAAGCAAGCGTGAGCGGCGTCGTGCACAGGTCCTCACTGATGATGGCAAAGCTGTTTGTAGATTTTCTTGCGTCACTACACATGTAAATATCGAAACTTGTTTTTTTTTTCCAGTGATATGCTTGCACTTCGTCAGGAAGCACGATGGTCCAGTTTTCAGCAAAGTCAAAATGAAAGACAATGCTCCCGCGTTGCATGCACTGTTTTTCATCATAGATCGCTTTACCTTGCGTTTGCCGGATATGGTTGTGAAGTACCCAACTTCCAACCGTCACTTGGATGACTTTTAGGAAAGTCTCAGGTTCCAAAGTTTTTTTCACAAGGTCGCCGGACTCCCATGTTGCAAGCACAATCTCTTCATCCTCCGGGATATCAAGTTCCTGGAGTGTAAGAAACTGGCCTTTTGGGCAGTGATCACAGTCTCCTTGAAGGCACAGTTCTGTTGCTGGGTCGCACAGAAATGCCGAGTTCATTTCACCAGTGTTGAATGTTGAGCCTGTAACGTTCTCTAGAGCGGCAATACAAAGATAATAATTGGCGCAGCGCACACAAACGCACACTTCCTGGTGTGGAATACATTGGACCCATCTAGGGCGCAACGAATAAAATTTCGTTAGCCCAACGCCGGAATCGGGATGCTTGTCTTTGTATATACGGAAGGCCTCTTGCATTGAGCGTGTCATGAAGCACTTTGGCACGAACGTTTTCTCTCCGTTGAGCATGACAGAGATGACGTCCTTCTGGTTGGGACTTTGGCGCGAACATTGTAGCTCGTCTTTCGTGAAGTACTCTAGGGCAGCAGACAGGTTCTCAGGGCTCACCTTGCACCTCGTGTAAGGATCCGGCTCATACCACACGCCATGCTTTTCCTTGAGTTTTCGGGATTTACTGATGAGGTTCATTGAGGCCTGTGGAATCATCTTTTGAACCTCATTCTTCGTCAGTGTTGACGGCAGGAGTGTAAGCAGTTGACAACGTTCCCGGAGAGAGGTGGCGGTTTCAAAGGCCTGCCGAAAGTTGTCCACCCACTCAGTGCATGTGGAGCATGTTGGTTCGGACGACCCCGATGGTGCGTCCCTGTCGTACGCAATACGTAGCATTGAGCGTATATTCTTGACAGCAACCTGCTCCAGTTCTGTCTGCTTTCTCTTGACATAGGCAGGCCTGTCCCGACTTCTTATGACGCTTGGTTGTCTCAGCGGCGACACATCTGTAGGTAGTATGCTGCGATTTAGATCCTCAATTGCTTCTTCAGCTGGCACAAATACGTCAGGGCACTGCTCTGAGCTTCGCATCGAGATCTCCTTAGTGATGTGCATGAAGCAATGGTAGCACAGGTAGTCCGTCGCACTCACTTTGGTGGAACAGTCAGGCGGAAGAATTTGCTTCAACGAGTTTAGGTCCAACTCGCCAACACTTCGAAAATTCCGCTGCTTTGGTATAGTCTTTTTGTGTTTGCAAAAGTAATCTGCACAAAACACTCGTTCGGAGCTCCAGGACGTCTTCATAATGTATACATAAATAATAGAAATTAAACCCCAACTGATGGCATATAATTGCCAAGTGAAAGAACTACTGGGTGCACAACTGACAAGTCCGAGGCTGAGGAGCTCACTCACTGCAAACGTACATTTGAAAAGAGAGGTCACAACTGAGGCTGTCGGCAAAGCTTGATCCACGTCAAAGGAAGAAAGAGGGAAAGTCTCCAGACAAAAATTGTGGTCAGCGGCCTTCGAAAAAGACTTTCCGGAATCGCACTGTCGTCCCTCCACGCGCTGATATGAAAGCACCCGAGCTTCTACCACGTGGTTCATGACAGCCTGAGCCATGTCGGCGACCGGTTCGCGAGGGGTTGGCGGTGGGGTTACGTTGATGGTCACTCGGATTAGCCCTTGCTGTACTGAGCTACCGCCTGCAGTGCCTTATCGCCGGCTGGTGTCAACAACGAGAACACACACACCCTGTCTACACCAAAACTACAAGCGTTCACCGCACACGCGTCGCCGCCGCTTTTAAGCTTTTGTGAAATTGCTTTCTTTCGCCGCGGAGAACCGCCTTACCTTAACTACGCGCCTGAAATCCTTCCAGGCGGGCGTACACAATATCAAGCGTTTCGAGAAATGCCCGTGGAGTAGAACTATGGGAAAATTCGGAGCCCGCGATGTCGATATCGTCGCCGTTGTGTTAGTACGCCGTCGCGTACTGCAGTCCCCCGTTGGGGGAGGGGGGGGGGGGGGGGCGGTCTTACTACGATAACATGGCGACAGCGTTTACACTCTATGTATTTACGCGAGGCTCGAGTATTTGGGGATAATGCTGCCGGTTGGTGTGCCCCTTTGTGCCTGATATTATCGCCCGTGACGCCAGCGAGTGAGATGGCGACAGGCATGACTGCTCAGTAAACAGGCGTCGGCGGCCATGTTTTGCTGGTTGAAGCGAACCCCCTTGTCCTTGACAGCGAGCGGGGAAATGCGAAAAAAAGATTGTATCGGCCGTTTTGCCAGAACTAGCGACGAGTGTCGTCTGCGGTTTCCAACAACTATTTTGCCATAATCGTGAGCTTAGCGAGGAAATGATTTTTGCTAGCCACAGAACACTACCACGCAGAAAGGGAATGCTTGAACATGTTTTTGTTCTGGATATATATCAGGGATATATATGAGAGAGAGAGAGAGAGAGAGATGAAGGTAGAGCGGAAGAGGGAATAGCATATAGTGTCGCAGGAGAATAAAGTAAACAAAGTTCCTAGTGGCCGATGGCTGCATGATCTTTTCTCGGATCACTAGTCCGTAATATGATACCTCTTTGTACACAGTAGTTTCTCCTTAATTTAAGTGTGTGAACGATTTCTTTAGTTATCATTGGCCTCATCTGAATAAAAATATATAAAAGATGTGTGTTGGTTTCATGAAACTGGAACTCAGAGTCAGTTCTTGTATAAAACACTGCTAAGTGTAGGCTTTGAAAAAGGACCCTACTTTGGGGAGTTGTATCTTCTTTCTCAATAAAATGATGCAACATGTTTTTAATGGAAATGAATGCCGAAATAGAGTATAACAGGTTACCTAAATTTAAAAAAAATCGAGGGTGGTGTTTTTTTTTATTCGCATCGAAATTTTTCTTTGTTTGATTTTTTTTTTTTCCATGTTTGACTAAATATATCCTAACTATTGTATCACACAAATACCTTAGTTATTTTTTAAATATTAGCTATATATTAGTAGAATAATATCTGCAAATTATATCATAATGATTAAATTATTTCATGAGATACAGACCTCCAAAGTTTGCCATTTGTCGTTCGAGCAGGCCTGTTTGTCAATTTTTAGAAAAATAAATAAATTTTAAATAAATATGATTACTTTATATTACAAGCAAGCTATACCCATAGTTTGCGCCTAAAACGTATTAGAGTTGTCCTACTGTTATCGCTTTAGTTATTCACTCTCAAACGGGCCCCCTCCATCAGTGCGCGTTAATGCAACTGTCCACCACCTCATGCCTTACGATTTTTCCTGTCCCCAAGTATTTTTTCTAGTCAAAACTAAGTTTGGACACTAGACAATAACATATAAAAACATCAGTTGATTTGAAAATGTCGACTAGCCATCCTTTGGTCGATCTTATCTGAAATCACCCTGTATCACAAAATTAAGCGAAAATGGCATGAAAAAGCAACACAATCGCGTGCGCGTTGGAACCGAAACCAACCAAATTGAAGCAACCTCATGGCGGCAAGTGCACCAGCACCCTCTACCCGACGGTCAGCTAACTACTGAAATGAAAAAATCTATAGTTTTCCCACGGCCGTTGCTTTCAGGAGCGAGTGCTTCAGCTCACAAGGTAACTCCCGCCGCGGAAAAACGTGGTTTTGTTCCACAGCATGACGGCTGGCTGGTACCTGGAACATTAGCATCGGACTATCCTCAAGCACCATCGTCTATCATTGAATAATTTTTAAAAAGAGGCGAAACGAGATGTACGAGACGACGAGAGCGAAACGAGAAACGGCAGGAAAAACCATGCAAGACCGGATGGACGATTGATGCAGGGCACTTTGTGTCGGGCGGCCGCTCGCGCCACCTAGCTCACGTATGCTCAGTTGCGGTTCACAGTTTAGTTTCGGTTTTGAAAGGTGACCAAAATTGGTCCTTTTTTGTCGATGTGCAATGATTTACAATCTAGTCGACTTACAATCGTGTAAATACGGTAAATACCTGTCACCGACTATAGGTCCGCAGCGTGTGAAGCGGACACCTTTCCACTGAGCTACTCCACAGTTTTAAATAGTTGTTTTGACAAATCATTTTATACGAGACCCAATAGGAGACAACTGCCTGAGCGATGTCTTCAGCCACGAGAAGGGGCGACGACTCGGTGACGTCTTTGTGCGAATCAGCTTGGTAGTCGGGTTTGTCCTCTTTCGAAGGAAGCCAAATTCGCCGGTACTGCGAACGACAGTTCCGCTGCCATCGTCGCCCAGGCCCAGAGTCCCACCATACATGATATGGCACCATGTTGAGAATTTTGCAGTGAACGCACAGAATGCTTCTGGTTCTATGTGCAACGTTTTTCTTTTTAGTCAACGTATTTGAAGCCTTTTAGAAGCACCAATAAATGGGTTTCATGTTTCTTTTCCATTCTTAATATTTTGTGTGTTCACTTCAATGACCGATGGCTTCTATTAAATTTGGTGGTTGTGTCTAAACCTTAGAAAACGGTCTGTGACCACGGAAAAGAGAGTGAGCGCGACTCCAACTGGCCAGTTCTCGATCGGCAGTTTTCGGGTGGAAAGAAACCGAATTTCGAGCCGCAAACTCTGTTCTGGGTAGTTGGGCTTTCAAATGTCATGTACAGCTAAAAACCTCGGCGAGCATAAAGAACCCTGTCGGTGATTTTGCAGCTATTCTAATGAAACTCACTGTGCATGTGTTTCTTCTTCCTCCATTGAAATATGAAATCAGTTTTAAAATATCTCAATTAGTTCTCAAGTTATAAAAAATAGCGTTGCCTAATTTGGTAATTTCTTACAAGTCGTTAAGGCCATTTCCAACAAAAAATATTTTTTTTTATTAATGTAGATGCATAGGTAAAGGTCTGCCATGCATTATAAAGCTATTTAAATTTTCACAAAATGACAATATTATATAAAAATTGGCTAATTATGCCAATTATGACATTAATAAGGTAACATTATTTATCATAATTTTTTTTTTTGAACTCTAGACTAAAAAAATAGCTTTACTCCGTAGTCCAGTCCTTTCTGAATAAAACGGTATCAAAGTTTCCAGAATGCTACGATAAAAACCTAATGAAAACCCCTGTAAGGCTAAGCATGCTGACAAAAAACACGAAGATGAGAAAATCAAAGTTAAAGTTTTGATATTGAACATAGAAAATTGTGTGAAGAATGATAAACAATAATTGCCATCAAGGTGTATTGTAAGTCTTCCTGAACAACTTGACATAAAAAACGACGTAATCCATTCATCGGAAAATTAGGAAAAAATACGATAAAAGTAAAGAATTAGTGAAATGTTATAAAATCACACTGGGAGGAAGTGGGTTATCCAAAAATATTTTTTGTGTATTGGTATATCTGATTTTTTGCATAGGCATGCAGTTTAATATGCTGATTCCATAACTGCTATCAGATTTCAGATATTTCTTCTTTGTCAAAAGTTATCAACAATATAAAATATTAATTAGCTAATTTGAGCATGGGTTTAAAAAAAACCTTGTTAAAATTTTAATGCAAAAAAGGTATCACTTGCTTCCTAAAGAAATGCCATACAAGCTAAAGCTATTTTTATTTCTTTAGCACAATATAATCATGTAAAAGAATTAAAGTGAACAGAAGTCATAATAGAGTCTATAAGAATGTCTAATAATGAAATGCCAGTTCTATATACCTAAAAATATAATTATAAAAGTAGCTTTAGCTTGCAGTGTAATTCATTACAAAGAAAATTGTACAGAGTTTATGAAAATCGGTTGAGCGCAAGTGAATCAAAAGCCTATGCTGAAAAAAACAAAGCTGGGATAGTAGACATCGAAATTTGGATACGCATAAGTAACAATGTTTCGATGGGATGCCTTTGGTTAGAATTGCATACTAAAAAAGAGACACGGGTAGGGAAAGCAGCCCCATAATTAACAATTGGTTAGCCCTGAGGGCTTTATAAGTTGTTTTTTCCCCCTAGGCATCGGCGAAGTTGTCGAATACGAACTTGATCCAGTCGCGTCAGCCAGCGGTAGAGCAACTTGCGGCATCGTGGAAGCGGAACGTTTTCGTCGATGCGGAGGTCTAGGCACGTCTCCTCTTTCTGTTTAGTCTCTGCGTGTTGACTTTCAAACCGGCGTCCCCAACCATCGAAGTGCGCAGAACGAAACAAAGAACAACGACCCAGGAAAAAGCATAAATAAACATAAAGGAAGTATCAAAATATTTACACGAACGATGCGAAGAAGACAGGGAACATACGAAATACTAGGAAGCACAAAGAACACACTGAAAATATCGATATAGAAAGTGGGGAAATCCGAATATAATGTGCGTCTCGAACGGCAAAGCGAGGGAAAGCAGACGACACGGGAGCCCGCGGAGCGACTTGGACGTCGCGCAGGGGAAGCCAGCAGAGGAGGCGCGCATCTTGGCCAATGTGAGAGCTGCGCCTTGGAGGAGCGCGCGCTTTGCCCAATCAGCGCCTTTCTAGCGCTGGTGACGGCCTTTCGTCCGACATCGATGATGCCACGGCCTTAAGGGGTACGCCACTTTGGAGAGTGGGAAACCAGCTTTCGAACAAGACCAAGATGGCTGCAATCGGTTGAGCAGTGGCGGAGCTCAAACGGCTTGAACTTTGTTGATATTTCAGAGTTTAGGCTTCAAGTCGGGTCTGTCAACGCTTACAAATTGTCATTAATTTCCTATTTAGAGACCGAATTGAGCATATATTTTGTGAGGACATACTCTGGACTATATAGACCTCAAAATCGTGAATTTTGAAAAATAGCATTTTTCGCGATTTTTTTATATTTTAAGACCCGCGTCTCCCCTTAAGTGGAGTTTGCCGATAATTTCATCCGGGCGTTGGTTCTCCTCGAACTGCTCCAGGCATCACAAGAACACAGTCACCACCACTTCACTCCACTTTGTTTCAAAGTAGCCGTAGGATGTATTGTGTCTCTGCAGTCGTTTCCCAAAGTGCCTTTTTGACGTCGCTTCGTGCTTACCGCACACAAGGTCTACAATCGCTGCATTCGTGGCAAGAGCAACAATGTGAACGTTCGCATCGACAAGCGCGAACGAACGAATTATCCTCGTTGGCTTTGTCGACACGTTTTCACACACTCCGGTAGAGACCATTGCAGCTACGGGAATTGTGCGCCGTCTTGGCAGGCATGCTCACGAGGTCCGACGTTCGCAAAGCAGTTGGCAATCGTTCATCTTCCGATCACGGGTGGACTTTCTCCCGCATCAAAAACTTCTCAAACCTGCCAGTATGCCTCGCTTGTAACGGTGTCGAACAGCTGATGCCGAAATGTTGAATTCTGTGGCGATTTCAGATTTGGGCCGGCCTCTTTTTTCAAACTCGCAGATCTAAGCCAATTTCAGTAAACACCCCCTCTCCCATACGACGCACGTGGGCATGTAGCATGATCAGGGGCTCCTGAAAGGATGATCTCCTCCCAGGGTTCGTACCGGCTTGAAAGAAAATATTCGAGGGTTTTCAAGGACTTTCAAAGGCCTGTAGAAATATTTTTAAGGACCCCTTCAAACACTCTATCTAGTAAATTTATAATATAACGCGCTTTTGAAATGCAGCGCGAAAATTTATTGCACGATACCTAGGAAAACACTCATTTGCCAAAGAGGTGCTAGTAAAGAGTTCAGGTAAGCCACTGCAGCTTTTCCTTGATTGTTGGAAGTTTAGAAGTTGTTCCATCTTGGTTTTTGCCATTTTCCTTAGGCTACTCTACTCGACAATTTAGGTGATGTCACCTGTTGGCTCTGCTCTCTCGGTGCGTGTAGTTGCACTTCCCGGGCACAACTTCAGCTACGTCCAGCACATGCAGCATAAAACAGAACAAGCAAACCAGCTGGCAAACAGTACGCGAGGGAACAAGTCCAACATCTGGAATCATTGGGACTGCTACCATTGTGGCCTGGTGCATAACGGGCACCCGCTAAATGTGTCTAAATGCGCCGTTATAGAAAAACTTCTTCGCTGAAAAGATCAAATTTCATACACTTAAGAAAAAAATTATATCTTATTAATTAAAAAAAAAAAAAACATTGGGAATTAAGGGTTTCCAAGCACCGCCAGAAATTTCAGGGAAGTCTGAAAAATGCCATCTCAGAGAGTTTTTAAGGCTTTCAAGAACCCGTGCGATCCCTGGGGGGGGCTCCACCGCACCCTTGACCCGATTCAAACAGGGGCGGCGTTGGCAGCTGGGCATCAAAAGTGGCGCTCCGCCCTCCAAGCTTGCCGTTGACCTCGATGAAGAAGGAGGAGAAAAACGAAAAGGTCTCCGTGCGTGCGGGCTTGCCTGCTTTCGGCACCCTGGCCTTCGTAATGAGCCTGGTCGGCCGCCCATAAGTGATAATTCGAAAAAAGCTATTACGTTATAACGAGGGATTACTGTACTTTTAAAGTAAAGTACAGTAATCTTCCACTATGCCTTTTCATTCCCCTATACAGCGTATCTTTTTTTAATGCATTGCCCAAGGGGTCATTGTGGGTGCATCAGTCATTTCCGAATATGGCAGCAAATATTGAAACAAGTCGAGTGGCCACATAGTAGTTGTATTCTCAGTGACAAACTATTAAAAACAATCAACTTATAATGCACTTATTTGTTGACAAAACATCATATTGTGACACAAAATCTACAAGATCAAATTTGGGGAATATGCTTTGAAGCTGGGAGTTTCTCGGAAAGTACCAAAAAATACTTTAAGTACAGTAAAAGTACATACTCAGAGAATGTACCTCAAGTAAAGTTTTCTAAACCTACTCAAAGTAGTACTTTAAGTACAATGTACTTAAAGAGAAGCTGAAGCGGTTCTGCGTTTGTCTTCATTTAACCTCCAGGAATATTGAGATTATTTTTTCATTTGGTGCTGCAGAAAATCATTTTCAAACTTCCACTGCCTTCCTGGAGCGCATAAAAAGAGCTTTCGGAATCTCTACTCAGCGTCTATGCATGTGCAGTCTTGCCATTTTCAAAAAGGTTAGAATCACAAGTGTTATCAGTGCGGGGGAATACAGTAGAGCTTTGTTAATATGTTTGGAAGAAACTGCGAGAAAAAAAACATATTACCCGGGAAAACATATCTCAACTTACCATTTTTAAGCACACACACAAAAAAAAAAAAGCAATAGTTCAAAAACAAAGAAAATCAAGCGGTTCTTCCACGATAGCAGAGAGCAGAAAAAATGGCGAAATGGAATGACGCAAGCTTGGGGCGAAATGCGAAACCAAAGCCGCCAGAGCTGCCCAAGCATTGGCCAAACTTAATGAAGCAACCGGAGCTGAACCAACGCAAAGAAAGAAACAAAGAAATGCCAGATTCCTTCATTTACTACTACCACTAATACACCCTTGTACGTCTTAGTCTAGAGTTACTCTTGTGCACTCTTGCAATCGGCGCTTTCAACCCTCCAAACAATGCCTCAAAGTGCTTGCTGGAGTTACCGAGAGTGATCCACAATCACGTGTCTACTCTGGAAACTCTCGGAAAGCCATAAGCGAACGTGCTGCTCCTGTGTTGACAACTGAAGTGAACATGCACTTGCACGAACAAAGCTCAATCGGTAGACAACCGTATTTGGGTTCCGATTTTTAGGCTGCTGCTTCCGTTGCTCGTTACGACAGCATTCGCGCCACTTTCGCCAGCACTTGAGGAGAGAAAAATGAATGGAAGCATCAGATGGACACACTGTTGTTAGGAGTGGTTCGAACGCAGACGAAGTGGTGCGGACGCTAACCGTCAGCAGCCGAGAACGCCGGCGAACAGTGGTGAGGCTGTCGCCCAAGCCACCGGAGTTGCAGTCGAGATGCGTAAAGTATGCACTTGGAATCCTTCGTTATTATTCCATGGGAAAGATTCTTCGACTAATACAATCATGAGCTAAGATTCCAATAATTCCAATCAAAACGCCTTTGTGCACCCAGACAGCTCTCGGAAATTGCCGAAAACAATAGACGAAGCGGAGGCGTTATCAGCAAGCAGACCGCTCCGCACCCAATCCACATTTGGCAGAATGTTGAGCATACTTCCCGAGAAGGTACGAATTGGGAAAAAAACAGCGCAACTCTATTTCCCCTGCCCTCACTCGTGAACCTATCACTGAAAACCGGGTTCATCTACGCATGGGCGCTTGTCTGGTCAGATTGGGCTCTCAACGCATAATTGGCAGGAGTTTGGAAATTGTTAATACAGTATAGACCACTTACAACGTAACCGCTTATAGTGCAGGACCGGGTATAACGCGGCTTTTTTAAACCACCGGTTCGCCTCCCATAGAACTCCATGTATTTACATACCGCTTAAAATGCAGGCGCGCGAAGGGAAATACCGGTTATAGTGCGGTTTCTGGAAGAGCCCGGCGGCCGTGCCGACTGACCGGCGCAGCGAGCACGCTTCCCTTTGCGGCGCTAGATAACGGCGCGAGCCGCGAGCGGCACTCGCGGGGCAAGGAGGTTGCTCGAAGAAACCGGGAGATGCGGAGAGAGAGGCTGCAGTTGCCATAGCGACGGAGGGACGCATGCACGTGTCGTTCTCGTGCGCGCGTCCCTCCGCTGCGATGGTTGGAAACAACCGCAACGACAGACCAATCGCAGGTCGAGGAGAAGTGTTCGCGCGCGTGGCATGCCGGCAGTGCGTACACACTATTGGCTCTCTCCTTTCCCCCCCAACCTCTATTACAACGCTTCTCCTCCTCTCCGGTCGCGGGCCGGCTGCGTCTATCCGCAAACATGGCGTTGGTTTTGATCGTCGACGTAGATTGCGTGATGGAGGCCCATCGTTCCGCGTAAAAGCGCTACCATAGCCTAGGCTATGGCGCTACCCTTGAGTGTGAATTTTTGTTGTGTGTCGTTATGATAACCCAGCACGTACTAGAAGGGAAGATCCACCTACTCGTGCGGCGATGTCGTGGCGGCACTCTCAAGACGGCAGAAACGCCCGTGTCGTCGTGTTTGTTTACTTCGACTAGAGTGGTGCTTTCTGTGTTTTCGAACATCGCCCAGATTTCTTATTTGGAGCATTTCATGCCTGTGCTCAAGTTGAAGGTATTACTGGCGCGTACCGTATAAAGGATGCGAATTTTCACGTGTTGCTATCACCGGAGATAAGTGATTAGGGTTAGCAATCCTGAACGCTCGCAACGTCCGTCCGCAACCCGCGACGCTGTTAAAAGGCTGCGCCAGGCAAAAGTCGCTCATTTCTTTCAAAATGTGTGACACACTTGAGACAGAACTGTTCTAGTCTGGTGAAATAAAGACTTTCCTCAAACTAAGCTTTATTTTTCACCTAACATAAAGTAAATTCTTTTACAAAGGTAAGTAGTCTCATGGCATGTATTTTGGCCTGAACAATTGATGTTTTGGTTATAACGCGGTACCGCTTATAGTGCGGATTTTTGCGACTCCCGCGACATACGTTATATGCGGTCTACACTGTAGTGGGCGCTTCTGCAGTATTTTACGGTACATGGCAGGCTTGCCATGTACCTTAAACATTCAGTGCCTATAGTCACTGAATGTTCCCAGAGTACCGAAACTTCCAAGCTTAATTTCAGAACGCAACGCAGCAGGCGCGAACCCCAATATGGTGCTGCCTTGTGCAGTCCAAGCGCATACAGTATGGCGTTCCTTCTCATCTAAGCTCTTTAATCCACGTTCCTGGCCTGTGGCGACACCGGTTTGTTTTGATTCAAGTTGTTTCTCTCGTTTCGGGCGGTGTGTGACTTGCTCCGGAAGACATCCAAGTCGAGTGTTAGGCTTAGCCTCCGAGGCATAAAATTTGAAATGCGGTACAACCGGAGCGAGCAGACGAGCCGGCAATCTTCTTTGGCCAACCAGATTAGCAATTGCTCGAGAAATCAACTTCCGTTTGGTCCTAACTGACGGATGACCAGAGCTCCCACCTGTGCGTACCCGCCATATACCGTATTTATTCGAATATAGGTCGACCTTTTTTTCTCGGAAATGTTGTCAAAAATTAAGGGTCGACCTATAATCGTGACCAAAGAATTTCGACCTAATTCGCAACCAAAATTTGAAACCCTACCGAGGGTATGGGGCTATTAATCACCTAGCCGGCGTCGCGGTAGAGCCGCGCGGCTTCTTGTTTCAAAAAGCTTTTGATGCACAAAAACAACCGAACAGCAGCAGCCAACAGCCCGTGTCCGCTACGGCTCTCGCGCACATTTCTCGGGCGTCGAGTTTCGCCATCACGCCTGTAGCGTTCCCCTCACTGGGCAAGGGGGAAGGGGAGGGAGAGGAACGCGATGCGCCATGCACTTTGCCCTCCTATGCGCTCCATTCCTCTCTCACTCGCAAACGCGCAAACAAAACAAAACAAAAAAACAAAAAAAAAACGGAGCTACTTTAGTTTGTTTTTTTCGGCGGGTCGCGTGTTACTCACGGGGCTCGCAGCGTTGCTCGTGTCTTTGTGTTTGATCTTTCGTCACTCGCCCGTCTCCACCTTCTTTCGTTTCTTCTTGTCGTCATCCATTTTACAACCGCGTCAGTGAGGTATTGTTGCCGATTTGCGAGGATGTCTACCAAGCTGACGAAGCTTTTTTGACATCGCCCTGTGATTTAGCTGAGAGTGCTGTAAATAAAGGTTTGTTTCTTTTGCCCTAACTTTCCCGTTCCTTAAAAAAAAAAAAAAAAAAAGAGGTCGACCTATATTTGAATTATTTTTTTTTTAATTCTCGGTGGGCTCAATAAATAGGGGTCGACCTATTTTCGTGGTCGACCTATTTTCGGGTAAATACGGTATGTTTCTTGTTGTTTTGGACCGATCCACAAAATGGCCGACAGATAACTTCAACCTAAATCAGCCAATCAGAACAGAATTCTGCAGGATGGACTTCCAGTAAGCAAACCAAATGGAATTCGGTACTCTGGAAACATTCAGTGACGAGCAACATGCACTTGGCGCCCGAAAGATCTTAGAACGACGTACTAGTGATGGGCCGAACTTCTGCCGAATAGAAAATACAGCGCCGAATCTTGGGATTCCACAAAGCCGAATCTTTGCCAAATTTTTCTAAAGATTTGGCAGAGATTCGGCAAGAATACGTTGTCGCCGGACCTAAGAGTTGATATATTGACACGGATGACAAGTGATGAAACGACGAAAATTGAAATAAACTAAACGTTTAAGGGAGGAGGTGGGGATGGGCAATAACTTTTTTGCTTGTGGGTGTATTTATATCAAACTTTGCAAACGTAGTGACAATGCTTATGCTATAAAACAGACAAGTTTTCTTTGGGATATCTCTGCTAACATTTTATTTACAATATTTTACTTTTTGAAAGTTAGTGGAGGGCCTCCAGGTTTTCCAAAACATAATACTGAGTTGCTTGGACTTTGAGTGCATGCCCAAATGCATGCTACACATCATGACATTCCCGCATTTTTAATTTTTTTTTCATTGTTATTTTTAACTAACATTGTTTTCCACTGTGGCACTTTCTAAAGATGGCTTTACAAAATTTCTGAACATTATTTTAGAAAACTGAGAATGTCATGATGTATGCAATGGCCAGAAGAGTAATACAAAACAAACAGAACCCAAATAGTCCAAGTGGTTCCCAAGATATTGGCTCCACAAGTTGAATGGATAGCCAAATTTACAGTTTTGAGAAAAAAAGGTTGAATGTTCAAAGTTCTATTGTCCGCCCTAAAAGCCTTCTTTTGCCTTGAGACGTCTTTCTCCAGGGCCCTGCAGAGTGCCAGTGCTCCTGGTTGGATCCCGAGAGAGTAGCACAACTCTTCGTAGGCGCGCAGGTTACCAGAGTTGAAGCGGCAGATTGCCTCGCTGACAGCAGTCTCTGCTGCTATCAAGGAGGCATGCTGTTCCTTGGGTAGGATAGACCAAATGACAGAATGAAGGCTCTCAGCTGCATTCTGGGTCTTCCCTCCCTTGCACCGTTCGAGGAGTTGAGGTTCCGAAAGGCGCTGGTAGACGGGTAGGAGTGCGGCGGCAACGTGGCTCGCAAGCTTGTACTTGTGTACTGGTTGAGGTCGCTCTTCAGCTTCTGCTGCTCGGTGCCTGCACCAGCTGAGGGCACCGGGAGGGTCGTGATGCGGCTCTTCATCGTGGACGTGATATGGTAGAACGTCGCCATCACTGCCCTTTGCATTTCTTTTACGTTCGAGTTGTTCCGCAGAGCCATCCCATAGTAGCTTGCGAGTCGCTTGATGAGGTCCTGAGTGAGACCCCCTCTTCCGCCAAGCGGCTCTCCCTTCTTGGCTTTGGTGACGAGAGCTCGCAAAGCAGAACCCATTCTCTTTTGAACGTGATTCACACAATCTTCTTTTGTGAATGGGATGAATCCGTACGTAGCATCCTCGTTGAGGGCCGAGAAGGTGCGGCTGTCCCCATCACAAACAATGTTTGTATACCGGAGATCGTTCTTGGCCAGGGAACGGCGAAACAACAGCAGCGCAGCTTCGACTTCCATTCTTCCTGACTTCACATCCGTGTTTTTTTGGCAGACATGCTCTTCGTTCTGGGCCAGCGTGCACCCAAGGCACAAGTTACAGAGGACGACAAAGTCTATGACCAAACCCGTGTAAAATTCGATGACAGTTCCTACACCGACGTGCGAGGTGTGACCGCGGGTCATTCACGTTCCGTCGTAGACCACGGTCCCATTTTTTGTGAATGTGGGATCCATGCCTGTGTAGACCTTGCGTACAGCAGCCACAGCATCAACAAATACACTTGCTGCAGCTGCCTCTGAAGCAGGGTGGAAGCTTGCCTTGAGGTGGCCCTGGAATGTCTTATGGTGCATTCCTCTATGAGACAGATTCATAATAGACCAGAAGTCTGTGAGAGCTGTACAACCTTTCCCAATACTTTTGATGGCTTGGATGGACCTCAGGTTCACTTCAAACGTTCTGCCTTCTTCTCTTCGTGGTGATGACCATTCGCTCTCAACGGGACCGCATGTGGGGCATGTGAGGATCACTTTGAAGGCTAAACCGAGCCTTGTGCCTTGCTTGATGGTCAACCCGGGTTGCGAGCACTGCTGGCACGGCGTGTTTTTCAACAGAGCACTGATTGCCGAGATCTGAACCAAAATAAATTCTTCATCAGCTGACTCTGGTCTCGCGGGTAGCTCTGGTCCCATAGCATTTTTGCCCTGGCCGGTAAGCAGCATCTTTCGTTTCGTTGCGGTCACTGAACTGAGTGACTCGCGAACCGCCGCGGTGCGCTTGCGGGATATTTCCGGCGACAAAAACTGTGGTTGCAACTGAATTTGAACAGTTCGATCGCTGTTCGTTGAGTCTGCTACATCCAGCGTACCTGTGGTGTCCGCAGTGCCAGTCACTGGACACGCGATCTCGGAGGCAGCATCTAGCGGCGCTCCAACAAAGGGCTCACTTACGGGCGTTGAAGGAGCAACTACTATCCGGCGTTTCTTCGCCATCGGAGACTTCCACTTGCGGTGTCCGAACCGATGTGTAGTCCAATACTTCTTTTTGAACGAGCGCCCGTCCATGATCGCAAGTCAAAGTCGGAACTAACGCAAGTAAACACTGCGATCGAGCAAACCCGAAACTCGCGTGCGATTCCGAAAGCACCACCAGGAACCAGAAAGCGAACGTGGCGGGAGCGGTTGCTAGGGGCAACCGCGGCGCGAGCCAATTACGGAGCGCGACACAGCACGTAGCCAGAGAGAGCCAATTGTAGCGCACCATTCACGTCTCACCGTGCTTCGCTCTTTTCTTTTTTGTGTGTTTACTTCTTTCAGGAGAAGAGCGCCGTCACGGGAAACGGAACGATTGCCAAAAGCGCTTTCCATCGATACCAAAATGGCCGCGCCCAGTCGCCGCATTTCGGAGATACGAGGGCTTGAAACATGCGCATTTCTCGCGTTTTTGAGATCATTTTTTTGCTACCCGCGCTGATATAATTGATCATGAAGGATATATGTAGTTCGTTTTTAGATAAGAAACTTCGCGATCGCGTACATAAAGACCCGAGGATGCCGAAACTTTGAACTTCTAAAAACCAATTTTTTTCACATATTTTGCGATTCGATCCCCGCGTCCCCCCTTAATGGGGGCGAACTTGTGCCCAAATTAATAAAAAGAAAAGGAAACAGAATAAAGCAGGAGAGTGTCGCGGGCGTCGATGTCGGCGAAACCGCAGGATCGAGCGCTGGGGCGAGACTGAGTCCGGTTCGCCACGCAGCGCCCCTTATGTACATGCGAGAGCTTCTGGAATAATCGGCGTAGAATGTTCGACGCGTAGAACATTCGGACCGCGAACACGCAACATGATTCTCGAATCTACCAGAAAACTAAATTGCAGGAATAACAAAAGATGTGGCGCTCCCAGGAATCGAACCCTGGCTTTTCGCGTGGGGGCCAGGGGCGATAACCGTTAGGCCACGCGCGCGCTGCCTACTTGGCCAGCTGCGCGCGCGGCAATACCGTTTGTTTGTGCGAAAAAAGATCTTAGGTTTCTTAAAATGCATATTGACACAGGTATTACTAAATAAGGCGATATTCTACAAGATAATTGTATCGGCGTCATTTTTGTGAGTTTACTGGTAATTTTAAAGTGACTTTTTTGCACAAGTGGTGTGACAACGGGGTTGGGTAGTAGCGGGGACAGTCACGATACCCGAGTTTCAGTTTTGAGGCCTTATCAGCGCAAGCCTGCAAGTGTGTATTGTTGAAAAAAAGGCGGTAACACTGAGTTCTTTTATACTTCCTCTGCCAGTCGTCGTTTCGTGCACAAAAATGAATGAAAAGCCTTCACGAGAAGAGACAATAGTATTGTAAATATGCATATTATTCTATTTGAGTCACTTCAGCTTCGCATGAAAGTGTGCATCCCATATTCGTAACGTCTCCTTTTTAACTTTTAATTCTGATGTTAGGACACATCGGACGTTTAGGAAGATGGATATAGTTAGGAATGTTGGATGTGCAACGTCGAGAATGACAGTTCTGTGTTTAGTTTTATGTGGATAGATAAAAACCGCGAAATGACGCTAATTGAAAGGCAATACTATTTTGCCTTGGCACGAACTACTTGGGAGCCGAAAACAGGATTGCTAGAATGGCGAGGAGTGCTTTAAAGTACTAGTCTGTTAATGTTGTAACTACCTTAGTAAAACATATAAAATAGCGCAACAGAAACAAGGACAAGAAGTAAACAGGAGAGGCGCATAGCGCCTGTCCTGTTTACTTCTTGTCCTTGTTTCTGTTGCGCTATTTTATATGTTTTACTAAGATGAACCAACTAGCCCAACAACGTACCTTTGTAACTACCTCTTTGCTTCACTGGAAAGATCAAATGAAAATCACGTTATCCCAAATGTTCCAGATCATTTGTCACTTGCTCAGAGGACTGCGTCACTTTTGCGTCTATTTCTGGTCGATCTTCCATTCTTGAGGCAGAAAATATTAACAAACGCACAGTTACCATGTCGCCTACTCCGTACCTCACCGTAACCGCTGGTAGTACTGTATTTCAATGGCAACTGCTTGGCATCCATTTGTAATCAATGGCACCGTCGCTTTCTCGCGCATGCGCATACGTCTGCCGAATTTATGCCGAACTTTCCTTCAAACGTTCGGCATGTGCCGAACTTTGCCGAATCTGTGAAGTTCGGCAGATTCGGTCCATCACTAGTAACGACTGGTCGGAGGATTTATGTGTTGTCTTGCATTTAGTTACATCTTCGGGGAAAACAAACGTGATTATTCAGATTCACAAAATAAAAATACTCTAAAATTCACCTCTGACTCGTTAACCTCTTCAGCTTCCCTGTGGCTGAGGGTACCCGTGTAAATATGGTATATTTGGCAGTAGCTGCTAACCCTACTTAAGCATAACTGGGGATTAAGATTAGTCAAACTCAACTGCAGTTCAGGGTATTAGACACAGCCAGTCACCCACCTGTGCCTGCTCGAGCTTCTTGAGCAGCCGGAGGTTGGGGTACCCGCCGTGCTTGGAGTGGTATGCGTCCCAAAGCTGTCCCAGGTCCAGGCCTCCGGGCTGTTCCATGAGCAGGGACACCAGGCGGCGCAGCTCGCCAAACTCCCTCGCCGGGGGGCTCATCTCCACCTGATTGAGAACCTTACTTATACTGGCTGTTTCCTTTTAGACTTTGGAAATTTTTCTACAAGAAGTACCAAAAGCCAGGCAAGTGCAGTCTGTGTAGGTGAGTGATGGTGTATACACACGATAGAGTTCCAAGGAGGGGATTAAACGTCATCCAGCTATGAGACCACGTGCGCCGCATCACGTGGTCTCCTAACGCGTTTTCTGCAACGTTAGTCCAACAGCCATTGCCATGAGTCACCAGAGAAACTGTTATCACCAGCCGGCCAAGAGCAGCAACGTCCTCCGAGATATCAACGGCACTGAAACCAGAGCAGTTTAGTGGGTGTGGCAGCCTACGCGACAACATGCTCAAACCACTTTTCAACGTCCGGGTTAATGGCAAATGCCAATATGGATTGAGAAGTAACAATTTGTTTCTCATTGTGCTGCGGCACACACAACAGCTACTGTGTATTTTCACTGAGTGTTTTGATGTGTGTTACCTCCTCTTACTCTCTGGAGATATTGAAAGTAATCCAGACCCAGATACGGAAGAAACCCTATAAAAGCTTTTGGTAGGTCAAAATAAGATATTCGAGGCAATTAAGGAAATAAAATCCAGCCAAAGAAAGGTCAAAGAAAGAATAGGTGCTATTGACAGTGATGTCATTGTCCTCAGCCGTTTTGGAGCACCTTTTGGAGCAGCCAAAACAGTGTTTCGGAGCAGCAAAAAGTGACTTTTGGAGCAGATATTCTTAGAATATCTCAAAATATTTGTTTTAAGAGCTGGATAAACGAAAGGCAATGACATGAAACATTTTGCAATGCTTCAGTTAAATAATACATATAAATGTATCCGCTATAGATAAATAAGAACCAAACTGCACATATTAAATTTATTTGAAAATGGCCAGCTTAGTAGTAGCAAATCTTAAAGTAAAGAGTTGACTACCCGATTCGTCGCCCACCCCCCTGCCGCCTGAAGTTCATAAAAAAGTGAGGTGGGCCACGTCTCGGTGGGTGAGCACCAAAAGTTGAAAAAAAAGCGGAAAAAACCACCCATCTTTCTCTGCGTATCTAGCGCTGCTGCACATGATGTACATTAAACTCAAAACTCGACTTAGTTTTATTGTTTTATACAAAAAAGATGCTCATGAAAGAATGTTTTACTATCGCGAAGTCCGTTGCTTGCATACGCGCAAGGAACACCGCCGATCTGCATACAGCGCGAACGTTTGTTCCGTGAAAGCACGCCGCCACTATGTTCTCCTAGTTCGTAAAAAAAAAAAAGTCCACAAGAAAATACAAAAACCAACCAGGCGCAACGAGCGAGCCAGCAGCGAGCGGACCAAAGAAGCGACGAGCGGACCAAAGAGGCGACGAAGAGCGATGCTGGGAAAGCGAAAAGCCGGCGATCGCGTTGGCAAATACTTTGGCGTTTGGAAAGTTGTGCAAGCTCTTGCGCAACTTTCTTGCTTGGTGCGTACGTACTTGCGTGCGTCCGTGCACGGCGTGCTATAAATGGGGGTTTGGGACGCTCTACGAATGTCTGTGTAAGGTGCTCCAGCAAAGCTTTATTTACGCCTTGGCTATGTCTGAAACATTGCACAACCGCGGTCGCTATGCTATGTGCAAGGAGAAAAAGCGGGTTCGCAGCGACCTTACTCCGGCGGAGACAGACTTTGACCTTACACTCCGCGGTTACATTCCAGGATATGGGGCGTTCGCTTACCTCGCGATCCCTGGGTTACTGCTTGTGTTATCTTTCCGATTTTTTTCTTTGTCAGGTCGATTGGTTTGTAAGCAAAACAAACTTTTATGTTATTATCTCCATCGTTTTCTTTTCGCACAGATACGCTACTACTTCGGAATCGCTCACGGAAAAAATGGGTAAACAAAAAGAAGTGTCCTTCACATCTTCGTTTTACTTTGAAATGGATGTCCTCGAACTGTAAGGTCCACGGCTGCTTCATTCGGTTAGGATGAGTGTTCGCGGATCGCTGAGTTCGCGTTGGGTATTTGAAGGGCTGGGCGATGACTCTGTGTTTTTTTGGAAATCGATATTGGCCCAAAAAATGGGGTGGGCGATGACTCGGGGATGGGCGATGACTCGCGATATTACGGTAGTTATATAATAAATGGAAGCAGTCTCCGAGTGATAAAACAGATAACTACTGCTGGTTGGTTGGTTGGTTGGGGTTTTATGGCACAAAAGCATCTTAGGCTATGATGCGCCAGATACACAGACTATTGCAGATAGGATTTCGAAGAGGATAGAACTTTAGTAGTTGATGATAGATTAAAACTATGTGTATGACTTGTAAGTAGTTATGGGCATGAAGTTGGGTGTAAAATCATAGTCGGTGTAAAGGCCGATAGCTTTCAAGAAGCTAAAATCGCAGTGACGCGGAACTAATGGTTCGTTGCCAAGCAAAATAGAGAGGTTTAAAGGCGTATGTTCTTTATATAGCTGAGAAAATGTTTCCGTCAGTCTAGGTCATAAGCAGGGCATTCTAGTAATATGTGTGCGACAGTTGAAGGATTATTGCAGTGCTCGCACTCTGGGGCTTCCTCCCTGCGCAGAAGGTGGCCATGGGTGAGGTGCGTATGCCCTATCCTTAGCCGACACAGGACAACCTCATAAAAGCGTTCACGGTGTTTTGCACTCTACCACTCACTAAGCAGTGGCTTTACAGTATGCAGCTTGTTATTTACTTCTTCATCCCATTCTTGCTGCCGCTTCTCTCTCATACGATGCCTTAAAGGTCTGTGATAGTCTTTGTATGGAATGTCATGCAGTTCGACTTCTTTGTCACCAGCAGAACTGGCTGCAAGGTCAGCTTCCTCATTACCCGGTATACCAACGTGGCTAGGGACCCAGCAAAAGACTATTTTAATGTTCCTTTTGGAAGCGTCGATGATTTTATTCTGCAACTCTATGATTATTGGGTGTTTAGAGGTATTTGGTGATGAGAGCGCTCTCAGTGAACTAAGTGAATCAGTATACACAACTGAATTCATGCTCTTCGTTTCTATAATATGATTAACTGCCAGGCGGATACCACATAGTTCAGCTGTTAAAATAGTGGCTGTATATGCAATTCGTTGAACATAGCGAACAGAGGGGCCAACCACAGCACATCCAACGAATGCTTCTGTCTTGGTGCCATCTGTGTAATACAAGCTGTGTCCAGCGTATCTACTTTGGATTTCATAAAATTCCTGTTTGATGCATTCTGGTCGGGTGTCTTCCTTTCTGTACTTAGTGAAAAGTCACACAAATTGAGGTTATATTCCCACGGAGCTATTGCTTGAGGTACGGGGGTCACGGGCATTGTAGTGCTCAGTCCAACCGAATCTGCTGCATTTCTTATACTAAAAGGTGGGATTACAGAGGGCTTGTTGTCAAAGGTGCACTTATATCTTGTTTCTTCTACAACCTCGCGTGCAGGATGCAGGGTGAATGAACGTATTCTAAGAGAATACATAAACCCCAAAGCAAACCTTCGCTTCTCCAGAGACCATTCATTTGTCCCTGCATAAAGGCTGGGGATAGGCGACGTGCGAAATGCACCTGCAGACAGTCGCAATCCCTGGTGATGAATGGGGTCAAGCATTCGAAGAGCTGAGGGCCTTGCCGATCCATATACACAGCTACATTAAAGACCACCTACAACGTAACCGCCTATAGTGCAAAACCGGGTATAACGCGGTTTTTTTAAACCGCCGGTTCGCCTCCCATAGAACTCTATCTAATTACATAACGCTTAAAATGCAGGCGCGCGAAGAGAAATATTGGTTATAGTGCGGTTTCTGGCACAGCCCGCCGACCGCGCCGACGACCGGAGCAGTAAGCACACTTCCCTGTGCGACACTAGATAACGGCGCTGACGGCGCGAGCCACAAGCGGCACTCGTGAGGCAAGGAGTGTGCTCGAAGAAGTGGGAAGAAGCGAAGAAAGGCTTCAGTTGCCATAGCGACGGAGAGACGCACGCATGTGTCGCTCACGTGCGTGCGTCCCTCCGCTGCGTTGGAAACAAACAACCGCAACGACAGACCAATCGCAGGTCGAGGAGAATCGTTTGCGCGCGTTGCATGCCGGTCGCGGGCCGGCTGCTTCTATCCGCAAACATGGCGTCGGTTGTGATCGTCGTTGTAGACGGCGTTCATCTCATCGTTCCGCGTAAAAGCGCTATCCTTGACTGTGAATTTTCGTTGTGTGTCGCTATGATAACCCAGCACGTACTAGTAGGGAAGATCCACCTACTCGTGCGGCGATGTCGTGGCGGCGCTCTCAAGACGGCAAAAACGCCCGTGTTGTCGTGTTTGTTTACTTCGACTACAGTGGTGATTTCTAAGCATTTGTGTCCTCGAGCATCGCCCGGATTTCTCATTTGGCGCATTTCATGCGTGTGCTCAAGTTCAAGGTATTACTGGCGCGTACCGTATGAAGGATGCGAATTTTCACGTGTTTTCATCTCCGGAGAAAAGTGATTAGGGTTAGTAATCCTGAACGCTCGCAAAGTCCGTCCGCAACCCGCAACGCCGTTAAAAGGCTGCACCAGGCAAAAGCCGCTTATTTCTTTCAAAATGTGTGACACACTTGAGACAGAACTGTACTAGTCTGGTGAAATAAAGACTTTCCTCAAACTAAGCTTTATTTTTCATCTAACATAAAATAAATTCTTTTACAAAGGTAAGTTGTCTCATGGCATGTATTTTAACCTGAAAAATTGATGTTTTGGTTATAGCGCGGTACCGCTTATAGTGCGGATTTTCGCGGGAGTACGTTATATGCGGTCTACACTGTACCATAGTCAAGGCATGAGCGAACCACCGAACTGTAAATTCAGAGAAGGCAGAGACGATCAGAGCCCCATGAGGTATGAGAAAGGACTTTAAGAATGTTTAGTGCTTTCTGGCATTTTACCTTAGGATACCCAATATGAGAAAGAAAGGAGAGTTTACTATCAAAAATAAGCCCTAGGAACCTCTGTTCCGGTTTTGTTGGAATTGGAGTGGAGTGCATGGTCACCGATGGATCTACTGTAGCTCCCCGTAAGCGAGAAAAGCAAACAGAAACTGTTTTTTCTGGTGAAAACCTAAAGCCGTTTTGATCAGCCCACTTGAGCAGATTGTTTACTGCTAATTGGATCCTACATTCAAAGAAAGCAATGTTACAGGATGAGACGGATATCTGAAGATCATCAACATAAAGTGAATACTGTACGGATGATGGGATGGCCCGGGCTATCGAGTTTATTTTTATTATAAAAAGGGTGACACTCAATACGCCTCATTGGGGGAACACCGTTTTCCTGTCAGAACAGTAGGTAGTGCCTAATTTGACACGAAAGGTTCGTATCGCCAATTAGCTCTTTACGAATGCTAGCATCCTGCCTTGAATGCCAGAGCTATACTTATCTTGTAGGATGCCATGCCGCCAGGCAGTGTCGTAAGCCTTTTCTAAATCGAAAAAGACAGAGAGGCAGTACTGTTTATTTACGAAGCCCTCACGGATGGTAGACTCCAAGCAGACGAGATGGTCCAATGTAGATTGTGACGAACGGAAGCCACACTGATATTTATCAAGAATATTTTCTTTTTCTAAAAAGTACATAAGTCGCTCGTTAATAATTCTCTCCAGAGTTTTGCTAAGACAGCTCGTTAGCGCTATTGGGCGGTAACTGGATGCACACGATGCGTCCCTTCCAGGCTTTAGGAAAGGAATAATGACGGTTGCCACTCTCCAAGACGATGGAAATGTACTCTCCTGCCAAATGCGATTAAACAAATACAAAATTATGTCGAGTGTGGAAGGGTGAAGGTGAGTAGGCATATGGTAGTGAATTCCATCTGGTCCAGCAGACGTAGGTTTAATTTCATGAACTACCCGTTCCAGTTCATCCAGTGTGAGAGGCAAGTTGTATGCTTCTCGAGCTCCGCCGGACGTCCGCACGGATCGGAGTTCTGCTTGTCTCTGGTGTTTCAGAAAAGCAGATGAACAATTCTGAGAGCTAGAAACACGTTCAAAGTGTTTCCCAAGGAGATCTGCCTGTTCTTCTAGGCTCTCAGGGCACAGTCCGTTTTCGGAAAGAAGCGGTACTGAGTAAGCCCGGCAATGCCCATTTACTTTATGTACTCTATCCCATACTTCCTTGATGGTGGCGGTGCTGTTAATAGAGGAAGCATAACATTGGAAACTTTGACGCTGTGAGACGCGGCGGATGTATCTCGCATGAGCCTTCATCCGCTTGAAACTGATGAGATTAGTCACTGTTGGGTAACAACTAAATATGCCCCATGCTCTGTTCTGCTTTTTTCTTGATTTTTCACAGTCGGCATTCCACCATGGTTTAGGGTGGCGGGGTAAGCGAGATGAAGTCATAGGGATAGCTAAAATTGCAGCATTGAGGATGTGGGCGCTAAGCAAATCGGTGACTTCATCGATAGACAGTTTGTTAAGCAATGTACAAGCGAGCTGGGTTGCCTGGCTGAAGACAGACCAGTTTGCTTAATAAAACTTCCAACGGGGAGTTCGTGTAGGCACTGTAACAGGTGGATTTAGTCGGTTCAGAATGATAGGAAAGTGATCGCTCCCATAGGGGTTAGGATCAACAGCCCAGGAAAACAAAGGAAATAATGTTGAATCGCAAAAGAGACAGATCAATAGATGTAAAAGAATGAGTTAGGGCACTGAAATACGAAGACTCTGCTTTCTTCAGCAAGCATATAGCTGTCGAGGAAAGAAAACGCTCTACCATCGAGCCACGTGTATCTTTTCTTCTACTACCCCAAAGAAGATTATGAGCGTTGAAGTCACCGAGAATTATGGCAGGTTGGGGTAATTGGTCGTGAAGTGATTCAAGCTCTTCGTGGGATACAGGATAGCTTGGAGGAATGTAAAGCAAACAGACGGTTATTAAACGGTCCAACAGAACACAAACTGCCACAGCTTCCAGAGTGGTATTCAAAGGAACCTCAACACATGGGGTAGATGGCTGGACAACTATAGCTACTCCACCAGAACTGTGCGGCAGAAAAGGTCTGTCCCTGCAAAAAACCTGAAAGTGCCTTAGGATATTAGAGTAACTATTGTTTAAGTGCGTTTCCTGAAAACAAAATGCTATAGGGTGATGCTGGTCTAACAGAGAGTGCACGTCGTCGTAGTTTCAAGCAACCCTCGACAGTTCTACTGCAGGAATGCTGCCATTATGCATGAATTAGAAGAAAGACCATTCGTCTAGACCTAAAAATCAATTTTGAGGCGGGGTGCATTTTTCTTTTTAGATGTATTCTTCGGCCTATCTGTTTTACCACAGGAGGTCGAAGGTAAGGACTCCGAGCTTGAGTAGGGCCTGTCGTTTTTGGACTTGGGCCCGCTCTCGTCCATCGGCTCATCGGGGGCCGCCTCTGGCTGACCCCTAAGGGCCTGTGACCCCGACGGCTCACCACGTTTTCAGGCGCCTTCAGAGGGAGAAGAAGGAAGTCCCCGATTTCGAGGCACCTGGGTTTTGGACGGCGCAGGGATTGAAGAACCCTGCGCTTGAATGGACCTTGAAGCGATAAGATCTACATTTCGTTTTGGGGTTGAAGTGGTTTGTGCCACTCCAGATGAGGTTGAGGGGGACTGAGGGGGAAAGAGACAGGTCGTCCGTCGACGTCTGCATTCCCGTTGACGCCGTCGACCGCGCCGGTCCCCTGAGCGTGGCCTCGGCATAAGAGCCTTGAGAAATAAAAGAACATCTTTTCCGTGCCTCTGGGTAAGAAATATTTTCTTTGGCCTTTAGTGAGAGAATTTCCTTCTCTCTCTTCCACAGGGGACAGCTGCAAGAATATGCTGGGTGTGTTCCTCGGCAGTCGACGCAAAAATGGGTATTGTTGCCACAGTTGTCGGAAGGGTGGTCAGTGCTTGCACATTTTGCACACGTGGCTTTTCCTCTGCAGGTTAGTGAGCCATGTCCGAAGCGCTGGCAGCGGAAGCAACGCCTTGGACTGGGGACGTAGGGGCGAACTTTGCAGTTGAGATACCCGGCTTTAACTATGGAGGGGAGCGTCGTCGAGTTGAACGTTAGCACAATGTGTTTTGTGTCCCGTTCTTCACCGTCACAACGGATAGTGATACGTCCCACAGCAAATACCTCTTGATCATGCAGTCCCTCAAGTATTTCATCTGTAGATATTCCAAGGAGATCATCTTCAGAGATGACACCCTGCGTGCTGCTCAGTGAGCGATGTGGAGTCACGGATACTTTGTTATCTCTTACTTGGTTGAGTGGAAGAAGTGCTTTGCTTTGCTCAGCATTTGTGATTTCCACAAGCAGGTCGCCAGATGGAAGTTTTTTGGCTTTAAAATATTTTCCAATCACAGTTTCTGGAGTCTCTGCGACCAAGAACGGGGAAAGCTTTGCGAGTGGTTAATCTTCGTTCTCCGAGTGCATTACTAAAAATTTAGGAAAATTTATGGCTGGCAAGGTAGAGTTTGTCGATATTGTCACTTCGTTCCGGACCCTTTTCGGAGCGCAATCAAGGAAAGATTTAGTTTTAGAAACCATATGAATGGTAAAAGGATTTAGGCACCTGCGGTGTGCCGCCCATTATCGAGCCCAACTTAGGGAGTAGTCAGCAGCCCATAACAAAATGGGCTTTGCTGGAACCGCTCATCTACTAGCGCTTGCCCAGGTGCTATACCCAAGTGTGGTTAGGATAAGGGTATCTGCCACCACACAAGGTTGGCCCTTGCCACCAAAGAAGGTGAAAGTGAGGGAGCGGGAAGGGGAGAAAAGAGAAAGAGGGGATAGTAGAAGAAATGACGACAAGGCTGAATCATTCTGGCCGGGCCTTACCAGGACTCCCGTCTACGAGAAGCGGGGGCCGAAGTGGTATATTGCCTCACCCGGGGGGCCTTGAAGGGTCCAAACCTACCCGGGGCTCGGCTCAACCACCAGGATGCCCTTTTCCCCAGACACGGGCTCGCCACGCACAGCCAGACGTGGGTGGGTCTTAACCACTTTTTACTCAGGGTCTGTGGTGTCGCCAATCTGGCTGGGGTCCGTGGTGACGCTACTCACCAAGCACCTAGCACATAAGGTGCAGGCGCCCCCTGCGGGGCTCGGGGTCCGCGGAGACGCCACTCTCCAAACACCTGCTTTCACAGGTGCCCCCTGCAGGAACATCACTACTGCAGAGCAATGTGAAACTGCACACAAGAAAAAGGTCCAGTACGACTAGCGGGTGCTTTTCCTTTTATTTTTCGAAACTTTCTGCAAGGCTGCTACAAGCCTCGGTTTGCCTTCGGCAAGTAATGAATGTCCACTTTCAATGTCTTCAAAGAGACATTGAGATATCCCACAAGTGTACAGTGCTGTAGGCGTTGCCGAGCAATTCCAAATAACCGCTTGCCACCATTTTACTGGTTCCCGACGTGCCAAATTTTCGTCACAAGCAAGCAAATGTAAAGCAACGAATTGCAAGCGTCCCGGCTGGTGCCTCTGTCGTGCAGTCATGTTCGCATTCACGTAAGGGCAACTTCGGCAGCTTGCACTTGCATGCGCTTTGTCGCGCAAGCGGAGACTGCTGTTCTATCGAAACCAAAAACATGCCACTCTGCTCCACCGTCAACTGGTTCACAAAATTGTACGCAAAATGTAACGGTCCAGCATACAACACAAAACAGCCCAGTCCAGCGGCGCGTACTTGCTGCAGGCCGGGAGGCGAGTCGCCGAGCGCATTGATGCAAGACATTGCAAGTCAGGGTCAGAAAGTTCTTGGAGCACTTTGTGCAACAAGTGAACTCGAGAGAAGCAAGCGTGCTGTGCGGGTTCAGCGTGCAGACATTGCCTTCTTTGCTTTAGTTCCTTCTCTTCACCAACTTTGTTTCACGGCAAGCTTTTCACAAACCAGGGTCCCTCTCAAAAGAAAGCCCACCGAGAGGAATCTAGATAATCAATACTTCGACACAGACAAAGAGGGATTTTTGTAGTAGCGTATGGTTTAAACAGGAACATGAATGTTGATGATTTCATTACGCATGAAGGACTCTTCCGATTCAAAAGAGTTTGTTTTGGGTTAGCTTCTGCCCCAGCGGCATTTCAGAAGATGATGGCCATAATTCTTGATGGCTGCTCTGGAGTGTTGTTCTACATTGACGATGTGATAGTCTTTGGGAAAAGTGCAGAAGAACATCTTTTGAATCTAAAAACGGTCTTGCAGAAGGTCAAGGACGCCGGCCTGAAGTTGAACAACAAATGCCTCTTCGACGTTCCAGAACTTTCCTTCCTAGGCCATAAGGTCACGGCACAAGGTATCGCACCGCTTCCAGAGAAAGTGGACTCGATAATTAACACTCCAGTGCCAACAGATGTTGCGGCCCTCCGGTCGTTCCTAGGTCTTGTCGAGTACTATTCCAAATTCGTTCCACGCTTGGCCGAAGTGGTCGAGCCTATGCGCGTTCTGCTTCGCAAGAATGAGCCTTACATCTGGTCAGCTGAAACAGACAGCAGTTTTCGGAGAGTCAAGGATATGCTTTCTTCGAGTACAGTTCTCCTCATGTTCGATCCATCAGTTCCAGTCATCGTGTCGACCGACGCTTCCGACTGCGGTTTGGGAGCTGTCCTGCAGCAGCAAAATGGCCACGAGCTCCGCACAGTTGCTTTCACGTCTCGCAGCTTGTCACCAGCTGAAAGAAAGTACTCGGTTGGTGAACGTGAAGCATTGGCATGTATTTGGGCGTGCGAGCGATGGCACACTTACCTGTGGGGTCGCCATTTCAAGATTCGTACGGACCATCAGGCGTTTGGTATCACGTCTATCGTCGCAGGGGCGTGGAAGAAGGCCACTCCGGATTGCACGCTGGAGTGCACGACTCCTGTGTTACAATTTCAAGGTCGAGTACCGCAAGGGGTCCACCAACACTGTGGCCGATGCTCTTTCTCGGTTGCCAGCTCCTACGTCGGAGGCATAACTTTCCAAGGAAGAAGAAAACGTCTCGTTGGTCGAGCCGGCCTCCATGACGAAGGAAGAATTCAAGCAAGACGTCCTCAACGACGATTGCCTGCCAACCGTCAAGTCGTTCGTGTGCGGCTCTTGGCCACCACAAAAGTCCGTACCAGAGGAGGCAAAAACTTTCTACTCAGTGCGCGAAGAGCTTTCTATTGTTGATGACCTCCTGCTGCGCGCAGAGCGCCTCGTTGTTCCGTCCTCCCTCACAGTTCAGTTCATCGCAGTTGCCCATGAGACACATCCGGGCATCACGCGCACAAAGGCGCGACTTCGTGAGCTATTCTGGTGGCCACGAATGGACAGGCAAATGGAATCGGCCGTGAAAAACTGCCACATCTGCCTGGAGGCAGATAAGTCTGCCAAAACATCGCCAGTGCCATTGCAGCCTGTTGAGTGGCCTGAAAGACCCTGGCAGAAACTGGGCCTAGACATTGTTGGCCCATTGGAGCATGCACCTCGCAATAGCCGATTTGCTGTAACATTGGTCGATTACCATTCCAAGTGGCCAGAAGTATATTTTTGCAGCGAAGTGGCCACAAGCACCGTAAAAGAATTCTTAACCAGTGTCTTTGCCCGTAAAGGATACCCGGAGGAGGTTGTTTGCGACAATGGGCCGCAGTTCACTTCACGTGAATTTATAACCTTTCTTCAAAACCGAGCCATCAAGCTGTCACACTCATCGGTATACTACCCCCAGGCGAACGGGCAAGTCGAAAGGCTTAATCGAACTTTGAAGAACTTCATCCAAGTTTCACTCCTCGAAAGGCGACCTATCCGACAAGCAGTCACTGACTACCTTGCTATTTACCGTTGTACTCCACAGGCTACCACTGGGGTTGCCCCAGCAGTTCTGCTGCATGGGCGGATGCCTCGAACCAGGTTGGATGTTGTAGGGTTTTCGGCACCAGCGTTCGCAAAAGACCCAGTAAAGGAACTGGCGCGACTGCGTCAAAGGGTCCGGCTTCAACAGCAAAGCAGCAAGGAGTACACGGACCGGAGGAGAGCTGCTAAGGAGCCGAAAATAGCAGTGGGCGATTTCGTTCGTGTCAAGAAGCCGTCAGTTCGCTTCAAGGGAGATTGCGCCTTTTCTTCGTCAACTGAAGTGTTGGTGAAGAGGGGACCTGTCTCTATCAGACTTGGAGATGGACGCACAGGGAATGCCTCCAAGCTTTCCAGGGTTCCAGAGAGGGGCACGAGTCCACCGTCCCAACGTTCAGAGCCACCTGCGCCGCAGCTTCCGGTTCGAGTGCCGCAGTCTGACCTGCTGCCGCCGCCTTCTCCCGGGTCGCAGCCGCCGCCTCCTGGCGGACTGCAGTCTGCCGCACCGCAGTCGCCCGTTCCTGATCCGCAGCTGCCTGGACTGGAGCCTGCCATGCTGCAGCCGCCTTCTCCTGGGCCGCAACCGCGGTCCCCTGGGGTACCGCAGCGCTCTACAAGCTCACTACCATCCCCAGCCGTGCAGCGTCCCCATCGCCCGTCCCGAGAGCGCCGACGACCGGCCTGGCTCAAAGACTATCAGACCGACTAGTTGTCTATGTGTATAGCAGTGGTTATGTAGTGTGTAAATATGTACAGTGCATGCTTAGGGATATCTAACACTTACTAGCAACTAATCACTACGAATAAGGGAGGGAGTATGTTATATTCAGTTTCGGTATTCATTTATGTTCTTTCACCCCCAGGGGGCGCGTCCTTCCTTTGTGTATATATTTGATGTATCGTGCAGAATAAAGTTGTTTTCCGACCGTCCTTCAGAAACATCACAATGTGGCGGTCCTTACATTTCAGTTTAGAAAGCGCCATATCTGCAGCGACGTGGGGACGGCAACACCCGACATCATGCAACCACGGTGACTGGTAGGCAGGGACCAGATATAGTTTTCCCACGGCCGATGCTTTCAGGAGCGAGTGCTTCAGCTCACAAAGTAACTCCCACCGCGCAAAAAAGTGGTTTCATTTCACAACACGACAGCATGGCTGGTACCCGGCACGCTAGCGGCCGAGCGTCCGCACACTCTTGCATCTATTGTTCGTTACACAAATTTAAAAAAGACGCGAGACGAGACCCACGAGACGACGAGAGCATGAAACGAAAGACGGCGGGAAACACCATGCAATACTGAATGGATGATTAATGCAGGGTACTTTGTGTCAGGCGGCCGCTTGCGCCACCTAACTCACGCATGCGCAATTAGGGTACTCAGTTTAGTTGTTCCTGAGTCTCGGGTTTTTAATACCATGAATCACTACCAGCTCGCTTGTTTTTTAAAGGGACCATGAAATGACCTTTTTACTTTTTCCAGATAACTTTTACATTAAACCGTCAATGTTCACTGAATGCCGAACAGGCATCCGTTTTCGTCTCGGTTTATTAACTTTTACACAAAAAATTATTGAAATATCGACTTTTTCATTCTCTCCAACTGACCGCAAAAGAAGCCGTGACGTAGAGCGTTTCCGGAACCGGAAGTTCTCTCGGCAGTAGGAGAATGGGAGTGTTAGCGGCAACGAGTTGGGGTGCGCCGGTAGGTTTTACTGCGCTGATGTCACCGACGTATTTCCTGAATCGGCGCCTCTCATCGCCGCATCGCAGCTGAGCGAAATTCAATGAGATATGTTGCGCTACAGCGACAGCATGGGACTAGTCCCATACGCCGGTATGCCTGTTGGGAAGTGCAGCGAGTCTTGTCACCACCCCGTCATTGTTGGCAGAAGGGCCGGCCCGTGTCAGTCGTTTGCAAAGCGACGTAGATGGCGTTTTTCGCGGCCTCGGAGATGCAGGAGCGAGCCGACGTTAAAAAAGATACGTTTGAACTACGAGTGTCAGCAAGAGCCACGTAAATACCTGCTTACACTCGGAGCGGACGCGCGCGCTTGATGGAAGTCTTGTATTCGCGCTGTTGGTAAGCGCTTCGGGACCGTTCTTTTACGATTGCAACTCGATACTGACGCGACACTCGGCAAAGAAAGGTTGGACCGGGGTCGACAGTGACGTGCAGTCTGTCAGAATAAAAATGGCATACCAATAACAAAGTGTACATACCGTGTTACGAAGGCAATCCATACGGCGTTTATTTCAGCTCTATATCACACAAAACAAGAAGATAGAATCGACGAGAGTCCCTTTTCAACGAGTGTTCGTCAACACTGCCTCGGAAAACAAGGGGAAGAGATTGACCTCCTCACCTCTTAATCTAGAATTGAGGTCAGTGATCAAACTATAATACGGGAAGGGTCCACAAGGGTCGCGCGGGCATATTCCATTTAGCACGCCAGCCGGTCGTAGGCAGACGGTCTTGCGACGAAGCAACGCAGCGCCGAGTCGGAATGCCTGCTAGGCCTATACGCTTCGTCGGAGTCGGTGAATCCAGCGTTCTTGTTCGTCGTGGTCTGTTTTAAGTACTGTTTTCTTGCTGCTTGAAGTCGGCACGCGCGGGAAGAACACGTAGAAAAATGAACGTTCAGTCAGTCAGAGTTTTGAGAGGAAGGAAAACAAAGAAAATAAATGTTCGTCGGTCGCCGTCACCCAAGTAACTGGCGGCCCTGCCCTACTGCGCACGCGCAGTAGTTGCTTCGTTTACCACACGATAGATGGCGCTTGGCTCTCAGCATTATCAAATTTGGCAATTTTCGCCACACATCTCTAATTATGCTACAAAATGTGGATCTGAATATTATTTAACAAAACTTTTAGGAAACATTCGCCGGCTATTTATTGTTTACGATCGCGGTGCTGGTGAGGTAGGCTCTTACCCAATAGGCGATGTGGATTCGGCTGACGTGCACCGATTCTGCGTATGCATCGTAGTGAACAGGCGAAGGAAGGAAGGCGCAAAAGAGTCCAGTTTTCTTTTAAAAGTTCTATAGCAAATAATTTTTTTGGGCTCCCTATTTTTGTGTTTTTGTGTTTCTTTTCACACCTTTTACGACGTGCGGTGGATGAAACTCGATTTTAAAATCATTTCATGGTCCCTTTAAGTATTGTTGCAGCTGTCATTGTCTCGTTTTTTTAGAACTGCTCTTTTGCTGCGTACCCCCCCTCCAGTGAATGTATGGTGGCTTGGCAGTCTGCCAGGCATGCAACGCGAGCGACGTGCTCGCCAACGGTGCAATCGGATCACAAGAGACGCAACGGGCGGCCAGGCTTTGTTCGCCATATCGAGAGTCCCCGCCATGGGAGTTGCATACAAAAACACAATGCTCCTATACCATTACATCTGATTTTCAAGGGGATGTTTGGATTGTTTGATATAAACAATAATTCGAAATACCCGAGTGCGATATATTCGGGCTCGACCGTGCCTTGATTGCCGTATTTATTCGTATATAGACCCGTGTTACCTTTTATTCCCTTTACCGGCACATTTTTTTAAAAGTAGAGGTCAGCTTACTATCGAGGACAAAGAAGGTCGAACTGTAATAGTACTGAGCATAATTTTCGAGCCAATCGCGTCGACTCAGGCGCTTCCCTGTGTCAGCAACTAGTCTTAACACTCGAGTGCAAGGCGGTTGACGCAAGCGGCACGAGACTGGAAAGAGGGAGTGTGGTTCCCGTACTTAAAAAGAAACATTCACCCTACAACTACAGGCCCATAGCAATCACTAGCGTCCCATGCAAGATTCTCGAACACGTGCTTTTCTCTTGTATCGCAAACTGTTTGGAATCAAATTCATTTTTTCAAATTGCTCAACACGGCTTTTGCAAATCATTTTCATGTGAAACGCAATTGGTTTTATTCACCCACAAGTTGCAAACCTTACTCGATAATCAATCATTCGCTGACTATATATATTTAGATTTTGCGAACGCATTCGATTCCCTTTTTTTATTCTTTCATCCCACGCACCTGTAATGACTGGAACCGCCTTCCCCCTCTAATAGCCACTATTAGTGATCTCGATTTGCTTCATCTCGCTTTGCAGAACATTCCTGAATGATTTCATGTATCTTTTATAGATTTTGTTGTATATCTATATGTGTGTGTGTAGGATAGCGGACTGGATATTTTTTAAGTGTTTGAGTCGTTTGCATCCATTGTTTTTTGTTAATTTTCTTTTCTAATGCTTCCCCAATTTTCACCCCATGCTTACTTCTTGTTTGAAAGTGAACATTTGAGAGAAGCCTCTCTGGTTGGGAAGCAACAATAATAATAATAAATAAAATATACACCAACCGAACCCTTGTATAAAGGCGGAACCCTACGTTTCGAGACCTGCTCGGTCTCTCCTTCAGGGGCTGACTGCGGCTATGGCCGTTGAGGACCAGTATTCTGTTTTTCTTCTTCTTCTACGGCAGTGTCTACCGTTTTGCATCGGTGAGGTGGCCAAGTCCATTCACGTAGCCGGTTGGCAGAGTGCCGAGGGATCTGTTTATGTTTTCTGGTGTCATTTGTATGTCCCAGGATTGAATAAAAAGTCTATGTCTGAGATTGGTCTCAATGGCCCATCCCAGACAGACTTTTCATTCAATCCTAGGACATACAAACGACACCAGAAAACATAAATAGATCCCTCAGCACTCTGCCAACCGGCTACGTGAATGGACTTGGCCACCTCACCGATGCAAAACGGTAGACACTGCCGTAGAAGAAGAAGAAAAACAGAATACTGCTCCTTAACGGCCATAGCCGCAGTCAACCCCCGAAGGAGAGACCGAGCAGGTCTCGAAACGTAGGGTTCCGCCTTTAAACGAGGGTTTGGTTGGTCTATATTTTATTTATTATTATTACTTCTTGTTATTTGCTCTACCACTCTTGTCTATAATGCTTATGCCTTAAGGGTAAGTATAAAAAAATAAAAATAAATTGCCACGGTACGTTGTAGCCACGGCAGGGAGGCACGTGGCAGACAGGATAATCAGCCATCTCATCGGGAGTAAAAGGCCCCGGTTTTGTCTTATTACAGTATACACCATTTCACTATTTTGCACATTGTACAGCCAAGCTGTTTATGGCTAGGGTTCCTTGGGTGTTTCCTGTGATCCAAAACTCTATGCTCGTACCGCTGCACACCCTCCCTATATACGGTCGAAGCTCGTTAATTCGACTCTAACGGTTCCTCGAAAATAGATCGAATTATTGAAGAGTCGAATTATCGAATATCAATCAAAAACGAGTAACGACGTACGTCACGAGAAGCGGCGAAAAGCCAACCGAGACGACGGACTTTTATTTCGAAAAAAAAACGTCGATATTTTCTGCTGCCGCATTCCCGTCAGACGCTTCGCAAAAACAAATTTCCGCATATCCTCAATGTGCGGCCACATCGTCCCGTCGGTGTCTTCAAACGTTGCGAAGTTCGCACGTACATCGAGCGCAGCAGATGCTTCGGCAGGAGATGGGCGTGGCGGCGGCTCTTCGGCGTCACTCTCGCAGATGTCGTCCTCCTGACCCTCGGGACACTGAACCGATGCGATGATTTTGTCGTCAGTCAATTGACCGCACACAAGCACTCCATCATCTATCGCAACGTAATCATCGAAACTAACGTTTTCGGGTAAAGCGGACATTAGAGCACTGCACTCTTCGTCAAAGTTTTCATCTTCAATTGTGGTTGCCAATGTTGTAGCCGATGCAGTTGCCGATGTAGTAGCCGATGCAGTTGCCGATGTAGACGTAGTAGCCGATGCAGTCGTCGAACTCGCGGTATTTCCATCACACGAGAAACCACAGTGACGAAAGCAGTTCGCGATGACCTGGCTTGGCATGTCCGTCCAAGCTTTAACAAGCATATGAATCGCCGCCAACAGAGTGACTTCATAGTGCTTACCCTGATCCAGACAAAGCAATATTCTTGCCATGAGATGCTTGCGGTACAAGCCTTTCAGGTGTTTGATTATTCCTTGATCCATTGGTTGCAAGAGTGAGGTGGTTGCGGGTGGAAGGAAAATCAGGCAGATCATAGACAGCTCCTGCATTTTTGTGTGCGCACTGCAGTTGTCCGCTACTAACACGACCTTGCGCCCCTTGGACACGAACTGGCGGCTCAATTTTTGAAGCCAATCTTGAAAGATCTCACGTGTCATCCACGCTTTTTTGTTGAAACGGTAGTCCGTTGGAAGCCGCGGGATGTTCCGAAAGCATCGTGGCGTCTTGGATTTCCCGATCACCAAAAGAGGCAGACGTTCCGTGCCTGTCATGTTGGCTGCCACGAGCACGGTCACCCGCTCTTTACTGCGTTTTCCCCCAGTGCAAGAATCCCCTTTGAACGTTATCGTTTTGTCGGGGAGAGCTTTGAAAAACAACGCCTTTTCGTCGCAATTGAACATGTCCTCGGGCGCATACTCCGCAAGAATACGTGCGAGCTCCGACGTCTACCAGTTTTCACACAAATCTCCATCCACATCGGCTCTTTCACCACACACGTGCTTAAAAATAAGAGAGTGCCTCTCCCTGAATCTTGCGAGCCATCCCTCGGAAGCACGGAATCCCTCGATGCCCAAACGTTCGCTGAACTGTTGAGCCTTTGCGCGAAGCATGTCTCCAGTCATCGGAAGGTTGTGCGTTCTTACTTCTGTCACCCATTTGTAAACGGCTTCTTCGAGTTCTGGATGGGCTGCACTGCGAAGGTGTTTTCTTGAATTCACAAATTGCTCTTCTTCAAAAGCTTTCACGATTGCTGCTTCATTCCTCATGTAGGTAGCAAGCGTGCTTTTCTTGAGGTCATACTTTTCGGCAATTTCTTTTCTGGACAATTTTCCCTCCCTAACTTCGTTGAGTATGTGAACTTTTGTTTTTAAATCATTCGAAGAGTACTTTCCTCGCTTTTCTTTCGACATTTTCCGGTCTGAGCGTTAAACGCCGCGCACTCCAATGAACAAAACCCAGAAACCGCGTGACAGCACGGTCCCTCTTCATCGCTCGCTCATTTTTCTCCAGTCTCCTTCTCAATCCTCCCGACGTTCTTTCTCACTTCATCGCTCACTCATTTCCCTCTCGTTGCTCCCGTCTCCTTCCGCGCGCCTCCCCACGTGATCGGGGCGGTGCGCTCTGACTGGGTCTTATCTCGACTAATCAAATCGGCCCTTTCTCCGGCGCGAGGCGCCGGCGCTCTTTCGCGGAGCGCGCCCCGGCTCGAGGCGCCGGGGGCGCCGACGGGCATCGCGCGTCTGTGGAGGTGTCGCAATCAGGCACGGGCTCGCTGCAACGGCTGTTTGCCAATATGGGTAGGGACGCGTGTTGTGCTCTGAGGTGCCGTTTTAACCTTTAAACTTATAGTGTTAGCTTAAAAAATATTTCCCGGTTACGAAGATGCTGGCTCCCAGGACGAATTATCGGGTTGGGGATATTTATCAGATCGAAATACCGGGGTTTTCTACCTACTGAAGCCTGTATATTTCTGACGGTGCTAAACAGAAGGATCGAATTAACGCGATGATCAAAATAACGGGAGTCGAAATAACGAGCTTCGACTGTAGAAGTAAATAACCCAAATAAAGCCTCGAAGAATGCTCGTGCGAACCACAAGATTCTATTTGTTTTAGGCTTTTGCTTTAGAAGAGTTACTGCTGCGGACACCGGCACATGTGGCACGTGCAACACCCTTCCCTGCTTTCTCCTTGATGCTTGGAGAATTTAGAGATTACTTATCAATAGGCACCATTTTCAAGATCAGTAGACTCTCAGGTAGATAATCAAGGTTTCTCAAAGATTTGCAGCTGTGCAACTCACGTCGGCCATGTCTACGCTCGCCCTCTCCTTGTCGTCGTTCCAAGCTTCCTTTCCTCCCACGGGGTCCTGTCACGCGTGTCTAGTTTCCTCCAGCTCCTCGGGGCGGGTCTCTGTCGTGCGCTAAACAGCTTCCCTGCTCATCCACCCTAACAGAGGGGCTCAGGATTTTATGATTTCTCTGAATTTCCCGATATTGCCGACATCATCTTGCACTTGAGGCGATGATGGGGCAAGTGCGGTCAATCTCTCTACTTGGTTTCATCTTAAGTCAATGCAGAGCCAATGGAACCAATCAAATGGCATGAGAAGCATGACATCTGTTCTTTTAAACCAATCCAGCGCAGTGAATGCCCCGTCACTTGAGCTTTTAGCGTGTGTTCGAGCCTTCAACTCTGCTCTTACCCAGGAGAAAACAAACCGCCGTAAAAAAAAGCTACCACATCTCCACGTGGTGAATGACGTTGATTGGGACAAAGCTCTGGTGGTGCATAGATGCTGAGCCACAGCATGCCAAGCTTTTCGTTCGTTTTCATCCATGTCAGAAAGAGAATGTGTGGTATGGAACATGGTTATATACGCATTTGAGCATTTGACCGCAGCACCCTCTTGTCTATAAACGTTGAGCCAATGCATGCAAAGTTTAACGCGATTATATACGCATTTGACCGCAGCGCCCTCTCTTGACGTTGAGCGGCTTCATGCAACGTTTCATCCATGAGAGAAACCCCAGCTCTTGAGTTACTACCACATCTCAAAGCCCACTACTCGTCCCGCAATCGTGGCCAAGTGGTTAAGGCGATGGACTCGAAATCCATTGGGGTCTCCCCGCACAGGTTCAAATCCTGTCGACTGCGCAAACATTTTTTTTTTTTTTTTTTAAAGGGGCACTTAAGCGGTTTTTGGGGAAGCTACTTTTTGGTGCGATGGCATTAAGGCAGTGTCAGTGAATAAGTATCTTCAGTTTTAGAAGGCAGAATCGCCGATTAATCACGCAGGAATAAAATGCGTGCGGACTCTTTTCTGTTCCTGCGCCGACCAATGAAATTATCACATGTTTGAAAATTTTGGCGGCCTTTGTAAAGTTTCGTTAAAGAAACAATTTTCAGTTCATTTGGATATGTTGTGCATGATAATTTCACAAGATGTAAAATAGTTTTAGTATAGAATACGTGATACTGCATTTATCGTTTCACAAACAAGGGACTACGTTTTCTCCTTGCCATCCTCCGCGGGGGGTGAATTTCCCCTTCCTTCGGGATGCGCGGAAGCGCACGTATCATGAACTCTTTCCCTCCGGGTATTCGGAAGAGCGTTTGTGTCTCCAGGCCCGTCCATGATTGTCGACGTGGACGACGTGGTGGAAGCTCATCGTTCCGCGTAAAAGCGCTATCCTTGACTGTGAATTTTCGTTGTGTGTCGCTATGATAACCCAGCACGTACTAGAAGGGAAGATTCACCTACTCGTGCGGCGATGTCGTGGCGGCACTCTCAAGACAGCAGAAATGCCCGTGCCATCGTGTTTGCTTACTTCGACTATAGTGGTGATTTCTAAGCATTTGTGTCCTTGAACATCGCCCGGATTTCCTATTTGGCGCATTTCATGAGTGTGCTCAAGTTCAAGGTATTACTGGCGCGTGCTGTATAAAGGATGCGAATTTTCACGAGTTTTCATCACCGGAGAAAAGTGATCAGTGTTAGCAATTCTGAGCGGTCACAACATCTATCTGATCAGGAAATCATATTTCTACGTTGCTATATCACTGCTAAGATTACATCGTCTTTTATAATCGTAGAAAAGGTGCGATATGTGTACTATTGGCAAAGTCGTGTATTAGAGTCATGATCGTCCAAGACGGCGGACTGCATCTTTTTCTTTTCTTTTTTTTTTTTCATCCACTATACCCTCCAAGCCCCATCATAAAAAAAATAATAATAAAGTTTTAGGCTATAGAAAATTGTCTCTCTATATTCTGTTACGGCATAGAGTGGCAGTGCATCCCCTTTTTAGAGACGCCGCTGAAACAGCTGACGGCGGCGTAGAAGCTATCGCCGTGCTGACGACCCGCTGCGCTTGTTGCAATGGTTGCAGGTGCCTGTACGCGCGGTGCAGAGCAGTCGTTCCGGTCGCAATGGACGCAGTCATAGAACGCGCTCGTTGCATATGTCTGAACCAGCCTTCCTCCCCGTCCTCCCGAGGCGAAAGTCAACGTGGCGGCATCGTTTGACATCGCTGCGATGCAAAACGTTTGTTTGGTTACGACTTGCCCCAACCGCAAATCGAAGAACACCCGGAAAGGTCTGCGTTACGTCGTCCTCGGAACCCAAACACGACTCTGAAGCACTGCTATCGTCCACATCGCATGTCGGAGTGGTGTCATAAGAAATCATCCCCAGGTCGGCTGTCCGCCGAAGAATTTCAACCTCTAACGGCGTCAGGTCCTCGAGCGTAGAGAACTCCGCCATGATCGAAGCTCGAATGACAAAAAAGTTTGGCCGGTGCAGCTACCTCGGGATCGCTGCGTGACGGAACGTCGTTTAACGCCATTGGCCCAAGATCGTTTTGATATGCGAGCGGTGACCAATGAGAGTGGTTTCGTTTTCGGATGGATCCGAGGTTTGGCGGCCTTCAATTGCATTTTTATTAAAGAAATAATCACCGTATGACTATATTTTTTGGTTTTTAGGAATACTTAAGGCGTCTAGATTCAGTTGTCATCATCAAAACACAAACTCGAAAACCACTTAAGTGCCCTTTTAAGACAGATGGGATGGCAATCGATGTGAGCACGGACGCCGGACAAGACTAGACCCTAAGGAACTTCGCCCTAATAGCGCCCCAGCGCCCACTTTGTTTGACTATTCCCAAACTAGGGAATTCTGAGAATTAAGCACCCGATTTGAACGGACAGGTGTCCATGTTTCGATTAATTCAGTGAAAGTGATGTGGACGTTGTATAATACCTATTTGTGACATTTTGCTTTCTTTCTACTTCTCTAAATATTAGGATCGACGAAGAGTACATATTTTTTTTTGCCTTATTTAAGCCCATCTCGATGCAGATGTGGCGCAATTCTTAGCAACAGCATTTTGGAGCAAGATATAGCAGACTTTCATTCATAGTGCAAACAGCACAGCACTTTCATCGCTGTAAATCTATATATATATATATATATATATTTTCGCTAATTAAAAAATTAAAGAGCAAATTTTAGTTCTTTATCCATCTCACTGTGACAATTAGCCTTGTACACTATCTTCTCCTAGCTGTATAAGTCACCCGTACCGACTGCATTAATATACCTACCTTTCGCAGCTTTGCTAGAAAACTCTGTTAAGCTTAAAGCCCGACGTGAAAGAATGTACGCTTCCTAGCGGAAAGCTTTTTTCTCTCTTCCTTCTCGTATGCTGCCTTATCACCCCCAAACTTGAACAGCAGGGATTAATCACGCTGGCAGGAAACGGGCACTGAAAGAGCGGTTGCTATCACTTGACTCGGACAACGCCATGGCTCAACCGTTCGGGCTATTCTTCTCGGGAAGGACCCTAAGCTGGCAGTATGGTGGAAGCTATGTGCTCAGGTCTACTTTTCACCACGTGATTACGCATCCGCAGGGAGCAGGGCCGAGAGATGAGAGGGGACGCGGTTCATTGGTCTGGCTCATCTTTTTGATTTTTTTTTTTATAGTGACTCCGGTTTCTGGCACTTTTCGAGGAAGGTACAGCTCCCGACTTCAAAAAACATTCCCAAAATCTGGTCTCGTTAAATTTGTATCACAAGATGATGCCTTGTCAACTCTCAAGCCCCTTGACGTTATCCAATATTCGCAGAAATTTGAGGAAGCAACTGATGCACCCCCATTTATCCCCGAGGCAATGCATACCATACCAGTTAAAAGAAAACCACTGCATAGTCTTGTTGCGTCTGTTTCTTCACTTTGTCTTCATCGTTTGAGCTGTGTTCATCATGTATAACGTTTACCTGCTCGCCCAATTCGCTACATTAGGGCTATATAAAGGAGAAAGAAAAAGCATCGTAAAATATTGCGTTAAAAATTACGGGAGTATACTTAAGACTGCTATGTGTAAGAAGGCGAAAGCACCATCGTCCCGAGAAAGCAATGTTTTTGAGCAATGTTTCTACACGTAATAAAGTTTAGGACTACGTCCTAGAATTAGACACCAGGTATTGGGCAGGAGATCGAACTATAGGGGGCGCTCTGACCCGTTTATTTTCCCCACGCTCGGTGTTCGTTTTCCCCACGTTACAACAGAGCACGGGGCACAGTTTGATGTAAAAAATACTAACAATCGACGAAGCGACGTTAAGTGCCGGATCTATCCTCAGAGAATGCGAGCTTGACCCACTTCGGCTTTTGTGCTGAGCTGGGACCGTGCATGCTGCATTGTTCATGCAGGCCGTAGTGGAAACAAAAGAGCCCCTCCTCCCTCTCACCGGAGAACACGAACTCCAGCCGAACGCTGACGCCGCGTTCGGTTATGTCGGCCGAGCGCTGAGTCATTGTATTTGTTGTCCCCATCCGTGTAGTGGTTAAGTTAACCGCTTGGGGCGTCACGGTCTGTCCTCCTCCCCAATAGCGTTTAGGGCGACCTCTAGGACGATGCCAAGAACGACACCTAGAGGACGACGTCAAGAACAATGTCTAGGATGACCTGTAGGACAACCTCAAGGATCACGCCTAGGACGACGTCGAGAACGACACCTAGAGGAGGACACTTAAGGAGGACACAGTCCCGTCACAGTCCATTGCACGAAGCATACGAGCACAGAGCAAGTCCGAAGAGCACCTCTTGCACACGGTGCTCCGGCGGTGACATCACGCTATGACACATGATCACGCTTGATGACCTATTTTTATGGCCATCTTTCAGGCACAACGATGACGACGCTTGTTTTTCACGTAATGTGGCAAGTGAGGTGATCTAGAGGTCTAGGACGACTTCTAAAATTACCGCAAGGACGACGCCAAGGTAATGGGACCAGTAGGGCCGCCCATTAAGAGCCGCTCAATTGTATTTTTATCAGCTTATGCGATGCTTCTTCGCTCAATGGGACAAGTAAGGCTTCTGTCTTATAAGTACTTGTACTTTAGTTTGGAAGTACATTGAATATACAGTCAAACCCGGATATAGTGAATTCAAAGGGGATCATAAAATACTTCAATATATCGATAATTTAATATACAAAAATATGTTAACTTAAGCTCCAGTTGAAATTTCCGCACGTCTCTGCCAATACTGAAGGCCGCAACAAACGGGACCTTACCAAATAGAGCCTTTAAGAGCTGCTAAATATGGTGGAGCTTAGTAGGGTTGTGCGAATATTCGAAAGCTTCGAATATCGAAGTGAATAATGCCATATTGGATTCAGACTTGGTATTGAATAGTACTATTCGGAAACTTTGAATAATTTTTAAGTATTTCAAAGTTTGAGCGTGGTGAAAACCACGACCTTATTCGAAAAGAGGGAAGCTAAGACATTTCACAAAAGATGACGTTCACATCAAAAACCGTGTGACCGTGTGCTACGGTTGCCAGAGCTACCTCCTGGCTAATTTTTATCCTTTTCTTGCCTCCGAGTACACATAAACTAATTTCCCACGTGCTGCACGCCTATCGCACACACCGTTGCCGCCCCGCATAGAAAACAATTATGGTGATACCGATAGTTGCTCCAATTTGAACATATCCTCATTTCGATAGTTACGATACCTCTCGAATACCTTAATTATTTTCTTGGAATTAAGTCTGACACGGTTTTGGAATGTCACTCAACAGTCGAAATCACCATGCTCTAAACAGTGATAAACTTCAAATGTGGCAACGATATCGGTGGAGACTTGTAGGTGGCGCGGGCTACAACCCATGACTCCAAATGTGGCGTGTATCCATCTCGCACATTCTAGCCGCCATACCAGCCATTCCATCGTTGATCATTTCCTTGTTCTCCTTGTTCTGCGTTCTGCTCGGTTCTGCTTTTGTTGGTTCTTCTCGTCTTGACTACTTCTATTACTTTCGCCTTAAGCGAGCTGTGAATGCAGCTGGTGCGTGCGAACGAACACGAACGATGCGAAGAAGACAGGGAACATACGAAATACTAGGAAGCCCAAAGAAAACACTGAAAATATCAATATAGAAAGTGGAGAAATCCGAATGTAATGTGCGTCTCGAACGGCAAAGCGAGGAAAAGCAGACAACGAGGAGCCCGCGGAGCGACTTGGACGTCGCGCCGGGGAAGCCAGGAGAGGAGGCGCGCGTCTTACCTCATGAGAGAGCTGCGCCTCGGAGGAGCATGCGCTTTGCCCAATCAGCGCCTTTCTAGCGCCGGTGACGGCCTTTCGTCTGGCATCGATGACGCCACGGCCTTGAGGGGTACGCCGGTTTGGAGCGCGGGAAAAATAAGCGTGGGAGACCAGGTTTCGAACAAGACCAAGATGGCTGCAATCGGTTGAGCCGTAGCGGAGCTCAGACGGCTTGAACTTTGTTGACATTTCAGAGTTTAGGCTTCAAGTCGGGTCTGTCAATGCTTACAAATTGTGGGGATTCCTGTGGTCTCCCTTCCCCGATGGCTGTAATAACAGCCGCGGGTCTTAACACTTGGCCTTCTTCGCCGTGAGCTCCGACCTGTTCGTGAGGCGGAGGGTCCCCTGTCTTAGGGGGGCCCTCCTCTCACTCTCTCTTGGGGGGACCGATTTCCGTTCCCCCGCTCGGAAGCGGATCACTGCTGACAGGCAAGGAGGTTTCGCCTCTTGTTATCCCGCTTTCGGGAAAGGGACTCGTACCGGTGACCGCAAAAGAGATAGGACGTGTGTCGGCGACTTCTCCGATGCTTCCCCGGTCTTGGCTCTCCAGAACCCCGCGTCTGGCCAGGTAAGGACCTTTTCTTACCTTGCCGGCGCGGGGGGCATTTTGGGTGGGGACATAGTAGTTCACTTAAAGAGTGTTCTAATAAATGCTCTTGGACTCTGTCCTTACTCTGGGACGTGTGTCTTCTCTTCCGCTATATTCGAGAGAGTGAGACAAGGTAGACGATCATTGGCACCGACAGAGGTAATTAATCGAACCGACCCGCGGTAATGTAGCCCTAAACGTCGCCTATATTGCCGCGGACATGTGGGGACTGCGGGCTACTAGGTTTGACGGCTCCTCTGAGATACCGTCACCGCTGTTGAGATAACCCTTTGGTTACTCTATCAATACCTGTGTTAGTTGGTAGCTAGCAAGATCCCACAAAACTGAAATCGAATTGAGCATTTATATTTTGTGAGGACATACTCTGGACCATATACCGTATTTACTCGCACAATGAAGGCACTCGCGTAATGAACGCACCCCCCAAGTCGGCTCTCAAAATTTCGACTTTTTTTTTCACTCGCGTAATAAACGCACCCCCAACTCGGAGGTCAAAATTTTGACCCCCTCCTCCCACGCGCGCGAAATGAACGCACTTTTCTATCCTGGTGCAGCGAGGTCGCGAATGCATGGGCAGCGAGTCGAGTCGAACAAAACGCCTTGCAAAAGGCGTTAACAAAATTTGCCAAGATCCAACCGAAGCAAGAAAAAAAGAAACATGCCAGAGGAGCTTTTTTTTTTTTTTGCACAGCGCAGTCTGGACTTTGGGTTCCCGCGCCGCCGCGCGCAAGGAGGTAAGAAAGAGAAGCGGAGAAGCGCTCTAAGCGAAGGAAACAGCTTGCGAAAGGCGACAAAAAGAAAGAAGAGAAACCCACGGAACTAAGAGAAAACAAAAACAAAGAGGAGCTTTTTTTCTTTTTTGCACAGGTTAGGGGGTCGCGGGTCGCGCGCCGCGCGCAAGGAGGTAACAAAAAGGAGCGGGGAAGCCCTCTAAGCAAACAAAACAGCTTGCGAAAGGCGGCAAAAAAAAAAAAAAGAACAACCCACGGAACTGAGAAAAAAAAACAAAAAAAAAAAGAAGCTTTTTTTTTTTTTTTTTTTTTTTTTTTTTTTTTTTTTTTGCACAGCGCAGTTTGGTTACGGGAGGTCGTGCGTCGCGGGCCGCGCGCAAGGAGATGAGAAAGATAAGCGGAAAGCCCTCGCCTAAGCAAACAAAACAGCTTGCGAAAGGCAGCAAAAAAAAAAAAAAAAACCAAAGAACTAAGAGAAAAAAAATATTTTTTTTTGCACAGCTTAGTTTAAATGCGGGGTCGGGAGCCGCGCGCAGAGAGATAAGAAGTTACTTCGATTTTTCAGGATAAAAGGTCCGTTCATTATGCGAGTAAATAACCGATGCAAAAATTTTACCGCGCGTAATGAACGCCCCCCCTAACTTTGCATCGATTTTTCGGAAAAAAAAGTGCGTTCATTCTGCGAGTAAATACGGTAGACCTCAAAATCCTGAATTTTGAAAAATGGCATTTTGTGCGATTTTTTTATATTTTAAGATCCACGTCTCCCCTTAAACAGTTTGAGAAGATGCGAGCTGCCGAAAGTGCAAAAAATACAGAAGCTAAAAAGTCTGACGGCAGGGTTGTGACTCCCAGACCCTTCAAGCCGATGTTGAAGAAAGACAGCGCTGACAAAGGTAACGGCGCTGTTCCTTGCCTTAGGCCTACACTCGTACTCGATCGTCGAGGAACTGGGATTCTTGGCGTTGACGACCGTTGCCGTGCCTAAATACCAGGTTCCTTCCTTCTCCCCAAGTGTGGTGCCAGAATGCCAAAGAAGAAGAGAAATGCGGGACCACTTCGAGAACGGGTCCCCAAAGACAGACGGGCGGACATCAGAGGGGCGTCGAGGACGGGGCCCTGGCAAGCAACTCAAGCATCTGCTCCCGACGACCGTCGGAACAGGAGTACCTTAACTCACTGTAAGGCCCCATCAGACAACCCCTACCTATTGCGGAGGAATTTGAGGGAGGACAAGTACCCCCAGCTGGAGAAGGTTGCCCAGCTTCATCTCTCGATTCCGGCGACACAGGTATCGAGCGAAAGGTTCTTCTCAACATCGGGGAGCTCTTTCTCCCAGAGTATGTGGAGCAGTTGGTGTTGATCCACAGCAATATAGATTAAAGCTCAGGACGTGAGGCACAGGCGTCAATAAACTTGGGGAAAGTTGGATCCCTCAAATCTGTTCCTGACTGTTTTTCCAGTAGCCTAGAAAACCTGTTGAAGACGATAGGTCTAGCTAAGCCATTTCGATGCGCAAATTATTCAAGTTCCATTTTTGTAAATTTTCTCACTTTTAAAAAAAACAATTGCAAAATATTCGCTTTGTTTCAAAATTATTTGCTTCGATTCAAAACTCTTCGTTGAAATTAATTCTTCGCTTCGAAGTGAACATTCACTATTCGCACATCCCTAGAGCTTAGACGGTGAAGACCATAAACACCTCCGCGTTTACACCGTGGTGTTTGCGATCATTTACGCCGAGCCACGACCTCCACACAGCGCCAGCAACAAAACACGCAAATAATTTTTAAAAAAATAAAAGAACGAACAAAGCGAGCTGCATAAAAAAAAAACTTCCGATCCACAGAAATTAAGCAAGCATCAAAAAAGAAACTTCACTAAATTCAGACAGCGAAAAAAGAAAGCAAAAAAAAAGAAAAAAACGGGCAAAGCAAGAATGGCAAAAGAAAAGTTGGTTATGCGATTGCACAACTAACTTGCTCAAGACTGCTTTTTTTTTTTTCTTATTTTACTTTTGGGCTAAAGAGTCGCGCAGCGACAGCGGTGTTTGGGGAAAGAGCACACGCTACCCTTCCAACAGCGGGCACCCCCTGCCCTCCGTATGCCCGCGCGTGCCCTTTTCCTTCAGTTTGCCATCCTCCACTTTTTTTTTTTTTTTACAACTGCTTTTTTGCTGCTTAATCTCGTGGGCGTGTGCTGGCTTGGGGGTCTGCCAACCCGCAACGCGAGCTATCTGCTCCCCTCCAGCGCACTACGACTGCGGGAGAAGCGAAAGGAGAGGACGGCCGTGCTTTGTTCGCTATATCCAGTGACATGGGAGTTCGATACAGAAAAACAAGGCTCCTCTAGTATTACACGTTATTTTCAAGGGGATGTTTGGACTGTTCCATATAAACAATTCGAAATACCCGGGTGGGATATAACCGGGCTCGACTGTATAGTACTTTACCCGAAGCAAATCGCAACCAGTACACTTCCTACTTTACTTGAAGTACACAACCTCTCATTTACTCTGTGCTTTACTTCGAGTACTTTTTAGTAGGGGTGTGCGAATACTCAAATATACAAAGTCGAATCGAATAAAAAATTCCCAAATAATTCGATTCGCGAATCAAATTCCTAGTATTCGGTCACTCGAATATTAAATATATTCGGTTAGAGACGCGCGGTTCGCGCGGAGCTGACAAAAAAGAAGTTTTTTCTCCCGATGTAAGCGCCAAGATGTTAGACAGACCATGCGAGAAACACCTCTTGGTCCTACCATTCCAGAAAAATCTAAAGCACAGGTTAGAAAAAGAAAGGTAACGAACGCCACAAACTTTATAGCACGTAGATTTACTTACGGTCGTGACTTAATCTACCCTTGAATCACAACCGAAACATCCTGTTTGCACCAGTTTCAGAGAGGAATTGTTGAGAAGCCGGAATTCAGCGCCATGCCGAATTCTTTTCACAAGTAAAGACCCTCGTTTCAAATTGAAGCACTGAAGTAGAACACACTTGCTGCACTCACAGAAATCGACGACTGCAAGATCACAAAAAGAAAACCACATTGACCACGCCGATGAAACCAGACGAGTTGTCGTCGTCGTTCTTTTGGAACCCGCAAGCTGCAAAATTGGATTCGGAACGAAACGGAACGGAAAAATAGTGTGCCTAGATTTGAGAGGGTTTCCAACCGTTCGATAGCCGCGTTTGAATTACGAACTGCGAGAAGGTAACGAAAGGACGAAAGCGCCGATCGAACAGACGTCGTCGCTCTTTTGTTTGCTCGCCTTCTTTCCACGCGACAACACAACACATGCGCACTTACGACCAATCTGCGCTGGAGCCGTCTCCGTAATTTCAGTTTCGCTTGCTCCCGCTTCTAAATCAGGGCTCTCTAAAACACGATAGGTGGACGGAAAAATGGATGCGTAGCGGCAGTTGGACGGTGACTTGCGCCACCTAACCACTTTTTTTTTCTTTTTTTTTTTCTTCAGATTATATTGTTTAAGCCTGTTTACTCAGATTTAACACATCTGTTTTTTATGTGAAATAAACTCCCGGGTGTCCTTTTCTTCCTTAAAATGGAGACCAAATATCGCAAAATGCCCCTTTTCTGAGATATACAAATATTTTTAAAAAGTTGCAGTGTTAGGTTGTGCTTTTAACGAGAAAAAAAAGGCACATGTGGCTGCAACTTTTTTTTTTTTTTTTTGTGACGTTTAGGGTAGATAGATTATGTTTGTGCCATAAAATTAGATCTTTAGTGCCCAACGTCCAATGGCAACTGCTTTTTTTTTTTTTTTACCAGAACTATTATACATTTTAGCTTTTGTTCCGTACGAGATGCATATTCTGCGCCAGGCGCATACTCTGCGCATATACAGTGTAGACCGCATATAACGTATGTCGCGGGAGTCGCGAAAATCCGCACTATAAGCGGTACCGCACTATAACCAAAACATCAATTTTTCAAGCCAAAATGCATGCCATCAGACAACTTACCTTTGTAAAAGAATTTATTTTATGCTAGATGAAAAATAAAGCTTTAGTTTGAGGAAAGTCTTTATTTCACCAGACTAGTACACTTCTCTCTCAAGTGTGTCACACATTTTGAAAGAAATGAGCGACTTTTGACTGGCGCAGCCTTTTGACGGCGTCGCGGGTTGCGGACGGACGTTGCGAGCGTTCAGGATTGCTAACCCTAATCACTTTTCTCCGGCGATGAAAACGCGTGAAAATTCGCATCCTTTATATGGTACGCGCCCGTAATACCTTCAACTTGAGCACAGGCATGAAATGCTCCAAATAAGAAATCCGGGCGATGTTTGAAAACACAAATGCTTAGAAAGCACCACTGTAGTCGAAATAAACAAACACGACGACACGGGCGTTTGTTCCGTCTTGAGAGTGCCGCCACAACATCGCCGCACGAGTAGGTGGATCTTCCCTTCTAGAAGGTGCTGGGTTATCATAGCGACACACAACGAAAATTCACAGTCAAGGATAGCGCTTTTACGCGGAACGATGAGCTTCTACGCAGTCTACGACGATGATCACAACCGACGCCACGTTCGCGGATAAAAGCAGCCGACCCGCGACGCGCGCGAACACTTCTCCTCGACCTGCGATTGGTCTGTCGTTGCGGTTGTTGTTCAACGCAGCGGAGGGACGCACACACGTGAACGACTCGTGTGTGCGTCCCTCCGTCGCTATGGCAACTGAAGCCTCTCTCTTCGCTTCATCGAGCAACCTCCTTGCCCCGCGAGTGCCGCTCGCGCCGTTATCTAGTGTCGCACAGGGAAGCGTGCTCGCTGCGTCGGTCGGTCGGCGCGGTCGCCGGGCTGTTCCGAAAACCGCACTATAACCGGTATTTCCCTTCGCGCGCCTGCATTTTAAGCGGTATGTAATTACATGGAGTTCTATGGGAGGCACACCGGTGGTTTAAAAAAGCCGCGTTATACCCGGTCCTGCACTATAAGCGGTTACGTTGTAAGTGGTCTATACTGTAATAATCTCATTCGCAGCACACTTTAGAAAATTCCTACAAATAAAATCACTATTCGATATTTGGCTTTTTTTTTTCTTGATTCGAAAACTACTATTGGGTATTCGCACACCCTTACTTTTTAGATGTGCCTGGGTAGCTACCGAAAAGACGGAACCTTACTTACGCAGTGGCACCTCATCTGGTTGGCTCCTAGCAGTTTCTCATAGCACACACTCTGGGATGAAAGAAGACCGGCATTGGGCTACAACTCCCACTGGCGATGCAGCGTGGATAAAATTAGTACAGCCTTGCGTCTCCGCGGTGCAAACGTCATTGTGCATCTCTGAGAGGAAGCCACACCAGAGCTCCAGTGGGAGTAAAATGCTACTTTGCAGCCTCCCGCCACATGCCCCGGGAACAAGGCCGTGGCATTGTCTACATCAGAGACTGGAGCAAGCCGGGCACAAGCGCCGTGTACGGCAGAGACTCCCATTCGACCCCCCATGAGGCACAACACTCTTCCGTCATAACGGTGCTTTAAAGGCCAGATAAACCCTTCCGCATTAAAAAGAACTCCGTTAAAAACAAAGTGGTACGAGCCCCTCCCAAAAAGGTCACTTGGTGGCCTCCTCCTCTCCAGCGAGGGAAGAGCGAAAGGCTTAGTGGGTCTCCTTACCTCCTCCCGACCTTCCTTACGAGGAGGCGACGACCGCGGGCACTGCTGCGGAGACTTCCCGACGCTGCGTCCACCTGGCGGTGCGGCGCCGGCAGAGGCTCGCCGCCGTGGGACCAGCCGCACCATCTTGTGGTCTCCGACACCGTACACCTGGAGGGAATGGGACGCCGCATTTAGTCCATGCCTCTCGGAGGGGAGCTCGAGTAGACGCCGCGCGTGTTGTCTTTTACCCGCCGTCACCACGTCAGATCCTCCCAGCTGGCTCGGGAAGGCACGTTAGAATGTTTTCTAAGGGCTCGATAGATTGTTCAGAAATATGCTGAGCCGCCCACGGTCATTTTGGAGTGATACGGCAACCCGACGTATGGCACGCGAGTGGTTCAGCGTTTTACCATTTCACGAAGAAAGCGGGACGATAACGAAACAGTGTCGGCTCCCTGTCGCCTTGTTTTCCTAGTGTTCCGAACCCGCGAGGGAAAAACCGAAAGAACTGAGCCGGGATGTATATGAACAGCCCCACTATTCCCCGCGTGGAGCAATCTGGGTTCCACCAGAGGCCTTGTGGGATTGAAAGCTCTATTCTGTGAACCTGAGCAAAGCCCCTAGAAAGATAGAAATCAAAAAGGGATGTGATTATCCAAGCTCAGCCCTCTTCTGGACAGATACGAGGGTCACCAAAAAGACTCGAGATGTGCCAAACATACTGAATTTGCAAAGAATATAATGCGTGTCCTTTGTTTTTATATTATGCGCTCCAAAAGTCACCTCGCGTTATATTCGAAATCGAGTTCAGCCACGAGTTTGGAGAACGCCATCCCTCCTGCCCAATGCGGGAGACTGGGTGGGAAAAGAAGTGGGGGTCTGGGAGGGAATTTATTAGCTATTGAGCCACGTCGAGGGGAGAATCGAAAACAAGCATTTTTATCGCTCTAGTGTTTGTACAACGCAGGCCGCACGCCACAGAAATGCCCCACGCAGAAATGCAGGCACTGGTCGATTAAAGCCAAGTGAAATCAACCCAAGCCAAGTCAAGACCACCGACCGTGTTTATGCAATCGTGCAACACGAGGTTTATGCGGAGGGACCAGAACGAGAAGGAGTGTGCATCCTCGGGTCCAGCAGCCTTTTTCCTGCCCGAGCATTTCTTCGTTCCTGCTTTGTCTGGTGTCTGTGCGTTGGTGCTTCTGCTTCGTGCCTTGCTTGGACTCTGGGCTAGCCAGGAGCTCATGCTGGAGTGCAAACCAAAGGTCAGTGAGGATCAGTGCAGAAAACATAAACTGATATTTCTTCCATTGCCTTTGCACTTCTGCTATGTCCCCGAGTGTGGTAAATTTACACGGGCTCTGCTCCCATTGTAATAGTAATAATTTTTTTTTTCTTTCTTTGAGAGCATTAAGGCGAGACGCGGGTCTGAAAATGGTAAAAAAAACGCGGAATTTGGGGTTTTTCAAAAATCAGGTTTGGATAGAATATAGTCTGAAGTACCTGCCTGCAAAGTTTCAATGTCTTATCCAACGTCCAAGTATGAAAAAAAACAAAAACAATAAATACAATGCCTCCGCGACGCTCAAATCGCGAATCCAACGCAAAAAATAGTCAAACTGCGCGCCCGCGTCGCTTCACGACCGATTGTTGGATTGCAGCAATCTTGGTCTTGTTAGAGAGCTGATTCTCTTCCCTCCGTCCTCATCCCACTCACTATCGCGACAACCTTGGAGAGCGTCCGCATTCCGCGGGTTTTCACGATTGGAATAACGATTGCTCATTGGCCCGCACGCGTACATCACGGGTACGTCATGCCGCGCACGCCTGTCATAGGCCAAGACGCGCCCCTTTCCACTTTTGCTCCTTTCCTCCTCTCGGCGCGCACGCCTCCAGCAGCGCAAGGGGAGTGTGGAGAAACGTTGTCTGTTTCGTCTTGGCCCTTCTGCTTTGGTAGTTCCGCGGCTCAGTGCACGTTGTTTCGAAATTCATTTACGTTCGCGTCGGACATTGTTGGTTTCTCGCTACAAAGTTGCGGGAGTTTTATTTTGAGTGATCGAAATGCCGGGGGACTCTCGATTGAAGGAGAGCACGCGGCAAACGTTCGGGAGGAAGATGCAACGTGCGTGGAACAAGTGGAAGACACCACCTGCAAGTGCGCCGCTACGATGCGCCCCTGCCGAACGCATTGGATCTGCCGGGAGCATCGGCTAGCCTTCCCGTTGACGATGCTGCGGCCTCAAGCTGTGGTACGGATAGCTCAAGTTTTGCCGGCACCACTCGCGTCGACTCTATGTACAAGGAGTATGACTTGGCCGTCAAGCTTGTGCTCGTCTGCAGCACTTGCGACTTCCAGAAGAAGCAGTTCTCCTCTCCCAGGGTTGCTGGAACAGCAAAGATCACTCCCTTTGAAGTGAACATGACGGCCATGAAGAAGATCCAACCCATTGGCAAAGGAGTGACAGACCTGGCAGACTTCTGCATGAACATTTCTCATCGGGGCCTGCACCACAAGACATACCAGGGCACCTGAAAACATTTGTGCAGGCATGTGAGAATGCAGCAACCGACAGTGAAGCCGCCAGTATCGCTGTGGTCAAGGAGCTCTACACAGGCTTCACGAACCCCAATGGCAACACCGATGTCGTCTTCGACAGATCCTCGATGACCCGAGGACGCAGCTCCCACATTGGTGTAGGCTGCATTGTGGAGCTGTACTCGGGCTTCGTCATTAACCATGTTGTATACTCCAACTCCTGCCTTGGATGTGCCTTGGGACCGGAGCCCGAGGACGATGGCTACAGCGACTGGTACGCAACCCACGACTGCCAGAGGAACATTGAGTGCAATGCTGGCCGTATGGAGGCTGCGCTCACAATGTTCCAGAGGTCTCTGACCAAGTATGGTCTCCGCTACACCACCGTTCTTTCGGATGGGGACAGCCGCACATTCCACGCCTTGTCTGAAGCGAAGGTTTACGTCTTCATCAAGATAGAGAAGAAGGACTGCAAGAACCACGTCCACAAGCGGATGGGAGCTGCCTTGCGCAACGTTGTTGAGAAGAACGCACAAGGCGAGTCACTTGGTGGGAGAGAAAAGCTGGCACAGGAAAGGATCAAGAAGATCACTAACTATTATGGCTATGCTCTCAGGAGCACCAGCCATGACGTTCCAGGGAAGAAGAGGGCAGTGGAAGCCACACTCCTGCACATGACCTCCCCAGACAGCGCCCCAGACAACAGCAAGTGCCCCGACGGAGCGGAGTCCTGGTGCAAGTTCAACAGGGCCTTGGCAAACAGTGAGCCTCCGCCGCCGCACAAGAATCCTCTTCCGGATTGTGATCGGGCTGCACTTGAGCCAGTGTTTGAAAGGCTCAGCAATGAAGATCTGTTGGCACGGTGTAATGAGGGAAAGACGCAGAATGCCAGTGAGAGCCTGCATTCGGTGATCTGGACGCAGACTTCAAAGAATGCGAATGCCTCCCTGGACAGCATGAAGAGGGCTGCGGCTGAAGCTGTTGCTGTCTACAACCAGGGAAGGAGGGCGACCAACGAGTCCATTGCCGCAGGCCTGGGCTACGCCACCGGTGACTGCCTTGTCCCCCGAAGCATCGAGAAGGACAGTCTCCATCTACGTAAAGCAAACGCGGTGCACCAGAGCAGCAGTAGCGTGAAGGAAAGGTTCTCCAAGCGACACCAGGCAGGAGCATCACGAGATTACAGCCCCGGACAGCTGTAATGACTTTTTCCAGTGCCATGTGGAACAAAGGCCCTTTTCAGGGCCAAACAAAATAGCATTTGGAGCTTGAAACTCTTGCTCGCCTCTCCCGTTGTCCAAAGTTGTCGGCTCATCACTTTAGAAGCAATTTTTTGCCCATATCAGTAATTCTTCACCATTTTTGCAATGTTCTCGAAAAGAAATTATTGCATTTCTTAAATTCATTTGTTCAGAATGCACTACACTACATCTTGACAACTATTATTGCATAAGGGTTTTCACATAATTGACTGTAGTCAGCGTCAAAACAGGAAAATGTGATTTTATCAACATTTCACTCATCCTTTACTTCTTTCATTTTTTTTTTTTTCTAATGTTCCGATGAATGGATTACGTCATTTTTTATGTCAAGTTGTTCATGAAGACTTGCACTACACCTTGGTGTCGATTATTATTTATCATTCTTCACACAATTTTTATGTTCAATGTCAAAACTTTAACTTTGATTTTCTCATCTTCGAGTTTTTTGTCGACATGCTTAGCCTTACGGGGGTTTTCATAAGGTTTTTATCGTAGCATTTTGAAACGTATTATACCGTTCTATTCAGAAAGGACTGGACTATGGACTAAAATTATTTTTTGCAGTTTATAATGACGAAAACAATTTTATGATAAATAATGTGACCTCATTAATGTCCTAATTGGCATAATTAGCCAATTTTCATATAATAATGTAATTTTGTGAAAATTTAAATAGCTTTATAATGCATGGCAGACCTTTCTTTAGCTATGCATCTACATCAATAAAAAAAAAAATTTTTTTTTGTTCGAAATGGTTTTAACGACTCGTAAGAAATTACCAAATTAGGCAACGCTATAACTTGAAAACTAATTGAGATATTTTAACAGTAATTTTATATTTGAAAGCAGGAAGAAGAAACATATATGCACAGTGATTTTCATTAGTATAGCTGCAAAAATAAAATAGTCCATATTAGAACCAGTGCCTCGCCTTAAAACTTGCTTTCACATTATATTCGTGGTTGCGTAATATTTGTGCAAATACGGTACCAGGCAGAGGGAGAAAAGGCGTGGCACCCCAAAGCTTCGTCTTTTCCCAGCAAAACTAACCCTCCATCGGCTACCACAATTCCACTTGGTGTTCACCTCAGCAGATTTTGCCGCTTCTTTCGTCTCTGGGCATGGACGTGGAGAGATGAGATTTTCGAGCGAGGATGCTTTACCATTTCAAAAGTACCATAATTACTCGAAAATAAGTCAACCTTTTTGTATTTTGTAAATGTTGTCAAACATTAAGGGTGACCTACAATCCTGGCCAGAAAATTTCGACCTGCATTCGTGACCAAATTTCTCGGCTCTACCGAGCGCACGGAGCTAACGAGTCACTGAGCCGGCGTCGCCATAGTGTCGTGCCGTTTCTTGCTTCAGAAAATGTTTGGTGCACGAAAACAACCGAAACAGCAACAACCAGTGGGTCACCACTCGCACGCGCGCGCCTGTTTGCGGCTGCCATGCTTGGAGCCGCTCACGCATGCCGCTCGCAACGCAAGGGGGGATGCGACCCCCCCCCCTCCATCCCTCTCTCCCTCACGCAGCAAAATAGAGGTTTCGCTTCTTGTTGCGCACAGCGGCTTGCAACGTTAACTGGCGGCCGCTACAGCGGTGCTCGCTTCATTATATTTGGTCTTTCGTCGCTTCCCCCGTCTCCACCTTCTTTCGTCTCTTGTTGTCGCCATTTTGCGAGGGTGTCAGCGAGGTATTGTTGCGAATTTCTCAGGATGCTGACGAAGCTTTTGGCGACAACGACACGTCTGCAAGTTCTGACAATGATTAAGGTTTTGGCATTGCGTGGTGATTTAGCTCAGGGCACTGTAAACAAAAAATTGTTTCATTCTTTTGCCCAAACTTTCCTCCGTTCTCTAGAAAAGAAAAGTGAACTTATATTTGAAATTTTCAAATATAAAGGCAACGACTTATATTTGTGATCGACTTATTTTCGAGTAAACACGGTAGTTTAAATGAGTCATAATCGCTGGAAAGGTCGTCATGCACTTTCGGGGACATTGTACTAAAACATGCGAGGTTTCTTTTGGTTCGGTGTATTTAAGCGTGGCCACACCATCAAAGAATTAACCCCCTGACCTCCATTGGGACCCTGAAATGGGAAGAGCGTCTAGGCACTCCTTTCAAATGAAGGGAGAAGTGGCAATTTTTGCCACAAGATAGTGGTGCTGCCACCTACTGAACATGATACCAAACATATTTAGTTTCATTTGTGTTTGCTGGCTGGTAAAATAATTTAATTGCTTTGGTAGAAAATACCTGTTCCCGTTCTCTATCAGGGATGCCCGGAAGCGGCACAAGCTTTACCAGACACGTAAATCACGGCATTCTTCAGTAACATAACCAGGATAACTCGAACAAGACTGCACGCTCAGTGACACCTTGAGGCTATTCTTGACCCAAGCCTGAAAATATACTTTTGACCAGACTCCAAACTACTGTATTCAAGACCTACAGTATAGACCACTTACAACGTAACCGCTTATAGTTGGGGCTCCGTGTTTTCGGATAAATCCGAAAAACTCCGAAAAACACCCGCCGGTAAAAGTTTGGTCAATTCGGATTTATCCGATAAACTCCGAATGTTCATGTGCCGATGCCCCCCCTCCCCCTCCCCCTCCCCCTCCCCCTCCCCCTCCCCCCCCCCCGCCGCAACAAAAAAAGTAAAAAAAAAATAACTTTCTTTTTTTTTACAATTTGATTAGCATGGAGTTAATGGTCCTCGGAAAATGGCACCATAACTATCTTTCATATCTCAGACCGTTATCAAAAAGGGTCTTGCCGCTTGTATCGTCGAGGTTGATTCAGGGCAACCGGTCATAGTACATTCGGGTCACGACAAAAGCCACTCTTTTGGTTTCCAGTTTGAGCCATGCGATTTGTGATTCAGGGAAAGGAGAAGACAGGGGCGGATGCAGGGATTTCCTGAGGGGAAAGGGGGGGGGGGGGGGGTCAGGTGTTGGTCAGCGTACCATATGTTAGGAACCCCCTCCCCCTCTCCCTCGTTTCACGCTCTCAATTTTACACATGCAGAAATTAAGAGGGGGGTCAGGACATCGAGACAACCCCCCCCCCCCACACACACACACACACACACACACACACACACACACACACACACACACACACACACACACTAAAACCGACCCTGGGAGAAGGAATGTTTTTGTAACAGTGAAAGCTATGGACCATAGAGATTGTATTGAATAGAGAAAATGGATAGTTGAAACTCTCCATTACATCCTTAACCACTCCACCTCGCGCGGCCGCGCGCTAGATTGATGGAATAGGATGGGATGACTACGAGCTTCGTAGCGAATGCCCCCGAGAGTTTATTGATTTGCAGGTATCGACGTTTATCGAAGTAACACTTGTGTGGAACTTTTATCGTGGGACAAATTAATATTGCCAATGGCAATGGCACGAACGTCAAAGTCAACTGAAGAAATTTTAATTGATACAGTTAAGTGCGTTTATTTTTTATCTGGCATACGTTTACATCCGGTTATTACTTACATATTTATTTTCAATAGGAAACACTGCAAAATAAACACCGAATTTCGAAGAATTGGTAATCAAACAAATATAAACTCCGATAAACTCCGAATCTTCGACAAAAGTAAACTCCGAAAAACACCCTCCGAATTTGACGAAAAATAAACTCCGAAAACAAGGAGTCCTACTTATAGTGCAGGACCGGGTATAATGCGGCTTTTTTAAACCACCGGTTCGCCTCCCATAGAACTCCCATGTAATTACATACCGCTTAAAATGCAGGCGCGCGAAGGGAAATACCGGTTATAGTGCGGTTTCTGGAACAGCCCGCCGACCGCGCCGACCGACCAGCGCAGCGAGCACGCTTCCCTGTTCGACACTAGATAACGGCGCTAGCCGCAAGCGGCACTCACAAAGCAAGAAGGTTGCTCGAAGAAGAGGGAAGAAGCGAAGAGAGAGGCTTCAGTTGCCATAGCGATGGAGAAACGCACGCACGTGTCGTTCGCATGCGTGCGTCCCTCCGCTGCGTTGGAAACAACCGCAACCACAGACCAATCGCGAGTCAAGAAGAAATGTTTGCACTGTTCGCGCGCGTTGCATGCCGGTCGCGGGCCGGCTTCTATCCGCAAACATGGCGTCGGTCGTGATCGTCGACGTAGACAGCGTGGTGAAAGCTCGTCGTTCCGCGTAAAAGCGCTATCCTTGACTGTGAATTTTCGTTGTGTGTCGCTATGATAACCCAGCACGTACTAGAAGGGAAGATCCAGCTACTCGTACGGCGATGTCGTGGCGGCACTCTCAAAACGGCAGAAACGCCCGTGTCGTCGTGTTTGTTTCGACTACAGTGGTGCTTTCTAAGCATTTGTGTTTTCGAACATTGCCCGGATTTCTTATTTGAAGCATTTCATGCCTGTGCTCAAGTTGAAGGTATTACTGGCACGTACCGTATAAAGGATGCGAATTTTCATGCGTTTTCATCACCGAAGAAAGGTGATTAGAATTAGCAATCCTGAACGCTCGCAACGTCCGTCCGCAACCTGCGACGCCGTTAAAAGGCTGCAGGCAAAAGTCGCTCATTTTGTTTCAAAATGTGTGACACACTTGAGAGAGAAGTGTACTAGTCTGGTGAAATAAACTTTCCTCAAACTAAGCTTAAGTTTTCATCTAACATAATATAAATTCTTTTACAAAGGTAGGTGTGTTTTTACAAAGGTAGGTATGGCATGTATTTTGGCCTGAAAAGTTGATGTTTTGGTTATAGCGCGGTACTGCTTATAGTGCGGACTTTCAAGACTCCCGCGACATACGTTCTATGCGGTCTACACTGTACCATACAAAATCGCTTAAAAAGCCTCTCCTCCGTACTTCAACGCAAGAAGAAGCAACATGTTATTCTCACAGCCATAGTCGCTTTACTGACGCCCATGATTTTAGAGTTGCAATTACTCATTTCTTACATGATGCGTCGTAATGCTTCTACTTTTTGTATTGTTTCTAACGTGTTGTTGTATATGAAACCCACTTTATAATGTGCTCAGGCCCCCGAGACAAAATAAATGAAATTAGAGTAAGGGTCAAGGTAGGGTGCGTGGATGAGCTACACTCGTCTTTAACGGTTTGGGATGGCGGTTAAAGGGGAAACAATTTTTGAACTCTGGCCAGTTAATGGCAGGAATTACCGTATTTACTCGAGTAATAGCCACACTGTTTAGGAAGAAAACCTGAGGGTTCGCTTTTCCGCGGAGCACGCAGATTGCCAATCACTGCAATGGACAGCATGATTCCATCTGTTTACTGGACAGAGATAATGTGTTCGTGCAAAGATACCATCTGTGAAGATTGCATTTGTATGAAGTATCGTGTTCTCGACCTGGTTTTTCATTATGATATTTCTGCGCAACGCATTGATTGGCTGTATATGTGTTCTGTGGGAAAGTAGACGCGAGGGTATGGTTCATAAATAGTGCGACTACTACTCGAGTAAATACAGTATTCTACCATAAAGTTCCAAGGGCATGCTCACCCCCGACATATCGCCCGTCTCGTTCTGGTTAAATATCTGATCCATACAATTTATGAAACACCCCCCATTTCCCGTTAAGCGTCACGCTATGTCCGAGGGCGATCGCATCAACCACGCAATCTGCTGTAGCGGCATGTCAGACAAGCGAGTGCAGTGCGAGTTCCCGCAATTTTGTTTGCGACCTGCGCGTGCGATATCGGCTCCCGTAACACGCGAGTCGTTCACGCGTGTATGTTGCACCGTGAAATGTGAATTTGCTGCAACCTGCGCTATCCTCTCCCGTGACACACGAGTTCGTAGCAGATTCCCGCGTGTTTATCGCATTGTGAAACGCAAATTTCCTGTGTTCGCGATATGAGGTATCGGTTCCCACGTCACGTGGTTTGTGGCCGGTGCCAGGCTGTCCATCCTTAATTTATAATAAAGTGTTCCTGTGGCATCCTTAGAGATAGCCCACCCCATGTTTTTTGCCAATCATCCGTGTATTTTGGGCGAGCTTTCCGTCGGAACTTTACAGAATGTCACCAAGAGGATAAAAAACAACATTGTTTCTAGCGTGTTCTCATTTTTATTTAAAAAACAAGCCAAATCATGCTGGCAAAGGCTGGTAAGCACAGAAGGTGCGATTCACACGTCGACGCTCATCTCCGGGGCTCCTGGTGAAGGTTCTTTCTGCTGCTTGAGCCATTGCTTACGTTCCCGGTAAGCTCACATTCGTTCTGCGGCCATCTGTTTCGCAGAAGCCACGATGGAAGAGAGAGGCACCTGAACGGCGTCGGCTCGCCACAAAGCAGACGCCACGAGATGGCGCAGCATAACATGCCCACACGCATTCAAGGCGCCCTGTCGCACATAAGGTAGGGGTGTGCGAATATTCGTCATTTTCAAATAACGAATCGAATATTTCCCTATTCGATTCGTAATTGAAATCGAATAATATTTCTCAAAAGTTTTGAATATTTTTCGAATAAGTTCCGAACAGTCATTACGGTGTCGCGCCCCGAGATTCCCTTCACAGGCGTCCCACAACGCGCCGGCACGCCTGCAATATGTGCCCGCAAGATGGCAATACGTACCCTCTTCTCCTAGACAATGATTGTCATCCTCGGCAGCAGCCGTCCCTCTCCGCACGTACGTTGCTGTTGCCTCCATTAGGGGCCACTGTGTTAGGTATAACCCGCATGTAAGCCATTTGCCGAGAGACGAGACAGGCGACGTCGACCCGCTTCGCTGTCGTTCGATCAGTCGCGCGACGGAGCAAGCTACATGAAAGTGGCGTGAGCAAGTGACTAAGGCGATGAGGACGTTTTCTAGAAATCCAAACACCGAGCGACGCGACGAGCGACAGTGACAAATATCTGTCGCTCGCTGCTGACCCTCGTCGTCGCTGTCGCTCGTCTTGTCGCTCGCTAAATCGCTTACATGCAGTTCAGCATTTAGGAACAACTTTCGCACGAGATTGCTCGTGCACTCTTTCGGAAAGCATGTGGTGGAGACGTTTCAGAACTGGTTGCAACGGTACCGCCGTTCTGTGTAAGCGAAGTAGAAGTGGTAGAAGCAGGAAGTTGTTCGAAGAGAAAGCGCACTAGAGTGGGGAAGTTTTTCGGTCGCTACCATGCAATCAATTGAATAAGCCACAACAGCTGCTTGTGTCGAGTCTTTCCTAACACTTTCCATGGTTGTTCCTCTTGTTCAGTGTGTGAAGATGTTGCTTTTTGAGGGCGTAAGTAGATCAAGACAATGTGTTTTCCCAGAATCTTCTCAGATCAGTGAAAATAAGGTTCCTGGACGTAAGCGCACAGGCACATCACGCCCTTACACATTCCTTGATCCTCAATTCAAGGACATCTGATACAAAAAGGAATAAAAAGATAATGTCGAGTTCCTTTCATGGACAATGCTTCAGGATCTACCAGGCTCAAGCGAGCTGTGATTTTATGTTCAGCATCCACGTGAATTGTGATATTATGTTTAGCATTCTAATATTTTATTAGCTTTTGTCTTTATTTAAATATATATAGTTGAACTCTAGTTATTATTGTCTAGCTGCGATTTCACAATAATTTTAAGAAACGTTTTGGAACAATAAAAATCAATTTATAATCTCTTTGCTCTACTTTAATAGGTTTAATAAGAAAAAATATTGGTAAGCTTTTCTCCGCATACACTCAATGGCCGGTGAGTTTTTCTCCGCATCCGCCGGTTTTGCGGTGAGCTTTTCTCCGGTGAGCTTATCTCCGGTGAGCTTATCTCCGGTGAGCTTTTCTCCGGTGAGTTTTTCTCCGGTGAGTTTTTCTCCGATGAGTTTTTCTCCGGGATTCGTTTACGTGTGCAAGCGTCGATAAAAATAGAGACCACTATCAATGTCTTAGTATACATGGTTTCATTCGTAGTCAGAGTGCAAACAAAGGTTAGATGTCACGAAAACACATACACAAAGACAACAAGCGCTTTATCACGGTGCATTGTATGCATTGTTATATTAGTGGGTGGAATCACCCAAACAAAGATAGTGAACGCCGTGGCGTTTATGTGTTCGGCTGTTGGTGATGCTTGATCAGCGCAATGTGTCGGCCGAGCTCCAACTGAGGGTGATATGAGGCAGAACAGCTCTGTGGTTTTACTTGTTGTTTATTCTGTTTTCTTTCTTTTTTGCACGAAATATTGCGGCTCACAACAGCTAGGCATAGTCGTCCGATGAAGCTCTGTTTTATTTATTGGCGTTTCATCGAATAGTGGACATTTCATTGAACACCGCTTCATTGAAAGCCAACTCATTAAGTAGTTTGACAATGCTTGATCGAATTACGTTTCTGCTATCAAATCATTGCAGATATAATAACTACGCTCGTCATATTTTGTAAACAACGGTAGCCTTTAGCGAAAATTATGTTGCATAGTTAGTTTCGGCCGCCAGCAAATAGTGAAAAATATCTATCTATCTATCTATCTAAATAAAAATATATATATATATACAGGGTGCGGCCGTAAAAACTTTCACATTTGGCACGCCTAGCAAAAATCGAATTTCAAACATACATACCTGAAATTGAGCACACGAACGTCGTTTATACCGAAGTTTTTTGCCTATTTTTTTCAGACGTCAACTCGGAAGCAGCGAATTATTAGAAAGATAACAAAAATGGCAGACGTGCAATTCCTATGGCCTATACCCGCCCGTTCGCCGTCTGCTATCTGGTTCGCGACGCCGCTCCCAGGTGGCGCACTGAACGCAAAAACGCGAGAAACGCCACACAAAAGACTGGTGTCGGGCGAGATAATCGCGATAAAAAGTGATTTAAACGAAATATATGAACGATTATTGAAATTACCCGTTTCAAGTCAAGTTTTTACAGATCGTCATGCAAACAAGAAGACACCATGATGCGACAAGATCATTTATTTACAGCCTGGAATAGCAAGTGGTGCTGCTACCGTTGCGGACAGGTTCGTTTTGAGTTATCATTTCATTCTGATTTTTACAGGGCCGCTGTAACACATAAAGTAAATTTTTTTTATACAGCTTGGGTATAATTAACACACATGTCGCAAGACATTTTTGTAAAAAAAAAATAAATCATATTAATTGGAGCAATATTTACGGCGCTGGAGTCATTTCGGACGACCGGTGATAAAATGGCTGGTATTTGAGAGAGATAGTCGTCTTTTTGCTGGTTTCCCATTGGCACCTTTATCAGCAACCTCTACTTTGCTCTTCGCGTTCGGCAAGCAGCACGAGAGAAAGTAAGAGGGAAACTAATAGTTTAAATTCCGTCAGGAAGTGGAAGTTGTGCGTTCATTCAATTGTTTATTCTTGAAAAATACATCTTCTGATACGCCTCTTCTGTCACGGCGATTCGAAATAATGTTGATGCTGCAGCGGCCCCTTAAACGACTAGGGTTCGGCCGATTCGATGTGCCCGCCGTTTACAGACACGCAAAGCCGAAGTCGAGCTTCGTACGCCAGGAAAGCCCTTTCGCGCATCCCATCGTCGATCTCGAGGAACGCGCCCTCAATTTTTTCTTTCAGCTCTTCGATGCTGGGGATCCTCTTCTTGTAGACAAGTCCTTTTATGAATCCCCATACGAAAAAGTCACACATATTTAAGTCGGGGGATCCCCGACCCATCCACCGCCGAGAGGACGTGTTATTGAGCCATGCTCTCACACTCTTTGCGTAATGGGGAGCCGCCCCATCCTGCATGAATATACAGTTTTCTTTTGTCATGTGGTACCTTTCAAGCTCAGGGAGCATTTCCGTCTTCAGCATGTCCAACTAGGCATCTGCGTTAACGGTGCCATCGAAAAAAAAGGGGCCCACTATGCCTTCACGCCAAATCCCACTCCACACTGTCACCTTCGGTGAATGGAGATGCCGTTCGTCCACTGCATGACGGTTATCGCGAGCCCATATCCTGCTGTTCTGGCGGTTCACACGTCCATCTAGGTGAAAGTTTGCTTCGTCACTAAATAAAAGAAATTGCAGGTGCCCCGGGTTGCTCTTAATTCGCAACAACTCCGCCTTGCAAAATTCTAAACGTCGGACGTTGTCGCCGTCGTGCAGGGCTTGGACAACTTGCATCTTGTACGGGCGCAAATTATTTTTACGCAGAATCCGTCGTACGCTTTTTTCCGAAATTCCAAACAACCTGGCTGCTCGTCTTGTTGACAATTGCGGGTCGCTCTCGAAGACAGCAAGCACCGCTTCAATGAGCTCCTCATTTTTCAGCAGGCTCTCACGTTCACTGACTGGATTCTTCTTTTTAAAGTCTTCTCCACTCATAAAACGATTCGCCCAAGTCAAAATAGTAGGGCGTGAAGGCGGGCGTTTATGAAATGCAGTGCGAAATTTTCGCTGTGCTGTGGTCACCGAGTTCTGCTCCACGTACCACTTGACTGCCTGGGCACACTCACTTGCCGAGTATTGCGGCATCGCAGGGCGGCGCGGAAAATATTTTGATAATAACTGCAGAAGATAGTGCAACAAAAACAATAAATGGGAACAATCAAGATGCCTCAGCAGCGGCACTCTTGATTCCCAAGCTGAGCTTTCACCGGGAACGGACCCGTCAACAGATAAGCAGACGACAAAGGAAGACGCACGTTCGTCTGCTTTAGAACATATTTTTATTAAACGAGGGCGTCCGCCAGTTTCTAAATTTCAAGTAAAATGGCATAATCATTCACATATTTTGGTAAAATCACTTTTTATCACGATTATCTTGCTCGACACCAGCCTTTCGTGCGGCGTTTTCCGCTTTTTGGCGTTCAGTGCGCCACCTGAGAGCGGCGTCGCGAATTAGATAGCAGACGGCGAACGGGCGGGTATAGGCCATAGGAAATGCACGTCTGCCATTTTTGTCATCTTTCTAATAATTCGCTACTCCCGAGTTGACGTCTGAAAAAAATAGGCAAAAAACTTTGGAATAAACGACGTTCGTGTGCCCACTTTCAGGTATGTACGTTTGAAATTTGGTTTTTGCTAGGCGTGCCAAATGTCAAAGTTTTTACAGCCGCACCCTATATATATATATCTATCTATATATATATATATATATATATATATATATAGTGACGGAGTTACTAATTCGAAGTTTACTACGACGTTTCGAGCGGGGACCACTCTTCATCACCTAATGAAGAACGGTCCCCGCTCGAAACGTCGTAATAAACTTCGAATTAGTAACTTTGACAGTACGCATTTTTGATTTATATGTGTGTGTGTGTGTGTGTGTATATATATATATATATTACTAATACAATGTCTGGACATTTACACTCACCAAGTAACCATTTTCATCTGTGGTTTGAGACTGTGTTGTGTTTATCCCGCTCAGGGTTGGGCAGAAATACTCAAAAATGTATTTGGAAATACAAATACTGGGATACATTAAAATAGTAGCTAAAATACTGATACTAAGATACATCTATAAAAATGTATCGCGATACGTATCGGAAATACATTTTAAAAAGAGGCAAAAAGTATTTGGAAATACAAATACAGGAATACATTTTAGGGAGGGCAGAAATACAAATACAGAAATACTGATAGTGCAATACATTTTCCAATTTTTTTTTGAGACGCCAACTGAGATAAAGCTTGAAGTTTGAAGTGGATGTTTTCGATCCCGAAATTACTTTCCTGTAGGCTTGGCACTTTGCCTTGAAGATAGTGGTTTCAGACGACAAGGAGTCTTCAATGGGCCCAAAAAAACGTTCCATCAAGGGCTGACCGCGGTCCCTTCCATGACATCCTGTCTGTCTAACGAGGGAATCCTGTCAACATTGATCACATGATGTCACGGTTATGGCGCACCGTGAATTCACGAGGGCGCCCATCAAACCATTCGGCCAATCTTGGCCGCGACACGATCACATGGTCGTGTTGCCGTGGGGTCGATCGGGATCTCGAATTCGGCTCCCGACGCGCCGCTTTCTCTCCTAGCCACTGGAGGGCGCTGCAGGCGCCCCCGTGGCAGGCGAGGAGAAACCTCCTCGCCCGTCGATAGATATATACTCGGTGGGGCAGGGGGCGAGAGGCCTCTAAGAACTCCGGACGAGACCGAGACGCAGGCAGGCAAGTGGGTGGCGACCGGATCTAGGATATCGCGGGACGCGAGGCCTAGGACTTCTTTGTGTTTAGCGTTGGGCTTAACGTGCGGTTGTAAATATTTGTGTAATGTAGTTTGTATTTGTAGTTTATATTGAGTGTTTTGTAGCGTTGTGTGTTATCGTACCAATAAACTGGGAGCGGAATCCCGCTCCCGTGAAAGAACCAGGCTGGACTCGGGTTGTTGACGGACCACGTGGGAAACGGCGAATCGGCGGCGGTACGCGATTTCCTACACGGTGGAATCAATATAGTACTCTTTATCTGTAGGTGTGGCCTTGAACATTAAACTTTACCACGCTGCTGTATGAAAGAACAATACATACTTCCGTTGTAGGTGACCTAGTTGAAGATCGTGCATGCAGTGTCATTTGGAATATTGGAGAATAGTGGACCACCTGAAGCATCTTGGAATACATGTCTTACCTTCTCTTACTGTTGAAAAAACGGTACGGTAGCATCCCTGTTGTTAAGGTCCTTACCACCGACCCTCCGCCACCGACGCACGGATTCCAGTCCTGAAGTTTTGCCTAGCATTATCCAAACAGAGACCTCGTGGATTACGAGCTGATATTGCCGGCACAGGTGCGAGCTGTCCGAGAAACAGCGGTCTCGAGACGAGTCGGGGGAGTACGTAGTCTGGGATGGCACAGCGAGGCCACTTCTGGCCTCCTTCTTCTGGGTTTCGGATCACCAGAGCAGCGGGTCAACGTTCACGTCGGCTGATGACGTACCCTTGAGCCGTGCAATGTTACGGGGGCAGCCGCAGATGCATTCGAATATGTGTTGAACTTCACAGCGTGATTCTTCCTACTATTTCGAGTCAACCACCGCCAGGCTCGTGCTGCAACGGAATGTGACTCAGCTTTGCCGGCTGGGTGTACTCTGTACGCTAAGGCGAGAGAGACGGTAAGCAGCGGGCATTGGATGCCAGCAAACAATGACTCAAGAAATCCCTACCTAAGGACCTGCAGCAGAAGATGCTCTGACTCCACTCCTGGCACGCTACCTGGTTCGACTCCCCGACTACGCAACACTTCTCAGAAGAGAGAAGAGGACGCATAGAAAAACAGTTTGGAGAATCGGAAGGAACCTTGGTCAGCATAGTAACAATGCCCCAGCATCTCCTTGACTCTGGTGCCCTCAGAAGTAAAAAAAAAAAAAGTGTTCGCACTTGGGTTTTTTTTTTTTAGAGGGGAGGGGGGAGTATTTCTGAAGACATGTAACGAAATACGTTTCATCCTGATTGTATCGCGATACAAAAATATATTCCAAATGTATTTCGATACAGGAATACAGATACTGGCGAAAAAAAATGTATTGCGATACAGAAATACAGATACGGAATGTATTTCTGAAATACTATCGCGATACATTTGTATCGCGATACTGCCCAAACCTGATCCCGCTCTTATTTATTTATTTTTTGTTTCTCCCGTTTCTGGCCTTTTCAGTATAGGCTTCCACCAGCTCGCTTGCGCGTCAACTCTAATTTCAAGTGAAACAAGTTTGTAAACTAGGGTGACACTATATAGGTTTGAAATCCTATGCCAATTTTATTGCCATTTGGTGGGCCACGTACGAATTTTGAAATATATCTTTTCATCCAAATAATCGATTAGCAAATCAAATGGCGATTCGGACGAATTTACTACGACGGGAAGAACGAATTTGCAAATCTCATGGCAATTAGGAAATTTCAGCCATCCTTGGTTTCCGATTGGTCGCGTTCAGTAGCGGCTCCCTCCGCACAGGGTAGCCTCGAGTCAGAATTCGCGGAGTCTCTACTGACCGGCCAAAAAAGTGTGGCACTTCAACTGCTCCCGCCCAGACGACTTGATGTATTTGTATACACCCATGACATCGGCAGCGATCGGCGATTGAGGTTCCGTTAGCCGACGCAAGCGTCAGCGGACGTCTCATATTTCCATACTCTCATTTAGCTACAGAAACAAAAACACCAAAAAAAAAAAATCATCCAGTCTATGTTCACTATGTTCACCACTGACAAGATAGTCGGTAGTCGACGAGTTTCCGTGCAAAGCCGATAAAAACGAGGCACCAGATCAACGTTTACCTCGCTTCCTTTTACGGTTGCCATCAGGAAAGATATGGCTTGTCGTGTTCCCTCAACGTCACTCCGAATATTGTTTGTGCCCCGCGCACCATCCTGTTGTGGCAATCTTTTTATTGTCCCCATCTGATTTCTTTTTTATGTTCTTACTGGTGTTTGATCACAATTCAGTCATTGAAATAGTTTTTGCTGCCGATCCTACCATTCTTTTGACCCTCTCGCAGCAAAGGAATATTATGCCGGCATTACACACGAAATAAGAATGTAGACACTCCGTAACATATCTCAAATTACATTACAATGTGTTTACACAACTGTAGTGCAGAGGTACGATGAGCAGGATCTGAGAAAATATTAGTTTCAGTATTTTCAAAAGACCGATGAAACAAAATAAAGAAAGAACCGCCAATCGGCAGCGCGTGCAAGCAGAGGCAGTGGTGACAGGAAGCGCCAGATGTGTCTTTTGTACAGCCGGCATCCAGGGCGTGCTCAGATGTATACTGACGCTCATGAACTCATGAGACGTTGACGCACTGTCGAAGGTGTACTCTTTTTTACTCGCAGGATCGCAACGCTGGGGAATGTAAGTGTGTGATTTCAGAAAGCGCTTCCTACCATTTCTACGCGCGAGTGCTCCTGCAACCCAAGCATTGTATACAGTTACGTCCTCGCACACGTGCCTTTGCCAGCCCCGTACAGAACTTATGCAGTATCGAAAAAGCATAGTTCAAAATTGACGGTCCCACTTTTCCATACCGCTTCAAAACTCCATCTCGCTCAAATCACTTGGCAGCCGGACAATTTGGGGCAGGGGGCCTCCAGTTGGGGATTATCCGGTACATTGTCCTCCCAACAATGAACGTGGGCGCGACGCGCTAGAGGGTGAACACAAGAAAGGAGGGGCGTAAGAGTGGAGAAGGAAACTCAAGGTCGCAAGCGACGGGGAAAAAGGGTTTCGAAATTGGCACGCAGGTTTTGCAGCATTTGCTCAAACGGACAGCCAACGCCGCCCTGGTGGTTCAACTAATGTCTAGTTCAAGATGGCCGCCGTGGTACCGCAGGCTTAAAGGGGTTATGACACGAAAATTAAATGGATATATTATTCTTCAAATGGAATGCTCATAGGCTACTTAGTATATACACCAAGTTACGCGATTTTCAGAGCTCTGGTAATTGCAATATTCAATTTAAGAATTTTTATCATTTTCATCTGGCGACCAGGCAACACTGCCCAAGTTAGTCACACCATGGTGTCCATAAACCACGTGACCGTGAACACTCTTTCATCCTAGGCGCCCCCATGATCGCCCAAGCTCTCCTCGTCGCGATATGATCAAAACCGCTCACACACAACTCGCTAACCCGAAAGCTATTCTTGCTCTCGCCCCCGACCCGTTGACCTTCCACCCTGCATGCGCCCGTGAGATATTCCCGGACGACGGTGACCACAGCAAGTTCGTCTGTAAATTGTCGTCGCTGGAGCTGGTCGCCAGCGAGTCGCAGACTCGTTGTCAAAATGAACAGCTTCCAACATGTATTGATAGCAATTACTCTCATCGCTGCTGCGATTAATGTCGAACACTTCCCCAAGGCGAGCGATGCCGTAGACGTAATCGTCACGGACCGCATGCTTGAAACGTGGAAGGTAAACGAGGAAGCTGAGGCTCGATACGCCTAAAGATACGCCAAGAGAGCCAAGTCTGTGAGTGCGTGCAAGGAGACACCGTGCTGGAGGCTGGCTACGTAGCCAACCTCCAGCGCCGCCCGGATCTGCCCCTCCGAGGGGCCCGCATATAAATCGATTTATCCACGAAACTATTGCGCCATTTTTAAAACCAATTTAGCAGGACTATAGGAACATACAATGGGTCCCAGCAGCATAGTTATCTAATATTTTATTTTTGGCGTGTCATAACCCCTTTAAACTTCCCCCCGAACGTTGTCAGCAGGCACTCCGCAGAGACCGAAACATCCTCAGCATTTGACGTTGAAGCAATAGACTCTGACGCGTGAGGGCTAGTTGAGCCTGTCGAACTCGCAGCTCACGACGACAGGGATGGTGACGGCGGTGGCAGCGGGTCGGCACTTTTTCGGGGGCGTCCTCTTGTCAAGCCTCTTCGTTTTCGAGATCGAGAACACCGGCCAAAGCTACCGTGAGTGCTCGCTTTCACGGCAGGCATTCTTCCGTAGAAAAACCAACGCAAACAAAGATAAAACAAAAAAGCGGCCGGAGCGGCGGAGTAGCGATACGATCACGAGCGAAGCTAGCTGACGAAAGCGAACGAACTGAAAAAACAAACCGTGACGTCACCACCGCGGCCAATCGCGAGGCCTGTTTCGGTTTTCAACCAATGAGATAGAGCGTAGCATATTAGGAACGTCTTTTTTCCATTTTTTCTGCTTCGATGTTAGGGCTCTCCCAGGCCACAGATACTTTCTAACGCAGAAAGCTTTTCACAGCAAAAACTAGAAGAAATGGCGCTTCCAACGAGGGTAAAACGATTCGCCCGCGTCAAATTGAGCGCGGAGTAGGCTTAGTTCGAAAACGCCGTATTTTGCCGTGGTCTCGCTCAGCGGGGCATCGCGCGTGCTCGCAACCGTGCTGAAAATCTTTTTTTGTGAAATAAATCTTGCATATTTCTAAATGAAACTTCTTGACGCTATGCTTCGAAAGTTAATGAACTGAAAATAAACTTTTTCAGAAACACATTTTTTTGGAAAAAAATCTGAATTTTGAGGCTGTAAAGGGATACTACAACGAAATTTCGGTGCTCAGTTTTTTGGTCTATATGTGTTCAAAAGAGCAGTATCACATGGAACATACCAATATCTTGTTAAAAAAGTCTCAAAAAGGAATTTTAAAACGAATTAAACAATTAGCAAAGAGCACCTGGTGGATGTCGCTAACGCCTCGTTTGTAATGCTCGTCTAGGAACCTTGACAGCTAGTGACGGAGGTTGTCTCGTCTCCGGCCACGACGAGAGAAGAGGGGAAGGAGGAACTCCCCTCTTCCCGAGAATCCCTTTTGTGTGTCGCAGAAGTTGCTATTGTCCCCCTAGAAGATTATAGAAGATTAACCCGTCACTCAAAATTCATACAAAAGCAGCCGCTTCGGTGGCTGGAACGACTAGGCCAACCTCTTTACGTCAGCCTCGCCGTAGCTTTGCTCGTCTTGAGACGACCTACGTCACGATTGCGTTGGATGTCACGTGCTCTAAGCTGGGCCTTCTCCGAGCGCTTGCCAGAGTGGGCCGTTTATAACGAAAAATACAGCCACCAGGATCAAAATACAAACGTGCGATTGTCATTTACGGATATTGTGGATCATATTCAACCTATTTTTGAACACGACGGGAATATTTCAAATTTCGTTGAAGTATCCCTTTAAAGGGGCCCTGCAACAACTTTTTGACTGGTTTTTAGTTTGCACCGAACCTGAGCGCACTGAACGTAGTCCCTTAAAAAAACTTTTCTTTTCCCAAATTTCGCTTTTTTTTAAAAGTTATAGGCAAACTAGAATTACAAAAACAAGCAGAAAATAACCTCCTTCATAACATCGTAGGTCCTGGCTCGAGTGGCCGTGAACTAGAGGAGGAGTAGTGAGCTCATCGAGCCCTCACGGCTGCCGCACTCCGTGTCGACGGCTCGAGAGGGCGCCACTAAAGCATGTGTTGGATAGGCTGTATGAAACAGGCAGCCAGTGCGGCTCGCATTGCTTTTGCTTCGCGATTAAAGACTAATTCGGCATAACACTTCATTGGCCACAAACGACAGCAAACACGGGGTAAAGATCAGTTCAGAACGGGAGCCACCTCGCGCTGCCATACCGCCAAATGGCCAGCCAAGCCCGCGCCAAAAGCCTTCGAAACGCTCGGAACCGGTCGGACCTTCGAGCCGGTATATGACCGCAGCGCCGCCGCGTACACCCGGGACCTTTCTACGTTCGTCAGCGCCTCATCCCACTATCCCTTTCTAGTACACGCCATTTTTTCCGCCGCTTGGTGGTGGGTTTGTCGACAAGTCTTTTCTTGTTTCCGTACTTTATGAACTGCATTTGTTTCTTTTCTCATCTAAAATACTGAATGAAAACTACTTTCATACATAACTGAAACGGGTCGTCACATTTATATTTTGTATCTCGACTATAAAAAAAATCTTTCAGCGGCTCAGACCAGTTGTAAGCGCAGGACCAAAGACGTCACATATTGCGCGGTTTCGGCAACGCGGGTCGGCCTCGTAGGTGGAGGAGGTTTCCGTGTCATCCGGTTAAAATATGATTCACTGATATTTAGTTACTCTCTCCGTGCCCGCTGGCTTGCCCGAACCCCAAGAGACGTGGAAACCGCAAAAAAGGTTGACGCTTAAATATGATTGCAGGGCCTCTTTAAACATTCACTTTTTGGGGTATCGTGCATCGTACAAAACACACGCTGCAGACGCTCCTCGGGTATTTTCGAAGCAGCTACCTACTGTCGAGACCGTTTACAACGAAGTAGCGGCTACGGCAAAGCGATCCCCCTTTCCACTCGGTTGACCCAGGTCCGTTGTAACGAAGTAGCGCACATAGCCAAGTGATTCTCGACAGCACGTGCTTTGTCTGCCGAGGGATACCAGGCAGTGTGGCTCCCTGCTGGAGCGAAACAAGTGCGGGAAGGAGCTCACCTCCACCAAGTCCGGAATGGCCTGCAGCAGCTGGATGAGCTTGTTGAACCCGTAGCGAGAGACGCGCAGCTTGCGGTCAAAGTGCTGCTGGTAGGCCGGGTTGAACTTGGCCAGGAGCATGCCAGACTCGGGGCCCTGCGAGAGCAGCTCCACCGCCTCCAGCGCAAACTGCCACACCAGCTCCGCCTCTTCTGCCGTCTGCTCTGCTGCGCCCAAACGGGAGACGCTCTCAGCGCCTGGCATGGTCCCCGACGGAGAAAACACCCAAACTCCTTTCTGTCCCGGCTCTCCACCCTGCCCCAAGTGGCAACAAATGACCTCGCAAAAGCCGGAATATCAAACCGGCCAATGCTGCCATCCAGTGGCATAGCCAGGGTTGGAACACCCCCCGAAATTTCACGGTCGTCTTCTTACCCGCTTTCCCCTTTTCAATGTCAGTATATATAGTTTTTTTGTGTATCATTCTTTTTTTTTAGGCCATTAAAAATCCAATGTGTTTCTCTTTCTGTTCGACAGCCCACTAGGGCAAGGGGCCCACAACATCCTAAAGCAAAACGAAGATGACGACGCTGCCCGTGGACCGCGTGAGAAGTCCTGCTCCGGCTCTTCGAATAGCTCTCGCCAAACTCGGCCATGTTAGTAACCAAAGCCTTTCTTCAGACTCGTGGGTACAAATGGCTCAGCTCCCGACGTCACAAAAGCCGCGAAATCCTAACCTCGAAGGACGCTGGCCTCGGAGAATGAAGGCAGCTCAACAAAAGTTCCCCTGCCCTTTGGGTCTCAAGGACTCGACGACAATTTCAGGGCAGCGCAACAAAATTCCAAAATAGCAATACTCTGACTTTACATACCCTACAATGAGGAGAAAACCGGACGACAAAATGACAAACAGCCTAGCAGTTGTTTTTTTTTGTCTTGTCTTCCTTTTTTTAGGGTTTATTTGCCTGTACTCTTTAGCTTCACTAATACACCAACAGAAATGTTAAAAAAGAAACACAGACCCACACACAGAAACATCCCCATGAATGAAAACAAAGCAAGAGAGAAAAGCGGCAGCATATGCACTGTTGAAGCAGCTTTGGAATGCTCCTAATCACTTGGTTTCAAAGCGTACCTAGTTGACTTCTCTAATCGCTGCAGTGGGTAATGTTAACATGCTTGCGTTCAGCACATGAGTCGTGGAACTCCCTTTACGTTTATAGACCCAAGAATGACTATTGACCTACAACATCAAGTGTGTCATCAACGTCTCCAACAGAGTCGACACATTCACGTCGGGCAGCGTCGTGCGCCCTAGGGGAGAGCGATTTGTGGCCAACGACGTCGATCTCTATGTCGCAAGCCTCCATTTCGAGCAAATCTCCAGCCTGTGCGGAGCATTCGTTTCGTTAAATAAACCTCCTGGGGAAGTACTGGTTTTGACAGAGATGTGGAAAGACCGCACCGCTTAGCACATCTCGGCGGTACAGGCAACTATACTCCGCGACAACTTTTCTTGGCATTGCAGTGGATGGTACAGGCCTGCGTCCCCTCTCCCATTTTGAGTATACACAGGCTGTCCTCCTCCCCCATTTTCGGGGAGAGGAGGAGAGCCCGCGCACACTCAAAATGGGAGAGGGACGCGGGCCTCTACCTTCCACTGCATTGCCAAGAAAAGTTGTCGCGGAGTATAGTATCCTAATGTAAACCGCCTGCTGCAAATCCTGACCACAATGCCCGTAGCTGAGGCGGAACGTTCTCGAGACTCCAAAGACTCAAGTCATACCTGAGAGCTTCAACGTCCCAGGAGCGCTTGCTACACCATTCTAAACTGAGACTTCCTTCATCCTTCAGCGCGAGCTTGCTGGCTTCGGCAGTGCTTTGGTTGCGCGTGCCTTCACACTCTTCAGCGCAAGCTCGCGCTAAAGACGGAGCTTCTAGTCCCAGCTAAATGGTGAACACAGTATAAGGGTTGCCCTTTCGAACATTCACCGGAATATGCAAGTCAGCACCGAAAGGGTCGCTTCTTTCTAACGACTGACGGCGGCTTCCACTAAATGTTTAGACCCCACAAAATGACAGAAACTGGTAATTCTCTCTTCCACTTTCTTGTAAAACGACAACGAAGAACGGAGATAACCTAAAACATGACTATGAAATTCTGAAAAATGTGATCCGTGCTCAAACAATGAGCATGACGCTTCACTCGCTCATTGCCCCAGTGCGCACTGAAGTTTTTATGTTTAATCGTATTCTAAACTCTCTGGCACTCTTCCGTAGTTTTCGGCCATTGGATACCCGAGTGTGCCGCAGAGAAGTGCACGGACCGGAATATTTTGTGAGCCTGTCCGGACTTTTTTGTTCAAAGCCAATTACAGTTGAACCTCCATTTAACGAAACCCGATTTTACGAGTTTCCTGATTTAACGAACAAATTCAGATTCCCCGCGCAGCCTATCCCGAAGAATGTCTTTCTCGACTTTACGAAGTTCCCGATTTAACGAAATAATTAGGGGGTCCCGGTGACTTCGCTAAATCGAGGTTCAACTGTATCATATTTTACGATTGCGTTCTTCCGTTGTTCAACACTAAATTTCCCCTCTTTAAGTATTGGACGAACGAGATGTGGAAAAGAAGGTAGGATTTCTGCCTTCTAAGAAACAGGAAAATAGTAAACAAAATTGTGTTCGGGCAATTTCTTTTCCTCTCTTTTTTTTTTTTTTTCTTGTGTCTTTAAACGGTTTGAGCAACAAAAAAAAACACCTCTTGAAAAAACTTCCTGGCTACACCACTGCTGCCATCCCAACCACTAAATGGTTTTCGAATAAAAAAGTGAAAACCGTTTACAACTCCCTGTTACACCGAATTAGAGCGCAGCTCTTGAGGAGGAGGAGGGAAGGGTACTGGGGGGGGGGGGGGTCACGTGACGATGCCGATGATGTCATCAGTGACGTCACTGATGACGTCATCAGTGGCGATGACGATGCGGACTCCGATGACGTCATCAGCGATGATGACGATGACGATGCGGATGTCGGTGACGTCATCAGTGACGTCATCAGTGACGTCACTGATGACGTCATCCGTGATGATGACGATGACGATGCGGATGACGTCATCAGTGATGATGACGATGCGGATGCCGGTGAGGTCATCAGGACGTCACTGATGACATCATCAGTGATGATGACGATGACGATGCGGATGCCGGTAACGTCATCAGTGACGATGATGTCATCGGGGAGGTCACGTGACCTCGGCGGGGGGGTCACGTGTCCCTGGGGGTGGTCACATGACCTCGGGGGGTGTCACGTGACTTCGGGGGGGGGGGGGTCACGTGACCCTGGGGTGACCTTGGTTACGCCGACGCCGCTCAAGCCGGGAACGGGCCCCTAAGAGCTGCGCTCTAAAAGCGCCAGAGAATGCGAGAGTTGCGGCATTGCAGCTCCTGGCTGCCAAAACTCCCGTGGCTCGTCTAGCCCAAGTGCAGCGGAAGAGGCATCTGCCATATCCCCGGCTGTGGCACCGGCAGGATTCTGGCCAACACGACGCTTCCACCCCCTGATTGGGTGCAAATCTCATTTGAGGACGCCCTCAAGTCTTCTAGGCAGCACGGAGGTCGTTTTGCTTCGTCGCTGGCCTTTCTAACATTCCTAGAGATGGACAAGCGTTTCTCGCTCGTGCGGACCAAGTTTCGGATAACTGGCAACCATAATGTCGAGTAACAAGACCGATGAAATGTCGTTACTCTCAAGATAGATTGATCATTGATGCTCAGAGAGGTTAGCCGGAGTTTGTTCTCCAACAGGCACCAAAGAGCGGCTTATCTAGACACTCTACGCAACCCCCTCTTCTGGGCCCATTGGTGAGCGGACAAACAACAGGTCCTCACGGCCCTCACTCACCCTCACACTCATGAATTTTCCTGGTTCGGAAACTCACTCACCCTCACCTCACCTGTGAACATGAGGGTGAGTGAGGGCCCTCATGAGTGAACTTTGCCGAGGTATGAACGTGACATCCCGTTATGTCAAGTCCCGCAATATTTAGAGGGGGAAATTTCACTGCCACATCTAGAGGGAATTTAGGTTTCGTGACTCCATAAGTTGGTGTGATGTCACGCAAGGTCATGACGTCACATGACCATACCACGTGAAGCCACGCTCTGATATGACGTCACAATGACGTCGTATGGCACTACGACATCACATGAAACCATGGTGGCACGGGAAACTAAATTTCCGCTAAAGTTAGCGCAGAACTTTTGTCGCTTAGCGGGGAAGTTGTAACATCACGACAAGACGTAACGTGATGTCACGATTCTGATGTTACAGACATCACTATGACATTAATATCACGCCATGTCACGGCACAAAACATACACGAGACCAGCTGGGAAACTTTGCCCATAACAGCTATCGCCATAAAAAAAAAGAACACCCACCTTTTTCTGGAATACAGAGAAACGTCTCGCCGTTCCTGCTCTCCACCTGAGGAGGAAGAAGCGAGATAATGAGACACTCAAAGCTCTCCAAAAACCTCCTGGAAGGGACAAAGCGACAAAAACTTCCTCCCTCCTATTACCTTAAAAGCTGCAGAGGGAACGAAAAACCTAGACCAAAAGGCAGAGCCCGCTCTATCGAATCTCTGCTAGGTTTCAAAACCAGTGATGTGATTGGCCTAAGCCATTTTGGAGCACCTTTCGGAGCAGCCAGAACAATGTTTTGGAGCAGCAAAAGTGGCCTTTGAAGCAGCCAAAACAGTGTTTCGGAACAGCAAAAGTGGCTTTTGGAGCGGATATTCTTAAAAAAATAAACACAATATTCGTTTTAAATGCTGGACAAACGAAGGGCACTTTGCTCGCCGCAATAAACAAATTATGGTCAAGTTAGACCACCTGGGAGTCTTTCAACATGTTAACTGAAATGCCAATGGCATGACACATTTTCCAATTCTTCAGTTAAATGATACATATATATGTACCCGTTATAGATAAATAAAAACCAAATTGCACATATTAAAATTTATCTGAAAATGACCAGCTTAGTAGTAAATAGCACAGCCTTAGGTTTACTTAAATGATATAATAAATAGAAGCAGTCTCCGACTGATGAAACACATAACTGCTGCAGTGCAATGCGAAATTGTACACAAGACAAAGGTGCATTACAACTAGCGGGTGCTTTTCTTTTTGCTTTTTGAAACTTTTTGCATGGCTGCTACAAGCCTCGCTTGCCTCTGGCTATTAATAAATGTCCACTTTCAGTGTCTCCAAAGAGACATTGAGACACCTCCCACAAGTGTACAGTGCTGTAGGCGTTGCTGAGCAATTTAAAAAAACCGCTTGCCACCATTTTACTACTTGCCGACGTGCCAGATTTTCGTCAAAAGCACGCAAACGTAAAACAATGGATTGCAAGCGTCCCTGTTGGTGGCCTCTGTAGTGCAATCATGCTCTCACGCACATGAGGGTAACTTCGGCAGGCTTGCAGTTGCACGTACTTCGTCGCGCGAGCGGAGATGGCTGTTCGATTAAAACCGAAACCATGCCACTTCGTTCTGTCGCCAAGTGGTTCCCAAAATTGTATGCAAAATGTAACTCTCCAGCATACGACAAAAAAACAGTACAACTGCACGTGCTTGCCAGGCCAAGACACGAGGTACAAGCTAAACACACGGAGAAAAAGAACCTGAGCACATCAATGCAAGACATTGCGAGCCAAGGTCAAAAAGTTCTTGGAACGCTTTGTGCAACGGCTGAACTCGAGACAAGCAAGCGTGCTGTGCAGGTTCAGCGTGCAGATATTGGCTTCTTTGTTTTAGCTCATTTCTCTTCACCAACTTTCTTTCGCGGCAGATTTTTCAAGTACCGGGGTCCCTCTCAAAAGAAAGCCCACCTAGAGAAACCTAGGTAATCAATACTCCGACACAGCAGTCTTTGAGAGTTAAAGAAAGGTTTTTTTGTCGCATATGATTTAAACAAGATCGGGAATGTTGATAAACATGAGGCGGTCCTCGTCCCAGTTTAGTAAGCGCCATATCACATGTGAGGTGGGGACAGGAACACCCGACGTCACGCAGGGACCAGGTATAGTTTTCCCACAGCTGTTGCTATCAGGAGCGAGTGCTTCATCTCACAAAGTAACTCCCGCCACGCAAAAACGTGGTTTCGTTCCACAACATGACGGCATGTCTGGTACCTGGCACGTTAGCGTCAGAGCATCCGCACACGCCCGCGTCTATCGTTGAATAAATTTGAAAAAGACGAGACACGAGACGCATGAGACGACGAGAGCGAAACGAGAGACGGCAGGAAAAACATGCAAGACAGGATCGACGATTGATGCAGGGCACATTGTGTCGAGTGGCTGCTTGCGCCATCTAGCTCACGCATGCTCAATTATGGCAATCGGTTTAGTTTCGGTTTTGAAAGGCGATCAAAATTGGTCTTTTGGCGCACGCTTGGCGCAGATTACCCATGTTTTGGCAAAATGTAGCAGGATTTAGCAGGGTTAGCCCCTTGGTGCAGTTTGGCGCAATTGGCGCAGCAATCACGTCACTGCAAAACACACTGAAAAGTTAAAGGGGCCGTGCAACAATATTGGCCAGGAATGTTTTCCAATTACACAAGCTGACTGGCACCGGCGGGACCCAAGTACAGTAATCGCTCGTTATAACGAAGGCAACGGGATGGCAAAAAAGTTCGACCCCCATATGGGGTAATTCGATAAAAGCGATACAGCCATCAAAACAGTGTCAGCAGCCTTGAAGGTGGACGGGAACACTGCGGAACACTCAGACCGTATATTTAATCGAACAAACCTGTTATGAACATTCCACGACAGCTTTATCGAGCTTTTTTGTTTTCTTCAGCATCGCGATTGGGCTTCCAAGCTCCCAAAACCTTCAAATTGCCTCACATCTTGCGAGTGAGCGTTTACAAGATTCCACTACAAAAGGTGGCAGTAACAGAAGAATGCAGTTCATGGACCCTCATTTTATACGGTTACGGGAGCAGTGCCTAGCACCGCAGGAGCGTGCAGTCGGAAAAGCAACCGCTGCCACTTACGGTAGCCATAATGCCGTCTTTCAACTTCAAAATCATCGAAAGAAAACTTTGAGAAATTTGATATACATTATTTAAAACGAATGTAGGTCGACCCATTTTTCAATTTTTGCAAACCTGAAGTGGAGGGGTCGACTTACAACTGAATCAAAGCATTCCTTCTACCGCCGACAAAAACGAAACAATCTCATTATCAAGATCACCTCAGCTTGTTACAAGTTCAACCGTTGTACCTGCAGCATAGCGCTATTCTGTGCGCTCATTTTACGAATTCTTTTTTTTATTTGCGCGAACGAGTAATATTGATAGCGATTCGCAAATTAGGCCGAATGTAGGGCGGTGAACAGTGCACGGCACGCCCAACTACCAGGGGTGGTGGCACTTCTCGTAAGAGCCACTCCGGAGGCCACTGGAACAGCCTTACGCCTCACGGCTTCTTTTCACAGGCGTTTGATCGAGTGTCGAGATCATGCTGGGCCACCAACTACGTTATTTTTATTTAGCATTGACGCGTGATCCGGGCAGTTTAGGTTTCTGGTGTGGCTGTGTCTACAGTGACGTCCGACGGCACTCCACTCGCGCCTACAAGTGTCGTCCGAAAGAGAGCCGGACGACGCGTGTATCCCTGGGGAACTTGGTAACACACACCCCCACCTGCGTTCACGCCACTTCGCGGCGGCAGTATGCGGCTGCTAATTACTAAACTATTGTTTTTAACTATTACTAAACTATTACTAACTATTACTAAACTATTGTAAGCGGCGTCCAGCCGGCAAAACAAAGCCCCGCTGTCCCCCATGCACCTCCGGAAACAAAGTCCCATACCATTTCGTTCAGCGAAGTTTCGTCGAAAACATTTGTTTTTTCCAGTGTTAATCATAAAAAAAGAAAAGTAAATATCGCCAAATGCATCCACAAAATGTAATGTTTGAGAAAAAAAAAGTAACCAGGGAATGGCAAAGATAAGCGAGGCTGTAGCAGCACACCTTGGCTACAGCCTAATTCGCAGGAGTCTTGAGAAGGACAGGCGAAGGCTTTGCAAGGCCAACAAGGCTCACTCTGAGAGTGAAAAGGTCAAGAAGAGGATGGCCAAGAGACACAAGCCTGCCAGGACTCAGGACTACAGCCCAGGACTGCTATGACCGTGTGCGCACATTGGAGACTACTGAACTAATTTTGTGGTTTCATGTTTTTTTAGTCAGGTGCCTTTTTTCTACGGAGGTTTTGATTATGTTTCCGTATGCCGATTGCAATAAACTTAGTGTTGCTGTTTTCAGCAACAACTAAACTGCACCTCAAGCTTTTCTTTTTTCTCCAGACTTGATATATAAGAGTGCCAACATCGGAGAAACTTCCAAGTGCGATTTTCTCAGCTTTGTCTTCTTTGTCCAGAGCCATTGCCTTACGGAAGTTTTCATAATGTTTGCATGGGCGGATTTCAGTAAGCTTGGTATCGTTGTTTTCAGTAACAACTAAAGTGTATCCTAAAGCTTTTCTTTTTCGTCTAGATTTATAGATAAAAAGTAATTAGCTGAAGCGTGGATTATTTAGTGACAAGTGTTTGCTTTGAAATTCCATGATTTGTTTCTGATAGACAAAATGGCTTTGTAGACTGTAGAGGAGACCAAGAGATGGCGCCAGGAGCGCATCGTGATCTAGATAAGCGTGTGCGCCGCGAGACGCGGGGTACTTTTCGCCACTTGATGCTAGGGTAATAAACGTTGTGGGTCTGCTTCGTCTACCCTCGTCTGCTTCGTCTGCCCGGCTGGCGCGTCGCGCCCAGAGCACACAAGCTCTGAACATGGTGTCAGAAGTAGGATACACCTGCTCGTAGTCAGCGCTACCGCCATGCCGGACGAAGAAAAGAGCGTCCACCTCGGGGCCACGGGGCTTCAACCGCCGTCACCGTTCGTCTTCACGAGCCCAGGCGAATGGACAACGTGGATTCAAACGTACGAGGACTACGCCTTCGCCACCGGTCTACGTTCTGCAAGCGACGAAACGCAAGTAAGAACGTTGCTTTATTGCATGGGTCCGCAAGCTCGTACCGTACTAGCTTCGCTTGGCGTGCCAACCCCGGAGACGCAACCGTTTGCCGCCGTCAAGGAGAGGCTGACTCAACACTTCGTTCATCCGGCGAACGAAATTTACGAAAGCCGAAGATTTCACCGCAGGACTCAGCAGCCTGGGGAAACAGTCGACGCGTTTTTCACGGAGCTTCGAACCCTAATCAGACGCTGCAACTACAACAGCCCCGAGGTAGAAGACCGCCTAGTGCGTGACAAGTTCGTAGTCGGCTTATTGGACGAGAAGCTATCGGACCAGCTGTGCCGTTCCACACGACTCACCGCTGACGAAGCACTTTTACAAGCCCGCCAGCACGAAGATGCTGAGAGGGAGCGCGCTTCTCGTTCGGCGCAAGCTGCAGCGGCCTTGAACGTCGACGCGACGAAGAAAAAGACTGCGTCATCCGCTCCGTCGTCGCGCGCACGTAACCGGCAGCAGCGTTTGGACAACGCAGTTTGTGGCAATTGTGGGCGTTCTGCGCATGACCGCAAGGATTGTCCAGCACGGAAGGCAACTTGCAATTTCTGTAAAAAGCAAGGTCATTTTGCAGAAGTTTGTCGCGCGAAGAAGCGCAAGGAGAAGTTGGGCTCCGTCGAACTCTGCTCTGTTCGTACGCAACGGGCAAGATACGTCGAAGTAAGCGTCAACGGCCACGTGACAAGGTTCAAGGTGGACTCGGGAGCAGACGTCACCGTCGTTCCGCCGTCGCTTCCAGGCGTTCCTCGCAAGCTCGACGCAGTGGAAGGAGAGCTTATCGGCCCGGGGAACCAGCCACTGCCTGTTTTGGGCACTTTCCAAGCTACTCTGGCGTGGAAGGACAAGCGCACCGTCCAACAGCTTTACGTCATGCGGGCTCAAACTACACCGCTTCTAGGGTTACCTGCGATAGAAGCTCTCGGCGTGGTCAAGTTTGTGAACACCACCTCCGCCGAGTCCGGAAAAACGGATGGACGTGTCCCGCCTTCCGACGCTCGTGTCAGCTGTGTTCCATCTTCTGACGCCCATATCTTTAAAGGACTGGGCGAACTCCAAGAAAAGTACACCATTCGTCTGAAGTCAGGGGCTCAGCCGTACTCGTTGAGCGTTCCAAGACGAATACCTCTGCCGCTGTTCGACGTCGTCAAGAGAGAACTTGATGCCATGGAAGCTCAAGGTGTCATCAGAAGGGTTGACAAGCCGACAGCATGGTGCTCCGGACTTGTCGTCGTCCCCAAGTCGTCGGGTGGGTACAGGCTGTGCGTCGACCTGACCAAGTTAAACCAAGTCATCGAGCGGGAGCGATACGTCCTGCCGACGGTTGACCAGATCCTGGGGCAGCTAGGCGACGCCAAAGTGTTTTCAAAACTCGACGCGACCTCCAGTTTCCACCAAATCAAGCTCAGCGACGCAAGCGAAGAATTAACGACGTTCATCACGCCGTTTGGTCGCTACTGCTACCGTCGTCTGCCATTTGGTCTGGCGTCTGCACCCGAATATTTTCAACGTCAAATGTCTCGGGTCCTGGAGGGGTTGCCTGGCGTCGTGAATATGATCGACGATGTCCTTGTTTACGGTAGAGACCTTGAACAGCACGATCAACGCCTTGCTGAGGTACTCCGACGACTTGAGCAAGCCGGGGTCAAGCTCAACGACCAGAAGTGTGAATTCCGGGTTCCCTCGGTCAAGTTCCTCGGAGTCGTCGTCGATGGAGATGGTATCTCGCCGGATCCCGACAAGCTTCGAGCCATTCGGGAGCTACCTCCGCCAACGGACGTTGCAGGCGTTCGTCGTCTACTGGGGATGGTGAACCACATTGGACGCTTCCTGCCGCACCTTTCGGACGTAACTGCCCCCATCCGTTCACTCCTCAACAAGTCAAGCGCATGGTCCTGGGGAGCAAGCCAAGATGACGCGTTCAAGCGGTTGAAGGCTATGCTGAGCTCGGAAACCTGCATGGCAAAGTACCATCCACGCTATCCTACGATACTGTCCGCAGATGCAAGCTCATTTGGCCTGGGAGCGGTACTGCTGCAAGATCAGCCGTCCGGAGCTCGTCGTGCTGTGGCCTTCGCTTCAAGGTCCTTGACTCCGACTGAAGCACGCTACAGTCAGACAGAAAAGGAAGCTCTCGCCGTGACCTGGGCTGTTCTTCGGTTCGACCAGTATCTGCGTGGGCTTAGTTTTACCGTGGAATCAGATCACCTGCCTCTCGTCGCCCTGCTGGGAAAAAAGGAGCTGGAGTTGCTGCCACCGCGAATTCAGCGAATGCGCATAAAGCTGATGCGCTACCAATTCGACGTTCGGCACGTACCAGGTAGACTTCTCGCCACGGCGGACACGCTGTCACGTGCCCCTTGCGATGTCCGGTCTTCTTCTACAGTATTCTCCGTCGAAATTTTCGCTAGCGAGATATTTAAAGGTCTTCCACCTCCCCTCGCTAACAGGCTGGAAGAGGTTCGTCGTCGACAAGCTGAAGATGGAGAATGTTCTCTCGTCGTCCGCTACTGCCAAGAGGGATGGCCAGACAAGAGGAAGCTGCCTCCCAACTTGGTGCCGTATTGGAAAGAGAGAGGAAGGTTGACAGTCTCGGAGGACCTTCTTCTGCTGGACTGCCGCCTCGTTATTCCTGCTGCTCTGCGTAGCAACGTCCTGGCCCTTCTGCACGACGGCCATCAAGGACTTCGCCGCTGTAAGGAGAGAGCCAGAGAAAGCGTCTGGTGGCCTAACTGCAACAGCCACATCGAACATTTGGTCACCAGCTGTGACAAGTGTGCGGAAACAAGGGTTGTACACTCGGAGCCCTTGATGTCAACACCTACACCAGATCGGCCGTGGCAACGCCTAGCCATTGACTTGTTTCAGCTGAAAGGCCGTGATTATGTTCTCATGGTGGACTATTACTCTCGGTTTCCGGAAGTCGTCTCCTTGAGCTCTACGTCAGCCTCAGCGGTTATCGCGGCTATCAAGAGCTGTTTTTCCCGACATGGGATACCGGACGTTGTACGGACAGACAATGGTCCGCAGTTTGCTTCACAGGAATTCGCAAACTTTGCTCTGTCATACGGTTTCGAGCATGAGACCAGTAGCCCTCGGTACCCGCAGAGTAATGGCGCAGTAGAGCGCATGGTGCGCACGGTGAAGGATCTTTTGTACAAGTCCGAAGACCCATACCTAGCGCTTCTCACCTACCGGGACACTCCGGGCGTCGCGGGAGTCTCTCCTGCCATGTTGCTGATGGGTCGGCGGTTACAGACGCGTCTTCCTGCTCTGCCGCAGCGACTCGCACCAGTTCAGCCAAGCCACGAGAGGTTCCGGGCTCAAGACTCCAGGAATAAGGTCCGGCAGGCGAGAGACTTCAATCGCCGGCACAACGCTCGCTCTCTTAATCCTCTCAAGCCAGGTGACAGCGTCTGGGTCACGGATGCCAGCTGTCAAGCACGCGTCCTGAGCCCTGCCCAACGACCACGGTCGTACGTCGTAGAGACTCCCAAGGGAATCCTACAGCGAAACCGCCGGCACCTGGTGCCCTTCTCGCCGACCGTTACTGCGAGGGAGTCTGTCGAGCTTCCTGCTGCCGAAGAGCCTCCAGGACAACCACCCGAAGAAGGTCAGCCTGGGGAGTTGCCCACTGCGGGCTGCTCTTCACCCTCTCTGGATCGTGCATCTTCCCCACAAGGTGTTACAAGATCACGCTATGGACGTGCCATCAAGCCACCAAGACGGTTGGACTTGTAAACATCGCTTTCTTTCGAACTGTGTAACTAGAGTGCAGTAACGAGCTCCGGGGGGAGATGTAGAGGAGACCAAGAGATGGCGCCAGGAGCGCATCGTGATCTAGATAAGCGTGTGCGCCGCGAGACGCGGGGTACTTTTCGCCACTTGATGCTAGGGTAATAAACGTTGTGGGTCTGCTTCGTCTACCCTCGTCTGCTTCGTCTGCCCGGCTGGCGCGTCGCGCCCAGAGCACACAAGCTCTGAACATTCACTTAGCTTTGGATATATGGTGAACCCTTGGAAATCACTGCATTTTTTTAAAATATAAATTTTTTGATGTGAAATTACCATAACGACCCGTAAGAAATTACCTTTTTGGAATTTTATGCTTGGGAGAAGAGTGTGTTGGTTTAAGTCATGGATGAAGAAAGAATAAAACAATTAAAACAGGGACAACACAACCACATCTTTCATATGGGGGGGGCATGACAGCAGATTCAGCAGGGAGATCATAGAGTCATTTGCCACGACCAGAGCAAAAAAACAATGAGTCGAACCCTTCCCTCCTGCTGACGAAAACTGAGGTTCAATTTCTAAAATCCGAGATAAACCCACCTCTCTGATTTGCACTTTGCGTTTTTTTATCTCCCCTTCTCCCCCCTTTGCCCCCTGGGTATAGTCGGCTGCTCGCTGTGGAAAGTTTACTCGTCTGTTGCTAGTTGAAAGATGTGGTTGTGTTGTCCCTGTTTCATTCTTTCTTCATCCATGGAATTTTATATTTTGCCACATCTGTTGTTCTAAAAGGGATATCTGAAATTCAACTGCAGATTTGAAATCACCATCCAATGGTATATATGCATGCCAACTTTCAGCAAGGTATCTCAAGAAATAAAAAAACATATTTAAGTACCCTCGTCCCACCTTAACCAAGGTTCGGTACCCAGCAGATACCAGTGCCGAGGTTAGCGTAGTACCCCCTACGCCGGAGGATCAAAAAAGTTGCAAAGAAACTCCTCCTCTGCAAGCGGTCAACGGAGCCACAAGAAAAGCGTATGAAGAAAAGTACAGTGACCTAGAAGGGGAAGTGTGCCGTCCGCGGCGCGTTTCAACGGAGGCGAGGTGGTCCCCGCAGCGATGACAGCGCTGTGATCTACAGGAGCACGACCGTGAGAGGTGGTGCATACATGTTTACACCTGTTGCGTTGGTAGTCTGCTGTGTTTATCTGTGATCGGTGCCTCGTCGGCCTCTGTGCTGTTACACTGACTGTGCTGTATTTGAGTTTAGCAGTGGTGGTGGAGTTTGTCTGTGTGTGGACTGAAATGAAACAAGATGACGCGGAGACGGCGTGACAAGCGAGACGGCTTCTGTTTTGTGCCGAACTGCAGCAGCGGCTATCGCTGGTGTAAAGAGGCACGCTCTTTGCTTCGGGTACCGCTTGAGGCTGATCGCCGTGAAGAATGGTCGTGGAACATAAAGAGAGGCGCTCGAGCCCTCGACGAGTGCGGCGTTGTCTGCGAGCGCCCCTTTCAGCCAAGGTTCATCCAGCGGTCTTTTCAAATGATGATCAACGGCAAGGTCGTTGAAATTCCCCATGACCGACCGCTCTTGACAAAGGATGCCATTTCTACTATTTTCCCAGAGATGCTCTTAAGTACTTATCAAAGTCACTGCCGAAAATGAGGAAGAAACGCAACCTCAGCGATCAGGTGTTCCCCAATTAGAAGCGAAAACGAGAGGACAAAATGCTGCCAGAAGCGGCTTCTAATGATGTTCGCCTCCTCAACGATGTCCAACTTCCTGATCAAGCTCGTGAAAGACTGTCATTTTCAGGGCTGACCAGGCCAAACGTACGGTCGGAAATTTTTCTGCCGTGTGCTGAGGACTCATTTCTCTACGCAGAGTGCGAAGCCAATGCTGTGGAACAAAGCAAGATAGCTGTGAAAAAGCAGGTGCAGATTACGATGCAAGCTGGGGGAACTGCTGCTACAACCAATGTTCTCATCAGAGGCAAAAAGTTGCGCCAGGAGATACTCGCAACACGAGAAGAGGCGGAGGCACTCATCAACAATGTCAGCCAGCTTACTTTGTGCGCTGGTACAGGTATAGAGCCTTTGACTGTTAAGTGCCCGTCTCTTAATGGGGCGCTCTTTTGACTAACAAAAAAGGAGGAAAGGTTGGCCTGAAGAAATTTGTATGACAAATAACGCATTCCATAATTCTGTTCTGTTTGTTTTGTCGGTGTCTTCTTTGTGTGACACCAGTCTGAAGAGCAAAAGTAGCACCCAGGTGCATTTACAGGTAGCTTCATGTGCCAAGCAATGCAAAATGAATTAGAACTGACGAGTCAAGGTATTAACAGAGTCCCTTATTAATATAAGTCAATGCACTAAAATTCTGCCAAAGGTGTTTTGAACATAGTAGCATAGTATTTATTTTTATTTATTTACCCAAAGCGCCCTTTCGGGCATTACATAGGGGGATACTACTCGTTAAGATTTCTAAATGGGAAAAGACCTGGTCAAAAAGGTAACAATGCACTACGACCAGGCCTGTCCTTGGGCATGAACGTTATCACAACAGAACTGTGGCTGTGCGTTCCGGAAGCGCTAGAATTCGTCATAAGTAAGCAGAGCAGCAGTTAATAAACAAATATAAAGAACCGCGCCGTCCCAACGATACAAAAACCAGCCGCACATTCCGCTTGCAGAGCTATCTGAGCGGCTCCCGCAGCGCTCCTGCTACCAGCAGCGCCCCCACGTACCGCGCGGAACGGTCATCGCAAAAAGGACCCGCTCTCCGCCGCCGCACGGCACACTTCCCCTTCTAGCTCACTGTAAGAAAAGTCCTTGACCGTAGACACCGGGCTCCGGCGGACATTTCGCTGGATCTTTATCATCGCTGACTTGCGACAAGCCATCATCGGGGCGGATTTCCCAAGACGATTCGGGCTCACTGTCGACCTGCGCCAATACCAGCTCCTCGACACCGAGACGCAGCTCAGTGTCCAAGTGTTAATACCAAGGACACCGCCACTGCATCCTTTTCTCCCACGTGTGGAGATGGACTCGCAGTGGAAGCGCATCACGGACGAGTTCCCCTCGATGTTTGGGCCACACGCCCTTCCACAAAAAATCCAGCACACTATCACCCATCATATTAAGACTACAGGCCCCCTGCCTTCGCACGTCCACGACACCTGCCACCAGACCGACTTCAGATAGCCAAGCACAAATTTGAACATATGATTGAACTAGGCTATGTACGCCCGTCCTCCAGTCCCTGGTCGTCGGCGCTTCGCATGATGCCGAAGAAGACAGGAGACTGGCGGCCATGCAGTGATTATCGAGCACTCAACCAGTCTACGATACTTGACCGTTATCTCGTATACCCATCTACAAGATTTCGGCGGGTTGCTTCAAGGCGCGACAATCTTCAGCAAAATCGATCTTGTCAAAGCCTACCATCAGACTTCAGTGGAACCCGAAGACGTTCCTAAGACTGCAGTCACAATGCCATTTGGGCTGTATGAATTCTTGCGGATGCCATTCGGCCTCCGCAACGCAGCTCAAACATTTCAAAGGTTCGTAGATCAAGTCCTTCGTGGACTGTCCTTCTGCTTCGCGTATCTGGACGATATCCTGGTGTTCAGCTCGACGCCGGTAAACATGCCAGTCACCTTCGACAGCTTTTTACGCGCCTGACGTCGTACGGCCTCGTTGCAAATGTTGCAAAGCGTGAATTCGAAGTCAAGGAACTGGATTTTCTCGGCCATTACGTAGATGCTTGCGGAATCCAACCGCTGCCTGACAAAGTGACCGTTATTCGCAATTTTTTACAGCCTACAACGGCTACAAAGCTACGAGAGTTTCTGGGACTGGTCAACTTTTACCGTCGGTTTATGCCCCGCTGCGCTCATATTTGCCAGCCTTTGTACAATCTGCTGCAGAACCCGAAACCAAAAATGACACCGCTACAATGGACGCACGCAGCAGACAGCGCCTTCACTAAGTTCAAGGAAGCCATTGCAACCGTTATTATGCTCAAGCATCCGAGAAGTGACAGCCTCCCTCATCGTCGACGCGTCGGACAAGGCACTTGGAGCTGTTCAGCTTGTTGGGGACACCCCATGGCATCCCATCGCATTCTTCTCTAAAGGCCTCAGTACTGCAGAAACGCGCTACAGCACTTTTGGTCGGGAGCTGCTTGCAATTTATCTTGCCATACAACACTTTCGGCACTTCATCGAAGGCCGTCAATTTATTGTCCTTACAGACTGCAAACCGCTCAAGTACGCCTTGTCGTCGTCCAGCATGGCACACACACCACGAGAGGTCCGGCAAATGCTCTACATATCCGAATTTACCACCGACATTCGCGTTGTTAGAGGCTCCAATAATACTGCAGCAGACGCTCTCTCTCGAATAGGCATCAACCTCTGCCTCTCCGAAGGTGCTTCTTTGGACTATACCAAATTGATAGCGTATCAAAAGGACACGCTATCAATGTTCAATCAATGTTGTTTCGGTAAAAGGTTTTTGATGCCAACCACACATTGGCCCACCCTGGCATACGAGCCACCCAACGACTAGTTAGCTCCCGGTTCGTGTGGCCGCGTATGAACACTGACGTGCGCGAATGGGCCAGAACATGCAATGACTGTCAACGCGGCAGGATTCAACCTCTCATGGTAACCCCCTTGACCTCCTTCAATCCACCTGACGCTCGTTTTGCTCACATTCATGTCGACCTTGTGGGCCCACTTCCTCCATCACACGATTACCGATACCTCCTGACATGTGTCGACCGGTTTACGCGATAGCCGGAGGTCGCCCCTATGAAAGATTCAACGGCACTGACGGTCGCTAGGACGCTTGTCGACATGTGGATGAGTCATTTCGGGGTGCCACAAACCATCACAGCGGACGACAATTTGAATCTTCATTGTTTAAAAACCTATCCCACTTACTGGGCGCACAGCATATTCACACCACCACATACCACCCAATGTCTAATGGAATGGTAGAACACTTTCATCGGCAATTGAAAGCTGCCATCAAAACACAGGACAAGACTGCGTCATGGACGGAAACCCTGCCTTTGATAATGCTCGGCATCCGCACAGCGTTTAAAACTGACTTGAACTGCAGTGCAGCCGAGCTGGTCTATGGAACGTCTCTCCGAGTAACAGGAGAATTTTCCCAACAAGCCTTCAATCTCCCAACTGACAGTGCCGAGGACTACGCTACCGGTTGCTACGCTACCGGTTGCGGCTTCTAATGCAAGACCTACGCCCCGTTGCTACAAGAATTCCCTCTGTAAATAACTATTTTTACAACTGGCGGCAAACTTTGTAAATAACTATTTTTTACAACTAGCGGTCTCGTATTTATTTCCTGCATCGGATGAAAAACCTGGCAGCCGGTTTGTAGTCCGCTATCGGGATTGGGTGCACGGCCTTCTTCTACCCCTACCTAAAATGGGGTTGCCTGGAGAGCCCCCGGTGCAACGGTCTATAGTTGCTTAGCAGCTCTGTAGGGAAGCACTCACCGTGACCACTGAAGGGGGAACCCTGGACAGCAGGTCCCCCAGCGTGCAGGCCCCGTAGTCGGCCACCTCCAGCGCCCTCTGGTGCACGTCCTGGAAGGCGCACGGTAGTCGCGAAGCCGCCATGAGCCTACCCCTCCGCTGAGCCCTGAGCACTTGGAGGAGGTCGGCCGCAAAGCGCTGGAGCTGCACCGGCTGGCTCAGGGTCAGCACCCTGGTGTGGCCCTGGCCCAGGATCTGAAACAACCCGCTTATATGGCGAGGGTTCTAAGATGCCTCTTTGGCCCATTCCAAACGCAGGCCAACATTGACAATGCATGGGGAATGTGTGAGGCAGCCGAGCTCGCACCGTCGTTGGTCGGGGGCAAACGCATCTGGGCACATTTGGGGGGAGTGCAAGGAGCAGACACACTTGCCTGCCAAATTACGACGCTCGTTGCCAAACCTGTACAGCGGCGAGTATGCGTGCGAAATTTAACACCCAAATGCGAAATTTAACACCCAAGTGCAAAACCGCACGCACCCCAGGACGTTCTTCTGTCTGTTATTCCTTTGGGAAACTATAATCATTGTATTTGCACCGTGTACCGCCTTGCTGGGGGTTAGAAATTAGACGCTTCGTGCACCTGCAAGATGGTTGCTTCACATCTCGGCTGCTCTGGCGGTTCAGACTTTTGGTTTCTCCTCAGAATTAACTTTGGAAGATGAGAGTTCGTCATCCAATGAAGAAGCTCTGTAAAGTACCTCCGGTGAAAGGCCAACCTGCAAAATATTTTTCAACCAGGGTGAAAATCCTCCTCGCCACCCTTCCCCCCGCTCCCACTGCTACCTTGGGGAGACTCCTTTTGTTGCCACACTGGGGGCGTCCCGACTGATCCAGCCCCAAGATGCAGCAACAGGAGGGGTTCCCCCGCCATCAAGTTAAGAGTGGGAGAGGGGGGAAAGGGTCGCAACAGGATTTTCACCCTAGTTGAAAAATATTTTGCAGGCAGCGTGGCAAAAGATCTTTTTTTTCCTCCTCCCCTTTCCTCTTCTTTTTTCCTCCTCGCTTTTCACGTCCTTCTTGCACGAGTGCTAATGAGCTTACCGGCCCCCGGACAAAACATTTGTAAGCCTTCCAGGTTCTCTGCTTTTATCCCAAACAAGAGGAATTAGTTGGGCACGCCACATATAAGCTCTGAAGAGCTCGTATCTTTCTTTTTTTCACTCTTTTTCTGCAGCTTTAAAACACGCTCAGATACTTCCGCATGCGGCCACATACTCTACAACACCGCATATTAATCTTGAGTGAACGGAGCTTCAACATCGCAGCAGACGGCAAAAAAGGTGGGTACTTTTTCTGCTTTGAGCTTTACCCAGAGACCTGAAATTGTTCGTTCTAACAATGGCACACGGAAGAGTGATTGCGTCGATAGTTCATTTTCTTCTTCAAAGTAATAATCGTGAGTAAATACGAGTCGAAAATAATGCAGTAAGAGGGTGAAACGTGTAAAATGAGTGGCATTTTGACAATATAGCCACGCATTGAAATGAACACGGCCTGAACATTTCTTGCGCATAATATATATATGTTCATACTACAGGTGTTTTCCAAAGTAACAGCCGCCTCGTTGAAGCAACTAAGAAGAGTAAACAAGACACTTCCATGAGGAGTGAATCAGTTTATGGTATATTTCATGTATCTTCAGCCTTTGAAAAAATTTCTTCATGGCCAAACTTGCATTTAGTTTCTGTCAACAAATGTAACTGAAAACTCGACAGCCAACAAATACCGTATTTGCACGAATATAACGCGAGTTTTTTTTTCTAAATTACGTGCTACAAAACGCACCTCGCATTATATTCGGAATCGAGTTCAGCCACGAGGCGCGCGAGTCTGGAGAAACCCAGAGGAGAAAGTCATCCCTCCGGCTCAATGCAAAATATCCAGTGGGAAAAGAAGTGGGAGTGTGGAAGGGAATTTATTGGCTACTGGGCCACGTGAAGGGGCGAATAGATCGCTTTTGCGTTTTTACAACGCGCGCACGCCGCAGAAACTCAGCACGGGCGCGCGCGCCATGCAGGAATGTGGCATCTATATGGAATGCGGGCACCGGCATATTCAAGCCAAGCCAAGCCGGGCCAAGTCAACACAAGCCAAGCCAAGACCACCAACCGCGTTTACGCAATCGTGCAACACGAGGCATTTGTTTATGCAGAGGGACCAGAACAAGAAGTGTGATCGTGTATCGGGTTCAGCAGTCTCTTTTTCCGCCTGCGCATTGTTTCTGCTCCAGAGTGGTCTGGTGTGTGTTGGTGCTTCTGCTTCGTGCCTTGTTTGGATTGTGGGCTGCCGAGGAGCTCGCACAGAAGAAAAGGGAACTACCAGACAAGCAGGTGCCGTGCTGATGCTTAACTGCGTAGTCGCCAAGCGGATTGTAAACGGAAGGACTTGAGCAATGAGGATGAGTGCAGTCAAAACATAAACTGATATTTCTTCTATTTCCATTGACTTTTCACTTCTGCTATGCCCCCGAGTGCGAGTGCGAGAAGTTGACGCGCCTCGGCTCGCGTTATAGTAGTACCGTATTTACTCGCAGAATGAACGCACTTTTTTTTCCAAAAAATCGATGCAAAGTTGGGGGGGCGTTCATTACGCAAAGTAAAAGTTTTGCGTCCGTATTTACTCGCATAATGAACGGACCTTTTATCCTGAAAAATCGAAGTAACTTCTTATCTCTTTGTGCGCGGCACCCGACCCCGTAACCAAACTAAGCAGTGCAAAATAAAAAAATAAAAAAATCCTCTTTGTTTTCTTTTTCTCTTAGTTCCTTGTTTTTTTTGTTGTTGTTTTTTTGCAGCCTTTTGCACTCTCAGGGACGTGGGTTCTCACAGTGTGTTCCTAGGAACCCGGAGGTTAACCGGAGTACACTCAGGGATCCTGAGCTCCCTACTTGTCCATCCCTGCCCTAAGTGAAGTAGATTTCCATCGTGGAGACAGTGCAAAAACACAAGGACGTAAAAGAAACGCAGGGGACGAGCGCTGACTATCAACTGAGAAATTTTATTAGGGGGACACGAAAACAACTCTTCACTTTATGGCAGTGCGGTCCCGCGCAACAGCATTACGTGACTATAATTAATGGCATAAAGACAGGAATTAAAAAACCTAACTTAAATCCAATAATGTCATCTTGCTGTCTAGCAGTGCCAACGACGGTTGACTGACGCAAGAGGCTCCCTTCTTTTCTTATTTTGTATGCCTCCACTATCTTTCTAGACAGCTAGTGTTTGTGCTAAAAAAAATTGGGTTGTGTGTGTGCTTATACAGCCTAGAACTTGGTCTGCCTCACAGGGGCGACGAGTCTCCCAGCTGTAGATGAGAAATTTAGCCAGTGCGGTACAGCCGCTAGCCTGGGGTCTTTAACGTGCACCACGCAGTAGTGATACACGACCGCACGCCGGTACGATGCTCATCCAGATCGAAACGGGCAGGGGTGGGGCTCAAACCCAGGATCCCTGGGTTCTGCTGCGCGAGCTTTCGCTCCGTGGCTCCGAGCTGGTGTGCGCTAGACCACTCGGCCACCGATCCCCCCTAGTGTTTGTGCTTCAAAAATTACTTCCGTGTCTTCGTGCTTAAGGGGGGACGCGGGCTTTGAAAACCGAAAAATCGCGAAAAAGTATATTTTTAGAAAACCTTATTTTTCGGTTGTATATCTCATAAACTACCTTCTCTGTAATTATCAGCACCAAATATAACGGGGAAATATTTAAAAACAATTATTTACGAGGCCTGGGTAGCATCCAAGTGACGGTCAAACGTCAAAATCAACCACAACTTCGCGCGCACGCCATTTTCGACGCGTTAGGCCGACGGCCACCATCTTAGTCTTCTTTTGAACGTGAATTCTTTCTCTTTTTTTTTTGCCAGCTCCCAAAATGGTGTCGGCCGCGTGGTTACGGCGTGGTCGCCGTTCTTCCATGTCGCAATCGCAACAACGCGATTGGACAGAGCGCACGCTCGAGGAGCGTGCGGGGGAGCGCGCGACTGCTATTGGCTGGGACGCGATTTCTCCGCGCGGAGCGCTCTCCTCCTCCTCCTCCGTTTCTCCTGCTGTTGCCGCTCGCGTCGTCTGCTTTTGGTAGTGGTCTGCTTGCACGCACTCTTGCTTTGTCAGGTCCGCTTCGTTTTTCGCCATCTTTACGATCGTTTTCCGAACTTTCTTTGAGTAGTTTCGTGTAGCGTGCCCGTCTGTTTCGTGGTCGCACACGATGTGGGGTTCGAAGTACAAGACGGTGCGTGCGTTTGGCGCGCGGAAGCGGTCTATGAAGTTAGTGCGGATGGCGAAGTTGGAAGTTTCTGCACGGCGTGCCGTCAATGATGATCGCGTCAACACTTCCAGTGATGGATTTTCTGTGCCATCGGCTGTCGTCGAGGAAGAACGCGTCGCCCCGCTCACGCCTGGAGTACCGAGCATGCCGACCGTTGTGGTTCCTCCCGAGATCGCAGGTCCCAGCGCCCGCCTTCCGCCTGCCGAGACAAGTGGGAGCGCGTCTTCCAGCACCTATCTCCGGACGCATTTCCTGACACGTGAGGAGATCGAAGCAGAAGCTAGACATTGTGATATTGCTCAAGCCGAACTTGGAGCTATGCCAGCAAACTGCACTGCATGAAGCGGTGTTGAGGTTCAACGCCGGCTGCTACAAGGCAACTGCAGAAATATCGGTTGAAGTGGGACTTCAGCCGGCTCATCTAGCTTTCCAACGAGCTGCCGAGAAAGATGCCCTACGTCTGCACAAGGCCAGCAAACGACATCAAGAGAATTTGGAAAGGCGGAACAAGAAGAAAGTGCGCAAGAACACTTCTGACTATTCTGCAGGGTCATTCTAAAGCTGAAAATCTGCATGCAACTTTCAAGTGCTGTTTTCTCAGAATGGATTTTTTCCCTGTCGTGGCTGCTCGTCCCAGCGGTATCTCAGGAACTGATGAATGAATTTTTGTGCTCTTTTTTATTCTGTTTTCTAATAACTTTGTGAGGGCATAACAGAGCCCTTTTTTTTAGAAAACTGTGTTAAAACTTTATAATAAAAAAATTAAATTTGATGAATGTGGGTTTCATTGACTACACAAAATTCAAAGTTGCGTTAAAATTTTTCAACAAGGAAATTTAAGAAAAGGGCTCTGTTATGCCCTGGGGAATGTATCCAGGGGTCATCATAACAAATATTACGCCGCTACTACCTTTTTCAAATTCTCCAGACCTGGGATAAGGAATGCATATGGACGATTTTGATAAATATTTGTAACTTGAGAAATAATATGCACAGCTCATTGAAACTTTGCAGTTACTCTTATGTCTGTGCTATAAACACACCCTGTAAATTTCGTTCAGATATCTCTAGAAATAAGAAAGGTCATATTTATTCCCCACCTCCTCCCTTAAAAAGATGTAACGCGCGTACACTATTATACGGCGTCCTGAAATTTGGGAGCAAAAATATAGTTCCGATTTGATGTGGCCTCCATCTCCGTGTGGCACAGCCCAACACCATGATGCCGAAGGGATGAATCCTGCACATCGCCCTGACAATGCCATCGTAAAAGGGGCAAGATAAGGAGGTTCAGCTCCCTTTGCAATGAAAGCGCCTGCCCAAGAGATTGCGGTAACAAGATTCGCGTCCAAATTAGTTTTTTTAGGACGCCGTAGACTACTTCATGTGCGTTATATCTCTTTCAAAATGAATGATTTGGTATTTTTGATGATTAGAGATAAGGCACAAACCGCAATTGTGGAACTCTGATGTCTTTTTACAGAAATATGTAGTACCGTATTTACTCGCGTATAGGTCGACCTGTTTTTCAAAAATCGCCTCATCAAAACTGGGGGGTCGACCAATACGCGAATCCCGGTATTATATTTTTCAACTTTTTTTTTTTTTTTCGGGGGTCCCGAAGTTAGGGGGTCGACCTATACGACGTATCGACCAATATGCGAGTAAATACGGTAGTTAAAAAATCACCCTGTTGTAGTTTTTTTACGGCCGGCAACATCATTACGGCACGAAAGGAAACATTGACCACAGATCATGCACAACCAAAACTTTTTTCGTCAAAATGAGCAAACATTTGATCTGAAATAAAATAGATTTAGTATTCAACCAATTTGGCTTGTTTACCTGATTTGAATCAATATTTGATTTGATTAAAATTATTTTGTACCCACACACGCCTACTTTATTCCCTAATGAGCTACAAGCGATAATTATTGTTTTTTGTCATGCGAGGTTATTAACAAATTATTATTAACAATCAATACTATACGATTACGCGGTGGAGGCACATTTGAAGATATCGAAAATTGTTCTGATCTACCGTTTACAAACAACTTCTCAAGCTCCTTGCTGTTTGGGGCCTTTCCTGCACGGAGCACCAATAATACAGCCAAAAGCTTATAGAGGAGACCACGTCTATCGACTCAAACACAATGTGAAGCGTGCAGTCCGTTTGTTGACAAAGAGATACTGGCGAGCGAGCCATAGCACCTAACGTCTCCGAGCCTCATCCAGGATAATGCTGCGCCTAACAAAGTCACTTAGGCCGTATATCGGTAAGTAACCGCACATGAAAGACCATCTCGAAAGTATTACGTGCACAGAGCGTCCAGTTTTGCAATTTCAAAAAGCCGCCCCAAAACAATATGGTCGTAGTTCCCTACAAACTTACCAGATGGCAGCACATCCCCGCAAGCGCGCCAGTTCAAGCAGAGACGGCAATTTTTGAATGAGCTGTTGCAGTCAGCAACCATACGGCACGCTCCCGCGCTGACGTTCGTCAGTGACCACGAAAGGGTTAATTAGCCAAGTATTAAACTATACCACCGAAACATCCCGAGACGTCGCCCACTCCCCTGGCGCCTGAAATTCCTAAAAAAAACGGGGTGCGCCACGTCTCGATGGGTATTGCACAGAAAGTTTAGAAAAAGCTAAAAAGACAGCCATTTCTGTGTACATGTCCAGCCCGGCTGCACAGCAGATACAGTGAGCTTAAAGCTCGAATTAGACTTCTTGTTTTATACAAGAAATGCTCACGAATGAACGTCTTACTATCGCCGAGTCTGCTGCTCGTACACACGAGATGAACACTACCGATCGGCATACAGCGTGAATGCTTGTTCCATAAAAGCATGTTTCTAAAACCGCCATGTTCCCTTCGTTACGTTCCTTTCCTCAACTGTAAATTACAAAAGGTCAAGGTACACCTAAGCATTTCTTACGAGTTGTGAATGCGAAAGCATGCAAGCCGCTTGTCCGCTCCCTTTTTCGTCTGCAGCGTACTTTTCGTCGCCAGTCAACACGTGTGCTCCCCTGGGCACACTGACCTTGGATGCTCCGTGTTAACAGCGCGCTGAGAGACAAGCAGCGCCATGGGGTGAGCGGTCGCAGAAACTGACGAGCGCAGCGGCCAATGGGAGCGCCGTCGACGCACGCCAGCCAATGGAACCGAAGGAAACTAGGTGCCATTTTCGCGCTTCAAACTGATGACGTCAGGTAGCTCCATAAGACCCAGTTAATGCTTTCGCATTAAAAATAAATGGAGTAAAAAAAAAAAGAGAAAAAAGAAAAAACAATTAGGTCCAATAAATGAGCGAGCCAGTGAAAGCAGTGAAGACTGATGCTGGGGAAGGGGGCAATCATGTTTGCAAATACTTTGGTGAAGGGACAAATCGGGCGCCTTGTCAATCACAAGGAGCAGGCTCTTACGCAACTTTCTGGTCTGGTACATGCATGGTTGTGTTCACGCGCAGCATGCTATCAATGCGGGTTGAGGTGGCGTTGCTAGATGGCGTGGACGGCACCACAATAACACAGAGATTAAAATGGGACACTGTACAAACATCTGCGTGTGGCATTCCAGCAAATTTTTTTTTACGCATTGGCTTTGTCTCAAACATTGCACAACCTTACCAACTGCAATCACGACGTTCCGGGAGAAAGGAGTCTGCGGTAGCCGTATTTTTGTGGAGACGGACTTTGACCTTACATCTTTGACCTTACACTCCGCAATTCTAATCCGGGATACGGGGCTTTCGCTGGTAACGTGACCCCTGAATGGGTTACTGCTTGCGTTATCCTTCAGTCTTTTAACAGCACAGCTGGTAAGGGCTAATTTCCCCAGTTTCGTGTCTGTCACCAAATAAATGTTGGAACAAAACTCTGGACAGCCACCGCCATCTATGAGCGACGGCAGCAACCTGCCAGGCTTTGGTTGCCGCCGTCGCTCATAGATGGCGGCAACTTTTCCAGCCTTTCGACTCTGGTTTTCACCAGAGTGGGAAGGCAGAGTTTCTCTAGGCGTCGTCCTCGAGGTCGTCAAAGTTGTCCTTGAGGTTGTTCCATCAGAATACAGCCTCGCTGGTTTTCCCTCTTCACCAGAGTAGAAAGGCTGAATGTTTTTTTTGTCCGAACAAATTTTTTTGTAAGCAGACAAAGTTTAATTCTGCTATCTTTCGCACAACTGTACTCCCACTTGGAGGTCGCTGAAAGCAGGGAAGATATGCATAAACAAAGTGTCTTTCCCTCCCTTTTCTTACTTCGTCACGGACGTCCCCCAAGCGTACGGTCCGTGACGGCCGCATCATTCGAGTGGGATGGACGTTCGCGGACCTTGAAGTCCGCGTCCGGGTATTTAGGGGGGGGGGGGGGGGGCGTCACTCAGTGTTTTTTTAAATCGATATTCGCCCAAAAGTGGGGCGGGTGGTGACTATATTGAAAATATTGAACCGCATTACTCGCAAGTCACGTTAATTGCACGTAGGTTTTTTAATATTACACCTAGGATTAATTTTTTGTAATTTTACCATTTTTTAAACTTTTGGGTCACAATGCCTTTTGCGTATTTATTCCGAGTCTCATTGCAGTTCTATTTAGCCACTCATTTTCTGGCAATGGACACCTAATCTGGCCCTTCAGACATAAAGTTTGGAGACAGCCGCTCTAAGCCAGGGCTTCTCAAATTAGGAACATTCCCCGGAGTATCCTCGAGGGTTTCCCGAACTCCCAAATTGTCTCGAAAGCCTCCGCTGCTCTGTAGCACATTGTTGTACAGCCACAGCTCATGGGCTCTTCCCGCCACTGCAAATGACGTCCGTTGGCAACATCGACGACAGACATCAAGCCTGGGTCTTCTGCGTGCAGGGACGTTATCACCGAGTTATGCCACAGCGTTAACAACCCGTTTGACACTTAGGGGTCTGGTAGCACCCTACACTCACTGCACGCTCTCTAGAAAAACGAAAATAGCGGATAACAATATGCCATCGTAGCACTGTCACTGCCAAGAGCTCGTGCCGGGACAAAAAAAAGAAGCGTCGGAAACAAAACAAAATCTTGCCCAGAACGCTTTTGTTCAGAGACGACGCCCATTCCCAACTCTTTGCTGAACCGTGTCGCAGCTGTTCCTTCGACTGTACTGTGCATTAACGCGGAACTTCCCTCTTTTTAATCGGCATTAACTGTCCCATGGAGAGTAGCCGGCGTTGTACCCACCAAAAACGGCTCTTAAGTATGCCGCTTAAAATGGCCGTCATAGCTCCAAGCAACGTTACCCCCCAGGGAAGCCCTCTTCCTGGCGCTGCGGCCCGCACGCCAGTAAAAGGGAGAGGGTGGCGCGACCGCAGAGGCCCGGCCGGCATGTGCGGACGACAGCAGGGCTTGTAGTAATGCACTCCGTATACGAATGCTTTCCCATTCCAACACGGTCTCGAGTGCGTAATTTGTTTAAGAACCATTGGAGACGACCTGAGCCAGCCACCGGTGCAAGGGCTTCCGCACTACTCTATTGCGCCGAGACCAGGAAGGGTTCGTCGGCCATCAGTCGAGAAAGAAGTAGGGTTTCCTCGAGAGAACTCGTACTGTGGGAAAACGGGCGTACCGACCTTGACGACGTGGGACACGGCGCACAGCAGGTCCAGGAGCTTCGTGTGCCCGTAATCGGCCAGGCGGCACTGCCGCCCAAAGTGCTTGTGGTACGTAGGGACGAAGCGGTGCAGGGACACGCTGCAGCGAGGCTGGAGGCTCAGCAGCTCCCTCACCTCCCGGGAAAATTGCTCCAGCCGAGCAGACGGCGTCACTGCGACAGCCAACAGGACCCGTGAGCAAGTCAAGACAGTAACGGAACGGACTCATTGAAAGTTTATGGTTTAACGAACAATAAAACGGGACGACGAATGCACAAAAATGTTTCTCCCAATTGTCAAAAACAAAAGGCTGTATTTAGAGAATTAATGAACTGCTCCCTGCATCGCAAAAAAAAAATTGCTTAGTACTATTCGTTACGTCGTTAAAAAATAACGTACCATTTAATAGTATAGGGAATAAGAATAAAATCCATCGAAAAAGGATCCTTCGCTAGAATTATTTAGGAGAGCAACAAATTAATTGCCAGATTCCTAATTTGCTAATAAAAGTGAAGAACAAATAAACTTTCATTGTTCCTTTCACAATTTCGAGAAAAACATTAGAGAATTCCTGGTGGCGACTGATGCCGTTTTTCAGTAAAAAAAAGAAATAATAACCGAGTCTTTCCACGTCAAATCGTGCAATGATGGTCGGGTCATATTTTTTTTTATATTTCTGTAAAAAAATGTAGGTTAAAGCCACGTTCTTGGGAGGAGCACTCGCCCATGTGCGAACGCCGTAGCCAATTGTCTTCCGAAGATATAAAATTTCTAACCTCGAGGTGTGGAGACTGCCAAGGTTTTGCTCTTTCCATAGCCGTCAATTTCACGCCCGAGCATGCACTTAATATTACATGGTAACATGTACACTAAGTATTAAAAATTACAAACGATTTCTATGCAAAAAGGTTCACAAAACACATCAAATAAACAAGTTTTAGCGGGACATTTAGAAATGATTTACCAACAAACTACTTCATTTAAAACGGCACAGAATATATCAAAATGATAATATTTAAGCGGATTTTACAAATATATAATCAAAGTATGCTTAGCCATTATTTTAGTTCCGTTATTCATGTAGAAACGCAGCTCATTCCTCTGAATGTGACAAAATTGTACATCAATATTTTGCAAACTCCAATCTTTATTTTCTTTCAACTCTCCCAAACCATTTACAGTAATTTGAACTAAATTGCAATGGCAAAACGTTGAGTAGCATATGACCTCCTTAAAAGAAAAATTACAACCAAGCTTTACTCAAACTGAGCTACCTAGTCCTCGTTATTCGCGACTCCAGCGACCTATAGGGGGCGCCACCACCAAACAAACACGGCGGGTGAGTCCAGGTCGCGTCGGCTCGGCCTGGCCGCCTGAATGGGTCGCGCATTCAATTTAACAAATTTTCTTTTGTTGAATGCCCAATTTTATGGGTATTTGAACTGAGACGGTTAAGTGTAGCAGGTGCACATAAACTTGCCGAGCATAGTTTTGTTTTGCCGATGTTTTTTTTTTTCTTTTCATGTCAAACTTTCATTTCGGAGACTTCGATCAAAACCGAAACTATGGGCTCCGGAGAAACGGTAATAGACTCTAATTAGTTTTGATCATCTAAGGAAAGCGGCGGGGGCTACAAAATTGTTCCACCGAGAGTAATTTTTAGCTAACTCGCATGCCTCGACCATGCGACTTATCTGTCCGCGAAATGGAGCTTTTGTGCGTGTCCGCGTTTCAAGAAACAGCTCCAGTCGTGTGCTCGGTCAAGAACACAGGCTGCAGGAAAATTACGAAAATTAAGCAAGCGCTTCTTGAGCCAAGGACCATGTTAACCCGCTGACGCCCCACTAAGCAGCTGATACTCGTATTTCAATTCAGGTTTTAGTAGCGATCGAGAAGTCATTTTGACGAATATGCGGATTATGTATCATATTACGTACTATGTCTCTAAAGCAATATTAGTATATTCTTCGGCTTGAAATATGAACTTAGTTGACTAACTATTAGGGGGAACTGCTGAATAAAAGCATATTTGACAAACAGAGAGATACTACTTAAACTTAGCCAAAAGGTTCTAGCCGGTAGAACGGAGACGAATGCGGACAAACTGAGGAGAGTCTTCATCGGAGATTCACTCAGACCTCTCTGCATTGAACTTGACTTCGAATCCTGAACGGATAAAATGAGTATTTTTTGCGGCCGGTCGACCTCAGCAATGTAGACGTATATTTCTGCCGGCTTCGACAGGGGTTATAATATAAATATTGGAGGGCGCGATAGATCCTAATGCCGTGACAGCTTCCAACTTTGTGAGACGCGTCCCCCACCTTTTGAAAGAAGATAATTTCCCTCATTAATCATATGCAGTGAGCAGGTGTTCTGAATCAAGTAATTGCGAAATTAGCCCAACTCCTTCAATGTTGTCTTTTTCGGCGAAAAGCCGCCAAGATGAATAGCCGACGCACCGGCCGGCGCTAGTGGCTCAAATTAACTTGAAGCTAATCGAGCACAACCAAACTCAAGGAAAGCAGCTATCGAACCTTCCCATTCACTTGACTGCAACATTGGTGTTCCTTCCAGTGAAACACTTAGTCTGTCGACCTCAGTCGACTGTTCTACATCCTTATAAAGAGACCACTTATCAGTTACCAAGTAGTCGTCACTTTGAACGTGATTAGAGACAAACGAGAAATCAAAACGTTTTTCCGTGATTCCTCCTCATCCAAAAAATTGAAAGCAAGCGACCGTGTGTTGTGGAGTAAACGGGCTTTCAAACACGTGATGGAAAGAAACAATCTACTAAGGCTTCACTACACTAATGAACACTCAGGCAAACTTAAGAAATTTTCGGACCTTCGTCAAATTACATTGCTCGCCTCCGCGCCGACAGCACGCATCCGCGAAAGCCATCAGAGACGCAACTGGGCGCGGAGCGACCTGGACCGACTGGTTCCCGGTTTTCCCGCTTGGCAGCGTCCGTTTTGCTGGAGTCGCGAATAGGGCCTTTGCCGCACAATATCGGCTCCAAATATACATTTTCTAGAATTGACAATGGCTGTACAGCGGTGCTGCTCTATCGTAGGCTGTAAAAAGTTATGCTGTCCCTAGTTTAGCTTTATATTTCTGTTTCCTTGCATTACCGGCCACCCCTCCCCCCCCCCCCCCCTTTTTATTTAAACACATTGAAATTAAACGTATTTTACGGAGCACCAGAAATGGCTGCGCATGCCTTATATCTCTACAATGTCGGAGGACTTAATAGTTTTCAATTATGTCCATTGTAATTGAAATGGTACCTCGAAATGTATTAACAATAAAGCTAATTACGAAACTAACCTACCGTATTTACCCGAAAATAGGTCGGGCCACGGAAGTAGGTCGGCCCCTATTTATTGAACCCACCAAGAAAAAAAAAAAGATTATTCAAATATAGGTTGCCCTTCTTTTTTTTTTTTGTTTTTTTAGGAGCAGGGGAAAGTTAGGGCAAAAGAAACAAACGTTTATTTAGAGCACTCTCGGCTAAATCGCAGGGCGATGCCCAAAACTTCAGCATCGTCACACCTTCCGGACACGTCATTGTCGTCCGAAGCTTCGTCGGCTAGGTAGACGTCCTCACAAATTCGCAACAATACCTGACTGGCACCGTTGTAAAATCAAGCAACACGACCGTTCTTAGGCAATATATATTGCTAGTATCCTGCGGGCACGCTCAGGTATATCCGCGACTACGCCTATAAGAACTCTGCATATAAGAACTCGCCTCCGAAGCCCGCTCGCATAGATCAAGTTTCATTCACGGACATAAGAACTCGTACGAAGTTCAACCGCCAACCACGGAAGCCCGCTCGCACGGATCAAGTTTTGTTCACGGAGAGGCTACCAGACACTCTCAGCCTACAGCGCAGCATACAGCTCGCTGTACCATTCTGTTACGGATTAAATAAACTTAAATAAATGCATTTACCCAGTGTGTGAAATTAGGCCTACCCACTTTCACGATTTCACTGTCCGAAAGCTGACCACAGACAACGGCTTGTTTGTTGACATCAATGCATCCGATAGGCGAAGAATGTCCGGGGCTTGGCAATTCCTCGACTCAAGCTTCGTCAAGTGTGCACGACACTCGGTTTCACGGTTGATCACTTCCGTAACTACCGCATCTACGTACTTGCGGTCATTATTGAAAAAGCGGCTTGGCCTGACTTCGCTTGACCGCTTGGCGGCAAAAAAAAACTGGCTTGGTGGCTCGCTAAATTGGACGCAATTCGAGACTCGCGGATCTGAAAATGGGAGGCACATTGATTACGGGAGGGAAAAAAAAAAGAAGTCAAAATATTGATGCCCGTTGTGGGGGCTGCGTTTATTGCACGAGTGCGTTTTTTGTGCGAGTAAACGGTAGGTCCTTAAAAAGCCCAAAGAAGCCGTGGTATTGCAAAACAAGTGCCAAAGTTAGGCCTCACTCCTGGTAGTTGGGCTGTGAACCGGCATCCTTGGGCCCTAAATGGGCAGACATGCCCCAAAGCTAGGCTTTTCTAGAAACTGTTAAGAGGGCAGGAAACACCGAGAGAGGGCAGGAGCTCCCTCGTCCCCCCCTCAGACAGGCACTGGTTTGACTTGTCTCAATCCGCTATTCTCGCAGCTGAGCTTTGCGGTCGCCATGCCTCATTGCTGCACAGCAGTAGGTAGCGCAAATCGTGGCAAAAATTGTTGCAAGATTTTATAGCGTTTCAGCAGCCTCCTTGCACCCAATAAATGACCGCATCTCGACGTGGTAAATGACGGTGATTGGGGCAAAGCTGTGGTGGTGCTGATGATACTGATTTTATTCCTAGGTAGTGCTGATGGTGCTGATCTTTTTTTATTTTTATCGCTCATAGGTGGTGCTGAGTTCTGGGTTGCGTTTCGACTTCATTACCCAATGCATGCAAAGTTTAACGCGATTATATATGCATTTGACCGCAGCGCCCTCTCCTGTATAGACGTTGAGCGGCTACATGCAACGTTTCATCCATGACAGAAACCCCAGTTCTCGAGTTACTAGAACATCTCAGAGCCCCCTACTCGTTCCACAGTCGTGGCCGAGTGGTAAAGGCGATGGATTAGAAATCCATTGGGGAATCCCCACACAGGTTCGAATCCAGGCGACTGCGAAAACATTTTTTTTTCTTTTTTTAAGAAGACGGATGGCATAGCAATCGATGTGAGCACGGATGCAGGATAAGGCTAGACCCCAAGGAGCCTTGCCCCTAAAAAGCGCGTGAAATGAACTCTGGCCCTACAGCGACAGAACCCAGACGCCTTGGCAACGAACCGTCAACTCCTGTGTTTGCAGTGCCCAATTCGTCCAAGGTTCGTAAACGTGCTCAATTCAAAGTGACGACGTTCTTTACTTTTTGACGGTGCCTGGGAGCAAAAAGTTAGGATTGGGAGCTCTTGGAAGTGCCACCCAGGAGGCTGCTGCAGCCACTCCAGGAGGGACGAACGAGAGGTACCTTGGGAGGGGGTACTCCTGCCCGTCCGTACGGCCTTCTTGAAGCCCAGGGGGGAGGTGAGGACCTCGATGCCAGGCAGGGAAGCCACCAGCTGCTCCAGGGGCACTTTGCCTGCCTGCCAGGGCTCCAGATCCGGTTCCTGGGGCAGCAGCCCAAACTCCGCCTCGTGGCACGCCCGGAAGCTGCAGCACACCATACAGTTTACACTTGCGTCACGGCTACGGCAGCGTTTGTTGCCCGTATTGCTGCAAAAGCTGGTTCACACGCTCCTAACTGCTTAGGACCAACTGCGTCAAGACCTCTCTCTCAGGGTGATATAGGCGCACCTCCCGCACCGAGGCAGGAAAGTGTAGGGCAGTGTGGCACGTGTTTTGAGATACGACCGGAAGCCCTACACTTTCCTGCACAGGTCCAACGAGCAACTGGCGCCGTCTACCGGGTAGCCAGGGAATGGTCGTCATTTAAGCACAATTGCCACTTCTTTCGCGCATCATTACGGTCATTTGTTCCATCGCGTTGAAAAGTCCCTGCGGGTGCCAATACAGTTCTATAGAGCGAGAAATTCCATAATTTTAATGCGCGAGGACCATAGGTCGGCATTTCCGAACCCACTCACTCACCATCACATCACTAATTACAGCAACATCCAAAAGTCACAGCCCTTCACATCACAAAGTACATCGACGTCCAAAAGTCACAGCCTTTCACATCACAGAGTACACCGACGTCTAAAAGTCACGGCCTTTCACATCACAAAGTACACCGACGTCCAAACGTCACAGCCATTCACATCACAGAGTACACCGATGTCTAATATTCACGGCCCTTCACATCACAAAGTACACCGACGTCCAAAAGTCACGGCCATTCACATCACGGAGTTCAACCGGACAACAAACTCATCCCCATCACGTCACCTCAATCTCTGAACTCACAAAGTCATTCACCGTCACTTCACGAATCCGTCAAGTTCACGAAGTACTTCACCGTCACATCACGAATCCTATAGAGTTCATGAAGCATTCGCCATCCCATCACCGCCAGCTCTAAATTCACGAAGTCGCTCACCGTCACATCACGAATCCGACAGAGTTCATGAAGCACTCCCCATCCCATCACCGCCAACTCTGAATTCACGAAGTCGCTCACCGTCCCATCACGAGCTCATCGAGTTCAGCAAGTCGTTCCCCTCACGTCCGTGAACTGATCCCGTTCATGAAGTCGTTCGACCGGTTCGACTTCACGGCCCTTCACCGAGTCACAGTCATTCACCGAGTCACAGCCATTCACCGAGTCACCGAGGTCACGGAAAGCGGCGTCGGCCCCTGCAGCCGCGGCCACTGCCACTGCCTCCGGCTCTCAGCCATCCTCGAAGTTCTTTCGCAGCGGCGCTGACGGCTCCAGATGTGTGTGTCAGTGTGTGTGTGTGTGTGTGTGTGTGTGTGTGTGTGTGTGTGTGGGGGGGGGGGGGGGGGGGTATTGGGCTGGGCCTGGCGACGCACCCTGCACTTGTCATTTTCTTTCTTTAGCTTGTTCCCTCTGGTTTTTGTTTTGTTGTCCCATTTCTTTTATTTTCGTTTTGTTTCGCGCTTTCTTCATCGAGCGCGCATGCTGTGGAGAGCGAGCGGCTTCTTGACTTCCCTGCTCCGAACTTGTGAGATAAGGTGCTTGTTTCCGGGAGAGTTATTAGCCCCACGGATGCCCAGAACCAAAATGGCTGCTGGTTTGTGGGCGAGCGGTATTACAAAGGGTGGCATCACTCTAGCAAAGCGCACATGAAGGCTCCCTAGACTTCGCCTGGTTGTCGGCGTTGTGATTGCGGAGGGGACCCCACCTCAAAACCTTCTGGCCTGTCCTTTTTTTTTTTTTTTTTTTTACTTTTTGTTGCGCACGGTTTTTTCTACGAAAAAAAGAGAAGGCGCTTATATTTTTGCCAACGACCGCTCGCCGAGGGGGCAAAAAGGAGAGACAGACACGAACCTGCGTTCACGATTTTTGTGAAACATCTTACAAACATTAATACGAGTCCATATTATATGAACGAAGACGTTTTAGTGCATTAGAGTTTAGCGAATAGAGATCACATACGCGAGTCGACGTTTAGGCATTTGTAGGGGCGGCAAACTGGGCATCCAAACAGACCGCGCCAGGCGGTCTGTTCAGAATATGAACTCAAGTTCGAGCGTCCATCGCCAAAGGTTCGGCAAGCTCGAAAACAGGACAGCGGCGGCCTTTATTTTATCTATTCGGTCAAATGAACGCCGCCATTCGTTAAAGTGGCATGCGATGAAACTTCGTGGGCCAGGTTTCGCTCGCTAAACCGTCGTTCGATCAGTACAAAATTGTTCTGTGTATTTTATCTTAATAATTATGATCCATGCCAACCAGCCCATCGTTGCCTACCTCACTTTACGTCGTAAAATAGCGCGTTGATGTCACTTTCATGAGATACCATAATAACGCAGTACTTCACAGCCGACCGCTGAATCACCCGTCTAATATTTTGTCACGGATTTCATCACATATATATATAAAGTAGACATTCCAAAACAAGAGTCATCCATTCCCAAAAATTTCAGTGGACTGGAACTACCTTCCCACATCTGTTGCCACAATTGCCACTTACTATATGTTTAAAAATTGCCGTAAATAACCTATACAGCTCAGACTGAGCTCCAAAGTGTACAGCTTTGTTCTGTTCTCTTCTAACTCCCGCTCGCCTCTGTAATGCTGATGGCCCTGAGGGTATGTCAGTTAAACAAATAAATAAAAAAAGTAAGTGCCTCGCCTGAAAAACCTCTTAAAGAGGTCGCCTCTTTAAGAGGTTTGCAGCTGGCCGAACCAATGAAATCTGAGTTTTATTCGAACCCGTTGGTCAGAGTACACCTCATCATTAATTAAACCACTCATTGGATCATTCACCTCAAAGCAATATGTTTACTTCCGAGCGTGTTCGTGTCGCTCAACCTACTTTGAGCAAAATGCAGTCGAGATAACTAATGATGGCGCTCGACTCCACTTTTCTCAGCTTTGAACCTAGGCGAGGCGCGCGACTCACGCGCGCCTCGCGCTCGTTGTTTTACGCCGGGGTTTGGCTGCGCATAGACTCGTATTATAGGTAGCGTACTGTGTTTTCGGAGTTCATGTTTGAATAGAATCGGAGCGTGTTTTTCGGAGTTTATTTTGTAGCGTAGGCTACACTGGCCGAGGTTGAGCAGTTTCGCGTGGCTTCTGGCGAGCCGTGCTGCGTATGCGCGAGGAGCAGTGACGTCACACGTGTCCGCACCAACTGGCCTACCTTCAAACTTTACCACAGTTCGACTAAACAACTGTTGGACAAAGAGTCAATCATTTGCTAAAGTCCGACGGGGCGGTGTTCGCGAATATAATAGACTCGGAAACTTGATGGGACGCAAGTTCTTGAAGCGGGAATCTCTACGAAGCGTTTTATTAGAGGACAGGGTCTTCTAGTTTCACCCCTTGACATTGCTTTCAGTCAGGATGGCACGCGCTGTGCAATTGATTGGGAGCTAGTGGGCCACTTTCCGCGAGAACACCAGTAATGCAGGCGGCTGCTACCAACGGAGAAAACTGCGAATGACAAGGTCTAAAGTATCTAGACTTAAAGGGGCGGTGCAACAATATTCAATTGGAATGTTTTTCACTTTACACGAGCTTACTGGCACTAGTGGTTCTCAAGGATACTCACACGCAACACCACTGGCCAAGAAACTCCTTTGTTGCACTGTAATTTCGAGGACAAAACCGAGCGTTTTCATTCAATCTCTCCTTCGCAAAACCTGGTAACGTAGCTGGGCGGTAGCAGTACCGCCCAGTGACGATATGTGAATGCGGCTCATAGATTGGACCCGAGCATGGCGTGGACACTCGATTTGGGCTCGTGATAATCGATAGCTCGAGAAGCATTCGGGTATGTCCGGTGTCCAAGCGCTGCAATGACGAAAACAGCCGAACCATAACAATGTCTGGAACGCAGCGCGTGTCCTGTGCCTTGCCAACCCCAGCGCATGGCTATGATCAATACAGGCGGCATATAATCGGCTCCAGATCACGTGACCGCTTGTTCTGGCTGCGAGTTGAGGGGTGAACTTTGCTCGTTTTTCTTTATTTTTTTCTACCACTTCGATTGCGTGTGGTGAAAAACGAACGGGTAATTTACAGGTCATTAACGTCAGGGATCCGTCCTAAGCGGTATTTGCGCAAAATACAAAAATCGTTGCATCGCCCCTTTAAAAATCATTTTCCTAACGTTATACTCACATGACGTGACGTGAGCATGTAAAACGTGGTGCTCAGTGGCACCTCATTTCACATCATTTTTCCACTATATTTTATACACCAACTCGTGTTTACAAACAAACTGGAGCGCTCCTAGCCGACGCCACCGGCGCCGCGCATGCGCGATGGGGTGTGGGCAAGAAGCTCGCCGCGTCGCCGATAAACAAACCATTGAATTGCGTTGTTGTCGGCTGTGGTGTGAGTCCAACGCAGGTTTCTGCGTTGGAATTGTTGATTCTACGTCTTCCTGGGCAATGCCTGACTACTTGAGCAGCCTCAGCGAAATTACTGAGGCTCGCTATACCACAAAACTTCGCGTGAATAATGTGACATGCGGCGATTCATTCCGCGTGGACGCCGCAGAGGGTACGCTAAAGCCTGATTCGCACGATGAAATTTCGGTCGCAATTTTCAGTCATGACGTCGCTCGGGTTACAACAGCGTGAACCGTAGCTGAGATGTTCAACATCGATACTGAAAATCGCAAGCAGAATCGGACCAAGTGAATGAGGCATAACAAGTCGCTGATGGTCACTGGTAACAACGATCACCATCTCCTTGTATCCACTGTTTACATCGAGCCTGCTTACCAATTTTCAAACTTAGGTATTTTGAGGCCTGCACTCACTTCTTATCGCAAGTGCCGAGCCAACATTTGGTCCACGGGCCGGTGTCGTCTAAAAGAGCAGACGACGAGCAGAAGAGTTTGAAAGAGCAGACGACAGTTCGAGCGATCAGGCGGCCGTTCGATCTTGAAGACGCACTGAACGTCCGCATGCAGGCGGTCCCAACAACTTGGCGGTATTCCCGCTTTCACGACGGAACAAAACAAATAAATCTGATGACAACAAGTATCCGTGAATTTAACCCAAACTGCTTCCCGCCCAAGCAATCGTGGTCCGACGGTGACTGGTTTTCCATTTTCACGGCACATATCCACGTTCTCGGACGAACCGAGCACATGAAAACTGATCTTCCAACCTTTCTCGACTCTTTTGGTGCAGCCCCAGTAGCGGCGTTTTGACGAGAAGGCAAGTTTTTGTCAGGTTTTTTTTTAATACAACCCTAGAATACACGTCTCACATAGGGACATCCGCCTTCAGCCCCAGACCGGAAGTGCGCCCGACGCGCGACCATCGCGCCGTGACGTAACAGAGATGAGTTCGTTGGTTCGTGTATAGCCAGAACATAATTTCGGCGACATATTCGCCTATACATGAACTCATCTCTGTTACGTCACGGCGCGGTGGTGGCGCGTCGGGCGTAACAGAGATGCTCCTCAATACAAAAACCAAAAGACTCCTTAAAACCAAAACCGACAGACTCCACACGTAACCCGTAACAAAAAAGAACAGGTCACAATGAGTCGACAAAGGACGTAAGGAAAAACCCGAACAGCAAACTTTTCCCTACACTTGGCAAGGTCAAACTTTGTACCTACAGGTTGCCTCAAGCTTGAAACACAAAAGCTTACCCCAAGCTTGAAACACAAAAACACTAATCACAAACGAGCGTGTTGGGGACGAATTAAGTAAGTGCTTATACTTCCTTTACACGTCTAAGAAACTAGGGAGTTTTGTGTGTTGTTCCAATAATTCCTGTAAGGATACCCGATACTCCTCTGTCGTTTTTGTGCATGCATAGTATCGTTATTGGGTATCGTTACCGAGCACAAAAACCGTCTACAAGAACTCCCTACCGTTTATCGTTTTTCTAGTGAAATTAAAGACGACGTTAGCAAGGAGAAGCAAGCTAACTAACCTCGAAAGGAAGGGAAACTGAGGTCGTATTCGCTCCCTCAGCTCCCCTTGATAACCGGTGATTTCTTCAAGCAGACAGAGCCAGTGAGGACGCCTTCAGCGAACATCAAACATAGTCTTTGAGATGAATAGAGGCAGGTTCTTAATTTTGTATTTGTTTCAAAAGAAGGGTCATTTTGAAACAAGGTCTGGTGGGAAATGCAAGATGCGAGGACGGGTAAACAGCTCGTCCACACTTCTAGACGGGGTACACAGCCTGTCAGAAAAACTGGACATCGCCGGCTCATCTGACCAAAAGGTGCAACGCCAGGCTCTAAAGAGCGTGGGAAAGTAAAAGCTCTTTGAGCGAACCGACGATACGTGCCCCAGAACAGCACAGCGACTTGCATGAAAAAAGTTTAAAGGAACGCGGCAAGCCCGGTTCAATAGTTTTCCATGTTTAAAAAATAACAGGCTTATTCAGCTCTTTGCGCACCTCGTGTGTTTGTTTACCCCTCAGACGCTCTGATGTACCGCTATTTACACCTCGTTTTGACCAATGACGGCGCGCGCTTTTCTGTCTCGTCTTCGCGCGTTCTGTGCGCGCCCTTTATGTTTCCCGCTGATTGTTGTGATATTCTTCGTATTTACTTCTTTTCAATGGGTCACGATAACGTTCGCAAGCGCGGAAGACACGTGTTGGTATCCTACTTGCACGTCGTATAAACACTTACTTCGAATTTGACTTCGACCACGACCGCGCACCTTGTTTTTCATTGGTAGCCTGCTTGCAACAGAAGGATGACGGTGATGACAACGCAATCGCGGTTTGCTTGTGGTCCTGTGTGATGGGCTCTCACTTCCGATCGAAGTGAGAGCCATTCGTATCGCTCCGACGCTGTTGAAAAAACTCAGCAGACCTTTGAATGAGTCACTTGCTCAGGAAAATAACGAGGAGACGAATGTCCAAGCGCTTATGTAAGAAGAGTGGTCTCGATTTCAAATGAAAAGCACTCCAGCAAAATGTGGCCGATATGGTTCGTATGCAAAACTAGCTAGCATAAAAAATAGATAAATTCAGAAATGGGGACGGACTATCTACCTCCCCCCTTGGAAAAGATTTATGTCATTTTATCAAGAATCTTTGAACACTCGTACTCCGCCTTCGCGTTCGAAGCGCTGTTCACGGAGTAAGGCTAGGCTGCTTAGTGGATCGAGTTTCGCCACGTGTTCGTCGCATATTTTTTGATGGGGTCCGGCTTTTACAGACAAGTATCGTGCCAGTAGCTGACTTTTGCTCAAATAAACAGAAACAAAAACCTCTTTAGTCAATATTCACGTTCAACGGAGATCGAACAACTCTGTTCGTATTCCTAGAATTCAAGAACTCGGGCATATGCACGACTGTGATGAAACCTATTATCAGCAACAGCAAGCGAAGCCCCCCACCTAAACGCCTGAGAGCACGTAAAATTCTCTCCGCCTGTTATTGCAACGGACAGGTCCGCGCGCTTGTTAGGAAACGTGGGCGACAAACCGTGATGCCAATCGGCTGCTTCCTCACATTTTTAAAATTATCATAATTCTCTGGCATATGGATAAAGCCCGTAAACTTCCGTGATTTTTCTAGAATAGAGTCAAGCCTTCCCGAGATCTTAGATGCTAAATAGCGTTTGAAAAAATCCGGAAGCGGCCGAAACAGATCAAATCCGGAGCACGCTTTTTCGTGTGGATGGATAAAAACGAGCGTATGCCGCATATTACCAGCATCAGAATATCTGTAAGCATTATTAAGCGAGAGCGAGAAAACAAACATTGTATAGTCCAGTTAGGGTCACACCAGTACTCGCGTAAAAGCTCCGGGAAGACGGTTTTATTTGTGTTTCCTTGAGGGGTGCGAGCACGCACGCGCTCACAAAAGACAAAAACATGGGCGCACGGACGCACGCAGATGCAATCAACGCGAAGAGAAACCCTCCCGTGGCAGAATAGCACAGTGGCAAAACGACACCTTCCCCGGCCCCCCACACACAATGACACACACAGACACACACACCGAAAGGAGGAGCCGCCAAGCCACACCGCGTAAACGGAACCCCACGGCCATGCAGGAGGCTCAAACGTCTGCCGCGCACAGACAAAGCCCCCCTAACGTTCGCTAAGCTGCACGTGTACTACGCGACGCAGGTACGCACGTCCGCAGTATCGGGGCAGAAGAGCGGAGGCCCGCCAAACTCGTTGGAGTCGCCGCTGAGTCTGTGCCGGTCCAAACATCCTCCCCCCCCCCCCCCCTCGCCCCCAATCCCCATCTGGGAAGCGCTGGTGCCGCTTCATCTGTAATACACAGTCCCCTCCCCATTTCCGATTTCGCGCTTAAGCCGCGCAGTCGCACACGCAAAATGTCACATCCTCTCTCAAAGTCCTCCAAAGCAAACGCCCCTGCAGTTGCTTCCCCCAAACGTTACCAGACCACCCCTACGAATCTCGTTCTGGCCTCTAACAGAAGTTCCTTCCAAGTTTCTGCTCCGTCTACACTCTATGCTAACCGCCACAGCATGTTTGTGCGTGTAAGGGCACCAACATGCTGCAGACACTACCAAATGTCAAGTCGGCTATCAGTCGCCAAGAGTATGCACACGCAAGCAAATCCATATGAACATCTCCTGAGTCCTGACTCCTAGTTCACGAACTCAGTCCCCATCACATCACAAATTCAGTTCACGAATTCATTCACCATCACATCACGCATACACCAGAGTCACGAAGTCCTTCACCACTGCATCACGGGTGCGTCAGAGTTCACGAGGTCACTCCCCGTCACATCGCGGCTCCTTCCGAGTTCATGAAGTCACTCCCCTTCGCATCACGACTCGTTCCGCGTTCACGAAGTCACATCCACTTCACATCACGGCTTCTTCCGAGTTCACGGAGTCACGCCTGTTCACATCACGACTCCTTCCGCATTCACGAAGTCACATCCCCTTCACATCACGACTTGGTCCGAGTTCACGAAGTCATTCACAGCCCTTCACCATGACGCGGTGAGCATGAGTGAGTGTGAGTTAGCGAGTTCGTGAGTGACTTCGCCGAGGTATGGCGAGGACTTGATTCAAACACACGCTGCACGGCGGTGGCGGCAAAGCGAGGGCACGACGTGGTTTATGGGCCGTGTTTGTAAGATGAGCTGCAAGACGATCTTCAAGCGCCTCTTCATCCGAGGATGCAGCGCATCTGCACTGGCTATTAAAGGGACCATGGAACGATTTGAAATCGGATTTCATCCACCGCACATCGTAAAAGGTGTGAAAAGAAAACCAAAACACGAAAAATAGAAAATGCTTTTCCCTATAAACTTTCAAAAGAAATGCGGACTCTTTTACACCTATCTTTCGAAAAATCTCTGGCTTTTCACTGCGACGCATCCGCAGTGCCACGGCACGTCAGCCAAATCCACGTCACCTATTTAATAAGAGCCTACCTCGCCAGCACTGCAATCATAAACAATAAATAACCGGCGAATGTTTCTTAAGTTTTGTTGAAGAATATTCTGATCCACATTTTGTTGAATAATTAGCTATCTGACGGAAATTGCCAAATTTTATAATTCTCGGAGCTATGCGCCGTCTGTCGTGTGGTAAACCAAGCAAGAGAAAGATAAGACTGGACCTGCACCGGTTGCGGTTCCTGCTCTGCTAAAAAAATATGGCGTCGGTGGTGATCGTCGAAGTGATCGGCGTGGTGGAAGCTCATCGTTCCGCGCAGAGCGCTATCCTTGACTGAATGTTTGTCATGTGTTGCGATGATAACCCGTCCTTGAAGGGAAGATCCATCTACTCGTGCAGCAATGTTGTGGCGGCACCCTCTAGAGAGCAGATACGCTCGTGCCGTCGAACATCGCCCGGATTTCTTATTTTGAGCATTCCATGCGTGTGCTCAAGCTGAGGATATTACTGGTGCGTACAACTCAGATTTGGACGCGTTTTCATCACTCGAGAAAAATGATTAGTCAGGGGTGGAACTCATGAAATGTGCTTGGGAGCAGCCACAGGAGCAGCTGAAAAAGCTGTTTTGGAGCAGGTTGGGAGCAGCTAAAACTACATTGTGGAGCAGGCTAGGAGCAGCTCAGGTCAGTTTTCATTGCACTTCAACTTGTGCCTTAGACAAGCACGGGAGCACTTTCAATTGTGCTTAGCGGCACAGATGAACATGAGGGGTTAGGAACCGTAGGTAGATGCGATAACTGTGTAACACATGCGAAAACTTGGAACTTTGTGAGTTGTGCAAATTGTGCAAACTGACGGATCCTTACCGCAAACCACCAGTTGGCAGTATGAAAAAGCATCGCAGCCCGTTTGTAGAATGCGCAGAAGGAGTTGTCTATCAGATCCCGCTGACGTGCGGTAGAAAGAATGTGGGGCAGACGGGAAGATGTCTAAATGATAGATTGCGCGAACACAACCAAAAAATTGTGGAGGCTTAGCTCGGCTATGCCAGGATATACTTAGCGTAAGCTTATGCGCACAAAATGAGAGGTGCTATCAAGCGGCTCCGGTGCGGTGTCAGATTTGGCTACTGCGCAACGGAGGCGCACGGCTGGGCATGTGGCGGCTATGACGTCACTCGTCCGGAATGCGCAGACCAGCGAGGCGGCGGCGGCTTCGCGTGGCTCTCATAATGAGCCGTGCTCATTATGCAAAACTGCTCAACCTCAGCCAGTGTAGCTAAGGCTACAAAAGTGAGCGGACAGCGCGACGGCCATTTTTCAGTGCACTGCCATGACTGTGGGTGCAAACCTGAATTTAATTTGCACACTGTTATTAGAAAACATAGAGATAAGACAGTAATGGAAATTATAGAGGCAGACCTGATAAAAGAACTACGCGAATCAATCTGTCAGCGTGGCGTCGATCGATTTGGGCAACAAAGAGACACCGCTCTTGCGAGCATTCGCGTGGCATGGGATTGGTTGAATGGCGCAATGATGCAGAGTATTTATTCCCTCGCTGGAAAAAGACGACGAAGTGACCTGGCCGAGGGACCCAGAATTCTCCGCTGCCGGTAAATATTTTAATTTTTTGCGACTTCCGAAATCCGCCGGATTCAGCGGACAATCGCCATCTTAATCGGAAGGTCCAGTGACCTCGCACATGCAAATTTCATTTCGACAAGTGAATTCCTTTTTGCGATATAGAGCGGATTAGACTCGATGCACACTGTGAGAAGCTAAGCCTACTCGGCTTAGTTCACCATTACCATGCCAGGAGAAGTCAGCGACCTCCGTAAGGCACCCACGAACCCGGCATACCTAGCCGCTGCGGCGCTCCCTAATACGGCAAACTGCGCTACCAAAAGAAATGACGCGCACAGCAGCGCTATGACAACCAACACGACGCCTGGTGCAAACCTCGGCCAAGCGACCGCCGCCAACTGCACCCAAATACAACTAACCCCAACGGCCACCCCGCGACCTGCGCAGGTCCCAAGACAAAAGAGAACCACCGCACGCAACGCAGCGGAAAACTCTGAACTCAAAAAAACCCAAACGTCCAGAGGGACGCATAACCGAAACCGACGATGACGACGATGCGTCCTCTGTCTACACGACGTCCACCGCTATGGAGCAGGACCTCGAAAGAACATCGGGGTACAACGCCGAAATCAGTTCCAACGAAGGCGTGTGGACCAAAGTCCAGAAACGAAAGCGGAACATTAAGCCTCCGCTGCAAGTGGACACACGACCGAGATACAACGTGATTTTCTGCCCGAGGACTAGATTCGACATCACGACCCTGCGCAGCAAAGCCATTCGAGAACAGTTGCTCGGAATCTGTGGCGCGGAAACACATGCTAAGACGACGGATCACTTTCACTACAGACTAAACGCCAAAACAAATACGGTGGCTGTCACGGTATGGAAAGAGGAACACGCAAGACGACTCCTAGGGACAAGGGGCCTGAAGACAGGAGGAAATCCAGAATTCGTTGAGGTAGTATCCCACAGCCCTCCATACGAAGGCACCACGCGAGGAGTTTTACGAGGTATCGACCAGGAGGAATCCGAATCAACCTTGCTGCAAACCCTGGAATGCAGGACCCACGAGATCTTAGATGCTAGGCGATTGGGAAAAAATGGAGCTATCCTCATCACCTTCCAGGGTACACGTCCTCCCAGGCACCTCGTATATAACGGACGAGTCATGCCCGTCGTACCATATCGACCAACAACCATGGTATGTCGACGGTGCCACCGACTGGGACATAAACAGAACATCTGCACTCATCCGGAACGATGCAACGATTGCGGATACATTCTTGAAGACGAGCACGTGTGTACACGTATCATGTGCGTTAATTGCCGATCAAACAGACACTTGGCAACCAATCCACGCTGCCCGGCGAAATTAGAAGTAGACCAGCAACTACAGAAAAGAGCCGACAACCTAAGACGTAGAAACCGCCCTAAACAATGGCAAAATGAACGAAAACTACGTGGAAATCGTTCACGAAGCCGAAGGAGACACTCCACACAAAGAGACGCTCTCCGAAACCACTCACCATTCCGCGTTAAGGTAGACGAATTTCCCGTACTCCTCGAGACCAAAAACCGCTATGACCTCCTCTCTGAAGAAAAAGACAAGCGAAGCAGAAGCAGAAGCCACAGCAGGACTCCCAGCCGCCTAAAAGGAGGCAACAGCCAACACTCCAAACCGTCAAAAAGTCGATCGAGATCCAGATCGATACGACGACAGGAGAACCAAAGACGTGACTCCAGTCGCAAGTCCCAAAAGCAGGTGCGGAAGCCCACATACGCACACGTTATAATGGAGCGACTGGAGACTGGCTACTTCCCGGACCGCGATGCTGAAGCAAAAGCGTGGTGCGATGAACTTCGCTCCATTGCCGAGGCAAGCAAGCAAGCAAGGGAAAGGCTCAAACAAGACGAGGACGACCTGAAAAGGCTTGAAGCCAAGATTCAGGCACGTAGAAAACAACACGAAGAAGACGATCGGATTAGACACGCAAGAGAGGCCGACTTGCGCCAACGCATAAAGGCACACAACGAAAGGGTCGCAACCGTACAGAAGGAGCACTACCAGCTACGACGCCAGCAACAAAGGCGGCCCTCACCGACCCCATCCAATCATGGCAGACACGAACAAAACGAGAGAGAATCAATTGTTACAACAAAGCCGACCCATCCCATTGCAGCAATGACAACCGAACCTGCTTCAACACAGGGCATTACCATGGAAATCTTGCAGCAACAAATCATGCTAATCCAACAAAGCATGCAACAAATTGTTCAAGAGCAAATACCACAGCTTCACAGGCAACTCAGTGAACAAATGCGAGAGCTGATTAACGCGAGCATCTACGGAGCATCGCCCGCACCACCGACCCCTTCGGACAGCCACGATGGAAGGCTCATCCAATGAGCGGAGAATACGGATCCTGCAGTGGAACTGTCGGGGGCTTCGAAGTAGGCGCGACGAACTCACAATCCGTTTCGCCGAGCTAGAGCCACACGACGTGCTTTTACTGCAGGAGACACGTACCGACACGATCGACCTACGCGGATTTGTCAAGCATTTCACACCGACCATCGAACACAAGAAGAGAAGAAACCGCAAGGATGACAACCCTGGCGGAGAGCAAACACAAGTAGAAGCGCAGGCTGGTGTCTACGTCCAGAGAAAAATTCCACATGTGCAGATTGACACTAAACAGTGGTGCAGCGCGACTCACGAAGTGGTCGCAGTCCGCATCGATCTCGGAGGCAGTGACAATAAAAGATCGTCTCGGCATACTACAGACCCGCAACTGGACCCCGTAGTTCGAATGACTTTAACTGGATAAGGGACCTCAGAAAGAAATACCCGGAAGACTACACGCTCTTCTGCGGAGATTTTAACGCGATGCACGCGGCATGGGGCTCAAACAAGACCTCGACGAGGGGTACCGAGCTATACGACGCGCAAGAGCAAGCGCACATGACACTCGTCAACGACATGAAAATTCCGACACGGTACGGAATCAGCGCCAGACAACAGGACACAGTACTTGACCTGGCATGGGCCTCACCAGACACGATCGACCGACTCGAATGGATCGTCCGAGAAGATGCCTGGGGTAGCGACCACTTCCCAATAGAGATGACACTAACCCTTGACTCCCACAAAAGAACCAAGCGCACAACCCGTACAGTGATATGGGACAACTTTAGACGCTACGTGAGGGAAAGCATCAACCAAGTGGAGTACCAGGACCTATCGAAACTCTTGACGAAGGCAACAGAAGCAGCCACAGAGAAACGACAGGTGAACGGGGACACCCCAACCCCAGATACCCACCCTCTCTCGCTATGGGAACAAAGAACCACACTTCTAACCAAATACCGAAAAGACAAACAACGTAGCACGCTCATTGAAGTAAACAATGTTACAGAGCAAGCAAGCAAGCACGCCCGGGATATCAACGTAGAACGCTGGTTAGAGCACTGCGAATCATTTGACAAGAGCACGCAGCTCAACAAAGTATGGAATACCTTCAACGCCATGTTTGGCAAGAGAAAACAGGGGCACACGGTTCCCGTCCTTGCCTTACTGGCCGATAAGAGCATGAAGGAAATCTTAGAAGAACTGGGTTCAGTATTCTTCCCGCAGCCTTCGAACCCACCCAACCAGACTATTTACTCACCGTGTCCATCGGACGGTCCGGCAGACGAAGATATGCCCCCGACAATCTGGGAGCTAGACGCCGCCATCACCCAAAGCAATGCCAAGAGCGCTCCGGGGCAGGACGGCGTCACTACGAGCATGCTAAGAAACTCCCCACAAGAAGCAAAGGAGGCGATGCTGCAATGGTTTAACGATATCTGGGTAACGAGTAAAATCCCGGACGAATGGAAAATCTCTTGTGTCTCACCGATCCCGAAAGCGGGTAAGCCACCGACAGACCCGAAGAACGTAAGACCTATATCACTTACGTCTATAATGGGCAAGCTCATGAAACGAGTAGTCCTAGCTCGCATTCAGTGGCTTGCCGAGACGAAAGGAATTTTTCACCCAGCACAAACCGGTTTCCGAAAAAATCCTGGGCACACACGACAGTCTAGCGCTCATCCACAAAGGTGTCAACGACTACCATCCGCGCCGCAAACAAATGCGAGTCCTTGTGACGGTGGACGTACGAAAGGCTTTCGACACTGTTCCACACGGGGCAGTGATCGACGCGATGAGGAACCAAGGGATATGCGGCAAAGCACTAAATTATGTGAAATCTTTTTTGCAGAACCGGCGATTCACAATTAAGGCTGGCATAAACGACGAGGAAAGCCAGACAAAACCCAACGGTATAGGCGTCCCGCAAGGAGCGGTATTATCGCCAACGCTATTTAACATCGTAATGGCCCCACTGCTGTGGAAATTACACGATATACCACAGCTGAAGGCAACAATATATGCGGACGACATCACCGTATGGACAAACACAGGAGGATCCAAGGAACAAAAGCAAACAATACAGAAGGGACTTGACACCATCTGCGACTACCTGAAAAAGGTCGGACTGGCGCCATCCCCAGAAAAAACGAAATGCACAATTTTCGGGAACGACTATCAGAGAATTGACCTAGACCTTGCGTTTGACGGACAACGAATCGACAAGGAAGCAGAAGTCAAGCTTCTTGGTGTGCACTTCGGAAACGGCACGCACGTGGCAAACAATTGGCTAAACACTATCACACGAACGTGGAAACAAGGCTTGCAGCTTATCCGGCGCATATCCCACAGAATGGGTGGTGCGGGAGAGAAAACCGCCAAGACTCTAGTACAGTCAGTCCTCGTATCCAAGATAATGTACGGTGTTCGGTTCTACAAGCTCACGAACCGACACAAGAAAAAGCTTGACTCGTTATACAACGATGCACGGAGAGCCATACTTGGACTGCCAAGATTTGCCAACGTGGAAGCAACTAAGCAGTGCGTACAGCTCACCGATTGGAGACTAGACCTCGAGAAACAAGTCGCCACACACAACGCTCGACTGAAACACACAGAGCACGGCAGAAAGATAGCCAAGCTTCTCAACCCAGAGGGCAAAAATGATGCAGGGGACATCCCACCACCCGCACCCCCATGGGACCTCATCGACCTCACACAGTCCCAGCCAATCCCGCGCAACATGGACGCGCAGAAACACGCTAAACGAAGGGAACACTACGCCCGAAAACACGCAGTGGAAGTTCAAACGTTACTGGCGGACCCGTCCATCACTGTCACGTACACTGACGCGGCGATGAAAATCGCCGGCCCAGAGACTGTTACGACAGCCGCCGCCATCTTCTATTCTACAGACAACCCAATGGGGACATCGATCTCAACCACAATCCAACCACGAGGAACCGATCCTTACTCTCCCGAACTCGCCGAAGCCAAGGCAGTGCTTTTCGCGATAGAGAGCCACTTAAAACACCTAGAGGTGACGCAAAGACAGCACGACGCAAATCAACTATACATATTTACGGACTCGCAGCACGTAATCCGAGAATGCAAAAGACACGGAGCCACGACGTGCAGAACCATCAAACGCATTTTCCACACGGCTCTGCACCTATTCCGTGTACACGAAACAAAGGTCTGCATCTGATGGATCCCGGGACACACGGCCATCCAAGGCAACAAGGCGGCGCATGACGCGGCCGCGAGGGAGCTAAACAGTCCTCACCCCTCGCGTGTCGACAGAGAATCCGACCCCTCATCGACTAGCAGTGAAACTGCCGATACGACATACGACCCGGTTGAAGCTCTGCGAATGCACAAAAAAGAATGGAAGCACCGACTAAAAGAATCCTGGAACCCCGAACCAAACCCCATTCCACCGAACCACTTCAAACGCAAGGAAATGGTGATATTACGACGAATTCGCACTGGTGGCGCAACAACACCATATATGACTCAAAAATTCGAAACCATCAAGAAACGCAAGCTGAACCCTGATTACGAACCCCCCGACCAAAGATGTCAACTATGCAAAGGAGACGGCACACTCCCAAAACTTTACCACCTGATTTGGGAATGTGAGGCCCTCGCCACACACAGAAGCGATGCTTGGGCCCAGCTGGGCCAAGACACTCCTGCCTCCTACGAGGAGTGGATCAGACCGTTTGGCGACTCTGAAAGACGAGTCCGAATCTTACGGACACTGCTCGATTATACGATGTCGAGCAACCTAAGTCAGGACATTTAGGAGGGGGGCTTTTTAAGGGGAAGGTCCCGAGAAAGAAGTCACGCGCAAGTGCGACCACTTCTCTCTTTTTCATTAAACGTTTTACACACACACATTCTTTTGCTTTTCTGAGGATTAAACCAGTTGAAGTTAGCGCTTTGTGTTGTCTCGTTCCTACTCTCGTCCCTGTCATGAAGCGCTATAATGTTCTCAAAGTATATATTTCAAAATTTTTTTGTGTAGAAGTTAATAAACCGAAACCAAGACGGATGCCTGTTGGGCGTTTGGTGAACATTGACGGTTTAATGTAAAAGTTATTTGGCAAAAGTAAAAAGGTCATATCATAATCCCTTTAAAAAGGGTGCGGGAGGCGTTGACCATTGAATCGCAAACACTTTCCATGGTTTAAGTTGCTCCCTCTCTTACATCTAGGCTCTCTACTTTCGTCAGGTGTGTGCTGGACTGATTATCTTTTCTCCTCTCTAACGAAATGTCTCTCTCCCTTGCTTTCTTACTTTTCTTTTTTTACTTTTGAAGCCTTTGGGAGGCAGTGGACCAACAACAATGTACGCCAATGGTGCCTTTTCCTCTTTTTTTTTTTTCCTCTTTATTTGGGGGCGCACTTTCTTGGAGTCTTCCCTCGAAGGACCGTTTTCGCTTTGTTTGCACTTCTGTGCAACCACGGGTAGCTTGCTCACCAATTTCAGAAGCCTAGGACATCCTTCGTTTATGCGCCGTCAACGTCCCGCGTTTATCTCACACAAACGGCGCCATGTCGGGAGCTCGAAAGAGCATGACCCAGAATTCTGTCCGTATTGGTGGGTCTAAGGTATTATAAATTTAAGGAATGCAAGCCCTGTATCTGGTCGAGACGGGATGTCATTGAGTGCCGCTGGCAACTTAGTGGCCGACCAGAAACCGCTTCCATTCTGGGATCCCATCTGCATTCCCCTTTTCTGGTCTGTTTTTCTTCGAGATAACAGACATCCACCCATCAGAAAACTCCATTATACAGACACCGTGAAATTAGAAACTTTTGAAATTTTCAGCTTCAACTTGCACAACGCCTGAAAATACGGTAAACTTTCTGAAAACTTAAAAAAGAAATACCTCCAACTTATATAACAACATCAACAATTTATAAGTAGATGTTTCGTCTCCTTTGCGGGAGACATCATCAGCCCAAGAACAACAGCTGACTAACTACCAGCAACCAAACTTGCAACCAAACTCTTCATCCGTAACGCTGGTTCCAACGACTTCTTCGTCCGTGGCATACGGGAGGCACCATCATCGTCGGGAGGCATCGCCAGTTCTCGTTTCAACTTCCTTCTCGTCCCTCGAAGATGTGATGTTAAATGAAAAGTTATTTTAGGATGTCGGTGTACACGTCCGGGAGGGGGCCGCGGTTAGAATTACAGGTGGATGGGTCACTACGAATACACCATGATTCCAGATATCTTCTGGGGCCCAACCGTTGTTCACGTGCCAAGGTCACAGAGACCCATCCGCCTGTAATTCTAACCGCAACCCCTCCCCACGTGTACACCGACATCCTGAAATAACTTTTCATTTAACATCACATCTTCGAGGGACGAGAAGGAAGTTGAAACGAGAACCAACGATGCCTCCCGACGATGATGATGCCTCCCGTATGCCATGGACAAAGAAGTCGGCGTAACCAGCATTACGGATGAAAAGTTTAGTTGCAAGTTTGGTTACTGGTAGTTAGTCGGGTTGTTCTTGGGCTGCACTGATGATGTCTCCCGCAGAGGAGACGAAACATGTACTTATAAATTGTTCATGTTGTTATATAAGTCAGAGGTATTCGTTTTTTAATCATGAATCCCGGCTTTTGGAACACTTTTGCAATTCTGAAAGCTCTCACGAGATTTCCTAGTCGGGAGTCTGGTTTTTCGAGCAAAGATGCCACTTGATGTAACACCACAGTAAATCCACCCAACGGATGTGACGACAAAGTCAAACGGAAGTGCTACATCTTCGCCTGCAACCGTAGGTACAGTGACAATAAGTCCGAGCGCTGCCCGTTTTCTTCGCATGAGCCAAACTTGGCCATTTGTGGACCACTTATAAAATGCGAGCACCACTCAATTGGCCTCCTGATAACTGCATCTGGTGAACAAAAATGTCGAACATTTTTCGCAGTGACGACAACGCCGAATGAGACCATCCTGCTTTACGAAGCTTTACGAAGAAAATATGGCGGACCAACGGTAGAGAGCCTACATCAGACACAAAACTAAGATTTTCAAGGCTCGGTGACGCTGACGAAGACCGGGGAGCGCAGAATGTGTACGGTACAAACCACCCTTTGAGTGTCAATTGAGCATGATTTTGAACTTTTTTTTAATTATTTTGTATCCTATTTTTATTTGGTTATCCTTTTTTAATATTTTCATTTTATTTATTTTATTTCTCCGAAACCTCCCGCTCTCGCCGACACATTTGCATTAAAAAAACTGTCACTTAAGTGCGGTCCAAGCAGAAAACGTTCAGATTCCCGCTTTCAGTTCTGACGTCACCATTCTGTTTTTTTTGTGTTCCGGTACGTATACCAAAAGTGGAATATTTCCGTATTGAGCATGTGGCCAATCACGGCTTCCTTCTCGTCGATGTGCTCTTGGTATGGTTGACCAACGGGGCGGGTGAGAATTGGGCCTCTACTTGTCTCCTAGGAGATAGTGGTTTGCCGCTAGGCTCAAGGAAATGAGCCTTCATGTCAGGGCAGTTGGATCAGTGCCCATGGAGGGACACCTAGAACAAGAAAGGAACGCTGCCCAAGGACTCCAGGCTCGCAGAGCAACATCATTGAACGTGTCACCAGAGACCAAGATGCAGGAGGAAAGAATGCAGGCAACAATGTACAGGGGACGAAAACAGGAAATAAGGAACGAGCACTGGTACGATCCCTCACGGAGGGGCTCCCTGTTATTCCAGGCTGGAACAGGGGGACTAAGACGTAGAGGACAAAGCACGCTGTGCCAACGGCAAGTCGAGACAACAGAAGATCTGGTGTTGAGGTGCACGGGGCTCGCTCTCACCCTCCAGGAGGGGGCGACGGATTTGGCCAGAGCACTCGGCTTTGCGGACGAAAATGGAACAATCGATGCTAAGTGCCTTTTAATAACAAGAAGGGGATTAGAAGACTGGTAGAAATCATCCAGGGAGAATTGAAATCATACTTTTGGCTCTTAATTTCCAGGCTAGGTAGTGCAAGATACCGCACATTATGAAGGATACAGTAGTTATCATCCATTTAGAGCCGTATATGTAGAGAGTCTGGCCATTCATTGGGAAGTGTAGCAGGCAAATCAAGAGGCACCATTGGCCGAAAGCGGGCTGGGCATGTTCCAGGGCATCTGCACAAATTCGAATCTGGCCATTTAGAAGCCAGAAATATTACCCTGGCGGTGGTCGCGAGAAACAAACCTAATAAGTGCTTCGGAGTAACTCTCGGTGACTGAAAATATGGTGCATGTGATGTTTCAATCACGGTCATCCAAAATCACGGAGGAAGAGCACGACTAGCGGAACGATCGACGTAATCCGTACGCCAGGCGCCGAGGGCTGGGAATCTGCCGTCCGAGCAATCACACCCTGTCCGCGCAAAGCAGAGTTCGAGTGGCATATTCGTTTCTTACATCTTTCTTCATGATCATAATTGAGACATCACGTGCACCCTGTTTTCAACCAGGAAGGGTTACTACATCTAACTCTTACACACTTATTAAAGCTATTTTCAGCTATCACTGCCAGGGGATTTTTTTCGGCTTCTGCTTGGCCGAGAGAGCATGTCAAGCTCTCTTTCTGCGTCTGGTGCACGCCCTGGCTCTGCCCGCACCTCTTATTGACCAAACTCTCCCTCTATACCCGGCTCTGCATCCCTCCATCCATCCACTAGCCATTTCGCCTTTTCTGGCGCCTGTGGACTCGTGTCTGTCGTTTTAACATGGCAAAAACAAAGAAATTCAAGGCTTTATCTAAACGAAAGCCTGCTGGCAGGAAACGAAGCAGCACTGCGTGGCCTCGCAATCCCAGCCACCCGACGAGCTCGCAAAATTGTTGTTTGGAAGACCTTCCTGGAGACGATGGCCACGCACTCGTACAACCGCAAGAAGTGCGGCACTTTAAGCGTTTCAGACAAAAGCAAGGGTTAGCTCTGAGGACAACAAAGAACCGTCGTCGGACTCTGACAACGGCAACTGCTGCATGGCATTTATTTTTGTGTTGGCGCGCGTTTCATAAAATGTCTTCTATGAGGCATGTGTTCGATCTTCATTTTTTCTTACCTGTGCGGTAGAATCGGCACCACTTTCCTTTTTGAATATCTGGGAGCTAAATCTGCCTGTGCGTTGAAATCGGGGGCACGTTAGAATCGTGCAAACGCTGTGGTTTTACTTATAACGTAAACGGCGAGGGTTCATAAAAATACGGCTACAATACCCGCAGTTTTAGGCAACTAAACACGGCTTTCGAGGAAGCTCTGAATGTTCACGGCATGTCCCGTGCACGGATTGCTCGTTATTTGCCCGAATATTCTGAGATTTCCGAATATGCAATTCGCGAGTCGAATCAGAAAAATATTAGCTGCTTTCAAATTCCTCGCTCCTCCTGCACCGATGCAGAAAAGTGCAGGGCAGTCTACTTCCAGTATGTGTATTCAGATACGATTGAAAGTACACCGTCCTACACTTTTCTGCACTGGTGCAGGGGGAGCAGGGAAATTGAACGCAGCTATTCTATTCGTATTCCAAGTCTCGAATATTCGCACAGCCACGGTGTATATTATCTCGACGTCTTGTAATGATCCCGGCATGTCGCTCGTTCATGACACTCATTTCTGACGCTTGTCCACGTCTACCTTTCGTTCATGACGCTTGTTCGAGCCAATTCTCTCGTAGAAAATTATTCGTAGAATATACTCTGCGTTAGAAACACGGGACGACGCTTAAGCTGCACCGTTAAGAGTGGAATGCAATAGCTAAACATATAAACCCTCGCTTGTTTCCAAGGGTCGTGGGTTCGAATCCCGTCTCCCCCTAAAATTCTTCAAAGATTTTCTTTAAGGCAAAAATATTAGATCATAAAGTGAAATCATTTGAGACATGCAGCGACCTTTAATTCGCAATACATATCATGTCTTCATCGCTTTCATTCCACGCGTAATGTCACGTTTCACGTGAGCGTTGTTTGAAATTACCGCTCGAGGCCATGTGGCTGTGAGGTAAGGCCCCTTCAACCAATCAGGATTTTCTCGTCCCGCCGGCTTTTTTGCGACATAAGCTCCTTAAAACTATCGCTTTAGAAGTATGGGTGTGTAAATATTCGAAACTTTAAATACTTCGCAAATCAAGCTTGCTATCCATCAATATCATCTGTTGGGCTAGTTGGTTACACATGATCAGATAAAATTAGTGCAAACGACAAGAGAAGAAAAGAAAGGTACAGGGGTGGAAGCGGGCTAGAGCCTTTTGTACCAGGGCTGGGAGCAGCAAAAGTCCCACTTTGGAGCAGTTTTGGAGCAGTAAAACGCTCGCTTTAGAGCAGCTCGGGAGCAGCAAAAGTAAGTTTTGTAGCCGTAGAAGTAGGTTTTGGAGCAGGTCACGGAGGTCAAACAAATGTCTAAAAGTGATTTGTTGTTTCTAAATGTGAAAATGTAGCAAAAATATATGCATGCACATCCCAGAATAATTTTCAAGCAACATCCATACACATTTTTCTATTTCTATAGCATTGAAATATGGAATATTGGCAATTTATGCAAAGGAAAGGCTTTGAGAACCATTCCGGCAGCAGGCAGAGTCATGATAGACTTTATATGGGAGGCCCCGACAATAAAAGCCTAACTTGAGCCACGCCAGTACAAAACCGTCTACTTAATAGACCAATTGTAAACATGTATCCAGAAAACTAAACCACTGCAAGGTGTCAGATAAACTACCTTCGCTGACTACAGTTTTTTTTAATAAAGAATACACATGTTCAATCACTACTTAAAAAGCCCTATATCAAGTTTAGTAACAAAATACAAGGCTACTGACATTTGACAAAAATTCAGATGCAAAATAAAATGTGTATTTTATATCTTTAGACTACCACAGTCACTCGTACATATGCAGCTTTAAGCATCGACTAGAAGAGCAACGCAACCTTATGTACTCCATAAAATGCTGTGCATTGCGTGTCTCCATAAAAAAATTTAAGGTACCACAACATGTTTCAGAATAAAGCAGTCCCTGCTGACCTGTTTTCATTAAATACAAATGTTCTTAATCCCTGTTCATAAAATAGAGTAATCCCTACACCCAAGTTAACATACAAAGCTATATCTCATTACTTTGGATGGAAAAATATATTGTCTTAAAAATATCACAGCCACTAACATATGCAGCATAAACACTGACTAGAAGAGCCCACAGGCTCCATGTTAAAAAAAAAGGGTTGTGACTAAGCTGAATCTGTGTAATTTAGATACAACTGAAGTTCACCTTTTTTTTTCACAGTTTGAAGAGCAGAGTCAATTTCTTATATGCGCTCGAGTACTTTGGGCAGTTTAGAGTTCACATCTCTTAGCAGGTGTCCACTCCCCACCTTGTCCAAGTCCTTAACTGCCTCACCCTTGCTTATGAGTTCTTGTGCACTCAGTAGAAGCGCTTTAAGAGAAGACAGTTTGAACGAGACTGAAAATGAGATGAAGCTGATCAGGCGCTGATCCCTGCGGGGCAGGCTGCCTTCTTACGTGACAAAAAGCCCACCAACTTCTCCCTTCCCTTCCCTTCCCTACCCTACCCTACCCTACCCTACCCTACCCTACCCTACCCTACCCTACCCTGCCCTGCCCTGCCCTGCCCTGCCCTACCCTACCCTACCCTACCCCCCCCCCCCCAACCAGAAACTTATACGAGTAGAGTGGCTATAGCAAGTTAAGGTGCGTTCTTGACAGGAATCGGCAGCGCGGGAGTGTTGTACGGCATATCTGATGTCACCCCCACTCCTCCACGCTAAAGGAAAGAAACAAAAAAGTGTGTAGCACTGCCAATTAACCAACTTGCTTAAGATCGCGGGTATTGTTTTCGCCAGTGGTCTGACGGCGGGAGACAACACACGAGAGCGTGCACATTCGCGCACACAATGATGGTTTTGGTTTCGTTTTGACAAGACAAATTGAGCTCGAGAACGCATGTGCCTGTGCTCGCGATTCTTCACGGCTAAGCGTCCAAATATGGTAGGCTACCAAATAACAGGTAAAGCTAGTAAAGACCACTTACTTCTGCTCATGCTAATGGCCAAGGTAGCCCACCGGTGCCGAAGCACCAACTCCCACGATCACGGCAAATCGGGACCACGGGCAACTGCATGCGCGCTCCAACCGCGCCAACCAACTATGCCCGAAATTAAACCGATGTGTTCGTATATAAACTCTTTGTAGTAAAAAACGACATCGCACTCTCGATGAACTAAAATCGACGCCTCGCCCTGAGGTTAGACATGGTTCGGAGCCCCATTCGAGTTGGTACGAGTCACCCGCAGTGACACCTAAGCAAGAGTACACACCTCATGGTGGCCCTAGGCCAACCGTTTTCCGCTAAATTTAGAGAAAACACAAAAAAAAAAAAAAAGTTGAAATTAGCGTTTTGGAGAGGGCTGGCACAGGGAAGTGAATTGGCGCAGGGTGGTATCTAGAGCCGTTGGATGTATATACAAGATACAAAATCTTATACCCCTTTGGCTAAAAAAAAAGTTGTATTACTCACTATTTTTCTCTAAACTTTATTACTGTATTTTAGTTTGGGGAACATTGACCACAAATTATAATAGACTGGCCGTCCTACAGAAAAAGGTTCCAAGACTTTTTGAAAACCATAAAGGTAACGTCCAAGATCTCCCCACTTGCCCATTATTCAATAAACATGGCCTACTCAAAGTCCATCAAATCTATTATTTTAAGCTATTACAAAAAATGCGCAATGAAAACCTTTTTCATGATTTCGCCAGATGACAGTAAACATTACAGACTTCGACACACCCATAGATGACCTCCTAAAATATGCACCAATTATGGGAGACAAACAGAATGTTTTCAAGTCGCCAAAATTTTAAATAGTACAGAGGGACTAATTGATCTTAAATATAATATACTACAATTTAAAAAAAAAGCTAAAAGAAATTTTGGAGAAGCTGGGAAATCTATGCAATTTCATAAATCATATTCATATTTGATATTTAGTATTTATTTCGCTCAGACTTTTAACCTTTCCTGACAAGACTGTTGTGCAGTTGCTTGTTTTACTAGTTTTTATCTACCTGTGCTTACAACATGTTGTCTTGACGGCAGTTTTTGTGTGAATGTTTTGCACTATTTTACAATGCTGTGCTAGAGCTGTAGGGGGGCAGAGACCTCGTCAGGCATCACGCATTTAGTCCCCCCTCCCCCCTCCCTCCCTCCCTCCCTCCTCTCCTCCCTCTCCTCCCCCTCCCCTCCCTCCCTCCCTCCCTCCCTCCCTCCTCCTCCTCCTCCTCCTCCTCCTCCTCCTCCTCCTCCTCCTCCCTCCCTCTCTCTCTCCCTCCCTCCCTCCCTCCCTCCCTCCCTCCCTCCCTCCCTCCCTCCCTCCCTCTCCTCCCCCCCCCCCCCCCCCGGATTTACGCGGCTGCTGTCACGCACCTGTATCCCGCCATGTGACTTAGAGGAAAGCAAGTAGTCGTGTTACCTTGCATCACGTAACAAGTGTCACGTGAAGTCATATGATATCATGATGTCACGTGACATGACGTCGCATCCCTTCGCGGTGTCAGCTGACATGCGGTTAATCACATGGCGTGATGTCAGGTCACATCCCAAGACACCAAAACAACATGTGATGTCCCAGTGTCACGTGTCCATCAGGAAAGGATGCGGCCATGCGACCTTACATCGCATGACCTTGTGACACGCCCAGGTCACATCGCGCCACACCACGACATCGCAGTGTTACGTCAAAACAATGACTCGAGAGTTTTCTCTCTTAGGACCGATCACTGTCGCAGTACCATGTTCACACACCAACTGCTGCAAACACCATGATGTCATCAGCATAGTGACATCAAGCAGAGGGCAGAAGGAGAGAGGGAGAGGAAAACATTTAATGCACCAAGTTCGGTGCGGTAAGGAGGAGTTATGCGGTAGAAAAAAGAAATAAGACAATGTCTTTTTGTGACGTCTGTCCACACGAGGTCACATGACTGACGTCACACGACGTCAGATGGTATCACGACGCCAGATGACCCCATGACGCCGTGCAACGTCCTAGTGCCAAATGATGTCACAACGTCATGTCACGCGACATCATGGTGCCACGTACAGTGCTTGGTCACGGTTTTCTCCCAAAATCAGGCTGATAAGAGCCCTTTTGCGTTCTCCTGGTGGGGGCAAGGCGGCAGAAGGGGCTTGCCTGTCGAGGGGCAGAGACCCGGCGTGGCTGTCGAGGAGGCGCTCCACACGGGTGGCCAGCGTGTCCAGGGGAAGGCACACCTCCGGGAGCGGACCGGGCATGGCCGTCCAGAGTGCCCACTGCTGCTCCCCTTGCGTCGGGGAGGGCCCCAGCCGCAGGTCGTGCACCTCGCAGTAAGGCCTCTCGAGAGCCTAAGGGACAAACGTTCAGCTCAGCGGACCTTCCAGGAGCGGCTCCCAAACAGATGTGCCCCAAACTTTTTTGCCACCTCAAGATTGATTTTTAGCGCTAAATTGATTTTTAAGGGCTAAAATTTCGAGATAATGACTGATTTCACATTAAAAGCACTATGTCAATTGTTTCGCCAAAAATGGGATAACTGTAAATGACTTAATTTTCGCGGGGTCAACTTTTCGCGAATCGGGCCACAGCTGAAAATTTGAAATTATTTGCATGTTCTAACTTTCGCGAATCGAGTGTAGCTTCCGTAGCGTTCACATATTGCCCGAATCGTTCGCGAGACGTATTTTTCGCAAATTGTAGGCGATTCGCGAAATTCGCAAAAATTAGGTCCTCGCGAAAATTTAGTCGTTTACAGTATATTGCTAAATCTTACTTCATACATGAGCAGAAATCGAAACTGAAACTTCCACGCCGTCTGGCAACATTGGCCTCGGGCCACCAAAAACATAACGATCACGTGGTACGAGATCTCACGTGATCCACTATGTCACAACGGGCGGGACTGGGATGGGCCAGCGGCCCACCATTGCGCAGACGTGTGCTAGGCACAGGTGTTGTCTGCATCAATGTTCTCGCCTGCCCCCTCACCCTTCACCATGTTTTGGTGTCTACGACATTCGACGACGTCTCCAAACTGCGGCATCAGTCTGCACACATACCGTATTCGCACAATTGTAAGTCGACTCGACTCTACGTCAACCCCCCCACATTGCGCATCAGAAGAAAAAAAAGCTCGAGGCACACCTAAGCATTTCTTACGAGTTGCGAATGCAATAGCATGCAAGCCGCTCGTCCGCTCCCTTTGTCGTCTGCTCATGCACTCCCTTTGTCGTCAGCTGCGTACTAGCGCGCACGCGCTTCGGGACCTCAGAGGCCATGTGTGACGGTAAGTATGGACTCGAGATTCCGACACGGTGGATGTGAGAAAAAATATATTGTTTGAAAAGAATCGGAATAATAATGTTATGGTAACCACGAAAACTATATACACAAAGCAGTGATGTGATTGGTTCGAGTCGTTTTGGAGCAGCTCTTGGAGTAGTCAAGAGGGAATTTTGAAGCATAAGCGCACACTTCATATTCATTCGTATCACTGAAAACATAGTGTCTAGATTCATGTGTGAGCCTGTCCAGCTAAAAGGCAATATCTACTTTGCCTTCTCACTTATGTGTAGGCTTTTGTTAGCATCGATTGCACAGCAGGAGCGATTCCCTCAGACACGGGACTAACTGTTTGGTTGCATGTAGAAGTACCGGACACGGCCAACAAGAAGACGACTGGTGAAGGACAGAACAAACTGCTGTTTTGCATTTCCAGGGGTGGAACTCATGAACTGCGCTTGGGAGCAGCCACGGGAGCAGCTGAAACAGCTGTTTAGGAGCAGGTTGGGAGCAGCTAAAACTGCGTTCTGGAGCAGGCTAGGAGCAGCTCAGTTCAGTTTTCATTGCACTTCAGCTTGTGCCTTAGACAAGCACGGGAGCAATTTCAATTGTGCTAAGCAGCATGGATGAACATGAGTGGTTAGGGACCTAGGTAGATGGGATAACAGTGTAACAGATGCGAAAACTTGAAACTTTGTGAGCCTTAATGAGAACCAAAAAGCAAGTACCATATGTTTCTGAAGATAGCGTCCTTGATATTTCCGAGTGGCTTTCAGCTGCTCAAAATGCAAACCAGCACTGCTTATCGCACAACCCACACGTGCTCAACATAGTAATTATATCTGCGAACCACGTGGCGTGCGTAAGCGACGGGCGTGCAGTAGCGCGGAGGAACAGGGAAACAAATTTCGAGTTGTGCAACTCAATATCGAAGCAGCAGACTATGATTAACGGAGTTATCGTATCTGAAGCGCTCGCGTGAGGGCTGCTGGCCAGCAAGGTTTCGGATCAGACCGCGTGCAGCTCTATCAAATCAAAATTTATCTTGAGAGAATGCGGTTCCAACAACGATGAAGGCTAACGTTTGGATCCCGGGCCACAGAGCTTCAGGCAATCTGACGCTGAACGACTCGACCTCACCTAGGCCGACCGCTTATGGTTGAAGAATAACAATCCAGTCGCAGGTCGTGTGGCGCTTAGAATCCGAGTTCTTTCACGCGCTTCCAACTCGGGATACACAGGGAGAATAAACAGAACAAAGGATTACAAGGCCGACCAAGCTAAACGTGCTCATTGTTGCCAATCGAGTCGATAAAAACCGAAACCAGGACAAAAAATAAAATTTTTTGGGGGCACGTTTTGCGATTTAGCGCATACTGGCGCATTGGTTGTGGCGCAGTTTCTGCAACATGGCGCAGAATGGCGCAGATATATGCGTCTGGCGCAAAATGGCGCAAATGGCGCAGCCGTTCCACCCCTGATTTCTGCTGGATCATTTTAGAAGCTTGCACAGCGTTTCATTTCACTATAGCATCTCCACTTCTTGAACTCAAAAGCTAAAGCAGTTCTGCTAAAACTGGTGACCTCGCAGCTGCCTTTCCCACAAAGCTTTGCCTCCATTCTCCACTCCCCTCTCATCTCTCAACTTGAACATTACTACTGCGAGTTGGGCTAGCTGCTACTTATGCATGGTGGTAAAAACACCAAAAAAACACACAGACAGAAAGAGAAGTACACAGGATGAGGCATAAGGGAAGAGGACGCCTCGTTTTGTGTACCATACTGTGTTTTTTGGGCGTACTTACCACCCCTTGAAACCCCTCCCTTGACCGCTCAACATCACGGGAAAACCAGCAACGAGAAGCGGCCCGTGCCGTGCGTACACAGGGACGCGAGGATGGCGGAGGACGTCCAAGGCTACAAGATCAGACCACAGGGCGGCGTCGAGAGGACCCCTGACGTGCCAGATTTTCGTCAAAGTAAGCAAACGTAAAACAATGGATTGCAGGCGTCCCGGCTGGTGCCTCTGTCGTGCAATCATGTTCGCATGCACGTGAGGGCAACTTCGACAGGTTTGCAGTTGGACGTGCTTTGTCGTGCAAGCAGAGACAAGGGCTGTTTGACCGAAACCATGGCACTCCGTTCCGTCACCAACTGGTTCCCAAAATTGTGTGCAAAATGTAACTGTCCAGCATACGACAAAAAACAGTCCAGTGGCGCATGCCTGCCAGGACGGGAGGCAAGGTACAAGCTAGACGAACAGAAAAAAAGAACCTGAGCACATCCATGCAAGACATCGCGAGTCAGGGTCAAAAAGTTCTTGGAGCTCTTTGTGCAACGACTCAACTCGAAACAAGCAAGCGCGCTGTGCGTGTTCAGCATGCAGACATTGCCTCATTTGCTTTAGCTCACTTCACCAACTTTCTTTCGCGACGGATTTTTCATGTACCGGGGTTCCTCTCAAAAGAAAGCCCACCGAGAGAAACCTAGGTAATCAATACTTTGACACAGTAGTCTTTGAGTTAAGTATGGATATTTGCAGTAGCGTATGGTTTAAACAAGAACAGGAATGTCGATGAACATGCGGCAGTACTTATTTTTCAGTTTAGAAAGCGCCATATCTGCAGCGACGTGGGGACGGCAAAAACCGACGTCGCGTGACCACAATGACTGGCAGGCAAGGACCAAATATAGTTTTCCCATGGTCACTGCATTCAGGAGCGAGTGTTTCGGCTCACAAAGTAAATCCTGCCGCGCAAAAACGTGGTTTCGTTTCACAGCATGACGGCATGGCTGGAACCCGGCACACTTGCGTCTGAGCTTCAACACACACCCACGCATCTATCATAGAAAAAATTTAAAAGCGACGCGAAGCGAGATTAGACGCACCAGACGAGATCAACGAGATGACGAGAGCGCGAAACATGGGACGGCGGCAAAAGCCATGCAAAACCGGACGGACGATTGATACAGGGTTCTTTGTGTCGGGCGGCCAGATGCACCACCTAGCTCATGCATGCTCAATTACGGTACTCAGTTTAGTTTCGGTTTTGAAAGGCGACCGAAATCGGTCCTTTGGCGCAGGCTTGGCGCAGATTACTCATATTTTGGCAAAATGTCGCAGGATGTAGCAGGGTTAGCCCCTAGGCGCAGTTTGGCGCAATTGGCGCAGCAATCACATCACTGAAATGATCTCTGTGTGGATTTGACTGCCTGGTCTCTTGTGAGTGTGTATTGTCTTTGTATTTGAAAAGGCTGTCACCAAAGGAGATCTCTGAGTGGGTATATATAGGTTGCTTGAGAAATAAACCAGTTGGCCGAGCTTGAGACATTCCCTTCGGTGTCTGTTCCTTCGACTAAAAGTTCTTCATTTTCTTCACCAGTCTCGGGTGTTGAACGACATGACTAGCTACCGCCAGCTCGCCTGCGCACTCAGTCTTTTCACTTTAGGAGGCCATGAAATGATCTTTAAACTTCTTCCTCCTTAGCTTTAAAGGGATACTTCAACAATATTTGAAATATTCCCGTCGTGTTCAAAAATAGGTTGAATATGATCCACAATATCCGTAAATAACAATGGAACGTTTGTATTTTGAGCCTGGTGACTGTATTCTTTGTTACAAACGGCCCACTCTGGCAAGAGCTCGGAGAAGGCCAAGAGGGGACCACGTGACATCCAGCACAATCGTGACGTAGGTCGTCTCGGGACGAGCAAAGCTACGGCGAGGCTGACGTCGAGAGGATGGCCTAGTCGTTCCAGCCGCCGAAGCGGCTGCTTGTGTACGAATTTTGAGTGACGGGTTAATCTTCTATAATCTTGTAGGGGGACAATAGCGACTTCTGCGACACACAAAAAGCATTCTCAAGAAGAGGGGAGTTCCTCCTTCCCCTCTTCTCTCGTCGTGGCCGGAGGCGAGACAACCTCCGTCACTAGCTGTCAAGGGTCCTAGACAGGCATTACAAGCGAGGCGTTAGCGACATCCACCAGGTGCTCTTTGCTAATCGTTTAATCCGCTTTAAAATTCCTTTTCGAGACTTTTTTAACAAGATATTGGTATGTTCGATGTGACGCTGCTCCTTTGAACACAAATAGACCAAAAAATGAGCGCCGAAATTTCGTTGAAGTATCCCTTTAATCCTCAACTCAAAAGCGAATTGAGAAATCGAGTGGTCGTGACATGCATGGGCACGGGTGCGATGACTGCAAGCTTCTAACATGCTTTTTAAGCACACCAAACAACTTGTCGTTCAGAAGTGATAAGTTCTGTCGGGGCACTCACTGGCCACGAATGCAAATCCAAATATTCGCCGATGGATTGATTGTTGACGAGCACTTACGTCCGAGTGACGCAGTTCTCGCGTCAAATGCGCGAGCCGGGGCCGGCTGACGTGCTTTTGGGTACCGCGGATGTATCGTAGTGAAAAGGCTTTCGAAGGAAAGGAGGTACGAAACAGACCGCTATATTTTCAAATGCTTGCAACGAACAGCTTGCTTTGGACTGTCTACCTTCTTGCGTTTGGCCCACTAAACGATATGCGATTAGTAAAGTCCTAATCTAAAATCATTCATCCCAGCCCAAAATTCGTTTCACGGCCCCTCTAACTTTGTTTTAGTCTGATGTAGATTGTTTGCACAAGCTAATGATTTCAGAAAATCTGTTATACTCCGTTTCAGGATAACTTGGCAAACTGTGGAGGTGAGGGCCCCGCGACCGAATAAGAGCGTCGGAGCGAGGTACGTGACCTTACATCGTGGGAGCATCACCAAATGCGAGGCGTGAGGCCCAGAGGAACCGGCTGTCGTGTGCTAGCCAACCATTTTTCGACGAGCGTTCACTGCAGCAACACACCCGTCCACTAGAATAGCGAACACTTGGGGAAAAGTTCATGAGACGACCATACGCTCCATTTAGCCGCCAATCTGTGACAACTGCTAATGCCAGGGCACAGTGCAACAATCCGAGCGGAAACGGCCGATTACATGGCTGCGATCACCGGCGATGCCCAACGGCCACGGCGCTACAAGGCGAAAAAAAATCAAGCGGATACAGATGTGGCGTCACTTTCTTGACTTAAATATAGATAACTCATAAATTTGCGATTCTTTATTCTTAGTATCTTCTCGTCATACATGGAATCACGCGAGTTTAATTGCCGTTGAAAGAAAAAGAAGCCCGGAACTATTTTTTGTCTCGGAGGGCTCCGTTGCTGCGGCGGTAACGAGGCCCCGGTGGACTCGACCGTGGAGTGTTATCATGTGCCTTGCTCCGGCGCCCCGGTTGGGTGGCGGGGGCCACAGCCTCCACAGTTCACCCAGTTATCGTGAAACGGAGTCTGTGCCCAAACACTGCCAAAGAATATTGTGATAATGACAACAAAATGCAGTGCAGTGGCGCTGCAGCGGTTGCTGCGTGAGAACATGGGGGACAAAGTTGTAGATGCTGCAACGTCAAGATGCTGGGGAAAGTTGCTATTCATGAAATTGGACCAACAATCCAGAAAACATTGCGGCAGCCACACAAAAAGCACTGTCGAGCCTCACAAAAAAAAACAGGTTGTCTCTTTGGCACATTCCAAAAGCGTAGCACTTGTAATGCCCTTGCTCACGTCCACCCAAAACCACAGCCCTTTGCAAGCATTACATCGAATGGATTGTTTGTGGACACATGCACCGCCAGTTGGGCTCCACGTAATGAGAACCATCTTCATGTTTTGCAGCCCCTTCCCTCGCCACTCCCTCTTAACCCGCCGTTGTCGGTCCCACGCCCCCTCGGTGGTGCCCTAAGCCTGCGAGCAAAGGTAGTATGTGCAGCCCTTTTCGGTGCTGCCGAAAGCGCGGGAAAGTCGCCGCCCCGAGAGCAGTCTGTGCAACCTCTATGCCATCGGGCCTACATCCCAGGCTCAGACGCAAAAGAGCATGCATTTCAGAAACGGCACAGACCTGGGCGACCGGAACGGACTGCACCTGGGGTGTGCCAAAGGCCACCCGCAGGCAGCGCTCTCCCAGACGGTGGTGGTGCAGGCGTGCCACCACGTGGTGGGCGTCGCGGGACGAGGGAACCCGCACCAGGGCCTTCAGGGTCCCGTCCGGCTGCACGGCCAACGAGATGCGCAGCACCTGCGAGAAACGGCAGAGCCAAACGTCCTTCCTCCGTCCATCCGCGGCTTATCACGCTGGGCTCCTAGAAACCTCCGCATTTGCTTCCAGTCCACTCCCTTTTCCTCGATTAACGAGCCGCAAACAGGTGTTTCTGAAACCAAGGATTTGCACAAGAATAAAGGGAAACATTCGCTCGACTTGCGGACACTCATTTCACCAAGACTATGCGGGGGTGTTCCAGCCAGGTTTGAATTTGGAGCAGAAAATATTTCGTTTTGAATCACCCTGGTAGGAAACAAAAACTTGTATTTTGGAACATTGCGGAGCACTTCCCTATACGGGCAGAATCTGGGGAGGAGAGGGGACGTCGGAGCACCGAGCTGGACTGGGCAGACGCAAAGCTGGCTCTCACTCTTCAAACGCATTCCAACACGCAGCTCCGGCACCTGGCGTTCGCATTCCAGGGGTGAGTGGAGACCTTTGCTTCTACCCTGAAATCATTCCAGTAGGAGCACGTGTCCTAACTCGTATCACTATTGAGAAGTGGACGTATGCGGCGTCCCCAAAAATAATTTACGGGGCTCTTTCGCCGCAAAAGTAAACTATGCGTCGCCAAACGCTCCTCCTTCTCTGCCCCAATGTAGCGGTTCCAACAAGATGCCAAAGTTTCGGAACTAAACATTATCTTATTGCAAAGTGGTTTTATCAAATTTTCTATATGAAAATTGCAGCCGACTCGGCTCTTCAATGCACGGAGACCTACGGCGATCCTTAAAGAACGCGGACAAAAACGAGCCCCATTTTCCACCGAAATTTTCAAAAAATCACTCGTAATTTTTAATAGAGATCACGGTTAGTTCCCAAACTTTGGCATCTGGTTGGGACTGCTAGCACTACGTTTAGACATTTAGCAAAGAACGAGCATGGGGTGATGTATACTGTAAAGTAATGAGCAAGCCCCCACCTCCCCCAAATTTAGAGAATCAAAACAGGGAGGGGGCCCTTACTGGGTTCAACAATAACATTCCAGACGGCAGCCGCAAAAGTAATGAATTTTAATAAATAAAAAAATAATGAGGGGGGGGTGGGGGCACACGCTCCGCATTTTACGGGGGTTGCTATTGGCACAGCATCAACCGGGGCTCACATGATGCTCCAGTGACGCATCATTTCTGTTGGTGGGGGTCACATGACTTTATTTTTCTTGGCGTTTAATTATTCATTTAAAAATACTGCCAATCCCATTGGGATTTTTGCAGGTATTGGGAAAATATAAATATACATCAAGAGGCAAATATCAATAAATACGGAACAGAAAAATATTGCGTCATTTTTGTAATCGAAAAAACATATCAATTCAAGAATTGACAAAGTAGTTGTTTTTCAACTGCATCACTAAATAATTCAACACCTATATAACTAAAAAAAGTGATTATCTAAACTATTCCAGTCCCTTATGGATGAAAGAAAGAATGAGTGTTTAAAACTCTTGTTATTGAAGGAATACTCACCGAGTGTGTCACTATGTTTGTGTTCAGCGGCTCTCGCTTAACATACTTGTTTTTATCTATTTTAAATGCATCGTTTAAAAGGAGGAACATAAACTTCAGTGGACTGAGTCTTACACGATCAGCGATAGTCAATAAACCAGCTTTCTTTAGTAGTTCTGCCGGTGAACCGAAGTGATTGTATTTGTGGTAAACAAATCTGATCGCCTTTCTTTGGACATTTTCTATAAAACATATTTTTCTGCGTATGTGGAAACCAGGATATATTTGCGTATTCTAGTACTGGACGCACAAGAGAGGTATATACTAAAAGCTTTATTTCAGGAGTTGAACGCTTTAACATTCTCTTCAGAAAGAATAGTTTTGCCAGGGCTTTGTTCGTTATATATTTAACGTGCGCGTTCCAGCTCAGGTTGGATGCTAAAATGATGCCAAGATACTTATATTCTGTGACTCTGCGCAAGTCTACACCATGAACACTGTATGAAAACTCGAGAATATTCTTCTTTTTCCTCGTTAGGCACAAAGAAACGGTTTTGTCAAAATCTAGAGCCATTTGCCAATTGTCGCACCAATCGGTTGTCTATTTTAGTGATTCGTTTAGTTGAATTTGGTCGGCTTGGCTTGTTATCTCGTGATAGATAATACAGTCGTCGGTAAAAAAAATTAATATTTGCATCGATACCCTTAAAAATGTCATTGATATAGACAAGAGACAAGAGTGGTGCCAAAACGGTGCCTTGCGAGACAGCATACCGTACTTTAACTGGTCGAGAGACGTGTCCTTCATAACATACAAACTGAAACCGATTTCTTAGGCAATCTTCTATCCACGATACTATAGGACCCTCACCCATGATCTGTGTAAGTTTGTTAACAAGTTTGTCGTGTGAAACACAGGCAAACGCTTTTGATAGGTCTAAAAATATTACATCAATCTGGCTTCTTTCATTCATCCCGTCGCAAAGTCATGGATAGTCTCGACCAGTTGCGTAACAGTTGACAGTCCGCTCCTAAAGTCGTGCTGCTGCAAGCATAAAATATTGCGTTTATTAATCAATACCGTCATGAATTTAAGGATGATGTGTTCGAGAAGTTTAGAGCACGTGCATGTCAGAGATATATGTCTATAGTTTAAGGCCAAGGAGTATTCGCCGGATTTGTGAATAGGTACAACTTATGCCATTTTCCACTCAGTTGGCACAGAGGACAGCTGAGAGACCTGTTAAAAACTAGCGGTAAATACTTACTAATCCATTCGGCATACCGTTTTAGGAACATATTTGGAATTTCGTCAGGACCGTTACTTTTTGTGTGTGTCCAGTTGAAGCAATAATGCTAGAACACCTGGCTCGGTGACTGGTAGGCTTCCTCGGCCTTCAGAGTCCTTATTTGGAGTTGGAAAGGAAACTGTGTTGCCGTTGTCAGTCGTATAAACGGACTCAAAGTAGCTGCTCAATTCATCAGCCATTCTCTGTTTCTCTGAGGGTCTCAGACAAGTGGTTTTTGACTTTTTGGGGTTTAACTGGTTCCAAAATTTTTGGGGGGATGCTTGCAGAAACTCGCAAAGGGTTACGCTGTTGTACTTTTGTTTAGCTTCTTTCATTTAAGCACATTCGATTGTTCCAAAAGCTTTGTTTTGTAATCTGTTGTTCTAGAGTCTGTAACGTAATCCCTCTTAGATGACTTTCTAAGGCGTTTGATTCGACGTTTCAGGTGGATAATCTCACAGGTTATCCATGGGTTATGTTTCCTTATAACTTTACGTTTTTTGGGGACGAACTGGATAATGCAATGATTTACAATTGCTTTGAACCTGTACCATAGATCATCTATGCTAAAAGAATTATAATCACACATTTCGCAAAAGTCATAGACTGTAACGGGGGCGCGTGTAAACCCCCCCAACGCCAAAGCCACGACTTTCAATTTCTACCCAGCCGCTGTTCAAGTCCTTGCCCACAACATTCAAGTTACGCAATTGCGGAGACTAAACCTCACCAGGAAAAACTTTGGCAAACAGCGATGCTACCTCGTGGTTGTTGCCAAGCAGCCAACCAGCCGTGAGAATGACGGGATTGCAATGCGGAAAGAGCAAAAAGTGGAGATACCTGCACCGCGCGCAATGTAATTTGTTCTTTATTTCTGACCTAAAGGATGAACCGCGACCTACCCAATAGAAACAGTGCATATTCACGACCAAGGTTTCAGACAGCTTCGAGTCCAAAAGTTTGATCTTTCACACAAAATCGTCACGAGCAATCGGCCACCGAGAAGTGGCTCGGTTTGGCAGCGCCACTTACATACGGCAGAGTCCTACTGCTGCATGACACTATACGGCTTTCTTTTTTTTTTTTTCTCCAGCTGCGCGCCATTATCATTATCATTGTTGTTTCCATTTTGCCTCGTTCATTCGCTATTGCAGTCATGAACTCGCGCCTCTGATCTCGATCTCGTCTCGATGAATTGCGTTTTCAGACTATGCTCGCTTGGACGTCATTGCCCCATCTGTTCTTCCGCCACCGCAACGTGTCGCTAAGAAGCGCAGCGATTCTCAAGCTAACAGAAAGTTGCCCAATGCAAACGAAGGCGTAACAAAAAACAAGGCACGAAGGCGAAACCTGAAGCAAGGCACTACAGTACAGACCACTTACAATGTAACCGCTTATAGTGCAGGACCGGGTATAACGCGGTTTTTTAAAGCAGCGGTTCGCCTCCCATAGAACTCCATGTAATTACATACCGCTTAAAATGCAGGCGCGCGAAGGGAAATACCGGTTATAGTGCGGTTTCTTGAACAGCCCGCCGACCGACCAACGCAGCGAGTACACTTCCCTGTGCGACACTAGATAACGGCGCTAGCCGCAATCGGCACTCGCGGGGGCAAGGATGGCAAGGAGGTTGCTCAAAGAAGCGGGGAGAAGCGAAGAGAGAGGCTTCAGTTGCGATAGCGACGGAGGGACGCACGCACATGTTGTTCACGTGCGTGCGTCCCTCCGCTGCGTTGGAAAACAACCGCAACGACAGACCAATCGCATGTCGAGAAGTGTTCGCACGCGTTGCACGCCAATCGCAGGCCGGCTGCTTCTATCCGCAAACATGGCGTCGGTTGTGATCGTCGACGAAGACGGCGTGGTAGAAGCTCATCGTTCCACGTAAAAGCGCTATCCTTGACTGTGAATTTTCGTTGTGTGTCGCTATGATAACCCAGCACTTACTAGAAGGGAAGATCCACCTACTCGTGCGGCGATGTTGTGGCGGCACTCTCAAGACTGCAGAAACGCCCGAGTTTGTTTACTTCGACTACAGTGGTGCTTTCTAAACATTTGTGTCTTCGAACATCGCCCAGATTTCTTATTTGGAGCATTTCATGCCTGTGCTCAAGTTGAAGGTATTACTGGTGCGTACCGTATAAAGGATGCGAATTTTCACGCGTTTTCATCGCCGGAGAAAAGTGATTAGGGTTAGCAATCCTGAACGCTCGCAACGTCCAGGCAAAAGTCGCTCATTTCTTTCAAAATGTGTGACACACTTGAGAGAGAAGTGTACTAGTCTGGTGAAATAAAGACTTTCCTCAAACTAAGCTTTATTTTTCTTCTAACATAAAATAAATTCTTTTACAAAGGTAAGTTGTCTGATGGCATGCATTTTGGCCTGAAAAATTGATGTTTTGGTTATAGCGCGGTACCGCTTATAGTGCGAATTTTCGCGACTCCCGCGACATACGTTATATGCGGTCTACACTGTACCACCAGTGCTCTTCATAGTCATGCGCTGGGGTTTGGAAAGCAAGGAACTTGGGCTGAGCTTCAGATGTTCTTAGAGTTGGGCTGTTATCATCTTTAACTGAAATCGAGTCGTTACCCGAATGCTTAACAATGCTGATTGTCACGAACCTGAGCACTTGACTCGAGGTCATGAAAATTGCGTACATCACGGTGTCACGTGATTCTCTGTGAAAATTCGTTATGTCATGTTACGTTGCGATGTCAACAACGTGAATAAATCTAGGGACGTTTTCAATTTAAATCAACTTAACACCGTGATTCACGTGACGTGACGGGGTCATGCGACGTGACATTACTCAACAACGTGTCTCGACAGCATGACGTCACGTGACCATGCGACACATGGTTAATCATAGCACTGCCAATACAAAAGCGCCACTAAATACTATAAAAGGCCAATCGCGTGCCACTGGAGACTCGCATGGCGTGTCCTTGAGACAGCATTATTAAGCCGAAGAAATGCCACTGAACCCCACAATTTTTCATAAATAGCAATTTTGTATATGACGATTCGATCGACACATACAAATACGCCTGTCAATTTTTTATTCCCAAATATAAATTTTTTAACATTAACAAAAAAAAAAAATTACCGTAAACGTTTTGAACCGGTTACCGTTATACTTTTTTGGGGAACTTGGTTCTGGTCAAGTTCCGAAATGGCGGCAAAAATTTCAGTTCGGTTCAGTTCCGGTTTGTCTAAAAATAAAGGTTCGGTCCCGGTTTTTGGTTCGGTTCTGGTTCGACAACCGGCTATTCGCACACTCCTCAAAATAACTCTAAGGGAGCTGAGCAACACTGGCAGCGCTGCCACCTGCCGAAGAGCGCACCAAATGAGCTCCAAAACCAGAACATAAGCCGGACTTGTGGTTGGGCTTTCCGGTCTGACACTCGTGAATAGCAGCCAAGAGGGGACTCGCGGCAGAAGTTTTTTTTCTGGCTGGATAGGATGCCTGTGTTGCCAAATAAACTCCCCCCGTAAGAACAAACGCTACTCGGATACAAAAAGCCGACAGGTTACCTGCCTTGATTTGTTTTGAGCTGTTTTTGCCCTCTTTCAGAGTAATCTGTCAGGTAACGAGACACATTCTGCATCCGCTTTGTGCCAAGTTACCTGTTGCTCCCCTTTTCTTTCTTTCGTCTTCTTTCCAGTCTTGATCCTCGTCCATCATCACCTTCAACTTTTTCTCCCGCGCTTTGAGATGCTTGTAATCAGTCTTCTTGTCAAGCATCTCAGTATAGTGATGAGCCGCCGCAGCTCATCGACTGCCGTGGCTCGTGACCGCAAACAATTGGCGCTACAATGTTTAGCAACCACTCGAGTCCATACATGGAAGCTAAAACAACACCTTCTCTAGCCAGTTTGGTAGTACGGGGGTAGAGATTGCGACTACTGAGCAAGAATTTGTTGGCTCGATTCCCGCCAAAGGACAAAGTGATTTTTGCAAGGAATGTATATAAAGTGTCTTAAGGAGAGTCATGACCGACTGACAGATGTCGAGATGATGTATGAAGGACCCCGGCGAGGCTCTAACCTGGGTCGGTGCGGTGCTAATGCCACTCAGCTACAAGTACAGCTGGTATGAACGGGTCAATGTTTTTGTTTGAATGCAAAAGGGCCGGTTACAGGTTTTAGGTGAAAATAAATAACTAAAAATAAAATGAGCAAATAAAAAAAAAGAAGGGCTAATAGGATAAAAATAAATCAAACTGAAGAAGAGCCCTCGAACGACTTGAACTTGTCGTGGCAAAACAAACACGCCTAACTTATTGTTTGTTTTCTTTTTCCACTCTTCCGTCGCTCTCATTCTTTCTCCGGGACCACGGATAATAACGATGTACTGGTTTTAACAATCAGTCTGTAGACTATAAACGCTCCGTTTGTGGTCCAGATACAACGATAATCACTTATAACATTGAATTTGGGGGTTTTCTGATGATCGTTATAAGTGGATTGCATGGTACAAGCGCTTGGGGTTTGCTGCATTCTGCTCCCGTCCTCCCCCTGACCGGCAGACAGCCTGCTCGAGTGACAGGCGGGGGTTTCGCTCACCGGGACGTGCTCCTGAAAGAGCGCCAGCAGGATCTTCTCGAGCTCGTCCGTCTCGACCTTGGGGTCCAGGTTGGTGACCTCCACCTCCACCGAAGGCACCGAGAAGGCGGCGTCCGTCCTGGCGGCCATCTTGCGCTCCACGCCCACCGCCCCGATTTGGTGCAACGGGTGCGGCGTCGGCAGCAGCGCCCGGGGGGCCGGCATCGCGGGAGGGGGAGCAACTCGGGGGAGCGGAGGGGAGAAGTGCAGTTGGCGCCACACCGAGGTGCTCGGACGGAGCTCCAAGGACGGGGGCCGCAGGGGCGACAGGACGGCCCCTCCTGGCACCTGGACGTACGACGACAGCACACCGTGTTTGTAGCCTCTACGGCGTAATCTGTTGCAAGCTACGAGCAAAGAAGGTTTTTCGTGGCATGGGAGCGAGCAACCTCGTGTCAAGTGGTGCAACGTGCCACCAACGAAAAATCCAATTCCGTTAGAATGCAATTCTGCACCAAGAGATGCTCGAGTGAATTGATACAGTTATGTGACGAACTTCCCGACGTCACAAAAAGACGAAATAGTAGGGCCTAGTTGGTTCGGTATACGAGGCAGAGTCAGAAAGGAACTGCAATTGAAAATCAAATCTAGCGATAGGCTGCTGCACTTGAAATAAGTTTTGACCACCACAAGAGGGAGCTGTGCACGCCGGCCAGTTGACTTGATGGGAAATGTCACGCGACCACAGAACTTTCAAAATGGCCACCCCCTCGTTAGCACGCACCAGGGAGGAGCACCGTTCGGTTATCCTATTTTTGGGCGCAGAGGGTGCAAAACCTGCAGATATTCATCGCAGGATGCTGAAGGGGCACGGAGACGCCTGTGCATAGACGCTTTCAGGCAGCTGTGCATGGGCACCGCCATAACCGACCTTCAATTTTAGTTTCCTCTTATTGTGTTCTTCACTTCATCAATGCCAAAGCAAGACAGGTTATTGCCACATTAGGTGCTACTGCATCTTACTCCCCAGCATAGGCCTTTGTGAAGGCTCAACATCTCGGTGAAGAAAAGGTCGGCATTTGGCGGCTCAAGCTATTGCTTCGGTAGATGTACGAGTGGCACAAAAAGTTTTAAAGTGGAGCATCCAGTTTGACGGACACACCTCGCTCCGGCAGGGGCTCACACTTCAACAACGCCGGATGCAATCTCTGCTCTGGAACGGCTCACACACGGGAACCGGCGTGTCACCATCGATGAAGTAACTGAACAATTGAATATTGGTCACGGCTCGACACACCATATCATTCACGATATTCTGCAGTACCACAAAGTATTTACCGGGTAAGTACCAAAAAGCTTACGCCGAACCTTCAGGAGCGGCATCTGAATGCTTGCGAGACGCTACTGCGATGCTACCAAGTCGAGGGAGATGATTTTCTTTGACGCATTGTCACCGGCAATGAATGCTGGGCACCCTACGCCCAGCCACGGACAAAGCGAGCAAGCAAGGACACACAACGTCACCAAAGCCCAAGAAGTTCGAGACAGTGGTGGGCGAGTTAATGCTCAAGGTCTTTTGGGACCCACAACAGCAGTTCATTACATTCCCAAGAGACTCGGTGTGAACAGTACATCATACTGCAACCTGCTTAAGAACCACCTGAAGCCCGCAGTCAGGTCAAAGCGTCGCAGATTGCTCGGCTCAAGAGCATTGCTGCAGCACAACAATGCGCGCCCTACAGCCGTACAAGAGCGGAAAAAATCAAAGGACTGCGGTTCAAGTGTATTCTGCGCCCACCCTACTCGCCAGACTTCGCACCGAGCGATTTTTCCCTATTCAGACCCTCAAAGGGGCTTTCGGGGGAAAGGGTTTTGATACAGATGATGACCTCAAAACGGTGGTGCATTCCTGGCACCCGAGTCGCCACAAGATATTTTTTCCCACGGCATCTATGCACTGGTAAAGCGTTGGTGCACAAATGTCGAGATAGGAGGCGACTATGTTGAAAAGTAGTTAAGGGCTTTTCACAATATCCGCGCAAATAAAAAATAAACTGCGATTACTTTTTGACTTTGCCTCATATTTCACGTGGAACGCGCAGCTAGGAGGGAAAAAGAAAAATGCAAGATGAAAGAGTTGAACCCCGTACAACACACAATTGGCTCAGGGTTTGTGTGACGCCGCTCACTAAACGCCTACTATACTTCTTTCACCTTAGGTCCAAGCGCGGACGATCTTATGAGCCAAAGGGCCAATCAAACAGCGCAAGAAGCGCAACGTCATGACGTGCTCTCTGCGCTCGATAGGACTAGCCGGCACAGGAGCACGCACAGCGAGACGGCGAATGCCGGCTAGTCCTATCAACTGCAGAGAGACATGACGTTGTGCCTCTTTCGCTGTTTGATTGGCCCATCGGCTCATAATATCGGCCGCGCTCGGACCTAAGCTGAGACGGAGTATAGCGCAGGTGTCCCCAGCAAGGAGTCACGTAGTGGCGTCCCACTACGTCACAGCCAGATGTAACTCCAAACCCGTGGCATCGCGTGACATCCTGGTGTCAATGTTACTAGCTCAAGTAACATTGAGCATCGAGTCCCGGTGTAACGTGACTTTTCTGAGTTTCTCGACAGTGTGCCACGTGATGCTACGACACGGCAACTTGACACCGTGACGCCATGTTGCCCAAAGGAGAACTTAAAGGAGCTGTGCAACAATTTCGGTGCTTCGCTTAAATAATTGTGGGAGTTAGTGTCTCGTAAAGTACCGTACTTACACGAATGTGGGTCGACCCTTTTTTCAATTTTTTCAAATCTGATTCAAACCTATAATCAAACCAAAGCATTCCACCGCCAACAAAAAAAAAAAACAATCGCGATTTCAAGAACATCTCGGCTTGTTACAAGTTCAACCGGCTGTACCTTTAGCATTGCGCTATTCTGTGTGCTCATTTTAAAATTTTTTTTTTTTTTTTTTCTTATTTGCACGAACGAGTATTATTGATTATGATTCGCAAATTGGCCCAAATATGCGGCGGCGAACAGTGCACGGACGGCGTGCCCAACTTCCGGGGGTGGCGGCACTTCTTGTAAGAGCCACTTCGAAAGCCGCTGGAGCGGCCTCACAGCCCACTCCTCGTGGCTTCTTTTTGCAGTTTTTCCCACAAATCAGTCGCACGTCGTTTGATGGAATGTCGCGATAATGCTGAAGCACTAACTACGTTTTTTTTTGTATTGACACGCGTGATCCGGGCACTTTGGGTTTTCAGTGCTCGTTTATGACCATTCTTCACCCAGAAGCAACCAATGACTGCGCAGTTGGATGCAAGTGCGACCCGTTGGAGCGGGTGATGCTCCAGCGGAGTCTGCAATGGTGCAGGATCTTAACCGTGATGGCAAACGAAGAGGCTTCCGCAGGCCAAAGTCTGGATAAGTGGGGATGCTTTCCCGAGTTTGGGATGCCTTCCAGAGTTTGGAAGTCAGGCTCGCAACGATGCCGCAAAAGTGTGCAATCGGTCCCTACCCAAACGTGCAATGCAATCGCCGAGCAAGCGCGGAAGATACGGTTGATTATGTCATTTGCGAAGCGCGAGATTTCATTGGACAAGGCCGTCGACGTGCTTCGAGAATGTAGCAGTGAAGACGACGGGACTGACATCACCAGTGAGGATGAGTCGTAGTCTAGTCACAGACGGAGTGAGGACGACAGGGAGCAGCTTCAGTTGTTCCGCTTCCAGCGTGAACTTCCTATAGTCGGTTACAAGTCAAGAAGGTAGGAGAAGCTCCTCCCACAAGCGTGATGCGCCGGTTTCAAATCCCTCCGCAGTCGAAAGAAGAGTTCACTGGAAACGCTTCTTGTTCCGCTTTAATGAATTCCAACTTGTCTCCGATCCCACATTTTAAGAAAGCAACCTTTGTATCCATCAGAGGGGGAACCGAGCCCCTGAAAGTGGCCTTTGTATCCATCGGAGGGGGAACCTAATCCTTGAAAGTCGTATTTGTTTCCATCGGAGGGGGAAAACTCTAATCTCCTTCTCGTGGCTTCCACAACGCTAAGTCAAAGTCGAAAGATAGAGCAAATATGTACAGAGAGGCAAGACACTCCTCGCGCGTTGGCTGCGACGTCATGGAAACGATGGGATGCTAATGGATGCAGAGGTGGCGGAGGGATATACAATTCCTTTTGAGGGGCATTTGAGGGGCCGCTACCTTCTTGACTTGTAACCTACTATAGTTTCGGTAACGCCTGGGTGTCTCATGCAGCTCGAGTGTGCATGTGCAGGCAAAGCCCGCCAGAAGACATCGATCGCGTGTTGGAGGCTGGGCTTTCGAAACAGATACTTTGCCATTCTCACGTGTTCTCAGTAAAATGCGCACGTAAAGATTTCTTTTCTTTTTTTTTTTTTTTTTTTTTGTTGATGTGCAATGGGGGAGGGTGTCGACTTACAATCGAGTCAACTTACAATCGTGTAAATACGGTAAAGAGCAAAAAACCACTTTTGCCTGCATGTCGTAGTTTTTATTTTAAAAAAAATGCCAAAGATTGAGTTTTTTGGCAGCTCTCAGCTCCTTCACCATCTTCCGAGTCAAGTTCGCTGCGACATGAAAGGGGGCGCACAGGGTTCCAGTGAAGCTCTCTCTAGCGCCATCAGTGAGCAGCAAGAACTACGCGACTATGTGACCACATGGTCACGTAGTAGCACCTAGTCGGCATTGCCAACATTCGCAGAGGTGTTTGAAGTGGAAACACCGGATAACTAAAAGAAAGTGCCAACGTGCTCGTCCGGGTTTGGACGTGCAGTGGCCGTCCGGCTTCTGGCGGCTCCTCACAGTAGCAGATAGAGCTGACCATTTTGTTAACCTCAACGAGATGGTGCCTTTGAAACTCCGTACAGTCGAGACCAGCTATAACGAAGTCAACGGGTATCGGAAATCGCTGCACTATATCCGCTTCTTCGTTATATATGAACTCGTACAAATAACATGAAAAGCAAAAGGTAACACGGTCTGTCACGGGCACACGTTTGTCGAGCCTGCAGAAACCAGACGAGGCTTCACTGCACGCATCCCCTGTTAGATCAGAGCCGCTTCTTGCCAACTGCGAGAAGCTCCGATCGAAAAAAGATCTTGCTACGTACGGACCGTGTCGACAGCTGCGACAGCCCTGCGGAGGACATCGGCGGTGGACGTCATTCTTTACGTTTATGCGCACTTCGTTGAGGGTGGCACGCTTTTCATTCAAGAAGATTGTCTTCGTCTTCGCCATCGAGGTGCTGGCGACGCTGGGACTCTCCATCGTTGAGTGGCGATGATTTGCCGAATCGGTGGTTGAGCGAAGCAGACTCTCACGCAAGAGCGACCTCACCGCCCAGACGCCGACACGGATCACAAAGCAAACAAAGAAGCACGCACGGCACCGAGTCGCCACTCAAGCTTGTTTGTCGTCAGTAGAGACAGCCTAGATTTAAGAGATGGGGCAACTGCTCTATCGGGGTCACGTGGGTTGAGGGTCGCGCTTACAAAATGAGCTGCAGCATGCAAGGAGTCGTAACCCAAAAGCATTCACCTTCTGCAAATGTGTCCGGCTCTCCGCCCAGTTTCCTCGCCACACTGGCACGTGACAATCAAAACAAATCATGAACAAAAAAAGTGAGTCTTAGTCTAAACAATGAACGTGGGGATATTATGCCAAATGAAGAATGTGTGAAAGTATTAAACCGAGTTCTCGCTGAATCCTTTTCTGGTGACCGCAGCACGGAATGTCCTCTCTTAGACATTTCAGACTATTTGCCGATGGACCCCATCTTGCTTGATTGTGCTGGTGTCGATCATGTCGTAGGAACATTGTCGTCCTCAGCGGGAGTGGACGGTGTTAATTCCAAGCTTTTGAAAAATACTAAGCCTTACTCTTCTATTATTTTAACTAAACTTTTTGATCAGTCCATTAGACATTGTCTTCTCCCTTTAGATTGGAAGGTAAGGAAGGTGGTTCCCATTTACAAGACTGGTGACAAACATTCCACTTTAAATTATCGCCCAATCTTTATAACCAGTGTTCCTCGCAAACTCCTCGAGCATATAATATTTTCCCACCTCGTCAATTTCTTAGAATTTAACGAGTTCTTCTGCCCATCCCAACGTGAATTTTGGAAAACATTTTCGTACGAGACACAGCTTGTACCATTCACACACAACCTTCACTGCATCCTGGACCGAGGATCTCAGGCAGACTGGATTTTCCTAGATTTCTCCGAAGCGTTCGATAAAGTATCTCATAAACTACTACTTCTGAAACTGGCCAAGCTTAACATAGATGCTAATGTTCTTGCATGGATTCAACCTTTTCTATCATTGCGGTCACAATTTGTTACAGCAAATAATGGCAACTCTTCCTTTTCGCCAGGGATTTGTTTTGGGCCCTTTACTTTTTTTTAATCTATATTAACGACCTCCCTCTTCATGTTTCCTCGTCCATTTCTTTATTTGCTGACGACTGTGTGATTTACCGTGAGATACATAATGATCACGATAGCATCATACTTCAGTCTGACATTAACGCTATCTACCAGTGGTGTGACGTATGGTCTACGACGCTTAATACTAACAAATGTAAGTACATGCGGCGTGTATCTCGGCAGTCACACGAAACTCGGAACTACTTTCTTAATCAGGCTCAGCTTGACACGGTATCTTCTTACAAATATTTAGGCGTAAATATAACTTCTAACCTCGCATGGAAAGCGCATGTTCAGTATATCGCATCTAATGCTAACCGTATGTTAGGCTACCTCAGGCGTAACTTTTCATTAGCGCCCGTTTCCCTCGAGCCAATTCTTTATAAAACGCTAGTTCGGCCGAAGTTAGAATATGCAGCCTCTGTCTGGGACCCCAGACAAGCCACTCTCATCACCACGTTGGAAGGCGTTCAAAATAGATCCGCTCGTTTTATTCTTTCTAATTATCATTATACATCTAGCGTCACTTCTATGAAATCAACTTTGTCACTCCCGCCACCCTTCCGGCGATGTAAGCTTTCACGCCTCTCGATATTTCACAAACTTTATTCTTATAACTCTGCGCTTCGCAACAAGTTAATCCTTCGTCCATTTTATATTGCTGCTTGTCACGATCATGAGCACAAAGTTGAGGTGCCTATTGCTATCACATCTACACTCCAATCTTCTTTCCTTCCTCGCAAATCCCTCAACTGGAATCACCTTCCCGGACCAATTGCATCCATAATTGACACTGCACTTTTGAGGTCTACCCTTAACAATCATTTTTTACAGCGAAGCTGTTAGTTTCCCAAGGATTGTGTCCCCCGCAAAGAAATGAAGACACCGAGCTCTGGACACCTACCGCCATCTTTGAGTGACGGCGGCAAGCCACCTATCTGGTTGCTGCCGTCGCTCATAGATGGCGGCAGCTTTTCCACTCTGGTTTGCCTACTTGCGACCAGCCATTACCGTATTTACTCGAGTAATAGCTGCACTATTTATGAACAAGGCCCGTGTGTCTGCTTTACCGCAGAGCACATATACAGCCAATCATCGCGTTGCGCAGCGAATAACTATGGGGTGGCTCAAGTCACCAGGCTCCATCTAAAATGGACCATAAAAATCGACGCCTGCACGTAGCCATCTAAACTTTTCATCAAAGGTGTATTCCGCAGGTCGGTTTTTTCTTGTAAAATTACAAAGCGAAGCTCTGTTTCTGTAAAAAATAAGGCCAAGAAAATTGCCAGAGTCTACGGCGGGCAGCAACGCAGACGACAGGGGTCCAGTAGCGGGTTGTGTTTGGCGTTCGTATTGATAGATGGCGCTACCTCCTTATCGCGACGGCTCGCGACCATCGTGGTTTATTAAAATGAATATAATCTTTTTTTAAATGTACCTTCGGTTAAAAAATTAATGCGAACAATAAAAGCAAAACTTAAAGTTAAAAAAAAATGCGTCCGCATAACGGCGCCGCACCTGCGTAAGGGTCTCAACCTTTCTGCTTAGCCTTGCAAGCGGCCGAGTGGGTGTCGCAATCTGTGCAAACAAAAATTATTATTATTATTATTGTTGCCAACGGATTTCATCTGCGTGTCGTCTGCTATCTTTGGCTGGTCGGCTGCACCTTCAGATGCTTCTCCCGACGCCATCTATCAATACAAACGGCAAACACAGCCCGCTGCTGGACTTGGTCGTCTATGTCACCGCCCGCCGTAGACCCTGGCAAGTTTCTTGGCCCTATTTTTTACTCAAAGAGAACTACGCTTTGTAATTTTACAAGAAAAAACCGACCTGTGAAATACACCTTTGACGAAAAGTTTAGATTGCTACGTGCAGGCGTCCATTTTTACGGTCCATTTTAGATCGAGCCTGGTGACTTGAACCATTTTCTGCCTTTAGTCTCTGTTCCTCTTTCGGTTGATCCGAGAGAAATAAAGACTCGAATTAATTAAAAAGAAATAAAAATGGCTTAGGCCTGCGTGGCATTTCCTTAGGAAGCAATTGCTACCTTTTTTCATTAAAATTTTAATAAGAAAGTTTTTTAAAGCTTTTCCTGAAATTAGCTAATTCATACTTTATTTTATTGATAACTTTTGACAAAGAAGATATCTGAAACCTGATTGCAGTTACGAAATCACGGCAATAAACTGCATGCCTGTGCAAAAAGTCACTGAAATAGACTTATAAACAAAAGATATTTTTTTGAGAACCCCGTTAATAGCAAACAACGGCAACCTACCCGACTGGTGGTGGGGCTGCGGAAGCGCGGAGTTGCGCTGGCGACGTCCACACGACATTCGGGCCGTGCCAGTCCATGCTGTGGAGTGGGGTCAAAGCACAGGGGCCCCAGCAGCCGGTCAGCCAAGCCCCGGCTCAGGCTGCAAGAGAGACAACCCCCGAGGCCACTAATATTACCCAAACCATTTCGACTGTCCTCGGGTCAAGAGGGGGCTACACGACCATTTCTATCTCGGACGGATCACCTCTATAGACAGCCCAGGAAATTTATTATAGGCACGCTTTTTACCATTGATGAGCATTTCAGACGAGCTATGTTTGAGTAAAGAAATCAAGATGGGAGCAGAAGCTGCGTCGCCTTTGACGTAGCCACTGACTGCGCTATAAGGGCAACTCGCAGCTACAGACGTGTCTCTGCTGCCTGTCACTGACCATGCCACTGCCATCTTTCGTGAGCGCAGGTCGGTCAACCGATCCAGTTGAGTGTCCTTAGCGGCTCAATGATGGCTGCTGCCTCCATGCAAGTCCGGTCGATTCGGTCAACTCTCCTTGGCTCAGATGAGAGTGTCCTCAGAACAGAGGGCCCTCGCGAGTTCCCCTCCGTCGTTCCTAGTCCTGATTGTCGGCTGTTTTTGCAGCTGGAGTGCTATTTTCGCAAATTTCAACGACTCATTGACTTCATGTATTTACTTTTTACCTCAAAGGGATTTAGCATTGCATTACATGAGGGTGAAAGCGTGAAAGTTGCAATATATATATATAGACTCATGTTATAACTAACATTAAATGTTTCAATATACAGGGTGCTCACTTTGAATTCTGACAGATTTCTTTTTAAAGGTGGTGAAAGTTGGATGACAGCTGTTTTCATCAAGTACTGCGAACGACTTAATTTTTGCGGGCTAAAATTTTCGCAAATCGGGCCAAAGCTGAAAATTTGAAATTATTCGCGGGTTCCAATTTTCACGAATCGAGCGTAGCTTCCGTAGCATTCACATATTGCCCGAATTGTTCGCGGGACGCATTTTTCGCGAATTGTAAGCCAATTGCAAAATTCGCAAAAATTAGGTCCTTACGAAAATTTAGTCTTTTGCAGTATTCATCTGGTTCGGCAAACATTGAATGAGGAGATAATCAATTACCTTAAGTTTGTTAACAAACTTTTTCATTTTTGGTTTTAGGGGTTATGTTGCAATTCAAGTATTTACAGGAACTAGTGTCCAGTCCAAATAAAAGAATTTTGAGATATTGATTGCTGATTTTTCATGCTTTCTGGCCCGACTTAAATATTGCGCGCAATGAGAGTGCTGCAAGTCGTGCCCAGAAACACGCTTGGAAGGGTGACGTCACTATGTCAACAGTGTGCCTTTCGTGCCAAGGGTAAGACATGACTGGAATGACTACGCCACCTTCTAAACTTCATCGTGGACAGGACTTGTGGGCACTCCTTTCGCATGGTTTTTAAATACAACGCGAAAATTGATGGAATAATGTTTTAAAAAAAACTATTACATTTTCGCAAATTGTTTGAATTGGCCTGGGCTGTCAATACTGCAATTGCACCATGACGCATAAAACTAAGAATTCAAAAGTTCATTAATTAATTATTCGCTTCACCACAATGATTCTTTCCTTATCCTAATATGGTGAAGGGTGAACACGTCAAACTCTCTCCGCCCTTTTTGTGAAAGATCCGTTTATATTCAAATTGAACATGTACAAAAATGGTAACGAGGGAACTGTCAATATCTAATGACATTAGGGAATGTGAAACACTTAATAAGTACTCACAACTGGATGCATCAAGAAGCGCAACAAAAGCAAAAATGTGAACCAAGAGGGTAGAAAGTATTGAGCTGTGAAAGGGCCCTAATAAATGTTAAGAAAAAAACGAGCAATTTTTTGTAAGGGGAGAGTAGTTGCGCAAGATGAAATGTGCATCTAGTTGTACGTGAATAGCCATATGTCTAACTGAACCAAACACTCCTTAACAGCACAATATTGTTTACAACACCTGTAAGGGTGTCTAGCAAATTACTCTTGAAATTCCCCAACTTTCCAGCCCTGACAATTAAAGCTGAAATTCCATGACCACTGTGGAAGTGGTTAAATATATAAGACCATTACAACACAACGCATTGAGCATTGAGCACAGTGAGGATCATTTTGCACGGGCTTAGTCTAACTTGCATATTCCGAAATATTTGGGTTCGTCCAGTCCGGATTGAACGAGCACTTTCTTGCCGCCGACATCGTCAGTGAAGAGGCCACTTCCGAAAACACAATGAAAACATGACGCTGAACCACACACGTCAATAACCGGGTGACAACACGACCACGAGAAGCACTTTTGGATACTACGTTGATCCAGCCTAGTGCCGCGCCCTCAATCCAATCCGATCCAAGGCTTGGACTGGATTTGTCGGCTGTTCTTTTTGCATCGGGTAGCACCCTCTATATCCAGCAGAGCTTGCGCTCCGCTCTAAGCAGCCCCAAGTCCACAAGTCTTTGCTCGGGGCACTCAATGGCCTTTCCGGCTCATTTTCCCTGACTGGGCTCGCTTTTTGCCAATATCCCTAAGAGTCCCCGAATTTTTCCCGGCAATCAAAATTTCCCTGACACTTCCTGGTTTTCCCAATTACTAGACAGCCTGCCCATAGGCTCCTGCATTAGAACAGTGCCAAGTTCGGAAGGGGTCTTATCCATCCAAAGAGATGGGGGTTCCTGGCATTCCAAATGTTTCAGAAGCCCTGCTTGAGAATAAGTACACCGGAACCCTCTCCTCACTTAAAATCATTGTTGTAGTTATCTGAGGCTTTGCCCGAAATTTTTCCCGAAACATTCCAACAGTCTGCAGCAGAGCAGAACCATCTGCATGCCTGCGAGTTGCATTCCCGTACCAAGTAACAAGATGGTATAACACACGAGACAACCTGGGAACGGAGAGACTGCGCCCTAAGCGCGGCTCATGTAATGGCTCTAGCTATGCCCAGGATACCAAACCCTTTAGCCTTTGAAAGTGTTATATGTCCTAATGCTAAGTTCCAGAAAAACAAGTGACACGCCATTCCCAAGTGATCAAGGTCATGAAGGGGCTGCTCACACGCCCTTGACATCAAAAAGACCCGTGAGGATTCGAGTGACCCAGTGACATCACGTGACATCACAAACCCGCACATGCCCAGCTGAACAGATTCTGCTAGTCTGCGAGTTTACAACCGAAGGGGGAATAGCTAGAAAAAAAATATATATCTGCAAAAAACAAGTTGATTTTGGAAAAGGCCATATTTACAACTATCAACATCTAGAGAGTGTTAAGTTTCATATGTTGACACTGCACAGTTATCTTTTATAGATTATTTTCGGTACCCCGATGCTAAAGAAAAGGTAGAGGCACACATTTTTTGGCATGAATTTCGCTTTAGGAAAACTATCGTTAGGTAAAGGGACAAAAGAAAAGTCTCACTCATTGTTTTTCCTAACTGGAATTTAATGGGCAATGGCACTGTGGCATTCTTTTTTTACTTGGGGGATGTCTTATATAAAAGGTGTTAAGATTTTGTCGACGACATAAAAGGCAAAAAATTTACTCGCTTTTTCGGCGTGACGTTAGCGTATAATAAATTAGTTTTTTGAAGTTTTGTTTTCCCAGTTGCACTGTCCAGGCATTCTGGTGCGTATCTAGTGAAGAAAAATGTTGATTACTAAATTAGTTTTCTGAGGATAGGTTTCCTAAAGAAATGTCAGTGTGCTCCGGATGGCACTGAATTTCTTTTCCCAATGGAAGTTTGGGATAAAGGCTGCAAGGTACCCTTGGTGGGCGGAGCGCTGGCTGTCGGCCTCGGCGCAGGAGGACTCGGGGCTGCGGCTGCTGCTGCTGTTGCTGCTGCTGCTGCGCACGGCCGCCGCCCGGTCCAGCCGGCGGCCCCGCCACTTCCAGGCCTGACGAGACTCCGGCAGCTGCACGGCTATCTTGCGACCAAACACGTCCTCCCCGTCCATCCGCTTGCACGCCCTGCACACCGGGGAGCCCAGCCATTACGCAACCTCGTCGTCAGCAAGCGCCCTGCCGACTGCTTTCCCCTTCGCCACGCGACGGCGCGTGCACAGCCGGGACCAACTGCCCGAGGAGCAATTGGATGATCCCCGTGGTTTGGGATGGAACAATCCAGGTTCCCTAGTGGCCCTCTCTGGACAGCGGGCGCCTGGATAACCCTCGCGCCAAACGGCCTGCACCTCGGGGGCAGTCCATAATGCAGCCGTCCCCCCACGAACCAAAAATAGCCGCAAAAAGGATTTTCTGGTCACGTGACCGGCTTCATAGGGACGAGGTACCTATAAAAAAAAAAGCTCCGCGTCAACATTATTTTGCCCAGTTTTCGAGGCTAGCGTAACTTGGGCGGTGCTGCAGCCCAGCACAGCCGACTTAGTCTGGCACCTCGTTCGCAAGCGCCCTCGTGCGGAGATGCCAAACGAAGCAAAGCGCAAGTGCTTCTGACGGCATCGGAGCACTGTGGAAGCTCCGTCGGTCTCGATTATGCAACGCAAGATAATTGACGCCGAGACGGACAAATGCCTGCCATAGTGACGTCCTCGCTTTGATTACCGAAATCTGATTAGGAACGCAGAAAAAGGGCCCGGAGGCTCGAAATGTAAGTAAAATTAACCGCATTTGTGTACATTAGAAGCTATCATAAGTTTATATTAAGTTACTTCTAGGAAAGGTCGCGTTATGCGAGAATTCAAGAAAACAATGGGCAAGGCTTACGTCTTCCAAGCGGAATCAGCCGGAACGCTAGTCATTTCCCGTCCTCCGAGCCGGTCCCGTGGCCAGTGAATTCCTCTTGCGGCTATTTTAGCTGCCAGGATAAATAGCCACATTGATCGGCTAACCGGCCCAGCCGGTGCTGCTATCTTTTACGTCCTTACAAAACTCCGAGAGTGCACCCATTACCTTTTCATGACTAAGTATCAGCAACCAGGAAAATCCGAAACATTGCCCACCCCTCGATTCTAGCGAACTTCACGCCATGTACAATGTGAACCTGCACGCGCAATAGCAGTTCCCGTGACGTGCGAGTCTGTAGCGCCGTGAAAGGCGAATCTGCTGCGTCCGCGAGCCACGGTATCCGTGTCCGTGACACGCGAGTTTGTCGCGGGTCGCCGCACATTTTTGTCCGCAATCAGCTCGCGCTATACAGCCTAAGCTCATTATAAAAGACCCGGTTACAACAGACATTTGGTTATAACATACCAATCTGTGAAGTTCGGTTAGTTTTCCTCTATGCACCATTCACTCAACTTCATATCTGCACACAGCATACCGCTTTTACAACAGACCGAAATCTCGGTCAAAATCAATATCTGTTATAATGAGCTTAGACTGCATTGCTTTCCGTGACACGCAAATTTTTAGCAGGTTCCTGCGTCTTGTTGCGTCGTGAAATCAGAATTTGCTGCGTCCGCAATCTGTAATGTTTGTTCCCATGGCACAAGTTTGCAGTAATTCTTGCGTGTTTACCTCTCTGTGGAACGTGAGTTTGCAGTGTCCACCGTCTGCGGTACCAGTGCCCGTTGTCATGTGGTTTGTAGGTAGCGCTGCTGTGTTTATCCTTACTTTCAAAAAATTACCGTATTTGCACGAATATAACGCGAGTTTTTTTTCGAAATTACGTGCTCCAAAACGCACCTCGCGTTATATTCGGAATCGAGTTCAGCCACGAGGCGCGATCAGTGCGCACGAGTCTGGAGAAAGCCAGAGGAAAAAGTCATCCCTCCAGCTCAATGCAAAAGATCCAATGGAAAAAGAAGTAGGGGTGTGGAGGGGCATTTTCTAGCCATTGGGCCACGTGAAGGGGCGAATAGAAAACATAAAAAAGCATTTTTATCGCTTTTGTGTTTTTACAACGCGCGCACGCCGCACACGCCGCACGCGCGCGCGCCATGCGGGAATGCGGGCACCGGCCAATTCGAGCCAAGCCAAGCCGGGCCAAGTCAAGTCAACACAAGCCAAGCCAAGACCACCGACCGCGTTTACGCAATCGTGCAACACGAGGCATTTGTTTACTAAGAGGGACCAGAACAAGAAGTGCGATCGTGTATCGGGTTCAGCTGTCTTTTCTCTGCCTGCGCATTGTTTAGTTCCTGCTCCAGAGTGGTCTGGTGTTTGTGTGTTGGTGCTTCTGCTTCCGCGCCTTGTTTGGATTGTGGGCTGCCGAGGAGCTCCCACGGAAGAAAAAAGAACTACCAGACAAGCAGGTGCCGTGCTGCTGCATACCTGCGTAGTCGCCAAGTGGATTGTAAACGGAAGGACCTGAGCAGTGAGGATGAGTGCAGTCAGAACATAAACTGATATTTCTTCTATTTCCATTGACTTTTCACTTCTGCTATGCCACCGAGTGCGAGAAATTGACGCGGCATCGGTTCGCGTTATAATAGTAATAATATTTTTTTTCTTTTTGGGGGCATCAAAAACTGCCCTCGCGTTATATTCGTGGTCGCGTTATATTCGTGCAAATACGGTATGCCGTCGCTTTCCCTAAGATCGCCCACAATATACTTTTCTCCGTTTATTACTTCATTTTGGGTGGGCGTTCGTACGGGATATTACGGTAGTATTTATTGCCTATTTTTCTGCCCCCAAGTCCACAAGTCTGCTCAGAGCACTCGATGGCATTTCCGGCTCATTTTTCCTGACTGGGCTCGCTTTTTGACAATATCCCTGACAATTCCCTGATTTCTCCCGGTAATTAAAATTTCCCTGACAATTCCCGGTTTGCCCGGTAGCTAGACACCGTGGAAATGTCACGTGATCATCTATGCAATAACAGGCAGGATTGGGGCAGGCATGTGCCAGGCACAAGTGTCATTTGCACCGCACTCTTCGCCAAGTTGCGGTGTCCATGACGTTTGACGACATCTGCGCAACTGCGGCATAGTGTCCCTAGTATGGACGAAACTCTGAGAGGCAATAATCACCAACGGTGAGACGACGACGGCCATTGTGACGCGGGAGGCGGCGGTACGGCGGAATCACGGCGGGGCAGCCGTACGGCTCCCAAGAAGCTCGCTGTGCAGGCGCGTTACGGCAGCCACATGGACACTGCTGAGCGCCGAAAGGGAACGCTGTTGACGTCATCCGCTAAGCCCGCACAGAGAAGTAAAAACAAGCAAAAGGGGGCACTGGTGATGACGTTTAGCTCAATGTTGGCTACGCCCACGTCGTAGCCTTGGCTGCGCTTTTGGTTGCGGCTGAATTTGCCCGCTTGAGTCAGCCGATTTCTGCAACTTGGCGAGTTGCTAAGTTTGCCAGTCCGTTTCGAAACATTTAGACAGAACTGCGTCGTAATATTTTATGCGTGGTCTTTCTAGGCGATACTAAAGGGGACTGTATTGTTTTGTAGCGCAAGCTCCACTGGCCGAGGTTGAGCAGTTTGGCGTGGCGCCTGGAGAGCCGTGCTGCGCATGCACGAGGAGCAGTGACGGAACAGGCAGGACTGGCGGGGCGCCTCGGTCGGTCCCCGATGCACGCGCACTCACTCGAGATCATGGCTCGCGCTGTCCCGTTGTTCTGGGCGGCAGCCTGGTTACTTGATACATAGCACGGCGCAAAGCTGGCCACGACAGGAATCTGGCACGCCCCAGCGGAGGATTAACTTGGACCACCTGGGGATCTTTCGAGGTGCAACCGAAAGCTCGGTTACACGGCCCCTCTTCGGCAATAAGTGGAAAAGCTTAACTCATTGGATCCTGAAGTAGTCACATAATGTGTATACCGTGTGCGTGTGATTGAAGCAGCAGTAAGCGTGATAATCAAGCTAATCCTAGACAACCAGGAAATCTAAGAATGACCAGCTGAACCTAGGCTTACGCTACGTATTTTCAAAACCAAAAATAAATCAGAGTTGCGCTTTAAAGTATGTACAGCTCAAAGTCAGCAACAGCCGTTATGTCGTGGAAGCGGATGAGCGACGGCGGCAACCAGGCTGGTTGCCTGGTTGCCACCGTCACTTATAGATGGCGGTAGCTGTCCAGAGGTTCATGTAGGTTTGTGTCGACAGTTCTTTGATACCGGACACGATCCAGGGGAACCTAGCCCTTAACAGCTCCGCTGTAAAAGGCAACACCATTCTGCCCTCAGTATTTCCGCTTTGTCTCAATCTGGACAGCTCGAAGGCTGTCCAGATTGCTTAGAGCATAAAGCCCGCTTCAGACCCCCCGGGGCGACTTCTACTGCCAACTTGACGTTGCAATGCTAGCAACACGGGTCTGCCTACGTTCACACGCAGCAACCAATTGCTGCGATTTGCCATCGTCATAATTAAATTTTATTTTCCTAGCACTATCTAGACACGCAGTTATGCGCTATAAACGCGTTTTTATAGCTTTAAATTGTGTTGAGAATACTAACTCATCTTTCTGAAACAATTTATCCACAAAAACAATGAATTTCAAACCAGAACCGAGTCTTTCGTCGTCATCGTCGCCTGCACGAGGTGTCACGCAAAAATATTGCTTCCGAGATTGGCTGCTGCCACTTCAAACGTTTCCGAGTTGGCCGAGCTGCTCGTCCCTTTCGAACCAAACGTGATCCGAGCAATCTGCGTTGCACTAGGGAAAACTGAAAAACTCGCCAGCAACGCAGAAATTGCCGGGAAAGTTGCCTCGTCTGAAGCGGGACTTAGAACAACACTACGCTCGAGACGTAGGATTCGTATAATAACATAGAGGGAAAGGTCCTCCAGCTTCGCGGGTATTTCGGCCGCTTCCTGACGGCGGGGCATGGACACGTACGTCGGCGGTCCCAGATCGCCGGTGACACTTTAATATGCGCGAAGCAGCGGCGAAACACGACTTGTAAGGCGTGTGCTTCGTTGTTTCCTAGCTTCGTTTCACATATAAACAGTGGCATCGCGCGCCGTAATGAAAGAAATAAAGTTGACGAAAGCTGAAACAACTCGATCTCGTCCGGGCGAAAGGAACACGGCCAACCCATCGTCTGCTTTCTCCGGGGACTCCTGCCCGGGAAGGTACCTGCGAGTGTCGTCCGGGGTGGAGAACCTGAGGCGTGCCGACTCTCCCACGATGGAGAGCACGCGTCCCCCGCAGTTGTCCGACAGCTGGCGCAGCCGGCTGTGCACCAGGGAGGGCTCCTTGTCCAGTGGCAGGTTGCGCACCATCAGGTCGCAGCACTGGCTCCCACCCTGCACCCCAGCAACAGGCTCAACCACTGTCCGGGGACTCGCAACAGCGTGTCTACCCCGTCCTCAAAAGCTGTCCCTCCATATACGCCCCTAGACGTCGCGGGCTGCAACCCTGGTGGTGCGACAGCAGCGCTGGTGCTGCTGCAGGTTGCCCTCCCACTGTACAGTCCACGCGAGCATTGGCAGCCAGCGATACCGCTGGTTTTTCCAACAACAGCGTGACACTCCCGCTTTTCAATCGTTGCCACTTGGGGACTACTTTGCATGCATGGGCAGTAGAGGACGCTACACACACCAGTCGGAAACACGTTAAAAGCGCCTCCACTATGTTCGTGGCAATGTTGTAGGCCCGCCTCAGACACTCCAACTTGTCACACCTTCACGTCGCAACACCAGCAACATGAGCAACATTTACAAACAGCAGCCACAAAAACTCCAATCGCTGCGTATTGCAATTACCATTAAAATTGTAATTCACTATTATTAGATGGCATTAAGAATACTAACTCATCTCCATGACAACATTAGTTCCGAAGCCTATCTATCTGAAACTAAAAACAAATTTGAATCCCGTCTTTTGTATCATCATCGGGGGCATCGTGTGAAAATATCTCCTCTCGAGTGGCAGCTGCTGCTTCAAACATCTTGAAAGGGGCCCTGCAATCCTCTTTAAGCGTCTACCTATTTTGCGGTTCCCACGTCTCTTGTGGTTCGGGCAACCCAGCGGGCACGGAGGGAGTAACTAAATATCAGCGCAACAATTGTCACCAAAGGACAAGGAAACCTCCTACGGGGCTGCCTTGTGGTGTCGAATGCGGCATGCGACGAAATCGTAACGTTGGTCCCGACGTCACCGAGGAGAGAGAGCACTCCCGGGCACCTCCCTCCCCTCCTTTCCCCGTCTTCCCCTCCCTCCCCACATTCCTCAGTCACTGGGGCAAGGGGAGTCCTACGGCGCGAGAAAAGGGCGGACACAGGACGTCATGAGGGAGGTCATTTCCTGCTTCTTTTTGTAATTATAATATGCCTATAACTTTTAAAATAAAGCGAATTTCGAGAAAAGGAAAGCTTGACCAAGTTACTACGTTCAGCACGCGCAGGTTCGGTGCAAATTAAAAGACAGCAAAAAAGTTGTTGCGGGGCCGTTTTATGTTGTTGGAAATGCTCGCCCATTTCGAGACAAACTGGATCCCAGCAATTCGTGCCACACGCGGTGCCAAGATCTAGGGAAATATAGGGAACAACTCACCCCAAAATTGCTGGGAAAATTGGCCCATCCGAAGCGGTCCTTAAATATGGTTGTGCTTCTTCATGTGCACCCCTAGTTCCCAGGTTTCATCACGGCACCCTTTCATGTGTAATCAACACATCACATCGCCCGACTCACAGTGTCGCGTGACGTCACCGACTTTGACATCACCTACCCTCACATGACATTGCATGATGTGACATTAGGTCAGGTTATGTGGTGTCGCCTGGCAGTGCCGGTTTTTCCGCTAAATCTAGGCAGCTGAACCTGACCCGGAGCAAAACAAAACAACCGTTCCAAACCGGTTCGCCAAATGGTTCGAACATGCATTCATGCTTTACTATTCCGTGCACTCTGCGCCGAAAATTGTGAGAGGCTCGTTGCTGCGGACCAAGGTGTTTCCACTTATGCAAATATTTTTGTGAGCCTAAATTACAAAAACATAGACCAATAACTGCTCTTAAGGACTGTCATAAAATCGGCCTGACCCGCTCAAACTCGTTGCACTCACGCCTGGCCCACTGCGCCGACGGGATGACGCACCGAGCCACCACGAAAATAACGCAACACCAAATTCGGGTTTACTACATGGTTGATTAAACGCAATTCCATCGAAACACACTTTAGAGAATGGGCCCGTTGAATCGAACCTCAGTTTACAGGAAGTAGAGCCTCAGCTCGAATAAATGCAGTTAATCGAAAAGGGGACGCTGTTGAAAAAAAAAGGATCGCCTACTTCGCGCACGTACAGTTAAACCTCGATTTAACGAAACCCAATTTTACAAATTTCCCGATTTAAAAAAAACAATTTCGGATTCCCCCGCAGCCTATGTCCGAAAAATGTCTTTCTCGGTATTACGAAGATCCCGATTTAACGAAATAATTAGCGGGACCCAGTGACTCGGTTAAATCGAGGTTCAAGTGGATTACCAAAGCGCCCGTTAGCTCCCAACTCCTTCGGCTCGTTCACGCCGCATGGCAGCGAGTCTGCAGCGCCAATCACAAAAATAGAAACCCACCCGTACACGTCACTTCGCGGCGACTGATTTAGTACGCGCAGACTGGGATTTTCATAAACGGCGGAAATGCGCATAGGCTCCTACAGCTCCGTCTCAAGATCGTGCTGCCGAAGAAGAACCCAGTGCGGAAAAATTTCAAATTTGACAAAAGTATACCAATCGACAAATATGGGCTGTAGCTCCCCAAACGCCACGTAGAGACGCCACGAGGCAGCGTATGGTGCACTTCTACTGCAGAAGCTGGCAACCATGCTGCCAGTCAGTCGCGAAGAACACTGTTCAAGCAACCAACACTATTGCACAACGGGGCTTTGGTGAAACATTGAACATAACCGGAAGCCAAGTGTGTTCGATGGATGACTCCGGGTTCGGGAAAATTATCGACCTTGTGCTGAAAAACCTCAAAAAGCGCATAACAGTAGGTGCCGAAAGCACCCTGCAGAAAGTCTAAAAAAATGCGCCAGTTGCCAGATGATAAGAGTCCCATTGCACGGTACGAGTTACTGACTTGGCGTGAACGTCCAATCCATCCAAAATTGAAGAATTCACCCACAAACACCAGCAATGAAAGAAATGTTTGAGCGACACACCGTAGAACATTTGAAAAGTTCTTGGGGTAAATTTCGAGGTACGACGTCTCGCCAGAGCAGGTCTACCGTATAACGACCGACAAGGAAGCCAATATGCCGAAAACATTTGCTTTCTTAGCAGAAGAATGTGCTGGTCGTGTCCGAGTCGGCACACCGAGACGTGTACAGTGGCGCCTCAGAAGGAGCCTCCTACCTCCAAGAATTAAAAGGGGCTTCTTCAGATGAGAAACCTCTTCTCCGAGGAATTCGTAATGAATTGCGTAATGAGGCGTCAGCTGGATTGCGTAACGAGGTGGACGCCCATCGGGGCCATGATGCGACGACTGCTGGAGCTGAGAGTTCTGCGACGAAATTAACCAATGATGAACGCTGCCTTACTCGAGAACACTGGCAATCCATAAACAATGTAATTGCTCCCTGAGGTTGGCCGAGGAAGCAACTGTGCAGCTTCAAATGGTGCAACTTACTTTGGAAGACTTCTACGCAGCTAGCTCATGCGTCAAATTGAGACGTCAAAAAGTGACAAAAAGGCGCCGACGTAAAAGGCGAAAGACAAGGTGTTGCTCGGAAGCGACATATTCTGTGCGGCTACACTTTTTGATCGTAGACACCAATGTGATGCTAACAAGCGAGGAGAGCTCCAGTGCAAAGCAGCATCTGCTACTGACGCGGAAGCTTTGCGTGCTTAAAGAAGACGCCTGGTCACAGCAACCTCAAGCACCACGATGACGACTTTGAAGCGTTCCTCGTGAAAAAAGGAAGCGGCTGCCTGAAACCATTCAGCGACCCTTCTTCCATGTTTGGGAGGATTCAGAGCCTACTGGATGGCTTTGAAAAGGTGCTCCGAATTAGCCGGGGGCGAAATGCCTCGCAATGTTGCAAAAAGGAAAAGTCCCAACGCTCCAAATTATATTCACTCGCTGTCGTTGCTCTTGCAGTACCAGCCACGCACGTGGAAAGGTCCTTCTCGGTGTTGAAATACATCCTATTATGCCAACAACCACGACTCAGCCCGAATAAAACCGGAAGATGTCCCGTTTCTCCGGTTGTTTTACGCAGCAAAGACACATCAGTAAAATTAATATTGCCTGTGCATGGAACAATTTTGGAGGCACTCGTCCATTCCTGCAGTAGATATATTTAATGTTGCATTTAGGGAAAAAAAGGTTGGCATCCAGTCACATGTCATGTCTCAATAGATACATTGATTGTGTAAAACCAATAAATCAATGCGTATTTGATACCATAATAATCCACTTCATGGCAGTAGAGGTGCACAAATAGTTGGTCAAACTTTTCATTTCTCTTCAAACTGTTATATGAACCCACAGGAATCTGTTCAAACCGATTCGAACAAATATTTTTCCCGCTCAGGAGCTGACCCTGAATCGAACCAAAATATTTGAACCGTAACCTGAACTGAACCGAAAAGAGTTTCAGTTCAACACCCTGTTCAAGAAACAAACTTGCATCTCCGGCAACAAAAAAAAAGGGGGGGATGTTTCAGTGTACACTTGTTTTTAAAGAAACAATAACTCCCTCAAAAAATCTTTTTATATGCCTGAACAGCCCACATACATGTTTTCCTGAAAGAAAAAAAAAATTTGCTTTGCACAATATTTATACTTTACTAGGGGAGGTGCAACGATTTCCGGCCTTTGGTCAAAAATTTGTGGAAGTTGCCCTCTCACAGTTGTTCTGAAGTAATGAAGAGAAAACCGATTTCACCTGCGCATCGTAGTCGCTGCGTAAAAAAAAAGATAAATATAGGCATTTGTGGCACCCCTCAACTCACTCCCAGTCTTCAATGTCACACCTGGTCGCACTCCTAGTGACGTCATTTGGAGTGTCGTGTAGGTTCCTGGAGGATGCTTCCTCTCCCCCTCTCTGCGTACATTAGCGGGCGTTCTGCTGCAGCTCAGAGCCGAGCGAGGTCAAGTAATCTTCTCGCTGTAGTTCCTTCGGCTGCCACTTGGGGCTGCAGGTGGGGGAAAAAGCTCCACTTTTGCTTTGCAATTATGCAGTGGAATTGCAACATTTTTAATGAGGGAGATGTTTACTCTATCCTAGAAGACACGATAAACAACGTAAAAATGACGAGATGCAAATTCTTTTAATCTTAAAATCGTTGCACCCCTCTTTAAAACAAATTTTGAGTTGGAGCGATTTTAAGACAAACTTAAATCATTTTACTCAAAATGTGCCTTAAAGTAAATATTGTGCCAATATATTTCTTTTTTTTTCTTTTTTTTTTTTGGGGGGGGGAGGGGGTATTTTGAGGCATGCATGTTCTATTCGGGCATTTCAAAAAATGCTTTCCTGGGGAGTCTAGCGTTCCTTTAGTACAAGTTGTGGCACACTGTTGCAAGTTTCGGATAAGATTTCGAAGCTAGGAAACTTGCACCTCGGTCCTCAGGTGAGCTCCACACACTTGCGTTTGGTTGCAATGGAGTGCGTTGCGCAGCCTTGTGCTTCCTACGACGAGAAAACACGCCGGCACATCGGTGCCATTTATGGGGTAGTTCTGCAACTGCATTTAACTGCTGCGAAGGTTTTGCGCTACTTGCAGGATCGAATGTTCACGCTACCTGTGAAAAATGGTTGTTTATAACGTTAGGTCAGTTTGATTCATCTGAACTGCAGCAGTGCTTTTCAAATCTAGTATCTTAAAACCCAGGAAACAAAACCCCGAAGCAAGTCCAGCATTCGTGCAGAAGCAGACGACACTCTTCTCTGCCCTGATGGTGCTAGGAGAGAGAAGTCAGGTGTCCCCATTGGCCACGCAAAGAGGAGAGAAAGAGAGCCCCAACGACCCGCCAATAATGGCGCAACAATGAAGAAACGTCAGCGGAGCGTCTTTTTCGTCGACTGATAACGATATTCAAACGGGTGTTTTCAAACATTAGTCAAGTTATTCGAAATCCCCGCTTGGTACTATCCAGTTGCTACGCGTAATGTTGAATGGTTTTAGAAACTTCCATAACGTTCGATTTCACTATATATAACAACTCTACTTCTCGAGCACAACTCGAAACATAATATGCTCTGCCAAAACACGTCACCTTGCACCCACTTTCCCCGCAGAGCTTCGCCAGGCCAATGCAGCGATGGAGTTCGGTGAAATGCCGCTAAGGGGTCCATGGCGCCGCAAACCCCTCCTAGAATGTTTCAAGTAGTGACCGGCACACATTGTGGCATATAGTCCTTTCTGTACCGTGAAACCAGAGGGTAGTGCGTAGCAAAAGTGATAACAGTCGGTGGCGGAGTACGGGGCCAGGCAGATCGATTTTATCGGCGCATGTTTTTGTTTGCGTGTTTTCGCGAGTCGCGGCACCCGGCGTCGGTGTCGTGCGTTAGTGATTACAAGACACTCGGATGAATGCACTCGGAGGTGGGTATGCCCGGGCGATACCCGGACATGAGATGGTGTGGTAACGCCCACATCTCGCGCTTTTACTTGCGATGTCGCAGTTGCGACGTACACAAGGTCACTCGAGAAGTGTGTCGTAATTTGGAGTACTATATACGTGTGCATGCAGAATGTGATAGGTATTTACTTGGCAAATGTCCTTTGTGCTATTTCTTTTTCTGCATCTCAATCGGCTCATTGGTATTGCGATACGTGGTATATAAATATATTTTTTATTAAGCAATGTTTTGCGTTCATGAAAAAATTAAATATAAATGAAACTCCCGAGTATTTTCTTATTTCATGTATTGGGCGAGCAAATACAAAAAAACTGACCAAAGGGGAGAACGGGATGGGTGGGGAGGAAGGCAGGATTCACGCTTTTGTTAACTGCTTGCGCCATCTGGGAACAGTGACGACAAATAGCATAACCTCCTTGCCCCTTTCCTGCGCCTCCTCTCGGTCATCCTCCTCTCTCGCTTTTTTCCCCTCCCCAGCGCCCAGGAGCGCATTTCAATGGCTACGGCTTCCCAATCCTGGCTTGGCCTCATTTCTCTGCGTCTCCTTTACGCTCCATCGTCAACATTCCATCATCCCTTCACCACTCAACGCCGGGAAAACCTGCGCCTTTGGTTAGGCCAGGTTTTCCCCGCCAATGCGCCAAGTGAAAGCTGTGGAATGTTTGTGCAATGGGGGAAATTATGTCCTCACGGACTGTTCTTGGGTACATGATGACACCGTTTTGCCCGCACTGCACAAACATGCTACAGCTATTGCTTTTCCTACTTTGCACATTGTGGACGAAAAAGGCGCCCTTTTTTAAAACAATGCCCAGAGAGACGTAACATTTCCTCTCATTATTGAAAATACTATGCCCGTGGTGAACTTGGATGCAAGATCCTAATGGAGGGCAGGGATCGGCTTGAATGCGGTATACGGGAACCGGCTTACGCATCTCCTCACAAGGTGGCCTTGGGTCGCTAGCTGTTTTTTTTATATGCTACCTGGATGTTTACTATGTTGATATTCTTTTCAAATGAAGAGAGGCCAAGATAGGACCGAGGAAATGCACGACCGCCGTTTTTGCAATATTTCTTTTAAATATCACCGGTTCCGAACTGCACCCTACAAAAATATAGACATAAAACTTGCTGCAAAGCAATGTTGACGTGCCGATTTCAAATGATTTGAAATTCCAATTTTCCGAGGCGTGCCAAATGTGCGAGCAGAATGTGAGACTGCAAGACCTTGGACTGTGGTGTCCTAAAGGGGACGGCGGCGGCGATCTGTGCAAAGTCGTGCCACTCGTTGGCGCAGGCCATCAACGCTTCCGGTGCAGAGCCCCGGCACACGAGGATGATGTGCACCTGCTTGCGGTGGCGGAAGTCGGAGAGCATCGTCGAGAAGTTCACGTCCCCTGCACGCAAGACGACCAGTTTCGGCATTGCTGATGGGCTCAACCTCTTCCGTCGGACCAGCAGTTTTGGAAATGGCTTCACCAGAGAACACTATAAATGACATCACGACAGCATAACGTCACATGACTACGATGTCACATGAAATCATGCAACAGTACAATGTTACAAGACGTCCCGGTGTCATGGCACATCAGAGTTGCATTACTTTACGACGTCACATACTGTCGAGGCATCAAGAGACGTCGCGAGGTCACGTGACCATGGTGTACCGTGACACCACACTGTCACCTCGCATAATAATGTCACGCGACATCTGTGTCATGTGAATTCGTGGTATCACAACACCATGGTATCATGGGATATCGCGTGACACCGCAACATCACAGGATAGCCCGGTGTCGCACGACATTGTGATGTCAGTCCTTCGTGACAGCTCGTCATAGCAGTTTTCTGATAGAATTCAACTGATAAAACACCATCTGTATCAAAAGCATCAGCACCTATGACAACCACGAGTCCAAGGAAGTGAACTCCACAAGTGCTGAATCTTAGTGTTCCATTCTTGTTAGCTCCTCCACTATACCAGCACTCTCGGTCTGCGTTTCTCCCTCACCTCCTCTTCACAATTATTCAATCTCTAATTCGTAATCGAATGATCCATTGATTCTGATTCTTGGTCCACACGGCATGGCATTGCAATTTCGACCATTGGTTCGTGAAGTTGCCCTTTTATGTCAATGCCATCCCCCTACAGGGTGATTCAAGGAAAGGCCAGGCTCTCTAAATCGACTGCAAAATGCGGTTTCTTAACTTATCGCGCCAAGATTTTCTGCAGCATTGCCCACAGGTGGTGCATTTTTTCTATAGCATTTGCAAAGAGCAAACTTACTCACCGAAAAAGTAAAGAAACAAAAAGGCTTAACTCCTACGCAAATGCAGCAAAGTCACCGGTCTTTCAACAGTAGGTGCCCTATTGATTTAAGACCGGTGGCTTCGCTGGGTTTCCATGGGAGTTAAGCCTTTTTTTTTTTGTTTACTTTTTCCTCAGGCAAGTTCGCTCGTTGCAAATATTATAGAAAATATGCACCACCTGTGGGCAACGCTGCACAAAATCTTAGCGCGATAGGTTAAAAAATCAAATTTTGCGGTCGATTTAAAGAGCCTGGTTGCTACTTGAGACACCCGGTAGTTTGTGTTCCAAACTCTAAATGGTACTCGAGCAAGCATCGACTTACCATTAGGCTTCTGTGTTTTTGGAGTTAACTTTTTTACAATTCGCCAATGTTGGGGTTTATTTTTAGGGGCAAAGCTCCTTAGGGTCTAGCCTTGTCCGGCGTCCGTGCTCAAATCGATTCCCCTCCCATCTGTCTTTTTTAAAGAAGAAAAAATGTTTGCGCAGTCAACAGGATTCGAACCTGTGCGGGGAGACCCCAATGGATTTCTAGTCCATCGCCTTAATTACTCGGCCACGACTGCGGGACGAGCAGGGGGCTCTGAGATGTGGTAGTAACTCAAGAGCTGGGGATGTCATGGATGAAACGTTGCATGTAGCCGCTCAACGTCTATACAGGAGAGGGCGCTGAAGTCAAATGCGTTTATAATTGCGTTAAACTGTGCATGCATTGGCTCAACGTTTATCGACGAGAGGGCGCTGCAGTCAAATGCTCAAATGCGTACATAACCACGTTCCATACCACACATTCTCTTTCTCACATGGATGAAAACGAACGAAAAGCTCGGCATACTGTGGCTCAGCGTATTAGCACCACCAGAGCTTCGCCCCAATCGACATCATACATCACGTGGAGATGCGGTCATTTTTTTTCACAGATTCTGCATTTGTCATTGTTGCACAAAAAGTCTGCACTTATCTGGGTTTATGCTGAAGGGATCAGGAGACGACCGTGGGATTACCCAAGTTTCAGGGAAGATATGCGTGACCCAAATACTGGAAACATTGTTCTGGTTCCGACAAGTGCGGTTCTCAAAGAAACAAGCAGACTTAGAGACAGTTCAGCGCATGTTGAGTTCTGGGTCAATAAAAAAAAAGCTGTAGTTAAAAAATTCAAAGCCGTTTACAACGCCGAATTGGAGCGCAGCTCTTGAGGAGGAGGAGGGAAGGGTACTGAGGGGAGGGTAGACCCCTCCGCCTTCTCCTCCTGCCCTCATTCTTCAATCTCCTCCGGCGGGGTCACCTGACCTCGGGGGGGTCACAGGGTCACGTGACCTTAGGGGGGTCACGTGAGCTTGGGGAGGGGGGTCACGTGACCTTGGGTAGAGGGGGGTCACGTGACTGTGGAGGAGGGTCACGTGATTGCGGGGCGGGGCGGGGGGGGTTACGTGACCTTGCGGTTACGCCGACGCCGCTCAAGCCGGAAACGGGTCCTAAAAGCTGCGCTCTAAAATGTCTTCCCATGAAGCTTGGCTTTGTCTTGGTGAAGGACAGCTCCGATCCTGAGTTTTTTGTTTTTTCTGGATCTGGCTCAGGGGTTACTTTTCAGAGTTTATCAGTAAACCAAAAACAGGAACCTTACCTATCATGGTTAGCAACTACCAGTTCTAAACCAATGGGTTGCCTTGGGGCCTTTTTAACTACTGAGTCAATCAGATCATCCAATCAAGTCATGTTTGGAGATGCCTAATGTGCCGCAAAGCAAGCCGTTCCTGGAGATTTGCATCAAGGAGGCAACCAATCCGGAGCCCATCACAGGAGGGAGGGCGTACCCGAGATAAGGACCAGAACGGCTAAACTGCCGTGGATGTCGACGAAGCGCCGCATGCACTGCTTCAGCTTGTCATCGGCTGCATTCTTGCCCACAGCGTTGACATGCACCACGGTCAACTGCGCCAGGTTCAGTTCCTGGATCACCTCGGCACTTTCCTGTAAGAGCGCAAGAAAAGAAAAACCTTTTCTAGACAGACTTGAGAACAGTGATTCTCAACAACTGTTGATCTGGGGACCCCCTATGATCACAATGACAATGGGGTAAATGAAGAAAATTTAAGGATACAAAATAACTTTGAAGCACCAAAAGAGGGATTAATGGCTTGGTCTATTTAGCTTGGTGGGACAACCAGCATCAATAAAAAAAAGTTTTATTGCTCGGCTTGACTCGTAAAGAACTCTTTCCTCACCACGGGAAAAGTAGCCATTTTCAAAGGATCCATGCAAACACTTTGTTTTCCCAGATAATTTGTGAATCCGGCAATAGTGCCAAGCGCAGCGCCGAGCAAGTGCATGCGTGGCCGAATGGTTTGCTTGGCTTTCGTGCAGATGTCCCAAGTTCGATCCCTGAAAGCAGACGCTACTTTTATTTTTTCTTTCAATTTAGCATTCTCTTAAGTTCGAGAACGTTGTCTAATCGAGGTTCGAATGTTCTATACACCGAACGTTCTACGTTGTATGTTTCAAGAACCCACGCGGGTACAAAAAGTGCTTTGCCTGGCGGTCCAGCACCAGTCTCGCTCTTGCTCTCGATCGTGCTACTCCGCCGACCTTCAACGTCTGCAACGCTACCTCTTTGTATTTTTGTTTTGGGCACAAGTTGGCCCCTCTTAAACGTTTTGTTTCCCACTGCACAGACAGTCTCTCTGAAAGTCATTCGTGACAATATGGCGCATCAAAATGTGGCCAATTAGTTGTTCTTTCAAAAGGAAGAGATGTTGGTATAATGTAAAAAAAAAAGATTTTAAAATTTTATTTCTTGAAAATACATTGTATGTGCAGAAGGTGTATAAATGCTGAAACTTCTACAGTTATGTCAAATTAAATGACATATAAATGAAAATTTCGAATAAACAAAATGTGCGCCACACCCACAACTACAGCGAAACCCATTTAGAACGAACCCAGGTACAGCGAATTATTGTCGATATCGAACTGACGAAAAATTTAAACAAAAATGTAGGTAAAAAGTACTTTTTATAATGAACAACATATTGGCTATGTCAAACTTTTTCCCTCGGTAAAGCTTCCAAAAACGCGTAAACTATCGTCTTCTAGCCAGTCCCTTCCACCCAAAAAGAAGTAGGAAAGAAAGAAATTTCCAAAAGCTCAAACCGCGAACAAAAATGAGCGAAGAAAAACAAATCCGAAGGGGCACAAAAAAAAAATTCAGCGCAAAGCGGCTGCCTACCAAGAGAAGCGATTCAGAAGGGGAGAGAAGCTAAAAAAGAAAGCCGTTTACAACTCCCTGTAACGCCGGATTAGAGGGCAGCTCTTGAGGAGGAGGAGGGGAAGGGTGCTGAGGGGAAGGTATATATCCTTCCTCCCTCCTCCTCACCTCCTCATCCTGCCTGCTACTCCTCCCTCCGAGCGGCGTCGCCGTCGCCTCACCAGGGTCACGTGACCTCACGGGGGTCACGTGACCCCTATGAGGTCACGTGACGATGACGTCATGACGTCACTGATGACGTCATCATTACTAGTGACGTCATCGGTGACGATGACGATGCGGATGCCGATGACGTCATCAGTGACATCACTGATAACACGCCGTCGTCTGTGGTCTACTTGTGGTTAGGCTTAGGAACGGTCGCGTCGCATTCCGTGCCAAGTGAGCTTCGTATCACGCTTCTTTTTTTTGGCAAGAAGAATGCCGAGGCCTTCTAAAAAAGGTATGAAAGTTGTAGAGCACGGTTATTATGGTGCACCTACGACCAGCCGTCGGTGTGCCTCCGTCAGTGGAGACGTGCCATAGTAATGCCCGTCAGATAGGCACTTAAAATTACATTTACAAAAATTTTCGGGTAAGAAAACGCGTTAATTATGCGAGTAAATGCAATAGTGTCGAGTGTAAAGAGCTAAGTGAGTGTGAAAAGGCCTTTAACATGAAAGACCACACGTTGTGAGCGAGGGTAAAAACCCACCGACCTTGCGTATGTCACAGACACACATGAACTCGGCCTCCAGGCAGCGTTGGAAGAATTGCTCCCGGATGTGGCAGACCAGGGCCATGGCCGACTTGCCCCGGGGCACCTGGCAGTTCTCTATGTCCCAGAAGACGCCGATGGGGCGGGGGGACTCCTCCATTGGGGCTGGGCAGAGACCCCCGCAACAAGTTCATTTTTTGCCAAAAAGGCACAACTTTCTGCATAGACTCGCATCTGACATCACACGCTACCAAGCGGCCTGGTCGAAAGCTACCAAGTTCAATGTCAACATAAAACGTGCAGCAATACCCACGAAGGCAAGGTGGGACATAGTCTGCAGCGTCACCTGCGCGGGGAAATGCAACTATAAAAGCTGTCAACAGTGCGGACTGCAACATTCTGGCAGCAGCAGTGACAGGCAGTTGTACAAGGTCCAATTTGTCCATCTGCACCTAGCAGGTTGCTTCACATTGCTTTTTATAGTGATTCCTTGCTCAGTCGCTGCTGATGCCTTCCATAAATGGTGTCTCCACTGTGTTCCAGGGGTCTTGGACAAGCCATTAGTTGAAGGACTGTGTGCAGTGCAGGCAATGCCAGGCAGAGAGAGAAAGGGCGAGAGATAAGGGCAATGGAGAACATTAGAGGTTTCTCTCCTCTTCCCCAGCTTTTTCTGTTCCTTATTTTGTGTGCTTCGCTAGTGTAGTGTGCCTTGCTGGTGTAGTAGATCATTGATGTGTATTCTTTATTTGTGTATGTTAAAGGTACAATGAAGGCAATTTCGGATATTTTTTTGACGACTGAATTGGGTTCCAGGCACGTCTCAGGCCACGTTGCCCTAATTTCAGCCGAAACCGGCGCTTGTGTGCTGCGCAAATCAATTAAACGGTCGCGGAAATAATCGTACCGGGATCGACTTGGGCAACGCCCCGAGAGTTGCGGGGGAAGCCAGGAGAAGCGGAGCTCACGTGACCGATGCGGGGCCAAGAAGCGCGACGTCACAAGCGACGCGTCAGTCATTGGTCGGAATGAGAGACATGCCCTCGGTCACATTTAGGTTCGCAGTTTTTAGGAATACTGTTCTACTTTCTGCTTGAATAACCATGAAAAGTATAAATCGGACCGGAGATGATTACTAAACCATAAATAAAACAGCATACCAGGGATGGGCAAAATACATGCAAATATGTATCGAAATACAAATACAAAATACTTTGTCAAGAATGTATTTAATTACAAATTTAATTACATTTTCAAAAAAGCATTTAATCACAAGATACAAATACAACCAAATGTATTTGGTCTCCTCCAAATACTTTTTCAAATACATTCCTCAAAATTTGCGTCAGCGACTTCAGGGCATCTGCAACGGGTTTCTGGGTAGCTCATTTTAATTTTGCATCGCACACTCGGGAGTTAGTGTGCGAGGCTCTAGTAACGTAATAGAAATATAATCAGAAAAAAATGTAATCAGCTTGGACGTAATAGGTGAACAAAGTACAAAGCTTCAAGCAGTTTTTTTTTTGTCGATTACATTTCGGTATAGACCAACAAAGAACCGAGACGACCAAGACGCGCATCACTAGCCAGAGAATTTTTTATCGTTGCAACTCGCACCAGTTACGAAAATCTGGACGACCTGCGCATTTAGAATGTTCCAGGCAAAAATATGGATGGAAATCAGACTGGAAAGCATGACAAGTTGCCAAAGGCACTAATTTAGCCAGTCTGCCTTTGAACGTCGATTTCGTCACTATTCTTGCCCTGGACTAGCACCGTAATCACAAAGTCACTAAACGCTTGTGCTTGATTGAGAGACACTGCATTCGTTGCAGAACGTAGTTTTCTTCCTGCTCTGGACAGTGAAAATAAATTTGAGAGATGTATTTTCGCTCACAAAAATGTATTTAATTACAATTGTATTTGAAATACCCCCGTTTTAGTATTTAAATACACACGTGAAATACATTACCCAATTTGTAATTAAATACATATGCAAAATACACAAAGTATTTGAAATACATATTTCAAATACTTGTATTTGAAATACTGCCCATCCCTGCAGCATACTTATTTTTTTTTCTTTGCTACGCTGAATGCGAAACGGGCAACAGGCAACTATGGGCAAACAAAATAAATAAAAAAGATGAAAAGTATAAATCGGACCGGAGATGATTACTAAACCATAAATAAAACAGCATACTTATTTTTTTTTCTTTGCTACGCTGAATGCGAAACGGGCAACAAGCAACTATGGGCAAACAAAATAAATAAAAAAGAACACAGCGCGGAGCACGCTAGAGACGTCGATGTCTATTTACTCAAAGGATCCTGCAAAGTAATAGTCATGCCAAATTTGTTCACCGTAGATGGCTGTTCAAACGGTCGACTGAAGACCAGTAATCGTTCTTGTTCTTTGACGACGAAATGAGTGGACGTCCGACTATGGTGAAAGCAAAAATGGTGCTGTTTACTTTCTCCTTCTTGGGGAGCGTCCCGCGCGGTGGAACCGGTTCCCGGGTCGCTGCCGCTTTCCCCTCGGCATTTCCCCCGCGTCCCTGTCGGACAGGGGCAGGGCCTGTCCTTCGGCAACGCGCCACTCTCGTCTCGCCCATGCGAATGCTGCTCATAGCTTTGCTGCGCGGAGCCAGCGGGCCGCTCGTTGCCGGCTGGGTGGCCACCGTCGGCCTCGAGTGATAGCGAAGAACGCCACCCACATACGCCCGTTCTGTTGGTGTTAGGTCACTGAACGGAAGCCCGAACCGAACTCGCTCGCGAGAGCGGCATTGTCGTCCATGTTGACAGATCCGACGAAACGATTGCACCACCGCAGCGCTATAACCCACCGCGGTAACCAGTCTCGATCTCCTAAATGCTACCGATACCGACTATTCACACTTGACGTCACTCTCTACGTTACCTCCGTTTGCGGAGGCCCAGAAGTAAGAATGGAGATAGTTCAGTTTCGGTTTCTTCAGCTCTTTTGTAGGCACAAAAATATGCGTCACAAATGTCTACTACAAAAAATTGCGCAGCATGCTAGGTTCCCAAGAAACCCAAAAACACTATTTAAAAAAATTAAATAAAATCGCCTTCATTGTCCCTTTAATGTGTAAGTCACCACCCTATGACAATGCCTCATGGGCAAACTGGAGGTAATAAATTTTAAAAAAAGAATATTACACCCCGCTTCGCGGCCATTTCAAAAGGCATTGATACCAAAGGCCTTTGGACAGTCGGCCAATTAGCTAGCGACCCCGACCCTGCACGTGCCACCCTGCATGCGCAGTTCGTGGATGCTTTCAAGGCCCCCGGTCTGAAGGCCTTTGAAAGGCTCGTGGAACAGGGTCGTTTCCAGCCTTTCTTTATTCCAGCCTTTCGTATTTGGAAAATACATTGTTTAGTCTGAATTGTCATTTCCAGGTAAGAGACACTGTTTCAGGTCATTAAAAGCTTCCTCAGCCTCCAAACTCCATACAGCTGGACTCTGACAAGAGAGGAAAACAGGACGAACAGCAAGCATTCGAGCGGCTGTTCAGTGGAAGATGCTGCAATAGTTGGAAGAAAATCTAAAACTTCTGGAGGGTGACAGTTTATGTGAGAAAAGCTTCCGGTATTTTATTTTCAGGACAATTTAATTTAGCTAAAATCTCAACTTAAGTGCCTGTAAAACGTAAATTGTCGAGAAGGAACTCATAACGGGCTAGACACCCTCACATACATTTGTTGTACATTACTTGAGAGATATTATAAACAAGTCCATAGGTACCACCAGTGGAGTCCATTTAAATACTATCCGAATCCAGCAAAGGTCAAATGCAAGTAATGTAAACAGATATAAATAACTGGTATATGCCTGTGCTCCTTCTTTGTCTAGGCTGTCTCACTTGTGAATCTCTCTCCATGGCCCAGATTATATATTTAACACGTTGCTAGAGCAGCACGTTGCTTTAATGCCTCGGCTTTTTTTGTTTAAAAGCAAAGATACAATAAAAAAGTGAAAGCCGTTTACAACTTCCTGTAACGCCGAATTGGAGCGCAGCTCTTGAGGAGGAGGAGTGGAGGGTATATTCATCCTCTTCCCTCGTGATCATGCCTGCTAGTCCTCCTCCTGTCCTGCTCCCCCTCCCCCTCCTTTACCACGTCCTCGTCCTTCAAGCTCCTCCCCTCCCCTCGCCTCCGCCTCCTCGTCTCTCCTCCCCCCCCTCCTCCACCTTCGTACTGCTTTCCTCCTTGCCGCTCAAGCCAGAAAGGGTCGCGTAAGAGCTGTGCTCTTACGCGACCCTTTCCCCCCCCCCCCCCCCGAACCATACTAGACAATGAGGGGAGGAGGAGGAGGGCAGAGGTCCGGGGGGTCACGTGACCTCGAGGGGACGGGATCACATGACCTTGGGCGGGCCGTCACGTGACTTCGGGGGGGGGGGAGGGGAGTCACCCCCCGGGGTCACGTGACCTTGGCGGGGGAGGAGGGGGAGGGGGAGGAGCGGAGGGGGAGGAGGAGGGGCGACGCCGACGCCGCACAGGCTGGAAACGGGTCATGTGACCCCCTCCCCCCGAGGTCACGTGACCCGCCCGGACTATACTACACAATGAGGGGAGGAGGAGGAGAAGGAGGGGGAGGAAGAGGAGGGGGAGGAGAAGGAGAGGGAGGGGCGCGGTTACGCCGACGCCGACGGCGACGCCGACGCCGCTCAGGCTGGAAACGGGCCCCTAAGAGCTGCGCTCTAAAACTAAATAGTATACATAATTTATTTAGACCATCAGCAGCAATGAATATGTGAGATGCAAATCTATCGTGATGCTCCTGCAAGTGTGCCACATTTCTTCCTTTTCATGTGCCAGCTGCGATTCATGCGCCGCCTGCCTCGTCAACCATGCCCAAAATGTTGGTTCAAGTTCTACATGCAGCTACAGGCAATACCTCAATAAAACCACGTATGAAAATTTACTTTCTACGAAAAATGCGCACCAAAAAAGTAAGCAGAAATGAGGTGAGCGCGTCGACATCTAACGTCGTCACAGCCTCCAAGAGGCTAGAGGGGCGGGACGTCACCCCAGTTGGCCGTAAGGGGGCGCCACGCAAACTTCTCCGGGCTAATAGTTATGTAAGAGAGCGTAGAGACACTATTTTCTTCCAGCTTAGGTTATAGTCCCTAAAGTCCCAGGATAAGTAGTGCCAAGGACCCGAATGGTTGCCATTTTGCTCTATGGAATGGGCAGTTTCTCTTTCTCCAGTCTCAGCGAGCTGATCCAAATTTGCAGTGAGAGGTTGCTTTATAAATACAATTATTGTACACAGATATTTTGTAGTAAAAGAACTTGTTGTTGGGGTAGTTGGTGTACACTGTATTGAACCATGGTTGAAAGCGCTCAAAAGACGTCCACAAGAGAGAAGACAAACACGGGTGCTTTTAACCCTGGTTCAATACAGATATTTTGTTACCTACACACCGGCCAAACCAGTGCACATTTACCAAATGGGGCATCTTTGAAAAATAACTTTCCTGTCTTGAAATAGACAATCTAAGGGATCTGTGGAGATTAGCAGGACTGATACGTTGATTGCATACACACTGCCAAAACGCATATATTGGCGAGTAAGGCTTTCAGCACAGTAACGCTTCATAGCAGTCTTGGTGCCGCTGGCTCAGAATGACTTTTTCAAAGTTTTGAAAATTTAAAAGGACCGAAATGGCCATTGGCTTATCATCATTAAAGGGGTACGAAAACAAAAATTGAAATATTCAGATTTCGTTCGGAAATGAGTCAAGCATGACGTATAATAATCGTAAATTATAATCATGCGTTTGTATTTTGAACGATTGGCCATATTTTTCGTTCCAAACGGTGCACTCGAGCAAGCGCTCGAAGAGAAGCGAACGGAGAGCGCGATGCGTCATGGGATATCCGGCGCAAACAAAAACAGAAAGAAAAGATTTCCCGCGTTCGTGGAGTAGCAAGGCAGGCGTGGTTATGAGCTTTGCCCTTGGTGGCGTTGTCAGCGTTGTGATGGTGTCAATAGCGTCAGCGCGTTGCAACTGAGCCGCTCGAAGTGCCTGTGGGGTGACGAGCGTGTGGCTGGCCCAAGGAGCACGTAGCTTCCACAACACTGTCAGCATAGGGCTGAACGAGGTGGGGAAAGCAACTTTTGTTCGAGTTTTGAGCGACGGGCTAATCTTCTAGGGGGAGAATGGCTGTGTCCGGTTGCACGAACGAGGGTCCGAGAAAGAGGGGAGTCCTTCCTTTCCGTCTTCTTGGACCGTTTGGTACAATGCGCGACTTGTGAGTTGAGGAGGAAAGCTAAGAAGGAAAACGTTGAAATGCCAAAGAGCGGCGCTGCTCCGAAGGAATCTGCTACGTCACGACTATGTAGCAGATTCCACAACGTTGCTAGACTACCTCCCAAATAGGCTCCGCATGCATCCACCAGGTGCACATTGAAGATTGTTTATTTAGCTTTAAAATTAGTTTTCTTGTGCTTTTCAATGGAAGACTGGTGTTTTTGAGGTTAGGGTGCAACATGCAAGACATTAAAGCCAGAAAATGAGCGCTGAAATTTCGTTTCCCTACCCCTTTAAAGGGCCCATGAAACGGATTTTTGGTTGGGACAAATCATTTTCGATTGGGATTTTACTAATAGCACATCGTTCAGTGGGCCAAAAGAAAAAAGGTAGAAAGACAAAAGCCTGACTTTCAGTGAGAAAATTTGAAAACACAGCGGACTATTTCGTACCTCCTCCCCTTCGTAAGCTCTCTGCCTTTTCACTGTGATACATCCCCGGTCCCAAAAGCGCGTCATCGGGTCCAAACGCACGTCACACAAAACCGGACCTCACTCAGTCCCTTCACCCCTAAGCTGACATTGTGGTGGAAGGAACGCGCTTGCCGGACCAATCAGCCGCCTCCCTTTCATCACCTGACCTCATTCTTTGCGCGTGGGTATGCGCGGAGGAGCGTGATCATGTGGCAAAAGTGTGGCTGGCCCAACGAGCACGTAGCTTCCACAGCACTGCCAGCTCCAGGGTGAATGGGTTGGGGAAAGCAACTTTTGTCTGAATTTTGAGCGACGGGCTAATCTTCTAGGGGGACAATGGCTCTGTCCGGGTACGTAAACCAGATTCCGAGCAAGAGGGGCCTCCCCTTTTTTCGTCTTCTTGAACTGTTTGGTGGAATGCGCGATTTATGAGTTGAAAAGGAAAGCTAAAGAGGGAAAAGTTGGAAAAGCGTTTCATGACCCCTTTGAAGTAGTTCTTTATAAAACACTCTACCCGTTTTCACCTCAATAACTGCGGTAAAGTATGGCACCTTGCGGAACATTACTAACTTTTCCCTTCATGTTGATAATTAAGACATATATGTAGGTGAATTTTAAATTTATCTTATCAAGACGTATAAGTTCCAGACACCAAAAGCATCGCTTTTTCTTCCGACAACCAAATCTAGTAAGAACTGCTTGGCGCTGCGTATGAACAATATGCAAAACTTGCTTTTTCCTTGAGGTGAAAATGGCTACAGTCAGGTCCAAACTAGAGTATGTAGCTTCCATCTGGGATCCCCCTGCCAGTTAGTTCATTGATTCACTCGAAGGTGTTCAGAACAAAGCTGCACGCTTCGTGCTGGCCAATTATAACATCAACGAAAAGTAGCCTGTTACTCTTAAGCCTCGCACAATTTCACCTTCTTGTCTTTTTCATAAAATCTATCACCACATTCTTCGGCTCAATTTGCAACTAATAATCCCCCATGTAGTTTGTTTCAGCACGCCTTGATCATTGTCACAAAATCCCATTTTGCCCCTCTAACGTTACGACTCTTCTATTCCCAGAACTTGAAGACTGGAATGTCTATTAATGACCGCAAACTTTTTTGCACATCTATTACCACTTTCCTGTTGTTTCAGTATTGTATACATTATTCCTTATTATTACTATTGTTCAGTCTGCAATGCCTCGTGCCCTGAGGATGAACTGATCAGCCTTGGGAGGTTTTGGTCATCCGTATGTTAGTATCTGAGCAAGCTACCTTCCCAAGACCCGCTGACTCTAGCACAGACAAGAACCAGCAAGAATCTGAATTACAAAGATATACACAGGACAAGCGCTCACTATCAACCGATTGTTTAATGCATGATAAGAGGAGGACGAAAATAAGAGGGAAAATACAAAATTAAAATACTAAATGCACTTGCACAAAAAAAAATATTGTTTCAAAAATATTTAAAAATTAACCAAATTAAATTGAAAAGGGAGTGCAATAGCAAAAGGAAAGCAGCCAGATTAAGAAAAAAGGTTGAGGTAGTTCACCTCCTCCTCGGACAGTGAAATTGATGGTGTGCTAATGCACGTATCTCCTTTTTCTATTTTAGTTTTTGCCTCGAAAATTTCTCTGGCTCTCTTGCTCCGAAAGCGTTTGAGGAGTTTTGTTTGATGAAATAGAGGAGTGCATTTACTGTCTCCGAAACGTATGGCCAGGTTGCACGTTGCTCGCCAGACCAACAAAGGTCTGGCGAGCAATGAGCAGAAAAAGCAGCGTGTACAAGTCATAGGCATGGTACAGAGAATACCGGATGTAAACATTGTTGGGACTATCTTTTAGTAGTGCATAATGTGCTTCGACAGCTCGAAACAATCGATGTTAACAGTATTTTCCTGGGTCTATATGGGCCTAGTAGACCGAGTGAGCTGCAGCTTGGCTTAAAAAGTGTGCAATAGTGATAAAGTGGACGGTAGTTTCTCACTGTGCACCTTTCACGTCCTTCGCTGCAAAACAATTTCCCGAGCACGGACGAGGTGAAGTGACAACCGAGCCATGGGTACTTTTTTGTAGAGCATCCGATTATGGCCAAAGGAGTGGGTGGAAGCATGCATCACTGTTCAGCTGCCCTTGCACAAATTGACGATGCCGATAGGCTAGCTATTAGCTGCAGCGCCGTGCTTTGGACAACTATCCTTGCAACTCGAGAGACCTTTCCAAAACAGGGCTCCTGGCTGGTTTCATTTTCAGTGTTTGCACGTATGGCACGTGATTTGCTCGCTTTGCGAAGTGACGAACATGGGGGCTGAGGACTCGTAAAGATTAGAATGGTGTGTATGTTACCATGGTTGCATGTCGAACTGGATGCATGAAAAGGATGCAGTAAAGGCATGACACAAATGAACCTGAGAGGGAAGGTGGGGACAACACACGAGCTGCAGACAATGGTCCCGCTGCAAGAGTCAAATTTCATTTATCGGGGCTGCCACGATCCAAACTTCTTTTTGTCTGGAAGCAGCGATTGTAAATGCAGCGTTAAACATCGCCACTGCAAAACATATTTTTTTTTTTAACAGTGCCGAACTGTACACGGGAGGAAATGTCCTCCAGTTAAGGAGGCGGTTCAGAGTTGAATCATGCGATCGCACCACTTGGACTTGAATTCAAATGCCGCACGTTATCAACTCACCTATCTTGTTCTGCATCATGAACGATGATTTTCTGGGTCAGGCCGTAACCTGCAACGATCGCAGTACGAGCTCTTAAAGAATAATAACTCAACAACGTTAAACTCTAGAAAGCGGTAAGGAGATCAGGCAGGTACTGTTTCCGAGAGATCGCGAAAAAATACCTTTTCAAACTGTCAGCTTACAAATCAAGTCTAATCGAAGCTTAGTGTTCGATCCTTACGACGCCAAAGCTCGCGCCCTGGACATGGCGCTAGCGTTCTAAAGCGATCCCAATCAAACCTCACTCGCCAAAAAGAAAGACATCGCAACTACGCGCCTGCGCTTTTCCCAACGTGTTCCGTTGTTACGCTACGCAGTGTTGGTAAACTGAAGGGAACACAACGGTTTTCACTAGTGGACGTGGCAACTTACTTGAGCTGCTCGATGTTCACGACAAAGTAGAAGGTCTTTACGATTCCCGTAAAGGGTTTAGAGTCGGCACAATTTGCGTCGTCAGTCTAGTATTTTAAAAACTCCAAGCTTCGTCCTTCAGCTGCTTTAGCTTTCAAACATGCCAATGCCGGCCATTTTGGATGAATGGACGAATGGATGGATGGACTGATGCTTCGCCTAACTGACTGATGCGGCCCAGAGCCGTATATGTAGAAAGTTTGGTCAATGGGAGGCGCGGGCAGAGTTAGGGGCTGTGTTCCAAATCCACACTTACACCGTGTCCAAATCGTCCAAATCTTACCCAAATGGATCCGAGTTACTCCGGCGGATCGTATCACGTGACAGCACAGATTGAAAAACGCTGGGCGCGGGTAGGTTTCAGAACGCCAAGGGTACAAAACCCTTACCCTGGAGTAAGATCGAGTAAATTTTGGAACACGGCCAGGGCGTGCGGCATACTCGGAAAGGGGGCATGGCATGCTCTCTTAAAGGACACATGCAAAGGAAAAAAACATTTTTTTTAGACAGCTTAGATGGAAAAAGGATGTCATAAAACGATTTTACAACGAAGAAAAAAAATTTTTAGAGCTATATTTACGGCGCTATACGAATTTGTAGTTGGCGCTCGCGGGAGCCGCCGCTGGTCACGTGGTAGGCCCGCGCGCCGCCGCGCTGCGTCGCCGCCGCACGCTGAGCGTTCTGCGAACGCCGCTTCAACGCGTTTCTCCACGCCGCCGTCGCCGCCGCCGCACAAGTTCGTCTGCTTCGGGGCGCCGCCGCCGTCGTCTGGCCGGCGCACAGGTCTATCACGCCTGCTTGCGCTTTTTCAGGAGTTTCTTTTGGGCTTTAAAAGATACTTATTCATCTTAGTTTTTTGTTATACTTCAAACAAAGATGAATAAGTTACTTTTAGAGGCCATAGGAAGCTTCCGAAAGAACGCAAGCACCACGTGATAAATAAAGACCAGTCACGTGATAAATACAGACCACTTTTCCGCGGTGCCCGCGGGCGCCAACTACAAATTCGTTTTGCGCCGTAAATATAGCTCTAAAATTTTTTTTTCTTCGTTGTAAAATCGTTTTATGGCGTCCTTTTTCCATCTAAGCCGTTTAAAAAAAATGTTTTTTTCCTTTGCATGTGTCCTTTAAAGGGACCATGAAGGCAGTTTCGAAGTTTTATTCGACGATTGAAATGGATGTCAGGCACGTCTCAGATACTGTTGACAGTGCTGTTGACCAAGTGCGCCGTCGAAGCGTGACGACAACGGGCTTCTCGTCTGGCGATTGGTTCAAACGATAGACGCCCTCTTGGTTTCGATTTCGATGGTGAGATGTGATGAAAAAAGTTTATTTGAACGTTGGATAATCTTTTGAAGTTGTAGTTTGGAATTAATAGGTTTCATACCATGTATAAAAGCATAATCTGAAGCGATCCCTCCGTTTGTCACTGGTTGAACGCATTCCGCACTGCTACCTCGGGCGCGTAACAAGCATCGAGCAACCAGGGACAAAAAAAAAAAGAAAAAGGTACGAGCGCCGGGGGCGGCGGACTTCTGGTTTGGGTTTCGGTTTCGTGCGCGTTTATGTGCAGTAGTAGTGGTAGTAGGTTGCGCGAAAGGTCGGCTAAAGACGTGCGGTCGTTTGGGCGACGTTAGTTTGCATAAACTGCCGACCGATGCAGCAGTGCTGCGCATTGCTGCATCGGTCGCCATTCCAGAGTTCTGCGTCCTTAGCAGCATCTCCCGTTCAGTCGGCGTGAGGTCGCTGAACTGGAGCTCAAATTCGTTTGCGAGCGCGGCGTTGTCGTCCACTAAATCCAACGTTACTAAAACACTCAGTTGGGAAACTCGCCGTCGAAACCTGGGCCGCTGGCGTCCACCGAGACCGAGCTAAATGCGACAACAGCGCCACTCTTTTTCATTTGTTTGTACTATGGTCACCTTGAGCTTTTTGAAAGCCTATTTTTTGCGTAAAAACAAACGGAAAAGACTCTTTTTGCATTAAATTTATTGGAGTTTAGCACCAAATGATGGGCGCGTGATGTTTTTATCATCTTTAGTTTGCAAGGTTTTGCGGAACAATTAATATTGTTTTTATAAAACCATGCCTCAGCGGGCCTTTCAGGTAGCGCGTCCCGACCTAGGTGCATTTTAACTTCGCTAGTTCAACGCGGCGCGTCCGCCGCGGAGGCAGGGGTTCACCCCTGTCAGAGCCAAAAATAGAAGTCACGTGCAGTTTCTCGAGTGGCCGCTGCGGGAGAAATGGTGGCGTTGTGTTCGTCATTAGTCGTTCGCCATATTTTTAGGGCTGTCTCTATGGGAGTTTCCCAACTAAGTGTTTTAGTAACGTTGACTAAATCCTACCGATGCCGACAGCGCTCCCTGACGTCACTTCTCTTTCCAGAGGCGAAAAAGGGAAGAAATCTGAATGTTTGTTTCGGTTTCGCAAATTTATTTGCAGGTACCGAAATAAGTGTCACAACGTTCCAGAAAAAATTGTGTGGCATGCCAGCACCCCAATGCTTCCAAAATCACCTTCTTTTAAAAAAAAAAAAAATTAAATTGCCTTCATGGTTCCTTTAAAGGGCGACTCCGCTTCATTTTTGGTTTTGAAAAAACAATGCAGTCTTCTTCAGTATCGCCTAGGAAGTAGTGATGCAAAACTATCGATACTATCGATAGTTTTTTCAAAACTATCGATAGTGTCCCAGAACTATCGATAGTCGACTATCGATAGTACTATCAATAGTTTTTCAATAGTCGACTATCGATAGTTTTTCGATAGTCGACTATCGATAATACTATCGATAGTCGACTATCGATGGTTTTTTACTATACTGGCGACTAACGATACTATCGCTAGTGCTATCGATTACAACTCAAGAAGGTAGGGCGAGGGTAAGATGGGCCGGGGAAGAGGAAGCAGACGGAACGCTAAAGAGAGAAGGAGGTTTCCCCCTCTCTTCTCCAGCGGTTCGTCTGCTTCCTCCTCCACGGCCCGTCTTGCCCTCGCCCTACCGCTCGTCTCCCCCTTCTTCTTTTTTCGCCCAAACCCCCATCTTCGTCATCACTGAAAGCTGAACCAAAGTTGGGATGGTAAGTGCCTAGGCTAGTTGTCGCCCCGTTTGAAAAAAAAATTAAAGCGATAAATAGACAAGAGGGAGCGACGCAAACCTATCCATAGTAAACTGTCGACAGTACTATTGATAGGTTTACGATAGTCGACTATCGATAGTTTTTCGATAGTCTACTATCGATAGTCGACTATCGATAGTACTATCGATAGTTTTGCACCACTACTAGGAAGACCACACGTGAAATCTTACGACGCAGTTCTGTCTACATGTTTCTTAAACGGTCCGGCAAACTTTGTAACTCGCCAAGTTGCCGAAATCGGCTGACTTGAGCGGGCGAATTCAGGCGCAACCAACAGCGCAGTCAAGGCTACGGCATGGGCGAAGCCAACATTGAGCTAAACGCCATCTACATGGCCCCCTTTTGCTTGTTTTCACTTCTCCGGGCGAGCGTAGCGCATGACGTCAGCAACGTTGCCTCTCGGCGCTCAGCAGTGTCCACGTGATTAGCGGAACGCGCCTGCGCAGCGCATTTCTTTGGAGCCGTCCGGCCGCCCGCCGTGGTCCCTCCGTTACCGCCGTCGTCGTCTCACCGATTGTGATTATTGTCTCTCGGAGTTTCGTCCACACTACGGACACCACGTGCGCGCACACTTATGCCGCCGTTGTGCAGACGTCGTCGAATGCCGTAGACACCAAAACGTGGCGAAGAGTGCGGTGCAGACGACACTCGCGCCTGCCACACGCCCGCCCCAATCCCGCCCGTCGTTGGGTTGAGGATCACGTGACATCTCGTACCACGTGATGGCCATGTACTTGGCGACCCGAGGCCAATGTTGCCGGGCGGAGCCGAAGTTTCGGTTTCGATTTCCGCTCGTGTTTAAAATCAGATTTAAAAATATATATCCCATTTTTCGCGAAGCAAACGACGTAGTGTGTTTTACTGGGCTTTTTAATTCTAAATCAATCATTATCCCGAATTCTTCGGAATCGAGCGGAGTTGCCCTTTAAAGGGATTGTCCGGTCAAATTTTTTTATTCGAGAAAACAATTGAATATTATTGTTATTGCCTCGAGAAGCATCGTACGTGCAATATCCGAATTTTATATGCCCCTCTGCGTGAGTAATTGAATTTATACTGCTCCAATCGCATTCTAGTGTAAACGCTGCTTTCGTTGGCAACATTGAAGCTCTGACGTCACAAAACACAAATCGAGCATTTTTGTCTCGTTGTTTGCCTGCGAGTGAACGCCTCAGCGTGCTTCGTTTATGTTGTTGTGCGCGACTTGTTTCGTGGCTGGGTGAGATTTTTGTTGCGCGGTTGTGTGCCACAACCACCGGGCAGCACATGCGAGCCAAGATGACGTTCCACACTTTTCCGCGAGACGTGCAGTGACGAGCAAAGTGGATCGCCGTCGTGCGTAGGGACTGGGTTCCCGTCCAGATCGAGATCCTGCTTATGCAGCAATCATCTGACAGAAGAAAGCTACCAGCTGAGCTCTCAGCGGACAGAAGGCTTGTAAGCTGAGGTATGATGCTGTACCAACGATATTAAACTACGTCCACCCACTCCTCGCCCAAATCGGATCAGTCAATTTAGGTCTGTTCGATTCGCCTGAACTGGCTGAACTATAGGGTGGTTCAGGTCACCAGGCTCGATCTAAAATGGACCGTAAAAATCGACGCTTGCGCGTAGCAATCTAAACTTTTCGTCAAAGGTGTATTTCACAGGTCGGTTTTTTCTTGTAAAATTACAGAGCGTAGTTCTCTTTTAGTAAAATATAGGGTCAAGAAACTTGCCAGGGTCTACGGCGGGCGGTGACATAGACGACCAAGTCCAGTAGCGTGCTGTGTTTGCCGTTCGTATTGATAGATGGCATAGGGAGCAGCGTCTGAATAAAGCCCCTCGATAGGTTTTCGTTTGTCTTTGCAAGTAGCGCCAAATGCACGTGGCCCAGGTCTCCAGCGGCCCTTGGAAGCAAATGGCGGCGCAGCACTGAAATGAGCGGCCCTTGGAAGCGAATGGCGGCGGAGCACCCGCTCGTGGCACGTGTCTTGCGCATTTCCACAACAATGGTTGGCGGTACTTGTAAAAACACTTTTATCAAAGGGCTTTACGCACTGATCTCAATGACAATTGCTGGATCGCGTTTGCCCGCTCTGCGAATGCGGTCACTGGCGGCCATCTTTAGGTAGAGTTATATTACCTCTAGCCAACGTTACTAAAGCACTCAGTTGGGAAACTCCCATAGAGACAGCTTTGAAAAAGTGGCCCCAAACCAGGGTGTAAGATAGACAGGTGGTGAAACGAGAGCCAAATGAGCGACCAAATTGTGTCCCCATCGGTTTTCTCTTTTTCTGTTGCGCCATCTATGTGGAGCACCGCGAACTTTCACTCCAAGTGGGCGAACGCTGGCGACCGGTTAAACTGACGGAGAATTAAGGTTTCTCGTGGATTTTCAATGGAGGACTGTCGTGCTCTCAGTTTATTTTGCGCACTCTCTCATAGAGTTCCATGCAAATTCGATTCCAATTTTTTTCTTCTCGCCGCAGCGCCATCTGTCGCAAATCGGGGGTACCCGCAAGCCACCCGCAAGCAGACGAGTACACACTCCGGTCACGGCGCTGCGGTAGGTTTCTATGGGCCGTTTCCCCACCTGTCTATCTTACACCCTGCCCCAAACTGTCTCCGGGCACCGAGCTAATGCCGAACACAACGCCACCATTTTTCCCGCAGCGGCCGATACAGCGGTAGAGGTTACAGGGAAGAAAAATTTATTTGACACCACTGCGAGTTTATACAATGTTACAAGGTATACAATGTTATATGCTCTTCACAAAACAATGTTTACGCGACGCAATAATCACTCCGGCCGTCGCAGCCGGCGAGGCGGAACCGGAGTGCCCGCGGTTACAGCATGTCCAAGGACAGGCAAGCCAAATGTACCTGGCCGTTGATCACCGTCAAGAACCGGCACGACCAACGCCGCAGGAACTCACACTCCCCAAGGAGGAACAGCTCACACTCCAAAAACGTGACCAGCTCCCGTCGCAGTCTCCATAAAAGTGGCCACATCGCCCGTTGGCACCGCTGCAGCACCTTCGAGGAGCAACGGTTGCGCCACAGGACCCATTCGGCCAGCGCTATCACAAGGAAAGCAAAATTCCCTCGGGGCCAACGACCCTGATTGACATAAGGGCGCACACCAGCGTCAGGAAAGGCATGCGCCACAAGGCGCCAGAAAATCTGCGCCACCACGCACTGCGCCGTTACGTGGACGTTTGTCTCCACTGCGCTGCAGTTGGGACACTTTACATCACTGACCAAACCCCAACGGAAAAGGCGGTCCTTGGTTGGTAAGACTCCCCAACCTTTCTTCCACTGGAAGTCACACACTTCTCCTGGCAGGCTACCGTGGGGGAGGGGTGGTCCTATGTACGACGGACCAAGCCCCGGCACTGGCGCCGGAAACTGCGACGAGTAGAGGATCTCAACAAGACGAGACGCCGGAGCCTCAACAATGTCTTCTTTTGACACATGGGCGCGCAGCTGCCGGAAAGTCTCAATAGCAGCTCTGTAGAAAGGCGGAACCGTTTCCACGCGGGCGCCAATGAAGGGCGGTTGCGAGGGTTCCAGGTCACTGTACAATGTCCCGAGAAAATACACCGCCAGTGGACGGGACGGGTTGTCCGTGTCATCGAGAATAGTCAAGAGAGTCTTGAGAGCTAAAGTGGACGCTGTCAGTTTGACACAAGGAAAGCTCCAGCCACCGCGCTCTCGAGGGAGGCTGAGCGCGGGGCGAGCCACCAGAGCCGTCTTGCCTGCCCAAAAGAAGGACACGAGAGAAGAGCGCGCCTGGCGTATAAACGGAGAGGGCGGTGAAGCTGCGCGCGCGACATACCAAAGTCGCCCGCAAATCACTGACTGTGCCAAGTAACGCCGTACAGCCATTGGGAAGGCATATCCCCGGGCCTCTTCTACGCACGAGTTTATGTCACGCGCAAGCGTCGACCACGTCTCGCGTGCCACGCCGTCTCTATCAAAGGTCACCCCCAAGATTTTGACAGTTGCGTCAACAGGGAGCGGCAAGGGATCGGGCGGGGGATTGCCAATGCAGAGAATCTTCGACTTGGTGGAGTTGAGCTCTGCGCCGGACAAAGCCGCATAGGTCGCAAAAACCTGAAGCGCACACAGAACACTGTCGCCATCCCGGGCGAAGAGCGTCACATCGTCAGCGTACGCAGTCGCCTTGACCTGACCCGTTCCTGGGAGCTGAAGACCCCGAACGTTCGAGGCTCTCTCAAGTCCAAGAAGGAAAGGTTCCAAACTGAGCACAAACAGGAGCGGGGAGAGAGGGCAACCCTGACGAACGCCCCGCGTGACCGGGAAGCGTGCGGCCGGGATTCCATCGACAAACAAGTCGCTTTGCATACCGTTATAGAGACACTCGAACAGAGCAATGCTTTTCGGAGGTAATCCAAAGGCGGCCAGGACCCTGAACAGATATTTGTGTTCTACGCGATCGAAGGCCTTGGCCTGATCAAGGGATACTAGCAGACCGCCTGCCCGTCGGGATCGCGTGTACTCCACGAGGTCCCGCGTAAGGGCGACCAGTGAATGGATGGTGCGACCTGGAACCGAGCATGTCTGCCGCAGATTAATCAGTTCTGGGAGTACGGTCCGCATCCGCAACGACAGAACAGTGGTCAGAAGTTTGTAGTCCGCGTTCAACAACGTAATTGGGCGCCAAGCACCCGGGTCGCCAGGGCTTCCCCCTTCCTTGGGGAGAAGAACTATTCGACCAAGCCGGAAGGATGCAGGAAGGCACTGTTCCTCAAAGAAAACCCGTAAAACGCCGCAAAAAAAAATCGCAAAGAACAGGCCAAAAGGTCTTATAAAACTCTGTTGGGAGTCCGTCCGGCCCGGGCGCCGAGCCTGATTTCATTCGCGAAAGGGCGTGTTGAAGCTCCGCCGGGCTAGGGCATTGCTCTAAGGTCGAACCAAAATCGTCGGGAACTGTTGGAAGCCCACAAAGAAATGGGTGGTCGAGTAGTTCAGGGCGACCAGCTTCATCTTCTGCCTGCGCGAGAGCCCTAAAGTGGGAGGCAAAGGTTGGAAGGTGGACTGCGTCTGTGGGGATGCTTGTCGAGGGAACAGGGGCAGGGTTCCACAAGGGCGCGCTAGAACCGGGCCGCTGAGCCCGCCGGGAGTATCGAAGGACTTCGGGATGAGTCGCTGGACAACGGTTTACCCAAGAAACCGTAGAGGCCGTTGTATCAGTGCGGAGTAGGCACTGGTAGCGTTGCTGAAGTTGTGCCAAGTACGTTTGCATAAGAGAAGTGGAAGCACCACCCCTGCGGACAATGCGTATGCGGAGAATCGTATCCTGAAGGAGCGCACGACGGTCCGCTCGAAGGTGCCGCCCCTGCATGGAGCATAAATCCCGCCACCTGCCCTTGAGGTGGTCCCACGTGGCGGGGGTCGGGCGCATTCCAACAAGAGACTGTTTTATTAGGGTGGACAGCGTTGTCTTGGCGGATTCATTACGCAAAACTCGAACGTCCAGACGCCAAGGACGCATGCCGCTCGCCTTGGGTAGAGAGAGAGCGACGATAACGGGGCTGTGATCCGACACGCGAACCGGAGTCGGGGGAAAAACAACCGCAGTGCGTGACGTCAGCGCCGTGGTCAACCGACGCGGCACGTAAACGCGATCCAAGCGGCAGCTGGTCCTGCCGTCGCTCCATGTGGGTTGAAAACTGGCGCCATGAAGGAAAGACCACGCATCCTCAAGTGCAAAATGACGCACCAGTCTCTGCAGTTCACGTGCATTCCAAACTGATCGTCCCATTCCCGGGCCCCGGATGTCTGTCATCGAGTCAAAAACGCAATTAAAATCTCCCACAATAAAGCAAGGACAAGCATCGAGTAGATGGACGTCGAGGTTGTTAAAGAAGGAATGAGAAAAAGCGTGGTTCGCGGGGGCGTAAACGTTAATAAGCCTGTACTTTATGCCCTGAAAAACAAAATCAAAACGGATCACCCGACCTTCCGTGTCAAACAAATAGGAGCCATGACGCAGCAGTTCATGGTTCAAGACCACAATACCTACGCCGCACGAACTCTGCGATGCAAAAGAAAAAAAAGACGTCACAGAAAAAGCAGCCTCAAATTCTGCAACCTCACGCCGGCTTGAAAAATTTGTTTCCTGAAGGCAGAGGATATCGGCAGCTGCTTGTTTGGCAAAGTGTAATATCTCCGTCTGCTTCGCCCGGTTGCAAAAGCCACGAACGTTAAAGGAAATAATTCGCAAACTAGCCAGGAAAAAAAGCAGAAAAAAAAAATAAAAGGAAACAGTACCTTGTAACATCTACTCACTAAACGTCCTCAGCCGGGCTGAACGAGGTGTCACGTGAACTTGGTCGCGACTTCTTGGGGCGACGACCAGCCTTGTCTCGTCCTCGAGGGGAACGAGAGCCGCTGCTTGAGATGGCGCGCTTGGCGTCTAAGGCCTGTCCCCGGCGTGCGTCTGTCGGGTCCGAGTTGCCTGCGAGGTCCGAGGGCTCCGAGCTGTTGGTCGAGTCCTTGTTGCCTGCCGTCACTGGCGCCACGGAAGTACTTGGGGCTCCCAGAGAAGAAAGGGAAAGGTCCTCCGCCACAGGCGACTCGTCCTCCATGATGACGAGGCGCTCGTCGTCGCTAGAGACCTCGGGGTCCTCCGTCACCTCGCTCCACGGGGTGTGGGTGTCCACAGCAGACAGGCTGGGTGCCGGTGTGACGAGTTGCGTCTCGGGGGCCATCGCACCCGTCGCGTCCGTCAGCGGAGCCGGAGGCGGTCGTCCCCCTGACAGCGCGGACTGGGAGTTCTTCGGGTCGACGTTGGCTTGGGGCTTGGTTAGGTCTGTGGACGCTCCTGTCTGGGCGGCTGGGCGAGGGGGAGACACCTCATGTGCTGGGGACAGCGGAGGAAAATCAGACGAGGCTGTCCCAGCGACCATAGACGAGTAGCTCCGCCGAGCCACGCAGTCCACAGTTGCGTGGGAGCCGCCGCATCGCCGACAATCAGACGTGCAACCTTCCGTAGCGTGTCCGAAAACAGCGCACCGGTCGCAGTGCTCTGTCGTGCAGTTGGCGCGAATGTGTCCTTCCAGTCGGCACCGCCGGCATACCCGCTTGATGCCCGGGTAGTCGAAGGTCGCCCGGTGGCCTCCGATACGAAGGAAGTTAGGGACCGGGTCCGACTCCTTCATCTCGATTCTCACATATCTTGTCCCAGTCTTTACGGTTGGTGTGCTGCGGTACGTTGCATGCGTGATTTCCAGGACCTTCCCGTGAGCGGACAGGGCTTGAACCAGCAGGTCGTTGCGGACATAGGTGGGCAGGAACATGCAAGTGACGTTCGTCACCTGAGGTCCGGCTGGAACGATGGGGACTTGGGTAGAGGCGATGGTGATGACGCCGGCTTCGGTGAGCTTGGCGGCGGCGAGACGGCTGTTGATAACGATTTCAAAACTTTGCGCACCAAGGTGCTGCGCTGAGTAGACTTCAGGAAGTCCGACAACGCCGGCGACAGCATGAATGAGGTCGTCCGGCGAGGTGCCCAAGGGCACGACAACGCCGAAGGCGCGAGCCTTCGGCGGGGGGGAGTGCGGCGCTGACGCAGCAGCCATGACGATGCGTCTCTCTCAACGCAAAGACACGTACGACGGACCAGCCACCCCCGTCTCCCCGGGGGACGCGCCGCGTTGAGCTATCGAAGTTAAAATGCACCTAGGGCGGGACGTGCTACCTTAAAGGCCCGCTGAGGCATGATTGTATAAAAACAATATTAATTGTGCCGCAAAACCCTGCAAACTAAAGATTTTAAAAACATAACGCGCCCCTCTTTTGGTACTAAACTCCAATAAATTTCATACAAAAAAGAGTCTTTTCCTTTCGTTTTTACGCAAAAACAGGCTTTCTAAAAGCTCGAGATATCCACAGTACAGACAATGGATAAAGAGTGGCGCTGTTATCGCATTTAGCTCGGTCTCGGTGGACGCCAGCGGCCCAGGTTTCGACGGCGAGTTTCCCAACTGAGTGTTTTAGTAACGTTGCCTCTAGCCAAGGTACAGCCGGTACAGCTCCTGCAGCCACTGTAATCCATGTAATAACTCTATGGGTGCAGGCAACGTTACTAAAACACTCAGTTGGGAAACTCGCCGTCGAAACCTGGGCCGCTGGCGTCCACCGAGACCGAGCTAAATGTGACAACAGCGCCACTCTTTTTCGTTTGTCTGTACTATGGTCACCTCGAGCTTTTTGAAAGCCTGTTTTTTGCGTAAAAACAAACGGAAAAGACTCTTTTTGTATGAAATTTATTGGAGTTTAGTACCAAATGATGGGCGCGTGATGTTTTTATCATCTTTAGTTCGCAAGGTTTTGCGGAACAATTAATATTGTTTTTATAAAACCATGCCTCAGCGGGCCTTTCAGGTAGCGCGTCCCGACCTAGATGCATTTTAACTTCAGTAGTTCAACGCGGCGCGTCCGCCGTGAGAGACGTGGGTTCACCCCTGCCAAAAATAGAAGTCACGTGCAGTTTCTCGAGTGGCCACTCCGGGAGAAATGGTGGCGTTGAGTTCGTCATTAGCTCGCTGCTCGGAGACAGATTGGGGCCATATTTTTAGGGCTGTCTCTATGGGAGTTTCCCAACTGAGTGTTTTAGTAACGTTGGGTGCAGGTCATAGAGATCATATACTAAACCTAGAGGGAAAGGTCCGCCATTTTCCCATACATTCTGGCTGCCGCAAGCGGCGGACCATGCAGGCAGACCCTCGGGGTCCCAAACACGGTTACATCATCAGAGCAGTTTCGTGAACTTCAACAATCCACGAACTTACCGGTGGAAAGATACTCGCGTTCTTTTCGAAGGTTTCTTTTTGCATAGCGCGCAGATGTACGGCCTCGCGTTAACGCTAAACTAAACCATATACCCGGCTTCGCTGGTGGGGCGCGGCTGGGCGCGGTTGAGGAATACGAAACTGCGCAACCACCAGATTTCCGAGATTTCGACAGAAGGGAAGTTAATGCAGCGTAATACCTTTATTGCTTTTTATAAGCGTTAGAATAGCTCAGAATTTAGTTTACAACGTTAAATTATCACTGTTTATATTGCTGAGAGTTTTCACTCTTCGTGTTTACCATGGCAACGTTGCTTTCTTTTTCTCGTGTTCTGTCGCTCTCTTTTGCGATCGTTCACTCGGGACCCAGGATGTCGGCGCACGGGATTTGCCACTCCTCCTCACCCCCCTTTACCCCCCTGGTGCAAATAGACCTGTGCGCCGCCGCGCCGCGCCGCGCCGCCGCCGCCGCCTGTTTTGCTCTCGCCGCCCTGCGCCGCCGCGGAATCCCCAGAGCCAGCACGCCGCCGCCGCCGCCGCCGCGCAATAAATCCGGCGCGCCTCCGGCGCCGCCATTTTTTTTTTCTTTTCTTTTTTTTTTTTTTTGGGGGGGGGGGGGGGGGGGGGGGAGGGGGTTCTGCTTCTGTATGAGTTTTACCTACTATATTATGCATAAAAAATGAATAGATTTTTTTGCCTTTCATTTTCACTCCTGTAAATATATCAATAAATGTAGAAGTTCCATAAAAAACTGAGACAGGGAACGTTAAAAAAAAAAAAAAAAACACGGACGAAACAACAAGTCTCAAACACCGTTTGTTGTTTATTTGAACAATGAACGTTGTTACACATACCTCAAAACCCTCACCACCAAAAAAGAAAGACCTCCTCTTCACTAGGTCACCGAGAGCCAGACACTCAGACAGAACCCATATGATTCATGATTCAGACATATCTGTATGATTCACACCAACCAGCCACCCTGATGACCTCGCTTGAGGGCTGACCAGCCACATGCGATAACAGGCAACTCCAGCTCCAGCACAGCCCTTACAATTCTTAGAAAACAGACACAAAAAACGCTTCATGTCACTGTCCAATGCCAAGGACGGTGTGCTTACTCAATTACCAAAGGTCAAAATACGCATGATCTCCCTCAGAACTCTCCTACCATTGCTGATTGTTGGGCGAGTTGGTATTGTGCGTGAGAAAACATGATTGCGCTTTAAGACATAGACAGAGGAAGAGCACCACAGAGCGCTTACTTTCAACTGATTTAATCCAAGAGCCTCAGCGTAGATACACACTGCGTCACCACACCACATCTCAACCAATCCGTGGCCCCGCCGCGGACCGCAAATACACTATCTCTTTTTCTGCAAAGTCGGTTGAAACAACGCATGACTGCAAGTGCAAACCATTATTTGCTCCTTCCACTGTTCTCGCTAGGCACAAAGATAAGACTGTTAGAGAGATAATTGAGGCGGGCGCCATCAATAGTTCCGGCACGTGTTGTGCACGTGTTTTTTTCTGGCACCCCTGAGGACCACCCGAAAAGGAGGTTAATTTCTTTCTAATTTGTAATGAGCTTTGAAAACTAAATTTACACCGAACCTCTCTGCCACTGACATAAAGTTATGAGAGATTCGGCACACACACAACATTCTTTACAACCGGTTTTTTCCACAGGAGCCGGATTGAACGTACGTTCCTTACACCTTGAGCACAACTGTAACAATCCCATCCTGGTGTAATTGTTAAAATGGGTGTGAACGTAAATTGAGCTTGGCAGAATGTATTGTCGGTTTTTATCTAGAAATGCCTGACAGGAGTGGAGCAACAGTCCATTGTCACTCAAAAACTCTGAGCAATTGATTGAAATATTGAATCCGCATCATGGGAGAAGGTGCGATGTGACAACTGTAGACATCAAGAACTTATGTTACTTTATGGATAAGTCGGAGCTGTTAATAAGGGTCAGGAGGTGGTGTGATGATAATCTAGTGAAGTTGCAGTCTGCCACTGGGGTTGATGTAAATAGTTTTATCAGCATTCTGGAATTTCATTTAGAGTCCACTGCCGTAGACTTTGATGGTTCTCTTTTCATTCAAAAACAGGGTGTGTGTATAGGGTCGTCAATTGTTCCAATGTTGTCCGAGATTTTTTTTTAAAAACGAGACTTATATACACGTTGACACGGTTGTGCGGTCCTTGCCAATCGGACTGCACAACCCTGTCATCGCAACAGTCGAATTAAGATCTAGACCTACTGTTGCACACGGAAAAGGGCCTGTGCTGGAGGTACGGCAAGGAATCAACCAAGCCTCTGCTGGCACCTGACAGCTGTCACTTGAAAATAGCTAAGTGTGGTGTAATTCCGTCTCCGATGGATAACGCCTGTAAAGAATCCCGTATGTTTTGGGTTGGTGAGGCAGTTGAGTTGCAAAAGATGCGTCGTCTGGAAGCGGGCCATCACCACGATGTAATTGTTAGAGTTGTGCTCAAGGCGCTGAAGGTTTAATCCGGCTCCTGTGGAAAAACCGGTTGTGAAGAATGGTGTGTGTGTGCCTTACTACCATGGAATTTATCATAACTTTATATCAGTGGCAAATAGGTTCGGTGTAAATTTAGTTTTCAAAGCTCAGCACAAATTAGAAAGGTCAAACCCCTTTCTGGTGGTCTTCTGGGGCGCCAGAAAAGCATAAGAACCCAAATGTAACTTTTCAGGCAGGAGTGGTGTACGGCACCCTCTCATTTCGTCGAAACTCGTTTCGTGGAATTACGTATCGCAGACAACTTTTCATGAGCACGTTTCATGGACACACGTTTTGTCGACACGATCGTTTCATCGACACTCGTTAAGCGAATTGAACGCTGTAGGGACATCTCGTCACGCGCGTATCATTAGTAAGGGTTCTGATGGAGTTGCCTGTTATCGCATGTGGCTGGTCAGTCATCAAGCGGGGTCGTCTGGGTGGCAGGTTGGTGTGACCATTAATCATTTGGATCTGTCTGAGTGTCCGGCTTTCAGAGACCTACACTCTAAAAAAAAAGGTGTATTCTTACACCTTTTGTCCCCTATAAGACACCCCAAAACTTCAGACGTCGATTTGACGGTACTACCTTTCACGAGAGGCTTGATAGCCGTGTGGTACAACTTTTTAACATAGCTAATGTATGTGTTACTGACTACAAAAAAGTAATTGAGGTTTTCTTGGCCCTACTGAAAAACCTCAGTGTTTTCTTTCTGTGGTCTTTGATACATACTTTAGCTATTTAATCAGTTATATCGCTCCGTTATCAAGCCCCTTGTAAAATGTATGGCTGTCTGTGCGCTGTGCGTCAAACTAAAGTTTTGGGGTGCGTTATATGGGACAAAAGGGTGTATGGTGATACCCTTTTTTTTAAAGAGTTCTTTTTTGGTGGTGAGGATCTTGACGTATATATAGGAGCGTTCTTTGTTCAAATAAACTATACCCGTTTTTTCAAGAAAAAAAGAAAGTTTCGAGCATTTATTTATTTATTTATTAAAGTACCCTCAGAGCCCGAAGGCATTACAGTGGGGAAGAGCACATACATGAAACAAAGATGTTCGTATACGCGACGCAAAGTCTTACGAGATTTGGTTGTCGGAGAAAAAAGCGATAATTTTGGCGCTGGAACGTGTACGTCTTGATAACATATATAGTAGAATCCAGCTGCACATATCTTAATTCTCCACATAAAGGGGGAAATTAGTAATGGTTCGCAAGGAGTCGGACTCTTTTTACTAGAGTTCTTGACGTGAAAACGGCTATAAAAGCTGTGTTTGGGACTTGTTGTCTTTTGCGTTATTTATATCGTTCGTGTCTCCCGTTACTATGGAAGTTCTTCACCAGCTCGCCTGTGTTCTTAAAGTGTTATAACGGACTGAACGGTTTTGTAGACCGCAAAACGATTTAATGAAAACTTTATGGAATAATTTGATACAAGAGGGCTATATTCGCATCCGTTTTCAGGCTTCTTTCAGACGTATTTTATTTTGATCCACACGCCTGGCTTGTTCGTGTCACATCGTGTTTCTAGGGGTTCTTCTTTCTCGTTTCCACGCCGGGACCCAGCATCGGGGGTCGAAGTCGAGCTCCCATCCGGTCGAGTCGGGGAGGCTCTCCTTACGGGTCTTTGCCGCCAGCGTATTTGCTTACACTCCCGAGCTCAAAATCCTTGCGCCCTCGCACACTTTGTTAATGCTGTCATGATCCTCTGTCTAGCCATCGTGGAGGGCGTCGTCGGCGTGATGCGCTTGTAATCGGAGGATCTGCTGCGGTGCAAGGCGGGTTGGTTGAAATCGGACGTCAATCGCTGCAAGTTGTTCGTAAAAAAAAGAAAAAAAAAAAAAAACAGAGCTATCGTACGGCAGCTTGGCGGCAATCCGGTGTGCCTTGCGGGGTAAACCTGGAAATGGTGTAGGTTTGATTGTTCACGTTGGTGATGACTTAAGTGTCTCTGAAAAAGCAGGCCAAGTTTTGAGTAGGAAGGCCGTTCGTGTACCATACCCTGTCCCTGCCGCTGTATGGAGCTGGTCGACGTTTTGCATCGTAGGAACGCTTCATGCCGTGAAGGAGGTTCGCGTTTGCAGCGTCGCAGCTCACGCGGACGTCGCCGACCTCGTCGGGAAGCGGGGAAAATTCCATTGGTCGACGTGGGACAAAGTTGAACAGGAGTTCGAACGGTGATGTCTGGAGTGCGGCTGCTGGTTCACTCGAAAGCATGTTGCCTGGAGATAATCGCTCCAATGGTCGATGTCGCCGTTGACGTTCTTTCGCGCAGACATGGAAGGATTTTTCCGTTGGCGCGTTCGACAAAGCCGTTAGCTTCGGGAGCGTAAGGTACTGTTAGGAATGCTCTGAATGTGCCTGTCGGCGAAGTACCGCGAAGCCGAACGAGAGGTTAGGACCCTGTCGTTGTCGGTGACGACGGCTTGCGGCGTATCGAATGAGTACGAGTTTTGTAAATCGAAGGATGTGCTCGGTCGACTTGTTAGGCATGGGGCGTGCGACAAGCGCGTGGTGAGCCGGAACGCGGTGATAAAATATCTGTTGCCGTCGGTCCTCGTCTTGCGAAGGATCTTGCGCCGCGGCTGCCAGCCGGCGACATATTCTCTTACAAATGAGAATAAACAAGACTAACGGACGCACTCTTCACAGCGAAAGCAATGTATACCTCTCCATAAAAAAAAAGGAAACAAAAAATTGTGTTCCTTTTTATGGTTATTTCCATCTTGCTTTTCAAATTCAAACGACTCCTTTCTCTCTCCCCCTCACTCTCTAATTTACACCCCCCTCCTCCCCTCCCTCTTCCGCGCCACGCCGCCGCCGATCCGTTGATCCCCGCGCCGTCAACACGCCGCCGCCGGAGGTTCAAACACCGGCGCGCCGCCGCCGGCGATTTCTGACTGGCGCACAGGTCTACCACAAAGTTGAACCGGTCGAATCTGGTGAAAAGTTCGAAGGTTCGTCGAACTGGTTCGACCCAGTCGAACCCCGAAAGTTCGACCTAAAGATCTGGTTCGACAAAAGTTCGCGACACCCCTAGACATGTCGGCGTGTTTCGCCGACATGGCCGACAGAGCAGCGCTGGCAGCGCGGCGCGAGTCACGTGGTACTCAGGGCACCAATAGTACTTTAGGTCGGAGATGCGTGTCGCTGCTGAGCCTCTGTGTCTAGTGTGCTAGCGAATTCACCGAGCGACACAAATTATTTCTGGTAATACTAGGAAGCTAGGGTGTTATGAGTGCAGGTCACCTCTTTATCCTGAAAACAAAAACGGTGTTTGGCGTAATACTTACTCCAGGAGGCTTGTTTTAATTCTGGAGCGAAACCGAAACTAACCTCTATTTTGGATTTTAGTTCACGGTATAGGTCTTAATTTCAAATTCTTGGATAACTCAAGATAGGTGTTGTGGTTCTCCTTGGGGCCACTGCCTTTGGGAGTACCACGTTCGCGGCGAGACGCTCTACCGCGAAGCGGGTTCGTACTCGCGTGGCATGCTGCTCGTTGAGCGCAAACAGACACCAGTCACGTAGGTAACGGTGATAAACTCTGTTTATTTACAATGAAACAAATAACAACAAAACAGCGACTATAAGCTGGTGAACGCCGTCGGTGTGGAGATCGCCCACGGCCGAACGGTCGTTCACAAAGGTACAAAGTACGGGGTAAACGCTCACCGGTGCGCCGGAAGGGTCCCCGTTGTCGCCGCCGCCGAATCCAAGGAAGAAGACAGAAGCGAGACTGCTGTCCGCTGGTTTTAAGATAACGGCGGGGGCGAAGTGGCCAATCAAGGAGCGACACGTCGATTTCCTTTGTGCGGGGATGGATGGATGGATGAATACGGCTGAGCCCTTTGGATCGGGGGTTCGTTACGGAAATCGCCCCAAGGGGGGAGAGGAGGAAGCCACTCACAGTGGTAAGCAGCGCCACCTCTCGCTACGCCAGCGCGGCCGCCACGGCGCGCCAAAACGCTGACGCGACAGAATGTTGAGGGATCACAATCCCCACAGTGTCTCACGTTGTAATTATTTAGTTAAAGAAAATGTTTGCGGAAACTTTATTGTGTGACATACACGTTCAATTCAGGCACTTCAAAATATTTTGGGGATTTCAGTGAGGGTCTTTCATTCACACTCTTGCGACCGAGTACGACTGAGAGAGACGAGATCTCTTAAAACGTCTTAAATGTTTTTAGAATGAGGGAACACACTGGCATTGTGGCGCCATCTATGCGGTGACCCTGGAACTGCATTTCACAAGAGCGAAGGTTTTACGGATTTCCGAGGTCAAATGTGCGTAATACCCATAGAAAGGCTCGTTTATAACATTAACAAAAGTTTTTCGAGCCAAAAAAGAAAGGATAATGCGCGAGAAATAAAAAAAATATGCCAGACTGCCGAGTTTACACTGCTTCCCAATAGATGGCGCCAGTGTGTTCTCTGGTTTAAGAAGTTTTAAGGAACCCGGGTTTAAGAGGTCGCAAGAGTGTGAACGAAGTAACCACTGATCTCTATGACAATTGCTGGATCGCGCTTCCCCGCTTGTTCGCTGCAGCGCAAGTGAAGCCACCGGGCTTCACTCGCTTGGGATACGATTTGCCGTTTTTGGTAGCCTTTGCTGCGGTTTTCCAGCGTGCTGACGACACGTTTTCTACTCGTTCGTCGTCATTCGCCGAAGAGGTTTTTGAAGACTCTGTGTATTGTTGCGACTTGCCGTTGTGAACACGTGGAAAATTTTACGAAAGTGCAGTGTCGCAGGAAAAAGGCACAACGCGTCGAAAGGAAGGGCTGGCGGCGTGTTCAAAGCTCCCTTGGCACGCCGAAGTGCCGTGTCTCTGTGCCTTCGCACGCTTGGATACCGACCAAGAACCGACGCCGTGTGTATGTGTTCAGCGAGTGCAATGTGCGTGAAGCTGTTCGTGCCTCTGGATCAGCGTCTTTTCCCCTCGCGGTTTAGGAACGAGCTTAATCCAGCGTCCACTAGCGACGGAAGATGGGGAGAAGGTATATTAGGGAGTTTTCGTAGACCGCGTTGCCCCCTCCGCTAAGCGTTACGCAGCGAAGAAGTTGCTACTGCGCCTGCGCGCCGATAGCCTTGACTGTGGAGTTCCCGCTATCGTAGCGGGTTGCGGAGGGCCTTGCGGGACGGCGAAAACGATCTACGAAAACTCCCTACTATCTTGATCACAGTTAGCGGGAACGCCGGAGCGCGTGGCAGCGGGCACTATCAGAGCGCTCTACCGAACTGGCGCGCAACTGCTGCGCATGCGCATCGCGCGTGCGGCGAGATTATATTCTCGTCGCGCGCATTACGTCATCTGAGCGCTCGTCTGTCGTCTGCTACGCGCGTCGTCTGCTACGTGTATCGTCTGCTACGCCTGTCGTCTGCTACGCGCCTCGCCTGCTACGTGTGTTGTCTGCTATGTTGTCTGCTACGGCTGTTGTCTACTATGCGCATGCTACTGGTGATAGCAAGAACTTTGGCATACCCGAAAGGTGGTGAACCCTAAAATGAAAGCTCCTCCAATGTGCTCATCTGCTTTCCTGGTTTAGTTTCAGTATTTGTTAAAGCGAATAAACATTGTGATTTTTTTCTTCCCGCGTCAGTCTCCGCCAGCTTCGCCGACCCCGCTTCCTGTGAAGTCTAGAACTATCTCGGGCGCGGTGGTCATAAACTAATTGTCGGCCAGCGCGTCTGAATCAGTAATTAATTATTTTTAGGTCCTGACTTTGATAACTGCATTTATAGCTTGTGGTTCTTGTCTTCCTTATTGTTATTGCCTTTTGGCCTGTGATAGATGTGTGTTGGTGATTGTGGGGTGCAGACGTCTAAGATTTCTGCCCATAGGGTTTGCTGCAGCCAATTGCTGTAACGACGACGCTGTGTCAGTAGTGTCGGGTAAGAAAAGTGCAAACTTTATTGCTGAAGTAAAATTGAATGGCTGCTACCTGCAGTCAAAGAAAAATCAAGTCAACTAAAACAGGCTCAGTAGCGGGTCATATCCCCGTTTAGCTCGACTACAGCCGCCATCCTTGGCGGCAGCGAGTCGTAAAGACTTGACACGAAAGACGCGTCTCCTTTCAAACGTTCCCCATCTGCTTGGACTGCGTCCCACAGCTGGTCTTCTGTGGCGGAATAAATAGGAGTCCGCACCATGGCCGCCATCATTCGGCCCCACACGTTCTCAATGATGTTGAGGTCCGCGCCCTTCGGAACCCATGGCAACTCCTCTATGCCGCACTGCCGCAAGTGGTCCTTCACGGTGCGCGAAGTGTGGATGGGCGCGAGATCTTGATGAAAAAGGAAGTTCCCGTCGGGGAAGAGACCACTCCGAACGAAGGGTATAAGGACGGTGTCCACCACGTCGCAGTAACTGGTCGATGTCAGCCTCACGACTATGCGGTGCAGAGGACCGAGGCCATATTTTGTGATGGCACCCCAGACGTTCACGGACGTCCTGCCGCTGGAAGCAACGCGCTGCACGTAGGCAGGATCGTTCCTGCAGGAGTGCATCGACCCTAGTTGAGCGGTGCGATTTTTCAGCCAAGCTATCGAACTGTATACACAGAAATTACGCAGGTAAAGAGGAGAAAGGAACAAAGATTGTCACGACTACCCATATGAGCCAACGATAATAAAAAACAGATAAAGAACGTAATTAGCTTTAACTAATAATAAATGCACTGCGAATAACATAGCTGAAAATTCAACTGTTAAAGGGACACTGACAGGGTATTTATGCTCGCCGAGGTTTTTAGTTGTACGTGACATATGAGAGCTCAACTACCCAGAACAGAATTTGCGGCTCGAAATTCGGTTTGTTTCCGCCCGAAAACCGCCGATCAAGAACTGGCCGGTTCGAGTCTCGCTCACTCTTTTTTCCGCGGTCACGGGCCGTTTTCTAAGGAATCGATGCGACCACCAAATTTAACCAAAGTCGTGGGTCACTGAAAGCACACACTCAATATTAAAAATATAAAAAAATATAAAACCCATTTTTTGTGGCTTCTAAAAAGCTGCAAATACGTTGATTGAAAAAAAAGTTCCACAGACAACCGGAAGCATTCTGTGCGTGCGTCGTTTCGCGTATCGTGGGACTCGCAGGGACGGCGATGGCAGCGGACGACGGGCGTGGGACCTCTATTTCAGAACTGTCGTTCGCGGTACCGGCGAATTCTGTCTACTTTTAAAAGAGAAATTTGGGACTGATCAAAAGAATTGGTCTTCGTCCCGTACGACACGCCCGACCACCAAGCCGATTTGCACGAAGACGTCGCCGAGCCGTCGCTCCCTTCTTGTGGCTGAAGACATCGCTCGCGCAAACGTCAAGCGCGACGTGTCTACTTCGAGTGGAATATGCACGCGTACGATTTCTTTACTACGTGAGAATGTCGCCAATGCGTGGTGCATCCCGACTTCGACCCGGGAGTGCTTTTGCTAGAGGAAAATCGGCAGCAAACTTTCCAACTTACAGTTTATCGGCTAAATTATTACTAAGGAAAAAGATACCTTACTTCCGATGTGCTCCAGTAGCTCAGTGGGAAAGACGTCCCCTTCACACGCCGGTAGAGCCGGGTTCGATCCCCCGTGAAGTTTCTTTTTTTTTTTCTAACTATTTTCTGATGTTTACATTTCTTTTTTTCTTTTTTTTTTTTTACAATTATTACTGAAGAAACAAAAAAATAAGAAACAAATGCTGTGGACGACACGTCGCTGAATTAGATTGTATGGGATATCCTTTTTGACACCTGCGAACTCAATGTAATCAATCACTTTCCACAAAATGCAAGGAGCATATAAATCAGGTAGCGTCCGCTTTCCGAGGTGCCCGTAAATGGTCTACAGGAATTGCAGCCAGCCATTGGTCCGGAAACTCTGTCGCACAATGCCACTTTTTTGGAATGCAGGACATGTGAGCCAGCTCTTCACGCAACATCTTGGGTGTATTCTTTTCGGAGCCGATCAAAATTCACCACGGGCACTCACTACTCATCTCCAACTCCTCAATGTACAAAACAACTCATCTTGGAGTAGAGAACAACGAGCGGAACATACATAACTGCAAAAGAATCCCACGGCGAGCAGTTCCCATACGCCGCATGTCGTCTGCTACCGGGAAGGAGAAAAACAAAAACCCAAAAAAAAAAAAAAAACACGGTCGGGTGTAGCCACGTGACTTCCGCCACTCACTCTCTTCTCTCCACTTCTCCGACCTCCGTCGGGTTTCGGTTTCGGTTTTGAGCAGTTGCGTCTTTTGGCTTTATTAAAAAAATACGCTACTCTGTTGCAAAATATTAATTGGGTAGTCCTCCGACACCATAATAAAGCGCCTGGCAAGAAATTAAAAAAAAAATTTTGGGGGGTGTCAGTGTCCCTTTAAGGGACCCCAGCCTTTTATCAAACGGAATTGCAGTAAATCCCGAGTGTGTAGCGAGAACGTAAACGAACGACGAAATATTTACGCAACGAAAACAATTATCAAGATCTACGTGGAACAGCTAGCATACTAAGCAGGCCTCACCGTGCGCCGCGGGGTCGCCACACACGCACGCGTTCGTCTTGCCTGGTGGAGAACGTCGATTCGTCTGAAAAGACGGCCCGGCCCCAGTAATCCGTCGTCCACGACGCATGTCCCATCGCAAAGCAGAGCCTCGCTTCCTTGTTTGAAGGAGATAGCAGGGGCTTCTGCGCTGCCATGGCGCTATGCAGGCCGGCGCTTGCCAACCTCCGACGAATTGTCACGTCCGAAACGTCCAATTCCAGCTCCTCTCTGATTTCCCTGGCCGAAAGAAAGGGGCCCTCGACGACAGTGGCAATAATGTAACGATCCTGATCCTCGGTCGTCGCTCTCGGGGGAGTCCCTCGAGGTGCGTCGTGGATCCGGCCTGCATAACGGAAAGCTTGAACGATCCTATTAACCGTCTTTTGAGGCCTTTTTACAAGGGCCCCGATGGCCCGCTGCGAGTGCCCTTTCTGGGAGAGCTCGATGATCGATCACCTCTTCGCCTCTGGAACTCTGGCCATGACGAGGTGCAGCAATCGTTCTGACAGCAATGCAAAGGCGCCTAAATTTATCAAGCACACCGCATGCGGGGGAGGGGGCCTCGAATATTTTTTAATAAAATATAAGAAACCAAAAAGGTATGATACTGTATCATGCATCAAAATATTCGCATGCTTGTCGCATGCCCGTGGGCTGATAAGTTCATCTACACGCATTTTAACCCCTGCGCTTCCATGCGGCTTGCTTCGCGTAGAAGACGACGCCCGTAGCAGATGACGCGCGAGCGCTCCGATGACGCAATGCGCGTGTTGAGAGCATATTCACTCAGCAGGCGCGATGCGCATGCGCTGAAACTTGCGCGCCGGGCCGTTAGGCTGCTCTGATAGTACCCGCTGCCACGCGCTCCGGCGTTCCCGCTAACTGTGATCAAGGTAGTACGTCTTTTTTTCGTCCTTAGACGATTCACACAATACCGTGCACAACAGCTCCTCATCACTGATCAGTGCTGGCTTATTATCAACCTACTTAATTGCACTTGACGTTTGAGCGCGGCTCGCCTAATTGTAATTGGTCAACAGATTGCACACGACCATATCGGCCACGCTTCAAAGATTTTCATTCTCGCCGTCTTGTACTTTTGCTTTCGAAAACCCCCCTGGCTCCACAACGTTGCCCTATTCGTGCTCCCACGGAATCTATTAGAGTAGATTTCGGACATAGCCATGGTTAATATAGTACATAAGAACACGTACAGATCTCCCCCTTTTATTGATAGCAACTCACCGGAACAGCTGGACGATCCAGAACTCCGTGGCCGATATATATAAATAATCTAAAGGCATCTACGCGCGACACACGTTCAGAACTTTGGCGCGGCGTCAATTCTTGACCGGTATCCAAGCGTGCGAAGGCACAAAGATGCGTCACTCGGCGTGCCAAGGAAGCTTTGATCACGCCGCGACACCGGCGACACGTTTTCGACGAGTTGTACCTTTTGATACGGCTTCACGCACATTGCACTCGCTAAACACATTCACACGGCGTCGGTTCTTGGTCGGTATCCAAGCGCGCGAAGGCACAGAGACACGGCACTTCGGCGTGCCAAGGAAGCTTTGAACACGCCGCCAGCCCTTCCTTTCGACGCGTTGTGCCTTTTTCCTGCGACACTGCACTTTCGTAAAATTTTCCACGTGTTCACAACGGCAAGTCTCAACAATACACAGAGTCTTCAAAAAACTTCTTCGGCGAATGATGACGAACGAGTAGAAAACGTGTTGTCAGCACGCTGGAAAACCGCAGCAAAGGCTAGCAAAAACGGCAAATCGTATCCCAAGCGAGTGAAGCCCGGTGGCTTCACTTGCGGGAGCGGCAAGCGCGATCCAGCAATTCATTGAGATCAGTGGAAGTAACCTAGAATATTGTACTTCAAAAGATCAGAGCTGACATTTGCGCGTTCTCGCTGCCTTTTCTCGCTCAGATAATTGTCATGTGAAATAATGAACTGTGGGCCTTTTAATGGGTTTTGGGTATTTAGATGATTATTTGCTTTAACATTATTCCTAGCACAAGAATAACAGAATAAATCCAGTTTTTGTCAATATCATAGAGTTATTATAATGTACGTCCGCAAAACATATAAATAAACGCCGTTCTCACCCTAACAACCCAAAGACAGAATCTGAGTCAGACAACTGAAGTGTGCGCGTTTTTTTACAGCAATGCTTTAATAGGACTTTATATTGCATCCAGTGTTTGACTGTTTGTCTACCTTGATAACGGTGTTAGAGATTTTCATATGCTAAAAATAAAAACAACATATGATACCTTTCTCGAAAGACTATTATGGTTAAATGGCACATTTTTTCTGATTGTGGCGTTAATTGGGGGCGTGCATTGCCGTGATTTGTATTAATAACAATAATATTAAAATTCAGATATTTTAATACTCCATTTTTTAAACTCTAATATAATTTGTTGCTTAAGATCCAATTTCAAACGCGTGAACAAATATGACGACCAAAAGTGTGCTAATTATCATCACTGATGCCAAATGCAGCATTTTTAATTGGCAAGTTAGAAAATAAAAATAGCCTAAAATCAATGAAAACGTTCTCGCTAATGTGAGAAATCCATGTAAAATTATAGGAATTGTGGGCAGAGCATAATTTGCTATCAAAGTGGCGACTTTTGGCAATCGGCAAGAGTTACAAAGTCGCCGCCAAAATCCTTCCAGATCAAATGCCCCAAAATAAAAAAATAAAAAATGAACCAAGAGTGACTTTTTTATTATTACCAATCTTTTTAAAACATTTAGTTACTTTCATTTTTACATGCCGTCGTTTTGCCAATCTCAGCCTTTCCAGTTCGAAGGAACGCCTACCCGCTTGCACGTCTGCTCACTGCAGCACGTCGCTGGCGTTAGAAGCCGGTGAAACAGTTGCGAGTATTGGTATTGCGTATACGAGTGAACCCAAGCGCTGTGCGTTTGCAATAGCGCGTGCGCGGAGCCCGATATTGCGATCTTTGATCGGAGCATGGTGGTGAGGTGCACGCACAACCTGGGGCACGCAACTCTAATGCGAATGCACAGCACTTTCGCTTGCTTCTGTACGCAGTACCAAAACTCTCGAGTAAGGTACAATCCCTTACCGGCTGCAGCACTACGTTGGGACAGTGAAGAGTGTTGTTTGCGTTCGGAAGTGACATTTCGAGAGCCATGATTGCGCGCAGTTCTGCCGTGCCCAGTGAACAGGAGAATTGGGGAACCCTCACTAGAGAGCTTTCCGTTTCTGCCGCGGGAGGGCGAGCGTCGAGCTGGAGACGCGAATATAGACTCGATCGTGCAGACTAAAAAAAAAAAAAGAGCAAAACGTCTCCTGCACAAACCAAACTCCATGTACCGTTTGTGAAAAAAATTTTAGATCTTTATACCATTCATTTTTTCATTTATATTTTTTATTTTAATTTATTTTTACTTCATTATTTTATTTCTTTTTGTTTTTATTTTATTTCTTACTCCATATTGTTATTTATTTATTATTTTCATCTAAAACCAGCCGTCATGGTCAGCATTTTGCATTCAAACGAAGAAATACGAGCATGTGTACATACTTGGTTTGCCTTCATTTTACTGCCGAGTTTTCAAAATGTAAATAATCAATTGGGTAAAAAAAGAGGACCCAGGACTTTACATATAATCTTAACATTTGTAATGCTTCCAGCGTGTCACTCGCTCGCCTGCTAGGATGCTCGTTTATAACCACTTACAGAAAACATTTTGTGGTAACAACTAGTGAAGTTTAATGGAGTTGAGCTAATATATAAATAGCCATAAAATAATTTATTAATGTTGATCTTACGCGAAACGGGGACAAAATTGAAGAAATCTACATCAGACAGGCCTCCCATGAACCCGTGAAAACCATCAGTTTCCACTGGTTGTCTCCCCATTCGACACAACTCGGAGCAAATTCGAGCCAGAGCTGGCGACGTTCTCGACCGAGCAGAGGCAGGCGGCACTGGAGCCCCACCCCTGAGGCCTTCTCACCACTGTTGCACTGGACACCGAGAGACATCTACGACTTGAGGTCCGTCGCAGTCACCAAGGAGCCAGGCATCTGCAATCCTTCCGTGCCTTCATTCATTTCCTTACGGGTTGATGCGCTACTAATGCCCCCATTTCCGTCCGAGCCAACTCTTCTTAAAGAACAAATGTGCCCTTCGATGCATTTTGTCTTTTAAATATGGGACTCAGGTATAACATTAACGTTTGTTTATTTGACGGTGCACATTTTCCATCGGAAACAATAAAAAACGGCGATGACTAGGCTTGTTTCGAGCCTTCGTGATTGTATCTCTGGGTAAGACGCCGGCGAAGCACGCCTTTCCTCTAAACCGAAACCAAAAACTGCGAATTTGACTCTGTTAAGAATGTCCTCCACTCCGAGTGAGACGGAATCACCCGGAGCGGGAGCAGCGCTTGCCGCCTTTTTTGCCACGCGCTTCCGGTGGGTCTTTCATATTGCGGGAGACTGTACACCTACGTGCCGCCAAATAAACGCGGAAAAAACAAAAAAAATTTAGCGCAATATTTACGTCGCGAGAGTCATTCGAGCTATCTGGAAACTTGCCTCTATCTCTGGGGTCTCAAATTAGAGCTGCATGTACACGGATGCGACCGGAGCGCATCCAATCAAGATTAGACAATTTTGATAGAAAGACGGGCTGCATGCGATTGGTCCCTGCTCAAGTCCATGCGCTACGGTCATGTAAACATAGCCCATGTTTCAGAATCGCTTCCAACTCAAAATGAGTTTGCCGACCCAAGTATCGTGCTACTAAATCTTTGTTTTGGCAAAAGTTCCTTTTTGCAAGATATGTGTCCTACTCCGGCAAATAAAAGAAAACAATTTTTGCGAGTTACGTGCCCCTTTAATGGAAGTTGCGTACGCAGTCCCCCCAAGGTACGACTACGTTCCTTTGAACAATGCTCTTAATAACCGACCGACTGCGGACGAGTTCCCCGCTTCCAAAGAACAGTCGTGCTTTCGCCGGGCATCTCATCGCACCCTGCGGAGCAGCTCGAAAGAAAGGGTAACCCTAGCTCTGATCTGGCAGTGTGTAGAAGCGAACGAGTTGCGACAGTGCCTTCCGGTCAAAGAAGGCCTGGGCCATTGTCCTGAACGCGTGGGAGTAACCGCGCTTCTCCGGAGTCACGTCAAGCGCGAGCAGTCCATTTTGTCCGTCCAACTCCGTCACCCTCAATTCAAAGTCCAAAGCCTTATCCACCTGATCCGCAAGGTCCCAGCTCAAGTCCGACATTGTCTTCTCCACCGTCAGCGGATCCGGATCAAACGCTTTGGCACGAGCCTCGACAGACACTCGGCGACGCAACGTCCACGTCCTTTTGATCGGGTGGCACTCTACGACGAGCAGGGTACGTCCTCTGGATCTTGGCGCGGCTGCACTGTTGGACACAAAGTCGTTGGCGATGCCGGATGCTGGAGCCGGTCTTACGGTGGAGCTGTCCGATGGAGCGACTTCGTCACCATTGGGAGACGACTCGGTGTTGGTGGACGGGTTCGCGTCGCCCGACGGGCCCACGTTGGGTGACGGGTCCAGGTTGGTGGACATGTTCACATTGCGTGACGAATCCGCAATGGGCGACGGGTTCCTTTTGGACTGCAGGCTTCCGTTGGACGACGGGTTCACGTTGGTCGATGAATTCGCAATGGGCGACGGGTCCGCAATGGGAGTGCTGGTTGCTTCTTTTTCTCGGTAGGCCACTCTGTAGTTTATGCGGTATGCAATGAGAAGCTGCAGGAGAATGCTGCAAACCTGAAAGGATGCAAAGATGGCCGATCACAATCGCGGCTCCTGAATGTCGCAATATCGTCATAAATAGGTTTGACCGCATGGGATGCATTACAAGAACAGGTTATTATCGAGTGCTTACCTTAATCAGCAAGTTTTTGAAGTAATTAGCTACTACTAGTGACATCCAGAGGTCATTCAAGAGGCCCCTTATGCAATGTTAAGGTTAAAGAATCTGGATTTTGTCCTCTCACACCCTAGAACCTCTCTAGAGTAAAATCTGCTTTGAGATAACCTCACTACAGTCGAACCCAGTTATAACGAAGTCGACGTGATCTCGAAATACGTTCGCTATACCCGTAAGAGGGATTAGCCCAAAAAGTCGAGATATTTTGCACACACTACACATCATGGTCACGCAGCACATAGCATCGGCTTTCGTAATCGGCGCTGTTCTGTTTTTGCATATTTGAAGTGCAACAGAGCCACGATAAAGCCGCTTTACATTTAATTACGATAGAAGTTACAATCGCACGTAACACGCTTGGCGAGTGCGCTCTGTAACACGCGTTGTAGCACGCAGCGTAACACACGTTGTAACACGCCTCAAGGCATGCTTCTTCTTCCAGGAGCTTGTGCACTGCCGGGGAGCTCACGCAAAACAAGGAGCTTCGGATGTGCACCATGTGTGCTCACTACCTTGCCACAACTGGACACCATCGAAGAAAGGCTAAAAGCACAGGGTCAAGAACTTCAGTCGTAAACCGGACAGACAGCAAAATAAAAAAAGACGGACAAAACAACAAAGAGTCTCAATTTGTTGCTGTTGTTTTGTCCGTTTTTTTTATTTTGCCGTGTCTCCGGTTTACGATGGATGGACAGCATTTCGTGAACATGGTACGTAGGTACAATATCCACTTTCAACAATCTGCAAAAAATAAAAAAAGGAAAAGAGAAACTATGATTGAAGGAAGCTCAACAACCTTTAATCAGTAATGTGATTGGCCTAGGCCAGGTTTGGAGCACCTTTCGGAGAAGCCAAAACAATGCTTTGGAGCAGCAGGTGTGGCCTTCGGAGCAGCCAAACCAGTGTTTTGGAGCTGCTAAGTGGCTTTTGAAGCAGATATTCTTAGAAAAGAAAAGGAAGGGCCCTTTGTGTTGTGTTGCGATGCGTTGTGGTGGAACTCGCTGCTTGTGTTTTAACTGCTCGGTCATCCCACAAGTATACAGTGCTGTAGGTGTTGCCGAGCAATTCCAAAAAACCGCTTGCCACCATTTTACTGGTTCCCGACGTGCCAGATTTTTGTTTAAGCAAACGTAAAACAATGGATTACAAGCGTCCCGCCTGGTGTCTGAAATCGAATTCGCATGCACGTGAGGGCAACTTCCGCACTTGCGCGTGCTCGAACGAGGCTGCACACACTAGGGCTAGACTGCTGCAGGAGGTGTAGGTAAATCAATTGCGCCTATTCTACCAGATTTTAGTACGGAGGGATTTAATCCATAAAATATAAAAAGAAGATGGTCCCCGTTCACACGACAGAGTAAGGGTACCTTAGTAAAGAGTGTTGGGCATCAGACTGGGAATAAACGGAGGATGAATGCATGGCACTGGCCAAACACTTTGTATTGGCCCAATCGTAATGTGAATAGCATCAAGAAGCAAGAAAAGCCTTTCTAGATGGCAGATGATCCCAAGCAGCACAGATTTTGGCCAAGCAATGGCCACTGTCTGGCGACGGTCTTTTGGCCAGTGGCCAAAGAGTGGCCATTCACTGGCCAATGCTTGGCCGATGGCTGATGGCCAGTGGCCATTGGCCAATGGCCAGATAAAGGCCAGTCACCGGCCAACTCTGTGCTACTTGGGGAAACAGAAGGAGCTGAAACGAGCGGTGCGACGCATCGTTTCCAAGTAAAAGGTTCATCTAGGAACCATTCGCCGACGCATCCGCGTATGCTGTCCCGAAATATGTTCACCATCTCCCGATGCATTTGGCATCCTCGGAGCGGCATTGTGGCTGCAATGGCCAGGACAAAATTCTAGGCAGTATATCTCAAGAAATGGAGAGAACCGATAAAATGTTGCTTCGAAGGTCCTTACCTAGTTTTTTGGAGTTGCTCTTGTTTTGCTTTGTGATCGCCGGCGGCAGGCGTCGAACGAGCTAGCTCTAAAATGAGGTGCTTCACTTCGACACTTCCGAAAATAAAACGTTCAACACCACACGCACTTGGAGAAACATATGCCAATGCGCAGAAGTCCGTTTGATAAGATTTAGAGCTCGATGGCGTTCCTGGTGTACGCCATTGCATCATACTTTAAGTGGGTGTAATTTTGATAGACACATTCAACGAAATGCACAATGACCAAACCTGCTAGCGTGAGTATATGTTTCTCGCTAACGTATTCCATCACGTTAATGTTCAGAATTAATCCGATAATGGCTACCTAGAAATATGAAATTTGTAGTTCATGGGTCCGAGGCAGTAAGCGTTAAGAGAGGTTGGCAAGCTCCCATTAACATAGGCCCTACCTTAGTTACTAAGAGTATGGAAGCAAAATTTTAGCATCCATTTCTTCGCGCAGACGTGGCCTCCTTTATGACAGCAGCTCATGAACACCAGTCTTTTGTCCGTGAACGCGAGAAAAGCAATTTTAAAGGGGCGATGCAACGATATTCCGTTGAAATGTTTTTCAATTTACGCGAGCTTACTGGCACTAGTGGGACTCGAGGATACTCGTACGCAAAGCCACTGGCCAAGAAAGTCATTTGTTGCGGCGTCATTTGAAGGAGAAAAGTGAGTGTTTTCATTCTATCTCTCCTTCGCAAAACTTGATGACGTAGCTGGGGGATTGCAGCATCCTCCAGCGACGATATTTGAATGTGGCTCATAGATTGGACCCGAGCATTGCGTGGGCACTCCATTTGAGCTCATGATCATCGATAGCTTGCAAAGCCCTCGGGTAGTGGCCCGCGTCCAATCGCTGCAATGACGACAATAGCCGAGCCATAACAATGTCTAGAACTCGGCGTGTGTCCTGTGCGTTGCCAACCCAAATACCGTGGAAGCCAATACTGGCAACTCCCGCGGAAAACGGGCGAAAAGTGATTGCAGCGCCCCTGGCGAGCTCGGAGTCTCCGCTAGCAGACAAATTCTCCAAAATGCATTGGTTTTGCCTATCTCCGTGCGAGGTGACCAACGAAAAAAAATTGTCACGGACATTCGCTGCTTTGAAAGTTAAAAAATGGGTGCCAGCTCATGAGTGAAGGACATTCTCTTCACGTGGGAAATATGTTACAGCTTTCTGGGTGCAATTTCGGAATTCTCTCGAAGAAAACATTCTGTCACAACTTATGTAAGCCAAGCAAAACACGAATGTAAGCCTTTGCGCTGTTTCGTGAAAAAGGGAAATGCATAAACATTTAAGAACATAGCTTCGTTTCAACTTTATTGTTCTTATCAGTCAATTCGTTTTGTCGTTGCAATTCCCATTTCTCATGAATGTCATGCTTATAACCGTTTCGTCGAACAGGCGAGCTGGCTATTCCCGTTAAGATTGTCTCCGGATGAAGAAGCAGAAGTCAATTTCGAACCACATACGTTACGGCGATGTCAGTTTGCTCCGAAAGAAGTCGTTGTGCATATGCAAATCTGACGCGATTATAGATTAACAAAATCGGAGTTACGAAAAAAGCAGACTTCTCGCACTTGCAAAGAAAGAAGGGGAGAGCGTCGTAGCCCCGCGAAAAAAAGGTGATTTCAGTCACGTTATTTACAGTGCACAAATTCCGATTATTAGCGCGGGGACGACCAACATCTTCTGCTTCGCTGCTTCTTTACTTCTACGATAAAGGCCGACACCCGTTGAACCGTCTCCATTCTTTCCACTTTTGAGTCGTCTTTCTTTTATATTTTTCAGGCGACGCCACTCTGCCGCGTTATTTCTTCCTCCTGCTTATATGTTGCTGTGTATATTTTTTGTTTTCTTTTTGCTTTATTTTTTTTTTTGCCTGATGTGGAAACCATCGCGTATCCTTGCTTTGTTTGACTTAGTTTTTACTCACTTTCCTTCGCTTCGGCGCTTACTACCCCCGGTTCGTCTGCGCTAGGCCCGGGCATTTTGAGGGCCGTCTGCAACTTTGCTGTTGTTGTTGTTGTTTTCTTCCACTGTCGTCTGCAATAACCTCCTATTTTCGCCTTCGATTGAGTTTCTAATCCAAAATCGTCATACGGGCTTTTTGATATTTATTAAATATATTAAGAAGTGTTAAGCTCGTTATACATTTTTATTCAAATTTTATTTGTGTACTCCGGCCGGCACGTCTGCTACGGGTCATCGTTTGTTGATCAACCGGCCGCATTCGAGCATACACCAGAGCATACTTAGAGATGGCAGGCATGCTATGTGCTGCCTACCATTGCAAGAGCAAGTTTGTGCGATGTGGTGGAAAATCTTTCTTCTGCTTCCTACGTCAACCTACGGACACCTACGTCAACAAGTACTTGAATGCACTTTTAAACTGCTTCGTCAAGCGAGTGAACGAACAACCCGCCAAAGTCACTGGAAAAAGAAACTCGAAAGCAAAAAAAGGTTACTCACTGCTAGCACACATAGAAGATTGCTGCCTGCGACCAAAACATTTCTGCGACTTTTTTTAACCGGGCAGTGTGAGCTGCACTACGTTATTTATTTCCCCTGTTTTGTTTTTAGTTCGTACCTACGCCGTGAAAGCAAATAAAGAAATGTACAACAAGCAGCTGAAAAAAAAGGGACGCTTTCTTCTTTTTTCATTAGTTTCGCCTGTTGCTTCCGCTTTGTTTGTCGTGAACTCAACACCGGTGGCGACCACCAGCTATTCATTTGCTGCTTTCCATTTTTCTTTTTTTTTTTTCTATAAGCGCCGCAACGATCGTCGTCGTTGAAATAGATTTTTTGCTAGCTTCTTTGTTTTATTCGCCGTTGTTTGCTCTCTTTCCCGTTTCTTTTTATTTTCGTCGGGAATGGCGACACCATTTTGTCTGCAAAGTTTGGTAAGTGTTTGCACGGTCATTTTTATCCTTACTTTTTGTTTTGTTTTTATGCTCCAGCAGCTCGTGCGCTTGCTCCGGTAATATTAACATGTCGTATTTGCATGTTTTAATGCTTACGACGTAGTTCGAGTAGCTAAACGCCTTTTTTCCGCTTCCCAGACGCGTTTGAAACGCATGTGATCCCCTGAGAGGCGTTTGAGACCACTAAATAAACTGCTCTATCTTTGTTTATGCGCGCGTTGTTATTCGAATGTCGTTACAGTTGTGATCAATGGATTCCGCTTTGCAAGCGGATTGACCGTAATAAATTGTTTCTGCTGTTAGGGTGACGAAACGGGGCTCGTAAAGCGCGAGGACGTCGCGCAGCCTATACTTTTCCATTGCGTCGACTGCTTCCGTAGACTCCGAGTCCGCTAGAGGCGCCACTGTCACGTTCGCCGCCGCTCCTATGGGTTTTCGGAGGAGTTTCCAGTATTGGCGAAGCTATATCGTATTTGGCCAACCCCAGAGCATGGCTATGATCAACATTGGCGGCATAGAATCGGCTCCAGATCACGTGGCCGCTTGTTCTGGCAGCGAGTTGAGGGGGTAAATGCTGCTCGTTTTTCTTTCATTTTTTCCGCGACTTGAATCGCGCAAGGTGAAAAACGAAAGGGTGTTTCACAGGCCCTTAACGTCAGGGATTTCTTCTAGGCGGTATTTGCGCAAAGTACAAAGATTGTTGCATTGACCGTTGAAAACGAATAAAACGATTTCCCAATACTGCCTGGTACTTGGGGGCCGAGCTGCGTTGGAATGTCTCACGTCGGGGGCCCATCGGGAGTGGCGCAGGGTGCGGCAAGCCCGATGGACCGAGCAGCGCCTGGCACACCTCTTAGTTCTAGTACACCAGACCTCGGGCATTCCCACTTGGTGGGTTGACAATGAAGCTGGTACCACCTAGCGACGACGATCGTAGTTACGGTACCCTCGGCCATTCATGGGCCCGTGATGTCCAAGCATGATGTCACAGGAAAATATCCCGAGACGCATCGCATTGTTTCGGTGGCCGATTTCAAGGTGCTCGCCAGAATCCGCCGGTTAAAACCAAAATATAGTCGTCTGCCGAAAATACGAGCGTGCGATTATCGTTTACGGATATCCTAGGTTATATTTCACCCGTTTTAAAGTGTTCCAGGGATATTTTGAGTTTCAATTCCGTACCCCAGGGACCTTTATGCATTGGGTCATGACATTCTCCAGCCCCCTTAACTAAAGGGACTTTAGCTCAAGGTAGTACTACCTTCCCACTGCCCTGTGAATGCAGTCAACAAGAATAGTAAAAACCCCAGAAAATGAAACACTCAAGGGTCCAAGGAGAGAGTGCAACTATAGACGGTGAGAGGTGAACAATGTGGTACAAGTTCTCCTCTAGCATGCCTATCATCGTGCTTTGGCTTCGTCCAAAAGTTACCAAACGTACAAAGCTCACACTGGAGGCCCAGCTTCTATCCTTCATCTGTCAACCATGGTCAAGTAATATGCTTTGTAGCCTTGACTGCGTTTTAAAGCATTATGCTTTTAGAAAAGTTGCTACGATGATAACGTGACATCGGGGCACACAATGACCTCGTGTCACGTCACGTTAGCCCACTTTACATTGTGCAACCTGTGGATGGCGTCACGTGACCACGTCACGGAGATGTGTGACACGATGCTGCGCCACTATCCGTTAGGTGACACAAAGCACTGCAAAGTCCCGTCATTCTTCCGCCCAAGTCCCGTCATTCTTCCGCAGTCTCACCTCCCGCGCCCAGACCAGCGCCGACGGGTAGTGGACCAGTTCCGGACCGGACATGCGGATGCGGGCTCGGTGCATGTCGCTCCCGACGCTCCGCTCGACGAGCCGCTTGGCCAACGGCGCCTGTAGGAGGTCCGCCACACCCACGGGTCCCCCAGCCATGTCCTCCGCCGCCAGGGCACACGACACCGCCAGCTTCTGTGTCAGCTCCAGACTCGCCGACGCCGCCACGTTGTGAGCCAGGTTCAGTGGGTCCTGGACAACCATCGGGCCATCCTGCAATTACCAAATGCCAGCACGTGTATGCGCAGTGTCTGCCACTTTGCCCGTTTGCACGCGGACATTAATTCCGTCCTTTTGGATAGAAATAAAAAGCAGCAACTATTTCGACATGCCTGTCAAAATATCTCAAATATTATTTTGACACCTACGACGTCATTTCCGTAAAACGTCAAAATAGTGGCTTCATTATTTCGATGTCCCGCGTTAATGCAGCCGTCGTGGCGGTAGCCATTAACCAAGGTGGTAGCAGTTTCATGGTTTTGCTCTGTTTAGTTTCTGATGGTGTTGTCGGTGTTGCGTCGATGGAATCACGTGTTGCGCGCCTAAGAAGTTTCGGTCCTAGTTGGCACTGTCTTATTCGACTCGGCAGTTGATCCTCTCCCACGTGACACGCCCGGCAGTCATCTCCGAGCTTGCATGCCATTTCTGCACACACGTAAAATTTTGAATCTAGAACAGAGGCAAGCTGGACATCCCTGTGTCTTGCCTGCACGTAACAGATGTAAGTGCATGTCACAAAAACTTGAAAGACCCTAAGCACTTATGAGTTGTGAATGCGAAACCATGAATATCCAATGAAACGCCGCGGAGCTTTGTGGTGCAAGTAATATTTTTGAGTTGTGGCAGAAGCACCACCGACGATGTGGATGATGGAGGTGACGGCATGTTGGTTGGCGTCGAGATGAGCAGAAGCCTCCGAGCGCGTGCCAACGTGTCCGTTTTAATTGGCGTGGGGCCCGTAGTGGCATGGGGTTGTGGCGGTTAGTTTTATCGTCGTGCTGGCGGCACCACGGTGTAAGAAAGGAGGTTAGGTGAAGACAGTCCCCATCCGGACCCCAGCGAGCGCGCAACCGGTTTTCGTTCGCCTCTTCTCTCTCTCTCCTAGAGCTCTTTCCCGCGCTGCTCCCGTGGCGCTATTGTCAGGGGGCCCACTCGGACCACTCCGGGGGCCTCCGTCAGCTTTGCCTTCCCGATTGTTCCCGCATGTTTTGATGGCAGAAACCGCCTCTCGTTATTCAACTGCCGAGTTTCTGATTTCAAAATGGGCAAGAAGTGCTTCGTGCCGAACTGTGGTTCTGGGTACCGTTCGTGTAAGGAGAAGGCCTCCTTATTTAAGGTGCCCACAGACCCTGATCGCCTCGCATTGTGGGATCGTGCAATTCTGCAATATGACCGCAAGCTGCAGCCCGGCGATTGTGTGTGTGAAAAACATATTAGTCCACACCTGATTTCAAGGACCTACCATGTGGAGCACGAGGGGAAAGTGCTGTTGGACGCACCAAAAAGGTCAGTGCTATCCACGGAAGCAGTGCCATCGATTTTCCCGAACTGTCCGAACTACCTGTCAACGTCGTCCAAGCCACCTCGGAAAGCACCGAGAAAGCGACCGCTCGCTACCCACGTAGCATCCCCCAAGCGGCGTTGCTCGCTGAACGTGTCGCAGAGTGAGTCCACCACAGTACTTGACATCACTCTACCAGTGGAACCTGCACCGGCCTGTTGTAGTGATGACCCAATTCAAGGTGTGGGAAGAAAAAAGGAAACCAAACCAGTGGAAGTGTGTTCCCTTTATCCTGTGCAAACTGCAACCGATGCACTGGAGGAGGAAAAAATGTCTACAGAAGGTGAACAAGGTGAGAACCTCTCAACAACTACAGGCCCGTCCCTGTTTTTTACGGCACTCTTTGCGACTGCTGAAGATGTGGTACTTCCGAACAGCGCCTGGGGAACCCACCTGACAGACGCTTTTGGAACAAAAACTATAGTGTTTTCGAAGCTGCAGCCAAGCCGGATTCATGGAGCAGAGCCGTCGCAAGCGAAGACGATGACCGTGTCGTGCGATTTTGACAAGCTTCGACTGAAGACATTCATCTGGGGTAGCTGCGTGGACCTTGACGACAAACTTCAAGCCTCCGAAATCACGAGCACTTCAGACCTCACAGCAGCACTTCAAGTGTTCGACGACCTCCAAGCTTGCGAGGGAGGCCCAGTGGGGGACAACTACCCAAATCTTCATCCTGAATGCGCCTACATTGATAGGTGGGGTGTCTGGCGTCACATTCGGTGTTCCTTCTACACAGCTGGCACTCAGTGTGAGTGTTGTTTGCGGCTGCGGGACACATTGCGAATTCACGCTTCACGCAAGAAGAATGCCAGTGGGAAACGCACGAGACTTCTTCTCAGCCCTTCCAAAAAAGCCAAGGTTGATACCTTACGCAAAGCCAGAATATCTGTTTTCAGATCGAAAGTGCGACTTTTGAAATGGAAAAATAAGGTCAAGCAAGAGCTGTCAGCATGCCGCAGTAAGCTAGCCTCACTGGACGATGAGACAGTTGCCTCCGTTGCAGCAAAAGCCAACCTGCCGGAGCCACAGTGCCTCGTTTTGAAGGCGTGCATGGCTGCAAGTCGCCAATCAAAGCAAGGGAGGAAGTACACCGATGACTGGATCCTTCTTTGTTTGCTTCTTCACATCCGTACGCCATCGGGCTACAGGTTCCTGCGAGAAAGCGAGGTTCTTCCATTGCCTTGTGTAAGGACAATAAGGCGCTACATATCTATGGTGGGGTTCGATACCGGCTTTGACGAGAACTTCTTTGCAGCCCTCAAGAAGAAGTTGCTGGAAAAAAACGAATTTCAACGACACGGCATGGTTTTCTTCGACGAGATGCAAGTCCGGAAAGCGAAATATTTGAGCTCAAAAACTATGTCATATGCCGGCCTTAGCGGCGATGGTGACAGTGCCACGTCTGAAGAGCTTGCTGACCACGCCTTAGTGTTTATGTTCTGCCCGTTTGGCGACAGTTATGTCCAACCGATCGGCGTTTTTGCTTCCAAGAATGCGTCAAAAGGTATGCTAGTGGCGCAGTTGCTGCTTCAAGCGATCGTCATGTTGGAGGAAGCAGGAGCTAAGGTACACGGATTTGTGTGTGACGGAGCCAGCACGAACCGAAGCATGTGGAACATTTTGGGGATCAGTGGCAAAATAGGGAACTGCAAAAATTTTTTTGAACATGCCAGTGATCCATCTCGGAAAATCTTCGCGTTCTCTGATGTACCACATCTGTTCAAGTGCATACGGAACAGGCTGAAGAAACAGAGGTTCTTGAAAAAGGGTGGAGCTTGGATAAAGTGGTTGGATTATGCGGCAGTGTACAAGCAGGACCTGTTAGTGCCAGCTGGCTTAAGGGTTTGCCCTAAGATCACCAGCTCTCACATATACCCTTCAAATACCGAGATGATGAGAGTGAAACTGGCCACACAAGTTTTCAGCCGTTCCATGGCCTCCGGGATGGAGTATTACAAGGAGCGGAATGTTTCCGAGCTGTGGAACTGCGATGCAACTAAGGAATTTACACTGTTTCTCAATGATTTGTTTGATGCGATGAATCACCGTTTCAAAAAAGAAGGAGTGACGTGCCAAAGCAGTGATTTTGGCATGATCATATATGGGCAAAAGTGGCTCGACGAGTGGGAGCACGAGCTGGTCAACAACGCGATTGTGAAGGACATGTTCCTAACAAAAAGCACGGGTGAAGGCTTGAGAGTGACACTGCAGTCCACAAAAGACATGTGCACCTTTCTCACACAATCCTGCAACTTCGGGTATGTGCTAACCGGAAAGTTCAACCAGGACCTCATTGAACGCTTTTTTGGAAAAATACGACAAGCTGGGTGTCAAAACGACCACCCAACCATGCCAACGTTCCTGCAGTTGTACGAGATGTTGTCTCTTTACAGCCTCTTAAAGCCTCCAATGTTTGGCAACTGTGCGGTGGTTGAAGGAGAGAAGCCAGCTTTAGATGTTTCTAATTTCAGAAGTCTTTTTCGCTCAGGAAGCCAGAAGGACAACGTTGACTTTGTGACGGAGGTAAAAAAGAGGTTGGATGAATTTATTCTGCAAGAAGAATGGGAATGCGAAGACGTTGCATCCACACTAAAGTCATCGGTGCCAGAGGTCTCAGACTGCATTGTTTATTATTTATCAGGATTCCTCAGCAGGAAAATGACAAAAATGACCAGCTGTGACTCTTGCTTGGCCGCATTCACTGTGACGAGGAGTGATTCGGCAGAAGCTGCCCTGACGAACTGCAAGAGCAGAGGGGGACTTGTACACCCTAACATTCACTTCCACCGGATTTTGAAATCTGCCGAGGAGTTTTTTTCGAAGAACACAGATAGACAAGACGTTTACTGGGGCACCATTGATTATGTTCTGGAAACCTGCGCCCTGTCATTTCCATGCGGTGAGCACAAAGGGGACGTCATTTCCCAGATACTCCACTTTTATGTGAGCATGCGCATGAGGCAGCACTGCAAGCACGTAAGCTCCTCGCTGAAAAAGGAGGCGCAAAAAAAGAAGAAAGAAGCACGACTTTGTGCTAGCTGAAAGAACTGGCGACTGATTCATTTTTGTTTGGTTTTGAAAAACGTGAACTTCACGAAATTGTTCACTCACCCATTTCTGCAAATGTGCAAACGTGTTTATCTATAAAATATGTAGCTTGCGTTCACTCATTCCTGGGTTGTAATGGTTCCATATGTTGAATAAATGTTCCTGTTCGCTATAAATTCAATTTAGACCTGAAAAGGTTTGACCAGTTTCCAGTACTTTTACTGCCTCCATTCTTGAAATCTTGGTAAAAAGGTCATAGAACATGTTACAATACCATAATATTTCGAAAGTATGTATAACTCCCCTGTTCACGACTTTTATGAGTTTAGACGGGAAGGAAATGAAAATGTTGTATTTTAAGTTCTATACTTATCAGAAACGGGGCTGTGACAGAAGGGACCTCTGCGTCACAAGGAATTACAGCGTTTTCGCCCATTTCATGCAAGCGAGATGCTTCTTGTGTCGAAGCTTGAAGAAATAATAAAATTAATAAATACGTTTGCAGACACTTTTTGATAAAAGACCACTGTGTAAAGAAGGGAGCGTACTATTAGGTGACCAGGTTTTATTCGCTGACCATCTTTGTTGAAGGAGGTACGAACCAAAAATTTGATACTAGCCACATGAAGAAATAAGCGACTGCGGCGCCATGTAAGATTCCTACGGCGTTTGCAAATCGCTACTGCGCTGAGAAACGCTTTGTTTACGTGACAGCGCACAAACGTAGAGCCTTAAAAGTCTTATATGTTTGACTTCCCATCGTGCAGCTCCCCTCACATCCTCGAATAAACAGAGCGGCACTTTGTAACGAAGTGCATGCTGTTGGCATAGTAGTAGGTATACGCATACTCTGTTCCACCATAAGTACGAGCGAAGCCAAACCTATAAGCGCGAGCGGCTCACTTCGTACATGAATGACGCGCAAGTGCAATGAAAAGGTTGTTCAGGGAAACGTGCTAGCGCTTCTACCTTTGTATGCGCTCGCATTTCGGATGAAGCAAAGTATAGCAGCGATGCCAGAGTCACTGGGGAACTGGGCACCTCAGGAATGACTTCAAAAAACGCGATCTTTGCCGAATACCCGAGGCGGCCGGCCCCACTGGCCGCCGCGCTCCTGACGACATATCCGAGGCCACCTGAGTGAAGCGCCCCCTACGTCAAAGAGCACTGGAGGCGAGAGTTGGCGCGAACGTCTTCTGGCCGACTCCCCGGCGGAGAATCCTCACCTAACCTCCTTTCTTACACCGTGGGCGGCACTAAAGCCCCCTATCCTGGGAAAATTGGCGCCATTCACTGCCGTGGAATTGCTCGAGACACGTGTCACGAACCACTTCTTGGAGGAACATGGCGTCTGAAATCTAGCTCAGTGCTGAGCTGTGCCGTCGTCCCAAGGGCTGCATGTTGCATGTGCCTCGTGCATCGACGCACATTGCGCTACTTTTAAAACGTGAAGAGGCTTTAGGCGGCACGGACACGCAGCGCCACCTGGCGGCGGTCATTGAAACTGACGCAAGCAGCGGCCAATAAGAGCCTCGTTGCCCCTCGCCAGCCAATGGGACCTTTGGGATCAGGGAAAATAGGTGCCGTTTTTGTGCGCTGATGACGTCGGCTCGCTCCATGGGACAGTTAAAGCTTTCACATTAATATAAGTGCAAACACTGCGTAACACTTGGAGTTTGGCACGCTTGTTGTGCCCTCATCACCGTGCTTCTTGGTATGGTTGCGCCTTGCATCTAACTAGCGCCGTTTTAAACCGGGTTTCGAGAGTTCCTCGCTTACTTCTTTTTGGTTCACGTATAACGAGTGGGTTAACTTCCGAACATTGTTAAATAAAACGTTGTTAATGCAAACTCCACCATGTTTTTTGATTGGTGATTCTTACATTGCCGGCATCTACGGCGGCCAACTGCGCCGCAGTTGATACACGCATTTTACGACAGCAAATGTCGTCCTATCAAGTGCCAATTTTATGACGAAAGATTCCTTTGTCTGTATAAAACATGAAAAATAAATCATGAAAAGCAACGATGCCATATTTGTAATGTTTAGAACAGCCAAGCATTACATGCGGCCTGGTAACTCATGTACTGTGACAAGCTTCTTAGGGGCAAAGCTCCTTAGGGTCTAGCCTTGTCTGTCCGGTGTCCGTGCTCACATTGATTGCACTGCCTCCGGGATTGGCCCACTTTTAAAATAAAAAACTTACGCCGGCACGGGGGTTCGAACTCAGGACCACTTGCTTACGAGCCAGATGTCTTAGCCACTACGCTACACTCCAATGTTGCATGTAGCCGCTCAACGTCTATACAGGAGAGGGCGCTGCGGTCAAATGCGTATATAACCGCGTTACACTTTACATGCATTGGCTCAACGTCTATAGACGAGAGGGCCCTGCGGTCAAATGCTCAACTGCGTATACAACCACGATCCATACCACACATTCTCTTTCTGACATGGACCGTTGACCTAAGCGGTGGAGATGCATTCCCACGGCTTCTAGTAGATCCAAGCTGATCCGCTAGAAGAACCACTGGCTCTGCATTTTACCGACCATAAAGCAATGATAATGAAGTCGAAACGCAACCCGGAACTCAGCACTACCTATGAGCAAAAAAAAAAAAATACCAGCACCATCAGCACTACATATGAACAATAAAATCAGTATCATCAGCACCACCAGAGCTTCGCCCCAATCAACATCATTCACCACGTAGAGGTGCGGCCTCTTTTTTGCATTCTTCATCAGTTAAAAGGTCATAAATTAAAAAAGTCAAATTTGGGGGTTTTACGTGCCAAACCTACGACGGGCATCTGGCACGCCCCAGCGGAGGACTGAGGATTAATTTCGAACACCTGGGGATCTTTTGACGTGCAACCGAAAGCTCGGTTACCACGGCGCCTTCTCCGCAATAAGCCTCCGTCCTATTGCGGGCACCTCGGTCGGGATTCAAACCCGCCACCTGGGGATCCGTAGGCCGGCGCTCTTGCCTCGGAGCCACCGAGGCAGCTACTTAAAAGGTCATAAAACTCCAGTCGATCGCGCAACTTTGTCTTTGTAAAATACATGTCGAACTGCGATGCCCCCTTCAAGCAAGATGATATTTGTTTGATCGCACCTGTCCATCATTTTCCAGTCCGGACTCTGAAGGCTCCAAAGCTCCAGAATGCTCAAATTGAGAAGCCCGAAAAAAAATTTTAATATTGTGATGGGGACATCAAAACGATTTTGAAAATGTTTTAACGTCTTTAGGAAGTGGCGTCACTGACTTCAAAATAATACTTGAAATTATTTTGAACATCGACGTCGAAATTGTCACTGCCTTAATAAAATGCGCAAGCGTGGCGGCAACGACGACAGGACTTGGTAAGTATGGCTGGGGATGTTTTGGGCCACATAAACTCACGCCTTTCGGAGTTGCCCCGGCAGCATCTACCGTATTTACTCACATAATAAACACACTGGCATAATAAACGCTCCCCCCACAACAGGCATCAATATTTCGACTCTTTTTTCCCCTCCCGTAATCAACGCACTTCCAATTTTCGGATCCGTGAGTCTCGAATTGCGTCCAATTTATCAAGCCACCAAGCCAGTTTTCTTTTGCCGCCAGGTGGCCAAGCCAAGTCAAGCCAGGCAAGGCCACTCACGTCACATGCACAGTGGCTCACGTAACGGCCGCAAGTGCATAGTTACCATAGTTACGGAAGTGATCAACCGTGAAACCGAGCGTCGTGCACACTTGACAAAATTTGAGTCGAGGAATTGCCGAGCCCCGGATATTATCTGCCTATCGGATGCATCGATGTTAACAAACAAGCCTTCGTCTGTGGTCAGCTTTCGGACAGTGAAATCGTGAAAGTGGTTAGGCCTAATTTCACACACTCCGGTAAATGTGTTTATTTCATCTGCAGCAGAACGGCACAGCGAGATGCACGTTGCCCCATAGGCTGAGAGTGTCTGGTAGCCTCTCGGTGAACGAAACTTGATCCATGCAAGTGGGCTTCGGAAGTCGGGGGTTGGACTTCATACAAGTTCTTATACGCTTAGTCCAGATTATACCTGAGAGTGCGGTCGGGAATTGGACTCGGGACGAGTTCTTATACTGGTAGTCGCGGATTACACCCGAGCGTGCCCGCCAGATACTAGCAATATATATCGCCTAAGAACGGTTGTGGTTGTGTTGCTTTTCGTGCAGTGAGCTTCGTAGGGCGCTTTTCCTTCGGCAAAAAGCACCCCGAAAGCGCCCTAAAAAGGTTTGCAATTTCATAAAGCATGGTTATTGTGGCGTGCCCATGACCAGCCGTGGGTGTGCCTCCATCACTGGAGACGTGCCACAGTACCTTGCCGTGTCATATTGGCACCTAATACAACATTTGCACGTAGTGTGTAAATGCAAACATTTTACCCCGTGTAATGAACGCTCTCCCCCCCCAAATATGCGTCAATTTTTCGGGAAAAAAAGAGCGTTGATTATGCGAGTAAATACGGTATCGGGGCCATTTTAGCCGCTCATGGGTCGACTTCTCCATTGTCGCTTAAGTCCAAATTCTTTTAATTTTTCCTTAAGGGCCCTTGTGTGACGGCATTACACACAGAATGGGTCACGCAACAAATTATACAACGAAATTTTGGAAACACAAAAAACAAAAGAACAGAACACTACCGCGAACAAAACCTGAAAAGTAGTGACACTGGGAACCTATTCAATAGAGTGAAGATGCAAGATGACGGAGCTTTTAGAAACCACAGGGTCCATGAATAATACGAGAGATTCTGGAAGAGCGTTCCAGTCCACAATTTTTAGTGGTAGGAATGATTTGTTAAAGGTTTTACTCGAACCGGATATGCGTTGAAAATTGAGGGAGTTATTCAGGTAACGAGATGACCGTGTGGGATTAAACAGGGATGGACTTCTAATGGCGGGATGATAATGATGAAGCTTATGAAGCAAGAAAATTAAGGCCTCGCAGCGTGCCACGAGAGTGGATACATTTAAGCTTATTTCATCGAAGAGACACTGGCCGTATAATCGTAGTCAGAGGAAATGTAGCAGGCCGCTCAGTTATCAACTGCTTCGAGACAAGCTATTAAGTAATTTTGGCGAGGATTCCAGATTGTGGCAGCGTGTTCTAATTTTGGTTGAATAAAGGTTTCGTAGGAAAGCTTCCTAAAATTAGAAGCAGCAGCACTCGGGCAATGCCAGATGTAGCCAAGGGTCCTTGCTGCATCCAAAAGAAATGGTGTTAATACGGCTAATCCATGTCAGATCAGTAGTTTGTATGACACCGAGATATTTGTACTCATCGACCTTCTCAACATTCTTGTCATCTCAACATATAGTGGAAGGAAGAAGGGGCTCTCTTTTGAGAAAAGCCAATTAGTTTGCACTTTGATTTATTTAATAACATCAGTCAGTTGTTACATTATTGGGATACTCATACTAGCACGTGGGTCAAAGGGATCGATGGCCGCTTCGAGGGATGGCATAAATAGGTTTTTAACTTATCGCGCTAGGATTTAGTACAGAGGTGCCTGAAGTTGGTGGAAGCTTACGCTAAAATAGTGGAAAGATTGGTTCACCCGAGTAAATCGAGAAAAATAAAGAATATGTTTTCCCTATACTTTGCATGTACACTAAAAAATTATTACACGCTACTGTGGCGCTTATTTGGGCCAAATGAAGCCAAGTATAGGTGAGCCAATTCTATTTTCTTTCCATTTCACAAATTTTTCAATCGTAGTAAATGCCAGAATAGTCCACAACAATTTGCTGATGACTTTGAGATAAAAGGATGGCGATAAATTTTCCACAGACAAAACCCGTTTTTATTTTCTTTCTTATGACTTCGGAGGTTTCATGTATTCATGCTCTCAATTAATGAATGCACCAGCTTTCAGCACCGCTGTAGTAAATCCCGGCGCGATAAGTTAAAGGGGCCCTGCAACAACTTTTTGACTGGTTTTTAATTTGCACCGAACCTGAGCGCACTGAACGTGGTAACTTAAAGAAACTTTTCTTTTCTCAAATTTCGCTTTATTTTAAAAGTTATAGGAAAATTAGAATTGCAAAAACAAGCGAAAAAATAACCTCCTTCATGACGTCGTAGGTCCTGGCTTGAGTGGCCGTGAACTAGAGGAGGGGTAGTGAGCTCATCGAGCCCTCACGGCTGCAGCACTCCGTGTTGACGGCTCGAGAGGGCGCCACTAAAGCACGTGTTGGACAGGCTGTATGAAACGGGCAGCCAGGGCGGCTCGCATCGCTTTTGCTTCGCCATTAAAGACTAATTCGGCATAACACTTCATTGGCCACAAACGACAGCAAACACAGGGTAAAGATCAGTTTAGAACGGGAGCCACTTCGCACTGCCATACTGCCAAATGGCCAAATCGCCAGCCAAGCCCGCGCCGAAAGCCTTCGGAACGGGTCGGATCCTCGAGCCGCTATGCGACCGCAGCGCCGCCGCATACATCCGGGACCTTTCTACGCTTGCTGTTCGTTGGCGCCTCATCCCACTAGCCCTTTCTAGTATGCACCGTTTTTTCTGCCGCTTGGTGGCAGATTTGTCGACAGGTCTTTTCTTGTTTCCGTACCTTATAAATTGTATTTGTTTCTTTTCTGATATAAAATACTGAACAAAAACTACTTTCATAAATAATTTAGACGGTTCGTGCTACTTATATTTTGTATCTCGACTAAAAAAAAACTTTTAGCGGCTCTGACCAGCAATAAGCCCAGGACCAAAGACGTCACATATCGCGCGCTTTCGGCAACGCGGGTCGCCCTTGTCGGCGGAGGAGGTTTCCGCGTCGTCGGTTAAAATATGAAGCACTGATATTTAGTTACTCTATCCGTGCCCGCTGGCTTGCCCGAACCCCAAGAGAGGCGGAAACCGCAAAAAAGGTGGACGCTTAAATAAGATTGCAGGGCCCCTTCAAGAAACCAATTTATGCGGTCAGTTTAAAGTGTGTTCAATCCCTTTTGCCTACGCCATACATGTACTATCACGATTAGAGATGCTGCAAAGTTTTTGCGAACTTGAGGTTCGAAGATCGAACCAAGGGGTTCGAAAGGTTCGCAAAGTTTTGAAACATAAACTTATTACATAAAAAGTTTCACAATTTTCTAACTTTAAAATTTTTTAGATTTAAAGGGGCCCCTGCAATCATATTTAAGCGTCTACCTTTTTTGCGGTTTCCACGTCTCTTGGGGTTCGGGCAAGCCAGCGGGCATGGAGAGAGTAACTAAATATCGGTGCGTCATATTTTAACCGGACAAAGCGGAAACCTCCTCTACGGACGGGGCGACCCGCGGTACCGGAAGCACGCGATATGTGACGTCCTTGGTCCTGGGCTTACTACTGGTCAGAGCCGCTAAAAGCTTCTTTTTAGTCGAAATACAAAATATAAGGGGCGCAAACCGTTTCAATTATGTATAAAAATAGATTTTGTTCAGTATTTCAGATCAGAAAAGAAACAAATGCAGTTTATAAAGTACGGAAACAAGAAATGACCCGTCGACATACCCACCACCAAACGGTGGATAAGGCGGCGCATACTAGAAAGGAGTAGTGGGATCAGGCGCCGACACGGAAAGGTCCCGGGTGTATGCGGCGATGCTGCGGTCGTATCGACTGGAGGATCCGACCAGTTCCGAGCGTTCCCAAGGCCTTCGGCGAGCAGCTTTGGTTTGCCTTTTGGCCTTTTGGCGGTATGGCAGCGCGAAGTGGCTCCTATTCTGAACTGATGTTTACCCCGTGTTTGCTGTCGTTCGTGGCCAATGAAGTGTCATGCCGAATTAGTGTTTAATCGCGCAGCAAATGCAATGAGAGCTGCCCTGGCTGCCCGCTGCATACAGCCTATCCAGAACATGCTTTAGTGGCGCCCTCTCGCGCCGTCGACACGGAGTGCGGCAGCCGTGAGCGCTCGCTGAGCTCACTACCCCTCCTCTAGTTCACGGCCACTCAAGCAACAGAGGACGTCCTGAGAAAGGTTATTTTTTGCTTGTTTTTGTAATTTCAATTTGCCGATAAGTTTTAAAATAAAGCAAAATTCGAGAAAAGGAAAGTTCTTTAAGTTACTACGTTCAGTGCGCTCAGGTTTGGTGCAAATTAAAAACCAGTAAAAAAGTCCTTGCAGGGCCCCTTTAAGCTCAGTTGATAGTAAGCGCTTGTCGTGTCCGTATCTTTGTTCTCTCCTTCTTTGCTTTTATATTTAGGTCGTCGTCCGAGAAACCCAGTGAACATATAGAAGATTGGCCGGAACTTTATTTTACTCGGTTAAACAGGCACTTCCTTAGTAGAGGCATTGGTTATAAAGAAATGCAACAGCATATGAAGTTAGCGAGCCCGAGTGTATGTCGGAGCAGATCCACAATTCTCTCGCGGTGCAACCTAGGATTGTCACAAAGCCTTCTGGGACGGAAAGGTCAATTTGGAGGAATCTATCGCATTGGCCACCCTGCGGTCGGAGCTCACGGAATAGAACCGCCCTTCTAAATGCGTAGCATTAGGACTTTTCCGTCTGCGAAACGCAGCCTAGACGGAGAAGAGAAGAGGTAAGCCTCGGTAAGAGGGAGGGGTTTCGCTACATGGGGCGGACCACATTCACGCGACATTGGATGACACCGTGACACGAGGTCCAACCACACGACGCTGCAACGTTATCAGACGTTGGAATGCGGCATTGCGACATCTGTCGACACCACGATGCTACGTGTTCGTTTACCTACGGTGGTTTTAGCGAAATTTTCCTCTTTTCTTTTCACTGCACTGTCTCGGCAGAGGCGGTGGAATGCTGCACGGAAGAACTTGCCAAGCATTCCACGCCTCAATCGCGCAGACATAAAAAATCCCCGCCAAAGCTCTCCCAGGTGTGCTCTCTCAGGGGCTGAGGATGTCGCCCACCGGAGGCCAGCATGGGGCATGCACTAGATGCAAGCGTTCGGCTGAGACTCCTTTCCCATCGGCCGGGAAACCAGATCCAGCCAAAACCCGATGCGGAATTTATGCCTGCCTTACCAGAAACTGCTATGAGCCAGCCACGCGACACATGCTGCGCGAAAAACACAAATTTAAACGGAGTACGGGCTACCCACTGTTCTCTATGACATTTGCTGGATCGCGTTTGCCCGCTCCGCGAATGCAGCCACTGACGGCCACCTTTTTGGTGGAGTTGTATTACCTCTAGCCAAGGCACAGCTGCTGCAGTCACTATCATCCAACCATGGCAGACGGCGTTGTGGCAGTTGCGGTGGCAGGCTGCCATCAAAATAGCGTGGGTGATATTTCGTGCTTGGTTGAGATTGTTTGACGAAACATGTTTTTCAAACCCTACAAAAACGGTAGCCTGATCTTTGAGGACCCAGTGGAAGTTTCACGAAATCGCAGCACCGGGGAAAAGCAGCATAGCACGCATCGAAAGTTGAATCGAAAGAAGCATAGAAAGCAGACGCCGGTACGGAGTCTGCTTTCGATGCGAGCTGCGCTGCTTTCCCCGGTGCTTGCTTTCGTAGAACTTCCGTCGGGTCCTCAAAGATGAGGCTACCGTTCACGCCAGGTTTCAAGAATCTGCTTCGTCGAACAACTTCAATCAAGCACGAAATATCACCCTCGCTGCACCTTAAATTAAATTTTTTTTAATGTACCTACATTGTCCAAATGCAGTATTCTATAGGTTATCGAACTCAAATCACAAGGACCGACCTAATTCTTGAAGCCGGCCACTGAAGAGCACAGCGTAAAGGCAGCGGCAGTGTACTAGATCTACGGCCGTTTTATGGCAGCCTGTCGCCATTGCGCTGTCCGCCATACTACTATAATGGCTAGAGATATTCTACCTCTACCAAAAAGATGGCCAACCGTAACCGCATTCCCGTCCATAGGCGAAACTGGTCAAACGCGATCCAGCAAATAGACATAGAGCTCAGAGGGGCTACCTCGGGAAGTTGCAATATCCACACACATAATTTGAACGGCCTGGTGACAAGCAAAGTTTTCTCTTTCTCGTCGAATGCTCCGAACAATACCATTGAGAGCGACAAAACGTGCCCGTGTAAATGCAGGTGGCAAAAATTAGTGCCCCAGTTTAACCCGCGCGAGTAAATCGAGACAAAGTGCTCGTTTAACCGCTTCTGGGCGACGCACTTTGGAGAAGCCGGGCAGTCAGACTGGATTGGCTTTCCCTCTAGAGCGTAAACCAGCGTCTCTAGAGAACAAACCGATCTATCACTATCTGAACGTGAATGACCACTGAAAGCAGGGCTGCCAACACACAATCAAAATGTTTGTAGCGAACGCCTGAAATTTCCTTCTTTTTGCCAATATTTCCTTCACTTGCCCAAACAATTACACAATACTAAATATTCGTTGTTCTTTGTGTCACTTCCAATTTTACACTCATAACGATCCCCTATATAACGACCTATCGGTTATAACGACCAGATTTAAGAAAATATAGGAATTCAAGGCCCTAGTCATTAAATTTGTCCAGATAAAACGACCCTTTTTCAAAGCATCATACTGTTACAACGAACACTCAAAGTCCGCTTTCCCAAGAAAACAAAGCAAACAAACTATCGTGCGCAAAAAGAAAAAAAAGAAAAAAAAAGATTAAAAGAATTACATTTTGAGCGTCGCGCTCCGGGAGACGTTCAAAGTTATTTCCACGGCTGCGCGGCATACTTCCCCGGGGAGGAAACAAAACGACAAAAGCAAAAACGCCCTCCCAAGTCGTGTAGTCCGCCGATTCACTACCGTGTTTGCATAATTCTAACGCACACTTTTTTTTCGCCAAAATCGGTGCCCAAAACTACCATGCGCGTTAGAATCGAAACCAAAAACCGAAACTAAAAAAAAACTCAATACTCGGTATAAGGTGGCTAGCCCCATCGCCATCGTGACCGTTTGTTTACGTTCGCCGCTTTGGTATCCGTATCATGCACATTCTCTCGCGTCTAAGGACTCTAGGAGGCTTTATTTAAACGAAAGGGCATCACACTGGCGGGAAAAGATGACAACGAAGCAGCACTGCGTGGCCTCGCAATCCCAGCCACCCGACGAGCTCGCAAAGTGTTGTTTGAAAGACGACCCTGCCAGAAGCGACAGCCGCACACTCTTACATGCGCAAGAAGTGCGGCACTTACAACGCTTTAGACCAAAGCAAGTGTTAATTACCTCCGTGGACAGCAAAGAACCATCGTCGGACTAGTGCACGGCATTTGTGTTGGCACGAGTTTTATAAAATCTGTTCTATGAGCTATGTGGGCAATCTTCATTTTACCCGCGCAGTAGAATCGGCAGATATTTACTTTTTGATTATCTGAAAGCTAAATCTGCCTTCGCGTTAGAATTAAGGGTGCATAGGAATCGTGCAAACAGTTTCTTTAAATAAAGAGCTCGCAGAGTGAAACTACCAATACCAGCTTCATTATCCTTATTTATAATGTGTTTTAAATGTAAGTCCAGATATATCCAACAACTGCTAAAACAACCATTACTCGCGGAACTATCGCGTTCATTATAAGTGGGTTTAACTGTATTATGTAACCTTTATGCCTCACATACGTTTTGCAAAAATGCGTTTATCGGGACAAAACTGCGGCCAAAGCGCCGAGGGGAGTGTTACCCCGGGAGATTCAAACTGACAAATGAAACCCTATCTTTGCCTTAGATGCTACGCACGCTGTCAGAACATGGTACTGCTTAATAACTTCAGTAGCATTTTTTATAATAGTCAGTCCAAAGCAAAGGGTGCAACACAAGCGAGAGTTCTCAAACTCAAACACACGGGGCACGACACACAGGAACTAACTCTTCGTGCACGGCACTTGAAGAAGTGTTACAGTAAGCTTTCGTAAGTTCAACCTCGGTTAATTCAACTTTTCGTTTACTTCGATCGTGTTCAAAAGTCCCGGCGAGCGCCCATACATTTCTATGGGAGGAAAAGTTTGATAGATCGAACTCAGGAAGATTCCGCATCGGATAATCCGTCCCGAGGGAATGCGCGCAAGCTCACATTGCACGGCACCATGGCAGAAAGACAACGTATGGTGAAACACGGACCCTTTGCTGCAAAGCCGAACGTGCGCAAATATGCGCCTGCCCCTCTACGCCGTTGAGATGGACCTTAGCGAATGACAAGAGCCAGCGCAACCAATCTGGCCTGGAGTAGCGCGGAGAACATAGCACATGGTCGGGCATGCACGAGCCAGCGCGCAATCTCAAAGCATTTTTCTGTAGCATCGTGTGTGCTCCATCTTGCGCACCGGAAAACGTGAGTTCTCTTTCCTTTTTTTTTGTTTTTTTTTGGGGGGGTTTTTGATGGTTTGGTTGCCCGGCGCCAAAGTCGGCTCAAAACTTTCTCAGTGCGCGCTCTCAAAGCGCTTCTCTGTAGCATCGTGTGCAGTTCATCTTGCGCATTGGAAAACGCAAATTCTCTTTTCCTTTTTTTTTTTTTTTTTTGTCACTGAGTTGATCTTGGATTGGCGCCAAAGTCGACTCTTAAAACTTACTATATTTTTTTTTTTTTTAGTGTGCGATTTTTTGGGGACATGGTGTTTAGTTACGCTGCTCTCGGAAGCATGCTTTTGGACACGCGTTTTAAGCGCAGACGGCATCAGACCATCTGAGGGTACTTTGGACAATAAAAGGAAGTTTAATTTTAACCGTTTTTCTGTCCTTTTTTTAATTCAATCATTCGGGTAATTGTATCAAATTTCAAGGTCCCGTCGAGGTTGAATTAACGAAAGTTTACTGTATTAGTTGTGGTAAGTCTGCATCTCCATACATCGCAGTATTTCTTCTTGTACTCGCGCTTTCTTTTTGGAGAAAGCAGAGCAGCTCTCAGAAGCTTCCACTTGACTGTCTCTTCCTCCATAGTTTTCACGGGGATGATGAAAACAAACGAAAATTGATTTTGCCGAAAAAAAGTTGTTCGACTGTTCCTCAGCATTTCCAGGTGGTCTCACAATAAACTGCCGAACGGCTCGAGGGAAGGAACTAAATGTAGCCAAAGTCGCTAAAATTCTACGTTAAACAAAATCATAATTGGCCAAATAAATTCCAGAAATTTCCCCCAAACTAGCAAGACATCCCTTATTACCACATAGACCCGAATATTACCTAGCCTAATCTGAGAAATTTCCCTCGGGTTGGCAGTCGTGAGTGAAAGCCCCATTCCGGCCGACTGTGGTTGACAAGAAGTTGCCAGGAGGCAGCTCAACGAACCCGAAAGTGCTTCCATTCTGGGGTCTTGTGAAGCTCCTTGTAGAAGACTCCCCTCTCCACCAGTTCTGCGGTCCGGAGGCAGACCACGTGAGTGTCGAAGTTGAGGGAGGCGCAGAAGTCGAAGAAGCCCCGCACCAGCTCGGCTGAAACAGACGCCAGCAATGACAGATTCAAAACCAGGTTTTGGGGTGCTACTGGACTTGACCCAAAACCAGACAGTAGGAAGAAACTCCCGAGGAACTATTGGAACTCGTAGAAACATTTTACCTCGGGTTCTACAACTGGGCTAGCTCCCAAATTTCCTCGACCGTCCTTCCACCTATCCTAATAGCCCGACATTCATAAAAAAAAGTAGGCCGGGCAATGCCACAATTCGTAAGCCCAAAAAGCAAAGAGCATAAGAGTCGAGTTCATCGCGTGAACAGTTACACACACGTAACTGCCATTCGCGTGCAATGTCCAATTATCCGTTGTGATCGAGAGGCACCCTAGTCCGCCGGCAAAGATCTCCCCAACTTTGTTTGTCAGCTCCTTTCTCTTTGCTTCAAAAAGCTATGGGACAACGGCCCTCGAGAAGGTTGTCCGCAAACGCACAACATAGTTCATCGTGCCTAGGAAACTCTTAAACCATGTTGTGCATGCCCAGTGCTATCAACTGCCATTTTTGTCATCCATTGCACTCTTGGGCTTGAAGCAGTCCACTACTGAAGCTTTGCTTGCCTGCTTGAGCTTAGACGTCGAGGTAAGCCTCGTTTGAGAATGGGTGTCTCGTCAGGATGGCTAGGTTGGACATTGTACACACTCCTTTTGAAAGGTCACGCAAGTGGCACGTCCGATGGGTTGGGGGCAAAAGTTACCCAATTTTCCTACAAAATGCGGGCGGAGTCGGGTAAACCAGAACCCTTACAGGGCGTGACATAATCGTGACATTTCGTTCAGTACCAAGTTGGAAAACGAACAAGCTCCAAAATCTTTTGTTAGCCTAGTTTTCCATACTGCATTGTCATTGGGCTATTATTCCTACTTTTCAACTAATTTAGTCGTCGTTTTTATCGGGAAGTTTGTACCGGCAGCACCGCGATCCATTCGAGCTTTCGGAAGAGATCGTTTGAAAATCTGCGGTGCGACGCTGCGCGAGACAACATTGGTGCGAGGAACCGGAGGTGAAGAGACTGCAAAGCAAAGCTCATGGACGTTTGTGACTGTGGAGCTTGAAGTGTCGCGTGGACTTTGTTTCTATGCCACGGGAATGCTTCTGGAGCATGGTGGTGAGCGATGAGCGAGTAACAGAAGAGTAGTGAGCTTTTCTGTCTGTCTCTATCACTATTGGGCATCGTCTCGGGGTCCGGCACGGCTTGATCCACTTCCTCGAGACGACGAGCGAGAGGTACGACGTCGAGAGAAGCCTCAGGCCACTCGCCAGGATACCCGGCGGGACGACGATCTCCATCGTCGGCCCGTCCAAGAACGATCTCACGTCACCAAGACGGCGTACTGTGTCGCGAGCATTTCCACGCCCTCAACGTAATGGTGGTAAGTACACTCTTATTATGTACTCAAAATCCATCCCAAACGTGTAAAAAAAAAAGAATACAGCATAACGCCAGCATGGTGTGGATACGCCATTTTATAAACGAGAGGCGCAAGCTGTTGGGGTCTGTGTGCTCCTACTGCACGAGCGTGTGCTCGGCGTAGCACCGTATTTGCACGAATACAACGCGAGTCTTTTTTTTCTCGAAATTACGTGCTCCAAAACGCACCTCGCGTTAAATTCGGAATAGAGTTCAGCCACGAGGCGCGCGAGTCTGGAGAAAGCCAGAGGAGAAAGCCATCCCTCCGGCTCAATGCAAAATATCCGGTGGGAAAAGAAGTGGGGGTGGGGAAGGGAATTTATTAGCTATTGGGCCACATGAAGGGGCAAATAGAAAACATAAAACATTTTTATCGCTTTTGTGTTTATACAACGCGCGGACGCCGCAGAAACTCAGCACGCGTGCGCCATGCGGGAATGCGGGCACCTGTGAATTCGAGCCAAGCCGAGCCGGGCCAAGTCAAGTCAACACAAGCCAAAACCACCGACCGCGTTTATGCAATCGTGCAACAGAAGGCATCAGAACAGGAAGTGTGATCGTGTATCGGGTTCAGCAGTCTTTTTTCTGCCTGCGCATTGTTTAGTTTCTGCTCCAGAGTGATCTGGTGTTTGTGTGCTGGTGCTTCTGCTTCGTGCCTTGTTTGGATTGTGGGCTGCCGAGGAGCTCGCAGGGAAGAAAAAGGAACTACCAGACAAGCAGGTGCTGCTGCTTATCTGCGTAGTGGCCAAGTGGATTGTAAACGGAAGGACCTGAGCAGTGAGGATGAGTGCTGTCAAAACATAAACAGATATTTCTTCTATTTCCATTGAGTTTTCACTTCTGCTATGCCCCCGAGTGCGAGAAATTGATGCGGCCTACGTTCGCGTTATAATAGTAACAATATTTTTGTTTTCTTTTTGAGGGCATCAAAACCTGCCCTCGCGTTATATTCGTGGTCGCGTTATATTCGTGCAAATACGATAACCACTTACAGTGCAGGACCGGGTATAACGCGGCTTTTTTAAACCACCGATTCGCCTCCCATACAACTCTATGTAATTACATACCACTTACAATGCAGGCGCGCGAAGGGAAATACCGGTTATAGTGCGGTTTCCGGAACCGGAGCAGCGAGCACGCTTCCCTGTGCGACACTAGATAACGGCGTGAGCCGCAAGCGGCACTCGTGGGGCAAGGAGGTTGCTCGAAGAAGCGGGGAGAAGCGAAGAGAGAGGCTTCAATTGCCATAGCGACGGAGGGACGCACGCACGTGTCGTTCAAAACAACCGCAACGACAAACCAATCGCAGGTCGAGGAGAAGTGTTCGCGCGCATTGCATGCCGGTTGCGGGCCGGCTGCTTCTATCCACAAACATAGCGTCGGTTGTGATCGTCGACGTTGACGGCGTTCTAGTTCACTTTAACGACGTGGTGGATGCTCATCGTTCCGCGTAAAAGCGCTATCCTTGACTGAACTTTCGTTGTGTGTCGCTATGATAACCGAGCACGTACTAGAAGAGAAGATCCACCTACTCGTGCGGCGATGTCGTGGCGGCACTCTCAAGACGGCAGAAACGCCCGTGTCGTCGTGTTTGTTTACTTCGACTACAGTGGTGCTTTCTAAGCATTTGTGTTTTTGAACATCGCCCGGATTTCTTATTTGGAGCATTTCATGGCTGTGCTCAAGTTGAAGGTATACTGGCGCGTACCGTATAAAGGATGCGAAGTTTCACGCGTTTTCATCACTGCAGAAAAGTGATTAAGGTTAGCAATCCTGAACGCTCACAACGTCCGTCCGCAACCCGCGACGCCGTTAAAAGGCTGCGCCAGGCAAAAGTCGATAATTTCTTTCAAAATGTGCGACACACTTGAGAGAGAAGTGTACTAGTCTGGTGGAATAAAGACTTTCCTCAAACTATGCTTTATTTTTTATCTAACATAAAATAAATTCTTTTACAAAGGTAAGTTGTCTCATGGCATGTATTTTGGCCTGAAAAATTGATGTTTCGGTTATAGCGCGGTACTGCTTATAGTGCGGATTTTCGCGACTCCCGCGACATACGTTATATGCGGTCTACACTGTATTGTGCATCTGTTGAAGATGTGTTGTGGGGAAAATGGCTCACTCATCAGGATAAAAGATGTCACGGCACCTGCAAGTTGGCCGCAATGCTACGCCTATGTTTAGCGCTGTCAACAACTCTGCGCAGTCAACACGATTGCATACAACTTGGCATAGAAAATACATCTCTCTTTCAATCCTTCGATAGTGCAACGACAATAGATTGAGGGTACCATTAGATTATTGTAGCCATAAAAGCGACGGCAGCCAATGCGCCTATCATACAAAATTCAATAAACTTGTATTGAACATTTTCAATTAAATCACCGCGTGTCACCGCAGCATGGTTCCATAGCACCGACAAGAATTCAAGGAGCGATCTAACAAGTGCGCAATAGAGGCTCAGAAAAAAAAAATTCTGTAAAAAAAGTTGATTTTGAAAAATGACATATCCACCAACATCTAGAGAGTATTCCCAAAAAGTTTAATTAATTTACACTGCATAGTTAATTTTTTATAAATTATTTTTGGTCCACCAAACCTAAAGAAAAGGTAGAGGTTGGAGCACTTTGGACGCATTTTTCTCCGTTCCACTTTTTGGTATAAATTCCATTTTAGTCAATCTATCGTTTGATAATGGCAATACAAGGAAGGTTCATTCTTCCCTTTTCCTGACTGAAATTTAATAAGGAATGCAGCTATGGAACTTTTTGTCACTTTACGGATGTCTTTTATAAAAAATGTTGACATTTTGTCAAAGACACAAAAGACCAAAAAGTTGACCAATTTTGCAGAAGAGAAAATTTATAAAAATAAATGACTTTTTAGAAAAAAACATTCTATAGCCGCACCCTCTAGGCATTCTGCTACATATCTAGCGAATAAAACTCTTGAATATGGTGACAGTTTTCTGACGACAGATTAACTTAATAATGTAGGCGTGTTGCTGGTAAAAGCTACTCTAATTTCCTTCTCATCTACCTGAGAGACCTGAAATTTTGTTATACACCCTCTAGCATGACCACCAGCCTACCCTGTAAATGTCATTAATATTAAGACAAGGGTTCAAAACTTGACCCCCCTAGGGGGTGTGTCCCCAAAAGACATTTGGAATTACGAAATTTTCTCGTGAGTCGCAAAATGACGGCCAGGTTGTGTAGTCCCAAGTTAACAATGCTCAAAACATGTAGACAAAAATCTAACCCAGAATCGACAAGAACACCCAGACCACGCACGTAAAGTACTCGCCTTATTCATAAAATAAAGAAAAGTCGAAAACTAGGTTCTCCTTCCTAGCAAGAGACATTACCAGCGTCGTTTTAGGTTCAGTTGCAGCCTATTAAGGGGGGACGCTGGCTAGAGGTTGAGCTTCTGAACCACGCAAGTGATTGGAATGAAATTTGCAGGGGAGAGTTAACTTCAGATGTAGGTGTATTGTGCAAACTTTCAGTTCTCTAGGACAACTTTACAAACCTGCATAAGAAGATGTGTCACTCTTCGTTAAGAAATCTATGATTTCCAAATGAAGCTATTAAGCATCATTCTAACTGCTTGAATATAAAGTGGGGGATGTGGGACTTCGGGCTACCTAGTTGTTATAACTCTAATGTAAATATTTCAGGAAGAGTTATTACCTCAAAATATGATTGTGGCATTAGAATAATTTTACCTTCGAACCAAAGATTCCTTCGTATGAAATTTGCAGCAAAAAGAGGAACTGAGAAGAATGCATTCAAACATTGAACTCCTTTACTTTGTTACTGCCTCACAATGTGTAGAAAATATTTTATATTAACGTAACTATTTGGTGCATGCTTATGAAATTTAGTGCAAGGGTGTATAATTAGTTTCTAAAACCGAAAAGCTCAAAATCAAAAAATTAATTTTTTCAAACAATTTCAAAACTTAGGCCCCTGTCCTCCCCTAATCAAACACCATTGCTTAACGGAGCGGAATAAAAAGTCCTTCTCATTATCTACCTTGCGGACCAGTTTTAAGTCACCACATTAGCATTTTTGAGTTGCTAATGCATGGTAATAAATCAATTCCAAACACCAAAAACAAGACCGGTCCCGAGTTAGAACCTTGTGGTGCGCCGGATAAGGATGCAAATGGCTCGGACACACAGAGCTGCTTTTGGAGACTATCGAGACAGCTCTTAAATCATGCGCAATACAATGGACAGAATCCATGTTCTTTCAATTTCGTCAAAAGTATCAAATGCCTTTGTCAGGTCAAAGTAAATTGTGTCCACGGAGGGTCTGCTGTCACCAAGGAGAGCAGTCAAGTTTGTTTCTACTGATCAGCTTTTAAGAAACCCGGGTTGTCCCCAACCTCACGCAAAAAGTATCATGTTCCAAAGATAACACTTAGCATTCGGCCTTCAACACCAGAGCTAAACAAATCCCGCAATATTACAAAACCCCACGTCGCATCATACGCCTTCTCTAAATCAAAAAAGACAATGCCGATGATTTACAAATGCCTTCCGAACGGTAGTCTCAAATTGGAAACAGGTATCAACCGTGGATCGAGCTGTGCGCAGACAGAAGTCAGTTTGATTCTAAGCAAAACACGTCCTTTATTTATCATCCTCTCAAGAGTGTTAGGGGCGAAACTCCTTGGGGTCTAGCCTTGTCCGTCCGGCATTCGTGCTCACATCGATCTTGCTGGTGCTCGTGCTCGTGAGCTCAAGTGCTCACGTGCTCATGTAAGGCAAAAAAAAAAAAAAAATGATAAAAAGAAAAAAATGTTTGCGCAGTCGACAGGATTCAAACCTGTGCGGGGAGACCCCAATGGATTTCTATTCCATTGCCTTAACCACTCGGCCATGACTGCGGGACGAGTGGGGGGCTCTGAGATGTGGTAGTAACTGAAGAGCTGGGGATGTCATGGATGAAACGTTGCATGTAACCGCTCAACGTCTATACAGGAGAGGGCACTGCGGTCAAATGCGTATATAATTGCGTTAAACTTTGCACGCATTGGCTCAACGTTTATAGACAAGAGGGCGCTGCGGTCAAATGCGTAATTAACCACTTTTATACCACACATTCTCTTTCTGACATGGATGAAAACGAACGAAAAGCTCGGCATGCTGCGGCTCAGCGTCTACGCAGACAAGCACCACCAGAGCTTCGCCCCAATCAACATCATTCACCACGTGGAGATGTGGTCAATTTTTTGAGAGACAACTAGTCAGGGCTATTGGTCTGTAACTGGAACCATTGCAAGGATCTTCATCTGGCTCGAGCAAAGGAATGACAATAGCGACCTTCCAAGATGATGGACACTGACCCTCCGGCCAAACTCAACTGAATAAGTACAGAATGAGTGCCGAGGGGTGGAGATGACATAGCCTATTATAATGGATGCCATCAGGACCGGGGGCAGTTTGCTCGCAACTGTACAAAATGGCTTGAAGTTCATAGTGTGCAAACGGAAGGTCAAAAGGTTTCTCAGCTTGAGGCTCATGCCGAATGACAGACTCAACATTGTCAGGGCAGATCCCATCTTTAGTGGAAAGAGGAAAGGAGATTCTTCACCTCCTTGGGTGATGCATGACTGTTTATAGACTATGAATACCCCATCCAGCTATTTAGTTTAGAGTGCCTGCAAATACACCCTGCTTGGGCTATCAAATTATTTAAAAATTCCCTTTGTTTTGCTTCTTTTTTCCTATGCGGCAGTCCACCATGGTTTTGGCCGCTTGGGGAGACGAGTCCATGTCATGGCTATTGCAATGATTGATGCATCTAAAATATGTTTCGCGATGTGTTCCGTTTCACTGTCAACTGAGAACTTGTCTAGAGATTAACGAGTTGAAACAGATCTCTGCTTACAAAGGGACCAGTTAGCTTTATCACACTTCCAACATGGGGACCACGTGGAAACAGCAGCAACCGGGGTGTGACCTTCTAAAATAAAAGGAAAATGATCGCTCTCGTAAGGATTTTCAATAACCTTCCGAGAGAAAAATGGAAATAATGGAGGATCAAAAAGGGAGAGGTCAATGCTCAAGAAAGTTCTTGTAGCAGCACTGAAATGTGGGCCTCTAGACAGTGGAAAACGCTCCAACAATGCAACAAACATGGAGTAGTCCGCTGCACAACTACGGCAGAACTCCCCGAGACGTGACTGCAATGTGCTCCGTCTTTCGGATAGACTTAGAAGTGTCCCAGTACATTTGAGCGGGAATCACTGAGATGTGTTTCTTGCAGGCCAAATGCAATGGGATTATGTTCCTCTAGTAAGCCAGTGACATCATCATAATTAGAAAAGAGGCCACAACAGGTCCACTGAAGGACACAATAAAGCATTCAAATGTCAAGAAATCACTATTCTTTCGGTGCCAGAATCTGAGGAATGTGGACTCTACTGGAATGTATGAGTGGTGGTCAGAGGGAGAGCAGCTATCGTTCTCACCCGATGGGCCTGGCTTTGGTACAATGCCAGAGGCACAGGCAGGCCTCAGCTTGAAGGGCCAGCAGACACCAGAGGGTTTCTTGGAGGCTGGTTCCCTCCTTTTAAAGTGATCAGGAGTGCACCACTTGCAGGGAACCCTGTGGAGGGCACGCACCTCCCGTGGACAGTCCCCTCCTCATTGCCTGTTCTTTCACTTTTGTGTCAAAATGTCGTCTTCCCAGTTTGGGCAACAGTGAGAAAAGGCAGAGTGGGCTCCACCAGTTGGCATACTTCACGTTGTTTTCATATATATCGGCCACGGGGTCAGTCCCACCACACTTTCCGCAAGTTTTCTTCCCACAGCAGTTACGTGAACCATGCCCAAAACGTTGAAGGCGGAAACAGCACCGAGGGTCCAGAATAAATGGGTGGACTCTGCAATTTAATAACCCCACTTTAACGGCGGATGGGAGGGCATGCATTTCAAACGTTAGGATTAAGTGGTTAGTAGGTTCTTCCCACTCCATCACGTTTCGTCGCAATCCTTCCAACTGTAACAGGAGCATTTTTGTGCAGGCCCTCGAGAATTTCCTCTTCACTGCACTCGAGAAGGTTATCTTCTGAGTCATCTCCGTTGGCTGGTGCAACTGTGCAGTGCCAGCGGACCATATTTGCCACCCATGGCCAGCAAGACATTGCTGTAAGCGATAACGAGCCAGCATTTGTTGATGCTAAATCCAGGAGCTTTTGTCCAAGAACGGCGCCTGCCCTATCACCCTGCTTCCAATGGGCGGCTGAGAGGGTAGTGCGGACGATAAAAGATAAACTAAAGAAGGCTGATCAGGGTGATTTTGAAACCAAGATTGCGAGAATTTTGTTCAATTACGGGACAACGCCACATCAGCCAACTGGTCAAACGCCTAACGAGTTATTCATGGGACGCCACCTGAAGAATGCCTTGAATCTCCTACAGCCAGATCTCTGGGTCAGGGCTGGCTACAAACAGCAGCAACAAAAGGAAAGGGCCAAGAGGGCTGCCAAGCGGGAAGGTCTGCTACAGCCAAGTGAATGTCTGTGGGCTCGCAACTTTAGACCCAGAGACAGGGGAATTTCTGCAACCGCTGGAGAGCCTACCGGTGCGTCATCGGCTATGGTAGTACTGGAAGACGGCACCACCTGTAATCGGTGTGGTGACCATCTGGGAGAGCGAACAACCGCGGCGCCAGAAGAGAATGGGGCGTCAGAGTTTGAATCGTCTACTACTGACGTGTGTGTCAGTGTTGTGCCAGGGGAACCAGGCATACCAAAGGCAGGACCCCTGCTGCATGCAACTGTGGAGTCGACTGAAAGGCCATCAGGACCTCTGCCACAAGTGTCTGCGGGGAAAGGCCAATCTGCAGCTGGGCAATCGTCCCCAACACCAGAGTTGCTGTTAACACCGAAAATAAGAAGATCATCGAGGGAATGACGACCTGTGGTGCAGTACTCTCCCTGAGGGACACTGAATTCGAGGGGGAGGTACATTACAGGGATGCATGCTGTGCTGCGGGGGACTGACAGCGGCGACCGAAGGCAGCTGGCCCTCACGTGCGGAGGAGCTGCCAGCACGGGTCGGGAGCTAAGATGGTGTTCACAATCAAGTAAGACCTTTTTCTGTTCTATTCCACTTGGCATCTTAACATAAGCTTTTGTGAAAAGCTTATGTCAAGATGCCAGGTGCATCAATAAACAAACGGTGCATCAAATACACGAAAAAATCCTTCAATGTACATTCTAGAGCTTAGGGTGTTCCAGCAGTGGTGCAACTTACGAATATTGTCACCTGTTAGCACGCTGTCTCAATAAACACCAGAGATTAGCGGACATGTGGGGCCCCAAGACCTTGACGCATTCCAGCGAGCCAGCCGCAGTTTTGTACCCAAGGCCCACTCACCCAGAGTCTGCCGATTCTCCGTGGGCACTGCGCACGGTTCCCCCTTGACGATGTAGCCGCACTCGCGGCCCTCGACCTCGCACGTCTCGCCGCCGGACTCGGCGTGCCGTGCCATCATCTGCTCCGGAGTCGGCAACACCGGGGGCCGTGCACACCGCTGAAGCCAGCAGACGACGAGCATCGAGGCTGCGTACGACGTCAGGGTATTTCCACGGCCGGTCAGCAGGAAGTGGGACCGCATCCAGGTGCGCACAAACACTACCAGGGGACGCACCCGGGGGTCGGCGGCGTTGTACAGCTGGAGCAGCCGCGTGTTGACCAGACTCAACCTGTGAGCAAAGAAGCGCCTCACCTTGCGGTAACGGCACGCTAGAATGTCCAGAACGCAGAGAGCCAATGTAGATGGCTCTCTTCTCTTTCTCTCTCTCTTGTGTCCACCTTTTTTGCCCAAAACCATGTATCCAAAAGCAGTGTAGAGGTTGCTGATAGAGGTACCAATGGGAAACGAGCAAAAATATGACTACAGTCGAACCCCACTTCAACAAACGCCGCTTGAACGAAATTTCCGATTCAACGAATATTTTTCGGTTCCCCGTCAACGGTCCAATTGACTGAGTCAATGCATAAGATTTCTCACTACAGCAAACACTGTTTCTTGTGCTGTTCCGTTTGAACGAAATTTTACAGAGCAATTCGAAGTTCCAAAGTTTAATTTTCCGTACGGAAAACAAACTTTCGAGCACTGGTGAATTTTGGCACATAAAATATGTCTACTATAAAGTTTAAATCGCGTGTTGAACCACCAGAAACTGCCACTAATAACCAGTACTCGAGCGCAACGTTGACCGGGAGTGCAGGTTGCCATTACTTGATGGCGACGGCGATGAGGCTGGCCTTCCTACGCTGTTGCACCGATGTTGCTCTAGCTCTTGGCTTGATAACGCTCTGCTGCAAACTTTTCAAAGCCGAAGCTCAGTCTTGTTGTTGTTTTTTTCTTTGTTTTTGTCGGTTGTCATTTTATCAGTACGGTACAACGACAACGACGGTACGCGGGCTTTTTGCAAATGGCACGATGGCACCACCAAGCAAAATGCAAAAGTTTTTATCCTTACAAGATGAAGCTCACATCCTGGCCGAAGTTCCAAGTGGACAGAAGGAAGCTGTCATCACCCAAAAGTTTGGAATTTCTCCGAGTTTGTTGTCCACGATCCTAAAGCTGCAGATGATGGCTGCTGCATGGGCTGCAACCAAACGTTCAGTCATCGCCAACTGTTTCACGCACTTCAAGCTCGGAGACCCAGACGTCGACTTCGCTGAGGATAACGAAACAGTGCGTCCACCGGGAGAGGCCGCTACTTCTTGGGCTGTGCTTCAGGATGCCGGAACTGCGCTACTCGCCGAATGCAAAAACCGCGTCACGGAGCTCCTAACAAGGAAAAGGAAGCAGGCGACGCTCGATACACTCTGGAAATAAAAATTTCTGTACTCTATCAGTTCAGGTATGCCATTCTTCTGTGAATTTCACAACAACAAAATGTTCGCTACAGTATAGACCACTTACAACGTAACCGCTTATAGTGCAGGACCGGGTATAACGCGGTTTTTTTAAACCACCGGTTCGCCTCCCATAGAACTCCATGTAATTGCATACCGCTTAAAATGCAGGCGCGCGATGGGAAATACCGCTTATAGTGCGGTTTCTGGCACAGCCCGCCGACCGCGCCGACGACCGGAGCAGCGAGCACGCTTCCCTGTGTGACACCAGATAACGGCACTGACGGCACGAGACGAGCCGCAAGGCCGCAAGCGGCACACGCGGAGCAAGGAGGTTGCTGGAAGAAGCGGGGGAAGCGAAGAGAGAAACTTCAGTTGCCATAACGACGGAGGGACGCATGCACGTATCGTTCACGTGCGTGCATCCACTGTGCGTCCCTCCGCTGCGTTGGAAACAAACAACCGCAAGGGCAGACCAATCGCAGGTCGAGGGGAAGTGTTCGCGCGCGTTGCATGCCGGTCGCGCAGCCGCTTCTATCCGCGAACATGGCGTCGGTTGTGATCGTCGATGTTGACAGCGTTCATCTCATCGCGTAAAAGCGCTATCCTTGACTGTGAATTTTCGTTGTGTGTCGCTATGATAACCCAGCATGTACTAGACGGGAAGATCCTCCTACTCGTGCGACGATGTCGTGGCGGCGCTCTCAAGACGGCAGAAACGCCCGTGTCGTCGTGTTTGTTTACTTCGACTACAGTGGTGATTTCTAAGCATTTGTGTCCTCGAACATCGCCCGGATTTCTTATTTGGCGCATTTCATGCGTGTGCTCAAGTTCAAGGTATTACTGGCGCGTACCGTATAAAGGATGCGAATTTTCACGCGTTTTCATCTCCGGAGAAAAGTGATTAGGGTTAGCAATCCTGAACGCTCGCTACGTCCGTCCGCAACCCGCGACGCCGTTAAAAGGCTGCGCCAGGCAAAAACCGCTCATTTCTTTCAAAATGTGTGACACACTTGAGACAGAACTGTACTAGTCTGGTGAAATAAAAACTCTCCTCAAAGTAAGCTTTGTTTTTCATCTAGCATAAAATAAATTCTTTTACAAAGGAAAGTTGTCTCATGGCATGTATCTTGGCCTGAAAAATTGATGTTTTGGTTATAGCGCGGTACCGCTTATAGTGCGGATTTTCGCGACTCCCGCGACATACGTTATATGCGGTCTACACTGTACAACGAATTTTTTCTCGCGCACCGTCAATTTTGTTGTAGCGGGATTTGACTTACCAGCCATTTTAACACCGGCCCGCCCAAAATGACTCTAGCACCGTAAATATTGCTCCAATCAATACGATTTTTTTTTTTTTACAAATATGTCTCGCGAGATGTGTTACTTATACCCAAGCTGTATGACAAAAAAATATTGTTTTATGAGAGCAGCCCTGTAAAAATCAGAATGAAATGATAACTCAAAATGAAGTTGTCTGCAACGGTAGCAGCACCACTTGCTATTCCAGGCTGTTAATAAATGATCTCGTCCCATCATGGTGTCTTCTTGCTTGCATGACGACCTCTCAAAACTTGACTTGAAACAGGTAATTTCAACAATCGTTTATATATTTCGTTAAAATCACTTCATCGCGACTATCTTGCTTGACGACAGCCTTTTGTGCGGCGTTTCCCGCGGTTTTGCATTCGGTGCACCACCTAGGAGCGGCGTCGCGAACCAGATTGCAGATGGCGAACGGGCGGGTATAGGCCATAGGAGATGTATGTCTGCCATGTTTGTTATCTTTCTAATAATCCACTACTCTTGAGTTGACATCTGAAAAAATAGGCAAAAAACTTTGGAATACACGACGTTCGTGTGCTCAATTTCAGGTATATACGTTTGAAATTCGATTTGCTAGGCGTGCCAAATGTGAAAGTTTTTACGGCCGCATCCTGTAGGTGCGGATAGTGGCAATGATTTAATGAAGTCTTCAGACCTCGTAGACAACCCCGCATAAACGAGAGAGCGACTCAATGGGTGGCTCAGATCCACTAAAATAGCACTTCACCTCGAGGACAGGGACGCGCGAGAGAGTTTGGATGCATCCCGTCAAAGTACTCTTGGGAACCCGTCGAGGAACCCAGTCCGAGAACCCGCACTCGAAAAATACAACCAATTCCACTATTCGTAATGCAATAGTTTCAACTGTTGCGTTCGTATTTGCCCAGGAAACGAAGAGAAATGCAGCGGGGAACACTGCCCAAAAGGCACTTTCCATCCAATGCATTCACCGCGTCCCAAAGAGTGCTCATTCCATTTCCAGTCAACCGAGTCATAAAAGCGTCGCGCTGTCGCCGGCCACTCTTCGGCTCGAGAGGAACCAGAGCAGCCAGAAGACACTCTCCTCCTTTCTGGCGAGACGCATTTGAGACCGCACTGGATGCGTCCCAGGGAGAGGAGGGAACCCACCTGCTGGTGCAGTTGATGTCGCAGCTCAGCCCGAATCGGGGGTCGTGCAGCTTCACGATGGGGACGCGGGCGCTGATGAAGCAGCACACCTGGATGGGAGCCAAGCGTTTCTTCAGCGCCTTGCAAACAAAGCGAAGCCGGTGCCGCGGCGGCAGCTCCTTCAGCACCTCGGCCGCGGCGTCCGGACCCGCCGCCAGCAGCTCCGCGACGGAGGGGAGGGGCACTTGGTCGTCCGACGGGCCGTTTGCCTGCAAGTGGCGGTCTCTGCTTACCGGCGGCGGTCTCGACATGGCCTTGCCAGATGACGCCGCGGTCTCACAAAGAGGTGAAAGCTTCTAAACTGAAAGATCCTGCGGCGCAAGTTTACTGACGGGGCAGCGGAACCTCTCCCAAGTGATAAGTTGGATGGTGCAAAATGAATGCACTTGGGCACTCCTTCAACGTGACAAAACAAATGTGCGCCATGCTCCGTTCCCTGCCCTGCCTGCCAGGGATGGCATTCCACTGGAAAAGACCGTCGTCCTCACTCGCTGTTTTTTAAGTAACTAGCCCCGAATCTAGAGATAGCAAAAAGAATGGTGGCAAGAGTGAAACTTGGGTGTTCCAAAAATGCAGTTTGGATAGCTGAGGGTTGCTGGCGAGTTGTTCTCTAGACCCGATAAAATAACTAGCCCAAACTTCTACGTTAATCAACTATTGTTCTCTAGATTCTTGCACCGCACCACGAACTGTTCGGATCGGGTCAGGATGAGAAGGTAGCGAGCAACTCGGACCGCTCAGAGGCACCTAAAGTGGCAGCAGTTAATTGGGGATGCAATATGGTCATGCAGTCCCCCCGAGGTGGTGAAAACTTCCTCCGACTGACTTAGACACTAGCTGCGCTCGATTCACTTATACCTCCTACACCGGTGCAGAAAAGTGCGAGGCAGTGTATTTCGGTATGTATATTCAGATACGACCGGAAGTACATTGTCCTAGAGTTTTCTCCACCGGTGCAGAAGCTGTAAGTAAATCGAACGCAGCTACTGTTTTGGACTGGTGCAATGCAGAGTATATGCATTTTAACATTAACAAATGCAAAGCGATGCGTGTATCTCGATGTAACTCATCACCACTTTCATACACCCTTGGTACCTCGCCCTTGGAAATCGTAACTTCCTACAAATATTGTGGAGTCGTTCATATTATTGACAACATGTCACGGAACACTCACATCGATCATATCACTGCTAATACTAACTCCATGCTAGGTTACTTAAAACTGAATTTTACTTCAGCACCAATGTCACTGAAATTACTTTTATTCAAAACCCTGGTACGCATTAAATTGGAGTACGCCGCAGCAATCTGGAATCCCAGTCACACCACACTCGTATCTAACATTGAAGCCATTCAAAACCGTGCTGCACGGTTTATCTTTTGTAATTATCGTCATTCAGCCAGTGTGTCATCCATGAAATCTAACTTATTTTTGCCCCTTCTTTTTCTGCGCCGTAAAGTATCTCGTCTATCCCTTTTTCAAAAACTTTGCTACTCTATCCCTCCTCTTAAAGGAAAACTCATTCTCCCTCCCCCGCAAAACCTTGATCGTGAGCATAAAGTAGGAATTTCCCCCCCCTCCGCCTACCTCGACTCTTTTATTCCGTGGTCGTCATTGGAGTGGAACCACCCTCCTGCATCTTTAGTGTCCACATCATCAATGGACTCCTTTAGAGATGCAATAACCAGCCATTTTTGTCAGCAGGCACCCTGACTGCTTTTTGCCTCGTTAAATTTTTGTACTATGTTTTGTTCTTGCCACTCCTCCGTAAGGCCCGAGGGTACCGAAATGAAATAAATAAACTGAATGCGGGTCTTAGGTTGCATCGCAATTGACTGAAATTGACAGGAATTGACTGACAGGCGTGTTTTTCCAACGCACTCTGCAGAGTGTGCACGCTAGAGCTGCACCAGATGGAGCCCCACCGTCTCCCCAGTGACTTCAATAACGCTGCTGGTGAGCCTCAAGCAGAAATATGCAGCTATTTATGATTCACCTTCATTCTCCATATTTACCCACAACTGTGTAATACATTCTGAAATAATTCTCATGTTCAGACTCACAATATTTCTTCCAAATGAAACTTAACATTAAAGAGTGGAAATCCATCCAAGAATAACACTACTCCTTTCTACCGCATCCAAAGTGTTGTATTAGATTCTCTATCTTCATATAAATCCCTCGGGGTACTAATCAGGCACACAGCCAGGGGGAGGGGGGGGGGGGGGGGGGGGGCATGGCCCCCCCCCCCCAAAATCTTCCATTTTGCTGAAGCCTCCTCTCCCCCCTCCCCCCCCTCATACAGCATTTTGTCATGGGTGGGCTCCCCCCCCCCCCCCCCCCCCCCCCCCGAAACGAAATCTTGGCTACGTGCCTGGTACTAATGACTAATAACCTAACGCGGAATAGCGGAATACTACTCATACTGAATATGTAACTAATACAGCTAATCGCATGCTCGGCTTCGTCAAAAGAAACTTCCCTCTCGCACCGCTGTCCTTAAAACTGCTTCTTTATAAATTCTTAATTCACAGCAAGCTCAAATATGCATCCACTATCTGGGATTCTGCTAAAACTCTCGCATTATCGCTAGAAGCCGTTCGAAACCGTTTGTTTCATACTAGGCATCTATCCTCACTCATCGAGTGTGACAGCAATGAAAATGACCTTAGGGCTGCCCGACCTCCCCCTCCGCACAAAAGTATGCCGGCTTGGCTTACTTCCCAAGGTCTACCCGATAACCCTTCACCGTGTCAGCCTCTCTTAACGCAACCATCTTATCTCTCATCACGTGTCAATCATCGAAATAAAGTAGGCATCTCCCTTTGTCACTCGTCAGGTTTTCCTCGGTGTCTTACACCCACAACATCTCTGGATTGGAATCGCTTTCCCGCCTCTATCACCAACACACCATAAATCCCCAAAGAGGCCTGCCCCAGAAAGGCCCCCTGTTTTTGGCTCGATTTGCTATTTTATTTTGAACACCAAAAGATAGCCCACTGTTGGGATCAATGATGACTTTGGCGTAAATGCGTCTAGTTAGCTATGGCAGGATATAAGAGAACATTGTTGACTGGGAAGTACAGCCAACAACTCCTAGAAGAGAAGGCCGTAGCGCTCCGAGTGGTTCAACACAATGTCGGAGAAGGAGGTCCATAGCGCAACTATGTGAGAAATATTTCTGGTATCGACGTGAAGAAAACGTTTCTTGTCGAGCAACGCGGGTTGTTCGTGAGCGTTTATCCGACATTAATATGTGTTTTAAAAGCGCAGTATTTTACAATTTATTATATATATAATATAGACGTAATATACAACGCGTCACCAAGGTTGAAAGTACCAATTTTATATTTATGATTATCCCCGTAACCGCGGGACTACGTGCAGTCCCGCAGAGCCCCACACTTTTCGAAGGAACCGGTCCGCTGCGACGTTTTCTTCCGTCGTACAGGCTCAGATTCTGGTAAATTTACGTTGAGTGTGAGCTGCTGACTGTCTAAAAAAAAACGCTGAGACTTTCAGAAGGGAAGGGAACCGAAAAAAAAATCCAGTCATTGCCGCAGGGAGCGCACGCGAGCAAGAGATGGGTCGACGACAATAAGCCTCCCACACTGCAGCCGCTGCTCTCGTGTGTATGTGTGTGTGGTTCTTTTGATCCTTCCTGTCGTTTCTTGGTCGTCACCGCAGTCTCGGGTAGTTTTTTTTGTATTCGCTTGATACTACGGCATTTACGTGGATTCGCGGAACAAGTCCTGCTACGGTTTGACTGACGTGTGTGGCAACTAGCCATTGATGACACTGGCCGATTATCGATAGACCTCTCTTTCGACAGAGAGATACTTAAAAGTTTGTGTTCAAATGTTTTCGTCACGGATATTGTGGGGCGTATGGATACGATCTACAGGTGAGGAACAACTTAGGTATTTAGCATTCTTGCGGTCATGTGGGACGCGAGTAAAGTGCTGCAGTCGGGTTGTTTTTTTGTTTTTGTTTTTCGTGATAGAATGGCATCTTGTTTGTCGTTATCGATGAGCGGTTGCAATGACATTTGTAAATATGCGTGGTAATATTCTAGTTTTCACTGGAAGGTGAATAACAAGTCTGTGCGATTATACAAAGTGTGTTGTTTGTGCTTATGTGTTTATTTATACTAATGTTATTTTATTGCCTTTACCGCTTTTATCCTAGAATCTTACCTGTATTAAGGTAATAGCATTATTGTATACAAATAAGATATTTTGTTGCAAGGCAGATCGAGCACATAGGAAGAAGTAAATTAGTTAACTTCAAATAGTAAGTTTTGTACCCCTGCCACACGGAAAAGTTAATATATTTTCATTAAATGATATGGGACTTAATCAGCTCGCGGTCTTGAGTGATTATACGAGCGTCGCAAGCTGATTTGTCGACCCCACAATGTCATTCCATCGAAATTACATTACTCTTGCCATGTGGCCGGAGCACGATGCAAGAATTCAGTGACTGCACGCGATAGCCTTACTTACATGAATGTAAGTGACACCTGTCTAGCCGTGTCCGCGTTGACTATGTCTACCTGATTTTTAACTGTAATCTGTTTTGCTGTGTTCAATCACTGCGTGTCTCGCCATTTTGTCAAAGTCTTTCTGCGTAGAACATGCATTCCTACAGCAATAAGTGCGTGACTCAATGTTTTTTCTTATACACCTACCTCGTACCATTTCATACCGATTATTTGGCGGTGTAATGTTTTGCCCGTGTAATAAAATATTTTCGAGACCCCTTGCTATGTGCAGCATTCATTTTAGCTCATAAGACACGCGCATGTGACTGAAAGCGCGTTACGACGGTCGATCCACGCGCGTTGCCTTCGCTTCGACGCGCCCCCCCAATGGCCTTCCTCCAGCACGTCACGAGAAGAGCGCCACGGTCTTCTCTTCTAGGAGGTGTTGGTGCAGCCCTCTTTTGCTTCATTTCCTCTCGTTGCAATAATAAGTTTCACAGAGACACGTAATCTAAAAATAGTATTTTTTCCCCCTCGCTGCAATAACAAGTTTCACAGAGACAAATAATCTAAAAATAGCATTTCTTCAACTTTTCTCAAACACACAACGAAATTAAGTCCACTTCTTATTTTCCCCCAATTTTCTATTGATTTTAGGTGGGCTATCTCTGGGGATTTTACGGTAGTCGAAAGTGCTCAATTTAAAATTGCCATTTGTGAATTTCTTTTGTTATCTGGATCAACAGTTTCGTGTTACGTTTAACTGCCTCTAAATATCTTTGTGCATGTATTTCGACGCTCTGTTTGTTTTACATTCGACCGCCTATATTTCTCCGCTCATGTTATTCGGGTGCTTTTCATCCATTCCCCTCTGTAATGCCTTAGGTCCCCGAGGAAGGAAATAAATCAAATTAAATAAATAAAGTAAACAAGCACAGGCCAAAGGCTGAGCACTCGAGAGAAATTCCCAGCAGTTCTCGCCTTATTGGCGACTATAAATCCTTTCAAGACGAGATATGGGGACGTCTTATTAAAGCCTAGCTTTGCCTCAACACGGCGCAAAGATGTACAATTTTTATGATGACAATGACAGAACAGAGCAATTTCAGTTTCGGCGGTAGTTGCGTGTCGACGTGAGAGGCCCATCGCGGCCAGTGTTGCAACATCAAGAAGCCCCGAAAAGTTGCCGTATCCAAAGCGGGAGCAGGCAAAAAATTGAAGGAGCACCCTTTAAAAGGCAACTCCGCTCCATTCCCAATATATCGGGATAATGAGTGACTTTGCATTAAAATGGCCCAGTAGAAGATACTGCGTCGTATGCTTCGTGAAAAACGGGACGTATATATTTAAATACAATTTTAAACACGAGCAGAAATCGAAACCGAAACTTTGGCTCAGTCCAGCAATATTAACCTCGGGCCGCCAAGAACGTGGCTAACACGTGGTACGAGATCTCAAAAGATCTTCTAGCCCAGCAGTTCTCAAATGGGTGTCCACGAAGGCATTCTAGGGGTCCACAAAGCCTTGCCTTGTCAGTCAAGTTTGGCAATAAAAGTTGTCTTTTATCCGATTGAGAGGAAACATTCCAATTTTTGGGTGAGTTTACTCGCGTGTATGTCAATAAGAGAGGTCTACTTCACATGAGCCCTTAGTTATGTACATGTGTTAAATCATTATTATATGTAACCTCTACCTTTCCTCTCCTCTCACCCCGCACGGGGTCCTCCATCATCTCCGCCGATCCACAGGGGGTCTGCGAAAGATCATTGGCTGAGAACCACTGCTCCAGGCAACGACGAGCGGGATTGGAACAGGCGTGTGCAAGGCGAAAGTGTCGTCTGCACCGCCGTCTTCCCCACATTTTGTCGTCTACGACATTCGACGACGTCTGCCCAACTATGGCATAGGTCTGCACACGTAGTGTCCGTAGTGTGAACAAAACTCCGAGAGACAATAATCACGAGCGACGAAACAACGGCGGTTGTGACGCGGGAGACGACGGTAATGGCGGGACCACGGTGGGGCGGCCGGATGGCTCCCAAGAAGCATGCTGCGTAGGCGCCTTAGGCCGATCACGTGGACATGGCTGAGCGCCAAGAGGAAACGTTGCTGACATCACCTGTTAGGCTTGCCCGAAGAAGTAAAAACAAGCAGAAAGGGGCAATGGTGATGATGTTTAGCTCAAGGTTGGCTACTTCCGTGCCATAGCCTCAACCGCACTGTTGATTGTGCCTCCCTTCGCCCGCTCGAGTCAGCCGATTCCGGCAACTTTGTGAGATGCAAACTTTGTCGGACCGTTTGAGAAACATTTCGAGAGAACCATGCGGTAATATTTGCTGTCTTCCCAGCTGATACTTCAAAGACTGAAAAGAAGCGGAGTTCCCTTTGACCCTCTCACGTTTGGCTGCAAACGAGTACTCGTGCTCCCACGCTGGCGCTGCCTACCAGCTGGCTCTGCAACTGCCTTACAATAGACTCAAAGAAGGAATTATTTGAAAGACCAAAAGTACTACTTGCAAGTCCTTTATAACATGGTCAAAGGTTTTATGAGCGAAAGGCGCAAAAATATAGAAAATGTGCAGAAATGTCCAGCGTTCCACGGCCGCCCGACAGACCTCCTGGAAAGATATTGCCAGAGGTCCAATGCACTTGGTTGCAGCCCAGAGTGCCAGTGAGCCTCTCCTTCACACGCTGGCCACTGCTTACGAGCGAGTACACCTATCCACGAAGAAATGCGCCGGAGCCACCTGTCGGATGGCCATGGGACACCCGCCATTTCCCTATACTCAAAATTTTTTTAAGCAGCTTTCTATTGGCTTCCAAACTTTAGAAAATGTCCGTTTGCGTTGCATTCCTACTCGAAGGTACATTTGATCTTGCCTACGAGACCTTTGCTCTAGTACGCTTCCAGGGCCACCTTAAAGGTGCCCCGTGCACTCGGCCATTCTCGAGTGGGCGACGACGAGGGTACGGTGCCCGGAACGCACCTTTGACCGGTGTGCCCGTGCATCCAAAGTGGTACCAAAGTGGCAACAAATGACATCGCAGAAACCGGAGAATCACGCCGTCGGACGTCGCCACCCTGGGAATCGGTCGTACAAGTTCCGGTAAAAAGCTCGAGTCAATGCGAGTGTCGCCGTCGAGGCGTCCGTGGGGTGTCGAGCCGGATGGCGACCAGCAGCGGAACGGGTGTCTGCCGCATCCAGCACCGTCGCTGCGACACCGCCAGGATTGCAGCCGGCAACGACCCGACGCTTCTATGGCATAGTTGGACGGAAATCGAGAGACAACCTCTTTTTTAGACGCACGCACCGGCCACGTTCCTGGCACCTTAACGATGGGGACCGCGGGGGGACCCACCTGCGGCCCGTCGGGGTCGCCCAAGCCAAAGTCGAGGAAGAGGTCGAGGTCGCAGCCCCGGGCGCCGTAGCCATTGACGGACGACCCAAACAGGTCCAGGCTGCAGGCGGGGAAGAACTGGCGCAGCAGGCCGCACAGCCGGGAGCAGTACTCGGCCCGGGCACGCTTGCTCTCCTCGCTCAGGGAGACCAGCTCGCACAGCCTCCCCACCTGGGCGTCCAACTGCCCCGAGGGACAGTCAATCGACCCTCTCCGATACTTTCGGGAGGCACTATCTCACGGATAAAGTCTAAACCGGGGGTTGTCTTCCAACCATTAGGAACCCAATGACAGCCGAGAAACCTCGTGCCGGCATTGACACAATAATACTCTGTTTCAGCTTAGTTCCGAGCGTGGCCAAAGCTACGGGTGGACGCGACTTCTCTCGCACTTTGCGTATCACTCCACACATATTCTGCGCAGAGGTGCACAAAAGTCCGAGAGAGACATATCGTCTGCTATGGGAGTATCGACGGCATACAGGGGCGGATACAGGTATTTCCAGAGGGAGGGGGGCATCACCTGTTGGTATCATAGGTATAAGAACCCCCCCACCCCGTTTCCATGCCCTGAATTTTAGATTTTACACATGCAGAATTCAAGAGGAGGGTCAGGACACCCAGATCCCCCCCTCTGAATCCGCCACTGACGGCCTTGTCTGCTACATAATTAAAAATGTCATTTCGCATCCCGAAATAAAACTCCGGTTTCGTGCGGTGGCCGCTGGACTTAGCGAAGGGCCATCGCACTGCCGACAGAGGAAGGCCGGGGCTGGAACACGGAAGTTCGTAACATTCCGTGCCCAGACGGGTCTTCCTCTCTGCCGTGGTGTCGTCCAGAGCCCACGGAAAAAGCGGGTTGAGCAAGCTCTCTAGGTAAACTGCGATTTCTCCGATTTCTGACAAAGCAGCGCGCTCTCTCTGCAAATGCATAACAGAAACAAAAGCATACCGCGTCCCTCCGATCGCACTGGAGTACGCTTTTTGTCGGTGCTCCACCGACACAGCACAGTTTTTCCTCTAACCGCCGCCTCAACACCTGATTTTAAGCCATTTTTGATCGGAGAGCGTTTCCCGCCGTCGCCAGATTAACGTTTCGTCCATCTCCCAACGTGTGTCAGCTACGATGTTCGTTGAAAAACTTAGCGATGCGACACGGTTTGAGATGCCTGACGACGCACAATACACATTTATAGCGATTTCGCGCCTGACGCCCAAAGATGCCCTTGTTCTTATCTTGCGTTGTCAGTGGAAATTAGGGAAACAGAAAACTAAAAGGATGTCCGGCAAGTTGACGAGGAAAGCATCGAACTTGAAGCCCACGATCGGCCGTTGGGAACGCAAAATCACACGAAAAAAACGGGAAAAAAATGTGTAGTAGTGGCATCAGTGTCGCCAGCAGGTAGGCGTTTTTCACCTAAGCATATTCATTGCTATATTATGAAGAAGGCATAGACTATTTCAACATCCACCATCACAACAGCTCAAAAACTATTTTGACGTCTGTGATGTCACTTTTGTAAAATGTCAAAATTATGGCTTTATTTTTTTGACGTCACCCTTCGATGCAGTCGTTGCAGTGGTAGTACTAGTGGTGGAGGTAGCCAGTTCATTGTTTCGTTCTTTTCTGGTGGTGTTGTCAGTGTGTTGACGTGTTGATGGAGTCATGTGTAGCGTGCCGAAGGAGTTTCGGCCCTAGTTGGCAGTGGAAGTATCTTATTCAGCGTGTGTGTGGGGACTGGCTCGGCAGTTGATTGTTTCGGACGTAACATGCCCGGAGGCCATGTTGTGAGCGTTCTGAGCTCACATGTCGTTTCGTCGCAGGTCTCACTTAAAATTCTGAATCTATAACAAAGGCGAGCTGGATATCCCTCTGTCTTGCTTCCACCTAGCAAATGTAAGCGCATATAGTACACAACACTGAGAAATTTGGCACAGGCGTCTTCGTATGGTTGCAGTCTCGCTTTGCATCTGGCTCCCGCCTTTTTTAACCGGGTTTCGCCAGATTGCTGTTTAGTAGATTTTCTTTTTGGTTCGTGCATAACGAGCGGGTTAACTACGAAGCGATTGGGATGTTAAATAAAAAGGTTGTGAATGCAAACATTGCCGCCTTGATGTTTCTTGACTGGTGCGAATGAACAAAGGGTCTGGCGTGGCTGTACGAGAAACGCGCATTTTCCAATCTATTGCAAATTTCCTGGCATGACATTCAGCTCCTTTGTCTATATAAAACGTGCGAAATAAATCATAAAAAGCAACAGTGCCGCATTCCGTAATGTTTGCCACAACCAGGCAAACGTCACGTGCGGCCTGGTAGCTAATCTTGTACTTTGAGAAATTTTTTGCATTCCACATCACTTAAAAGGTCATAAAAAATGCTGTCGACTGCACATTTGATTTCGCGAAATGCGCGTTCAACTGCGCCGCCGCATTGAAGCAAGATGATGTTAGTGTGATCGCCACTTTCGATCACTTTCCAGCTTGTACTCCGAAGCTCCAAAGTTCTAACGCTCTAAATTCCAAGCTAGAGATGTCAAAATAAGGAGAAACAAATATTTTGACGGAGACGTCAAAATGATTTTGAAAATATTTTCACGCCTTCAGGAACATGCATCACAAACGCCAAAATATAAAAATTCTTTTAAAGGTGGATGTCAAAATAGTCACTACCTATGAGGAACCTCGAACATGATTTATTTCATTTACATTTGGATAATTAGTTCTTAGCAGGACACAACTGGAAAACTGTGAAATGTCTGCACACAAACAAAGTATTTCTCAAATTACACTTTTGCTAACCACTTGGTGATGCGTATGAACGCACTTTTCCAAGCGGTGAAACGCTCCCCAGCCTTTGGCTCCGCTCGAAACTAAGCTGAAACAAAGTAGAGCCAGTTTTTAGCTCCCGGTTCCTACGTATCAGGGAGTGTAACTGGAAGGACACTCTAGTTGGGGGCAGGGACGCTCAGAGAAATTTAGCAGCTCGGGGAATCCGCGAGGTGGTCTGGGAAACCTCCGTGGAACCCCGTTTAAGGACTACTCAAACCTGAAAGGCTGCTCATTGTTAAACAATGGAAAACACTGGTTAAAAAGACTGGGTCTATAGTCCGTGTCACTAGTTGCGGGCAGCACAGGCAACGCCAGGCGAGGGGAGAAATGGCAAGCACTTTGAAGACTTCCTTTCCTCTCTCCCTCCACTGCCCTCCTCTCCCGTCCCGCCTTCCTATTAGAGGCTTTTTTTACTCTCGGCCTGGCGTTGCCTGCACTGCACGCAACCCGTGCTAGACTTAATTCGCACACTTGCATTCGACTCTGGCCGGCCAAGACAAGACTGCTTTCTAAGCCTCTTGCGACGGCTTACGACCGGCTGCACTGCGGCACGGCCGGTCTTCTCTCGGAATGCAAGTATGCAAAGGGGCCTTTATTCTTGTTCTAAAGATTTTAACACAACGCATTTTATATGTCGTTTTCTATAAGAAAATTCTCCCGAAATAGCGTCAGGAAGGACCGACACTAACGAGCGTCCGGAACACGCTGGGAGCGTTACACAACATTAAAGTTCTACCCGGTGTCTCAACTAGCGGTCAGGCTCCTTAAATCGACCGTAAAAATCGATTTCTTAACTTATCGCGCAAAGATTTTGTGCAGCGTTGCCCACAGGTGGTACATTTTTTCTATAAAATTTGCAAAGGGTGAACTTACCTGAGGAAAAAGTAAAAAAAGAAAAAGGCTTAATTCCTAGGAAAACGCAGTGAAGCCACCGGTCTTCAAACCATAGGGCACCCTCAGGCCCGGACCCCCCCCCCCAAATTTCCCATTTTGCTGGTACCTCCTCTCTTCCCTCCCCCTCATACAGCATTTTGTCATGGGCAAGCCCCCCCCCCCCCCCCCCCCGAAACAAAATCCTGGCTACGTGCCTGGGCACCCTACTGTTTCAAGACCGGTGGCTTCACTGCATTTTGGAAAATGCAGCGAATGGAATGAAAGCACTGCAATGGAAGGGAGACAGCTAGGCCTACTTCTCAACATAAATGTATGGTGGGCGACGTCATACTTGAAAAGTCACGCGTAGAAATATTGCTCAAATTCATGGCATTCTGGGTTGCCTGGAGGTCTTCAAATGCATTTTTGACTAATTTCGCTATCATAACTAGCACTAATTATTTTTATACATCAACACGGTGCCTAGCAAATTACGATCTTGAAATTCCCTGACTTTTCTAGGTTTTCCCTGACAATTTCAGGTAGATTTCCTGACAACTGTAGAAGCGGTTAAATATATATATGACCATTACAACACAAGGCAATGAGCATTGAGCACAGTGAGGATCATTTTGCATGGGCTTAATCTAACTTGCATATTTCGAAATATTTGGGTTCGTCCAGTCCGGGTTAAACGAGCACTTTCTTGCCGCCGACATCGTAAGTGAAGAGGCCACTTCCGGAAACAAGGTGAAAACACAACGCTCAACCACACATGTTTTCGTGCTGCCATCCGGTTTTCCACAACCAAATGGCAGCATGGCCGCCAGATGCACACTTTCGAATACTTTCGGCTTAAGGCTTGCATTGGAGTCTGCGGCTTTCCCATTTGTTACTTATTCTAGTAGCTCCAGCTGGATCTAGCCTAGTGTGGCACCCTCAATCCAATCAGATCCAAGGCTTGGAGTGGATTTGTCGGCTGTTCCGTTTGCATCGGGTAGCACACTCTACATCGGGTGAGCAGAGCCCGCGCTCCTCTCTAAGCAGAATTTATTGCCTATCTTTCTACCCCCAAGTCCTCAGGTCTTTGCTCAGGGCACTCGATGGCGTTTCTGGCTCATTTTCCCTCACTGGGCTTGCTTTTTGAAAATATCCCTGACGATTCCCCGATTTTTTCCCAGTAATTAAAATTTCCCTGACAATTCCCGGTTTTCCCGGTCGCTAGACACCCTGACCAAGGTGAAAGAATATTAAAACACCATAAACCCAGGATCAAAGTTTTTGCTAAATATTGCCGTTTTCCGACGTGCATCTCGAGGGATGCTGAACGAAAATTTGGATTCCAGAAAATAATGCCGCAGAAGCGTAGAACGGGATATTCCACACCCAAAAACAGCTCATTCAACAATACCTAAAACGGATGGCCACACTTTTGGAAAAGATGGAAGCGATGGAGCGAGCAATGCAACGTCCCGATTCTTCTGGAACAGCTGAGAATGAGGGGAAGCGGCCTCGCTTTTCTCCTTCTCGCTTCGGTTCACCCGCTCGAGGGGACGAAGCGAAGGAGAGATGTCGGCCTCGTTCAATCGTGCGCTCGTTTTGCAAAAATACGGCCACCCGTTGGAGATACTGCCGTACAAGTGGTGCTCTGGGGTTCGCTCCAGCCTCATTTTCTGAACTCTAAATTTTGGCTCAGCATTCCTTTAAAGCGCAGCTGTCCAAAACTTGTAGCTATCGGACAATCTGTGCCAAATGCACCAGCAGCGCAGCTGTAGGTCGGACACTGTTTCAAACGCTCCCTTTTGTGTGGCATCTAGCTGCAGAAGCGAAGCTATCTGTACTTACGATGCACGAGCCCCTGAAGCCACTCGAATGTCAGACGACCTTCGGGAGTCCCCTTCACAGTGCTGGATTGGTAAGGATGGCTATTGTAAGAACCACTTGCTAAGCTACATTGTTCCCCTCTTTTATTGGCCTAGGGAAGAGCAGGTCACAATTTGAAAAAAGCCTCGGATTTCCCATTTTAAAATAAGTATTCCGGGCCCCCAATGTGTCCATAAGTGGGGTCTATTCAAGCGCCGCTTAACTACTCACTCATCCCACAACTTCAATCAACGCGCAGGTACAAAAATATCGGAGTGCATTTACGCCCTCGTTTACCACTTGTCACGGCAACAGCAGCTCGGCGCCGGCCCAATTCGCTACCATCGCAACGTCGTCGTACTTCCTGCGCCTCCTCCCTAGAACCATTTCCAAACTCGCGCTCATCGACTCCGCTACAAACTTTCGGAGGTCTAGCCGTAAGCTATGCAAGTTCGTCCGCTCGAACGGTTCTGCGCGTTTGCCAAGAAAAAGGGGCGTCGGCTACGGCCACTCTCGAAGTCAAAATGACTTCTCTTTTAGGCGCCCGGCCTCCGGTACGCACTCGTTGCAACGTGTGCTCCGGCCGCACGTGCACGCTTGAGGCACTGGGGGTATTTGCGAAGGACGACAGCGCAATTCCTGGGGGGTTCCCGCCAACGGCCGTCCCCGCAAGAAGTGGCGGAGAGAGCTCACCCCCCGGGCGTCCCCCAGCAGGTGCGGCAGGAGCTCGTCCCCGGGCGGGTGCTCGTCCACGGGGGGCAGGTCCCAGAGCGGGGGCTGCCGGCCCCGGGGCCTGCGGGGGGGCAGCTTGGGACGCACTTTCACCACCACCTGCCCGACGGGCACCCGCTTTAGGCCCGCCACGGCCGCCGCCGCTCCGGGCTCCAGGAAGTTCACAAAGCTGTACTCGGCACCCTGCAACCAGAGCGGAGGTGTCGGTGCCGAACGTGACACCCGAAATTCCGACCAGTGCGTCTACCGCATCCCCGAAAGCTCCATTTCCGCCCGACGACGTCGTGGAAGTGTCGCGGCGGTGGATGTGGTAGACGCCCCTTCAGTATGGGCCTTGATAGCTTGACGGTCCGCACAAACTTGGGCAGCCACCTTCTAAACAACAATGCAGTCAAAGCCACTTGTAGGTACAGTGCCACCCGCTTATAACGATACCACATGTAACGATATACCGTTTATAACGATCAGTTTCTAGAATTTCTAGACTAGAAACGCTCAGTTCCTAATCCAGATACAACAATAATCCGTTATAAAGATTGCATTTTTGGGTTTTCTGATCATTATAACTGGATTGCACTGTATAAGTATTTACCATGATAGAGCTCAGCTCCTAGGCGCCCGCTTCTGGCTTGAGCGGCACTGGCGTAACTGTGATGTGACCCCCGTGAGGTCGCGCGACCCCGTGAAACGTTCAGTGGGCTTCGTATACACGCACTACAAAAAATTTTCTCATGTCTGTCTTCGTTTTCGTTTGATGAGCAGTTTTGATCTGCCATGCTCCAGCCGTGCTGCCACATGTAAAAGGAGGGACTTTGGCTAGCCGATCTTTTAGCAGTAAAGAAAAAAGTGTGTCAAGATTTATCTATCTGCCTGTGTGTTGATGCTCGCTTCGTCTCCGTGACTTGGCCTAGGCCAGGCCTACTGGTGCAAACCTTGGTTCACAAGTGGCACGTTAAACTTTTGTTCACTCAGAATGTGTACACTCGAATAAGGCCGGCTACCTTCTCATTTTGCAGATTTTGTGTTCTTTTGGTGCGAAACACTCGATTTCCCTCGCCAGACAGTGCTGTGCTATGGGCATTTCTCGAGAGTTGAAAGGTCAAAGTTGTTTTGCTTCAAACGCTATGTGTGCAAAATACGGCAGGTATTAAGTTCCAGTGAGACTTAAGGTGGCAGCACCACATTATTCGCAACCTTGCATCAATTAACCGTTCACCTGGTCTCATCGGGCGTAACCTGCCTCACACCAATCTGCCTCAGAATTAAATATGCTCGCACCATGTGGGATCCTGACCAATCCTAGATCATGAAAGCGGAATTCCTGTAAAATTGAGCGATGATATGTGATATGTTTAGACAGAGACAGCTGTGCTGCTTATTCGACAATATGACGATGACGATTGACTGACAAGTTTAACGAGAAAGCATTAACTGGTCTCATGGAGCGAGCCGACGTCATCAGTTTGAGACACGAAAACCTTAAATCCTTTCTCCAAGTAAAACCAACTTTCAGCTATGAAACCATGCGAAAAGCGAAGACACGGCACCTAGTTTCCTCGATCCCAAAGGAGCGAGGTAAAGCGGATGTATTTTCGGCTTCAATGCCATTGGCTGGCGCACGTTGACGAGGCTCCCATTGGCCTATCAGTTTGAACGATCGCTCACCCAATATCGCTGCGTGTCCGCGAGGCAGCGGCTCCACTGCTCCACGTGCAAGGTCAATGCGTCGTACGCAACAGACAAAAGAAGGGAGTGAAGAGCGGCGTGCGTGCTTTCGCATTCAGAACTCATAAGAAGTGCTTAGGTGTACCTTGAGCCTTTTTTCGCTACATTTAGCGGGGAACCTGAATTTGTCTGTAGGCCCAGTGGCACCAGGCCACGTGACATCAATTTTTCTGCCAAATTTCGCAGGGAAACTGAATTGATGAATACGTCACGTGACACAACAAATTGGCGCATAGTTCACTGACGTCAATTTTTCCGCAGAATTTAGCGGGAAACTGAATAGGTGCATACAAAAAATGGTATTTTCAAATTCTTTTTTTTTTTTTTTTTAGGTAGGCAAAGGGTTAATCAGAGTCATTGTGAATAATTTTGAAGATACAGCATTCCAATCTTATTTTTGCTCGATGGTGACATTGTTAATAAACCCTCCAGCCTTAATTTTGTTTTTTATCTATAGAGTTTTTTGGTATTTACGAAGAGCGTGACAGCACCCTCCTGCTTTCAGCAGCCCCCGGTAAAGTCGGCAGGACACTCCTCAAGAGGGCTGTTCCACGCTGCCCCAAGGGACCAGAGTAGTTGCCAGAAATGCCACCAGTCGAGCGCTTCCCGGGGAAACCCGCACCCTCCCGCATTATGGGCACGTGTGATGAGAACTGCACATTTCATTTGGTTATCATGCTCAGATTTGTTAATCAAAGAGACACAGACAGGGTATTTATGCTCGTTAAGGTTTTAATTTGTACATGACGTATCAGAGCCCCACTACCCAAACACAACTTGCGGCTCGAAATTCATTTTCTTTCCGCACGAAAACCGCCGATCGAGAATTGGCCGGTTTGAGTCGCGCCAACTCTCTTTTCCGTAGTCACGGGCCGTTTTCTATGGTTTAGACACACACACCAAATATGATCAGTTGTCGATCAGCGAAGGCACAGACTCAATATTAAGGATACAGAAAAATATGATACCTATTTTTTGTGGTTTCTAAAAAGCTGCATATATGTCAATTGAAAAAAAAAAAGGTTCCAGAGAGAACTGGAAGCACTCTTTGCATTCTTTGTGCAATTCTCAGCATGGCATCATATTGTGGGAGTCGTGGGCTGGGCGGCTGAATGGAGCGGACCATGCAATGGCGAGCGAATGTTTGACCTCCCCGACTGTCCCACATACACTTTGCCGCATGATAAATGATGCAGCATCATTTATTGTGTGGCAAAGTGTATGTGGGACAGTCAGGGAGGTCAAACGTTCGTTACGTTCTGTCCCTCAATGTACAAGACTTCTTCTACTCAATTCCAAACAAGAACATGTTCAATCATGCACGCAAGTTTGTCGACTGCCACAGCAGCATCATTCATCATGCGGCAAAGTGTATGCAATGGCGGCAGACGACGGGCGTGGGACCTCTATTTCGGAAATGTCATTCGTGGTACCGGCAAATCTGTCTAGCTTCGAAAGAGAAATCGTTTACCGATCAAAACATTTAGGATTTATTCCTTACAACACGCCCGACTACCAAGCCGATTTGCACAAAAACGTCGCTGAGTCGTCGCCCCTTCTCCTGGCTAAAGACATTGCTCGTCTTATGAACACGAATTGGTAAGAGCTTGAAAAACGTGCAAACGTCAAGCATCAAGTGCTTAGCTTTTCCGTTTTTTGTGCAACGTGCGAGTTTTCCATCTGCTTAAAACAACTAAAAAACAAAAAAAAAAGGGGTTGGGTGCAGCCACGTGAGGCAACTCTCTCCTCCTCTACATTTCTTCCTCCCCGGTCCAGTTTCGGTTTCAAGCAATTGTGTTTTCTTTAATCTATTAACACGCGACGCTGCAGCACAGTATTGATTGGGTAGTCTTCCGAGACCACACTAAATCACCTGGCACAAAATAAAGCTATCTTAGGGAATGTCAGTGTCACTTTGAACACTTTCTCACTCCTAAGTGCTCCGAAATAAACAAATAAATAGATCGGAAGGTTTGCTCAATTCTCTTTTTGAAGTAGACACTACGGAATGCCCTGGGAACGTGCAAGTGTTGGAGCACTCCCTGGCCAACAAGGTCTGCTGCAGTGGAGACACAAGATGGGGGCACATACCTTCCTGGGGATGTTGTGCCAGCTGGTAACGTTCTGCACCGTGCCATACTTTGAGAAGGCCTCCCTGATCTCGGCCTCACTGGTGCGGTGCAGGTCCCCCGCGACAAAGACCGTGCACTCGTCCGGCCAACGCTCCGTGCGGGGTCGCTTGGCACCTGCGGAGCATCACCCCCTTCTCAAAGCCGCCGTAAAACACAGCACCCACCCCACTGTCGCCGAGAACTGGCTTAATCGTATAATTTGCACAATTCCCAAGTTTTGGAAATGTGAATAGTAGGGGCTTGAACAAAGTATTATACGATATGTTTATTCACCCATGCCCACCAACAGCAACATGCCTTCCCAGTGGTACATCACTTTTTTCTTTCTTTATTAAATGACAAAAAAAAAGGAATTGGAGATGTTGGCTGCCGTGAAGGCATGGCCGGCTACTCCACAATACAGACAAGACAAAACACGCACACATACTAAATCAAACACTCTCACACTATTGGCCGTTTTCATAGTGTGTTTTTTAACCTACTTTCGCAGCTTCGTCTTTAGACGGCCAGGCGCCCTGGAAATCTCATTACCTCGAGAAAGCTGGCGAGCGAACCTGCTGTCACAACTTTCTGCTTTAGGAAGTAAAAAAAAAATATCTTAAGACAGTTCCGACATCATTTAAAACAAAGGCATAAAACTGTCCACCGAGACTGCCATGAAACGAAGATTCTAGCAGCAGACGAGAGGCGGGAGCGCAGACCGACATAAAACAGTTCCACCTCAAAGAACAAGAAATAGAGCAGGCATATGTTCAGCCAAGTTCGACGGGAGAGGTATTGAACATTAAAATTAGCAAACTGCGGTCACGAGACGGCGTGACATGATCGTCAAGAAGGGGTCACACGACACCAGGTCACGCGATGTCATTGTGTCACTCTGCAACTTCAGTAATGCAACACCACGACGCAACACCGTCAAATCACAGTATATGTGACACCATGCAGCAGCAAGACATTGTGTGACCCATAGTGGCACAAAACGTGCAACTGTGGTACATATTCTACGTACGAGCTCAGAAAAGTGTGTAGTTAGATCATAGTGCAGTTTGAAGCATACATTCTTAATCCCTAAGGTTAAAAAAAGCGAAGAACATGGAAGCTTCATCTGTCTACCAAACAGGGAGAGCGCAGAGCCTCCCTCTTTTTTACCTACTATCCAAGTGCAAAAAAGCGACGTAATTAACACCTTGCCTACTCCTTTCTTTTCTCCGAGGAATGTACAGCAAAACTTTATTTCAAACAGGCAATTTGCATCAAAATGAGACAAAAACATTTCCTTGATTTCCAGGTGTGGTATCTAGCTCTAAAGCGGGACTTCTGATCTTATGGTCCTCTTTGGTAGTTCTTCACAGTGTGATAGTGCTGAAAACATTCAGGAAGGTGGTGAGCCCACCTTGCACTGTCCTCATTCCAATGTTGTTTCACTCTGTTTCTTATTGACTGTGCAAGCCCGCATCTGATTCTTCTCAGTGGGTGCAATATCAGGTATGCCTGAGCATTTATCACTTTCAAAAACAAGTTTTGGTACCTCTTCTACTAGAACAAACCTCTGCGCCAAAGCCACACTGTCTTAGCACAAATGCTTACAAAGTGCGCAATTTTTGGCTAAATAAAGCATTGTTCTTTCATAGAACAGGAAAACAAACGGGCAACAACCCAAGATCAGGTGAGCAACAGGGGTGGTTCTGCCATCTGCCAAAGAGCACGCTTAACAAGTGCAGAAACCGAAACATGAGTCATGCTCATGGTTCGGCTTTATGGTCCGTAAAGTGTGGCACGAGTAACACTCGTTATTAGTAGGCAAGGAGTTAAAAGTGGAAAGTCTACATAGCCTGTTGGGCTATAATCTCATCTTTTTGCTTTGTACCTCCCTTTCCAACACCCAAGTCTCTCTGCTCGCTGGACACGAGTGTTGTCTGCGGCAGTGGTTGCGATGCCCAGTGATGCAGACGACCGTTGCCACAACGGTTGTCAGCTTTCATTCACTCGTACGTAGCTCTGTATCGCGTTGCAGTTGCCCTAGTACCTGGCGCATTTCATTGGCATCTCCTACCGGATTATTTGCAGCGGTCGACTTAATTTGCTCAATGCACTGCATAGGTGAAGTTGAGGCTCTTTAGGAAGCTGGGGTGTGGGTGCCGCCACATCTGGATTACAGCTGCAAACACGGCCCTATCTCAAATGCTCGACCTACAAACTTCTGGAGATTCCATTATCAGTTTTTACGAGAATTGAGCTATGCCTGGCAATTTCACAACATCAAACTGACCATTAAAATGTACCTGTGACTAAAGTGTGAGCGCGCTAAGTGCAGGCAACGAGTTTTTAGGCTTACTTAACAACAGGTAGAAACGTTACTGACGCACTACAGGGTGTGCACTATTCAGTCGAGTATGCATTTCCTGAACCTTTAGCCATGCCATCCATGCCTCCCCAGCTATTTCTCTAACGGACGCATGCGTCTCTAAATCGGCAGCGGCTCTTATCACCTGGCTAGTGTTTCTAACATAAACCTGAGGATATCTAAACGCACCATTTGTGAGCACTAGTGTCAACGAGATGATTTGTTTACATTTCTTTTCCCCAAGAATAAAGACACTACCTTCTTGTCTTTTCTTTTTTTTTTCATTTTGTTTTGGAAATTTACACCCACAAAATTTGAGTATGATAAATAGCTTAGCTAGAAACAGCTTACAGAATAGCTCAGTTGCACTCCGTCCAGTGGCTTATTTTTTCCTTTTCTAAAGTCAGGAAGCTCTTGCTGGAAACAATGAATCAAATTACTTTTTGTTTTTTGCTACATAATTTTAGTTGTCTGTACTCCGTTTTATCTCAAGTTCGAGCACTGTCAACACTACGAAGGCTCACAGTTTGAGCAGAATTATTTTTGAGCTTAATATTGTCCTAGCAATACCAACTTCTGCATGCATATGCTCTAGGACCTGCATAGTGCAACTATCAAGGCTTAGTTACAAAGTATGTATAGTCGTGGAAATTCTGAAAAAGCTTTGAGAGCCACTTCAAAATAACGAGTGATTTCTAATTATTTTAAAATAAAGGCGGTCTTGCAGACGTTATTTCTGCTGTTTATTGCTCCCATTGGTTCATAAGGACCTAGTTAGCTTATTTTATGGTGCTCTTCTAGGTTTTTTCTTTGCATGTGCAAAATTCAGTACATTAACAAAACAAGCTAAACAAGAAACCAACACCATAGTAAGAAAAACAAAGATCAAGCATAACTGAAAATGAAACATTCAAAACGCTACCAATGCTACGAGTCAATAGACCTATTTCTTTATTACCCAAGCATCAAGCAGAATGCAGGGATTGGTGTTCCACACGCCGCACGTGCTGGCCTGAGCAGTATTAGCTTTTCTAAAGCAAATATCTAAAACAAATGGCATCTTGCATGCGCGTTCGTCAATGCTTCATCTTGGTTATCAACACCAATCCCTGCATTCTCCTTGGTGCTTGGGTAATATAGCAAATGGTCTATCGGGCCAATTGCGCATCCCGGAAAGCGCTAAATCATGGCATTTTTCGTTTTGTTTTTTGCCTGTGTTACCGCCAACTGATTTAATCAACGCAGTGTCTAGTGTTACGTCCCACAGAACCCGAAATAAAAATTCAAGTTACGTTCGACGGAACTCCAAATAAAAATTAAAGTTACTTCCGGCGTAACTTTACCCCAAGATTTCGAGCTACGTCCGACAGAACCCAACGTGAAAATTAAAGTTACGTCCGACGGAACTCGAAATAAAAAAAATGACCGCATCTCCACGTGGTGAATGATGTTGATTAGGGCGAAGCTCTGGTGGTGCTTGTCTGCGCAGACGCTGAGCCGCTGCATGCCGAGCCTTTCGTTCATTTTAATCCATGTCAGAAAGAGAATGTGTGATATGGAACGTGGTTATATACACATTTGAGCATTTTACCGTAGCACCCTCTCGTCTATAAACGTTGAGCCAATGCATGCAAAGTTTAACGTGATTGTATACGCATTTGACCGCAGCGCCCTCTCCTGTATAGACGTTGAGCGGCTACATGCAACGTTTCATCCATGACATCCCCAGCTCTTGAGTTACTACTAGGGATGCCGCGAACCACCCTAGGTTCGAATTCGAAAGGTTTCGATATTTTCTAACCGAACGGATGTTCGATTTCGAAAAGTTTCGATATTTTCGACCGTAGGGATGTTCGAATTCGAAATATTCGCAACTTTTCAAAATCGTGGGGTTTCGAAATCGAAAAGTTCGAAGCTTTCACGGTTTCTAAAAGTTCGGGTTCGATTATTTCGAATATTTGTTTACTTGAGGTTCGATAAAGTTCGAAAATTTCGAACTTTTCTAATTTGAAATTCGAGAGATTCGAATGTTTCAAATTTCTTTGGATCTAAAATTCGAAAAATTCGAACGTTTCAAATTTTTAAAGACATGAGGTTCGATAAATCCGAAGATTTAGAGTTTCTTTCTACATAAAGTTCGAAAAGTTTGAAGGTTTCAATGCTCTTTTAATGCTAAATTCAAAAAAAAAAAAAAAAAAAAAAAAAAAAAAAAAAACTTTGAAGGTTTCCGATTTTTTTTAAGTCCAAGTGCACAAAGTTCGAAGTCCAGTTTTCATGTTCTGCCACAGTTTCAGTTTCAAATAATGTTTTCACGCCTCACTGGCTTTCACGAAATCAGGTTTAGAAAAGTTCGGGTGTCATATTTAGACTGCACAAAGTTGGTCAGGCAATTAAATGAGACGACGAGTGCCCCGGATGTGCTGGAATATTTGCCAGTGCAGTGACGTGTAACAATAGAGCAGTAATTGTGACCGCCAGCCCGGGGTGGTCATTTACGTGCATTACGAAGTAGTGATCCTACGAACGCACTGTTTAACGATACTCAGCCAGTTCAGGACGGCCAGGGGCAGGCAGGCAGTTGAGGTTCAGAAAAACCTTGAAGTGATCTGGCAAACTGCCCCCCTACGCCCTTGCACGCTGGTAGTAATCCGATCGAACGCCGCCCGAGTGACGCTGGCATATAGTAAGTTTAGTTTTTACATGATGCAAAATCCTGAGACTAGGAATGAAATTTGAAAGAAAAAGTGTAAGAAGACAGAAAAAAGGGGACAGGACAACGTCTCAAACTCAACTCAACTGAAAACTCAGCTCAGGACAACGTCTCAAACTCAACTCAGCTGAGTTTGAGACCGTTGTCCTGTCCCCTTTTTTTCTTTCTTCTTACACTATTTCTTGCGAATTTCGTTCCCAGTCTCGGGATTTTGTATTATGATCAACATACACCAGCCCGCCTGCACCTTGACCACTTTTTTTTTTTTTTTTGTCATTGCTTTGGAGGTTAATTTCCTGGGGCGGAAGAAACGCCGAGCAAAAAGCAGAGAAGCTGACGCAACTTGAGGTCGAGGAGCGTTTTGTTATACCAGTGGCGTCGGAAGAGGAAAAACGGAGGGGGGGGGGGGGGGAAGGGGGGAGCTCCAGTCTCTCTCCCCCTCCCAGATATTTCGGACTGTTAAAGAAAACAATACGGGGAAAGAGGGCATGGTCGAGCTTATTTTGATCTGAAATTATTTATGCATATGTATAGCTACTGTGGCTCTTCACTGCATAAAAGATTGCGTAGATGGGGCCGGTTCTCACATGCAGCGAAGCGCTGATGTACCGCTGCTTACGTGCCGTCAGGTACTTATCGTATGCCATGAGCAACAGTTTTGACGGTGCGATACAAAGCTGGTGAAAGCTCCCGTCGGCACGTGCTTAGCACGAGGTCAGCGATATGCTTATTGCGCTCCGCTGCATGTGTGAACAGGCCTTTAGAAACTCGTTTTCAGGAGGCACTACTCGTCACATGCTCAGTGGCTCGAAAGTTCAAAGCTATGTCTTTTCGACCTAAATAACTGTGCCATTGGTAAAAAATAATCAATAAATAAACATAACAATAAATGCAAAAATAAAAAGCTGGAGAGAAAAAAAAAACTATCAAGAACCCGGCCGGAAGTGTTGTATTCTCTCATATTAAGAGGCCCAGAACTATGAAACAAGTTTCTCCTACCAAAATGTGTACAGGCCAAAAGAAACACGTCCCAAAAACAAAAAATGAGAAAAAAAAATATTTTTTTTATGACGTGCTGAACTTGACCAATTTTAGAAATCTTCCCCCATGAGTTAATTTATTCCTCAGCGTGAAAAAAACAATAAATACATTATTTTGTATTCTGCAGATGGTAATGATATGTACTCTCTGGTGTTAATTTAAATGCAATACCAAAACAATGTAGGCGAAAAAAATTACCAAGATTAGGGTACATGTTTGGATATTTATTCGAAACTCGTCTTGAACAACAATAATCATATCTTAAGACGACACTCACCTAAGCTATATATAGATCATTCTTAAAAAGTTTAACATCCCTACCATAAACAGCTTCATCTAGGGTGCCTCAATGCCCATATGTTTAGGCTGATGCCATCGTTTGTAGTACCCGATGCCGACAGCACGCGCTCACAGGCAAAATACAAAGAAATCGAGGAAACTAAATGTCGCCGTAGCACAGTCAGCGCCACGAGCACGTGCAGGGACACACTCTTTCACGCGCTTCAGAACAAAGAAAATAAAAATAAGCATTCGAAACAAAATGGTCAGATGTCATCACCCCAAGCAGAGCGCACGTGAAGGCACCCTAGCTTCGGCTATAGCGCGCTTCAAATATGGCACAAATGACAATTGTCAAAATCCCATCGTCCTTCCTCGCTCCTTCGGGAATCTTTTTTCTAAAACCAAGCGTGCCAGATGATGGAAATGAACGGCATTGTCTTTCGCAAGGAATGCGTCACCCGATGTAAAATTGTGAAAAAAAAAAATTATGAATGTACCTCTCTGCTTGAATCCAAATGAAACCGCCCGCCGGTCTTTCGAAGTTCAACGAGCTTCGAACTTTTACCCTAAAAGTTCAAAGTTCGTCAAACTTTTGACTTTTCAGGAATCGAGAGTTCGACAATTTTCGAATTCTTTAGATTAATAAGTTTGAAAGTTCGAAAATTATCGCATTTCTTAGCGTAGGAAATTCGAAAGTTCGAAAAGCTTCAAACTTTTTAGTGCAAGAAGTTCGAAAGTTCGAAAATCATAGAATTTTTTAGTTTATCAAGTTCGAAAGTTCGACAAGCATCGAATTTTGCAGCGTAATAAGTTCGAAAATTCTACTTCTGTCGAATTTCTCAATATGGAAAGTTCGAAAATTCGAAATCTTTCGAACCTTTCGAACCACTTGATTCGATCATCGAAACTTCGATTCGAAAAAAGTTCGCGGCATCCCTAGTTACTACCACATCACCACATCTCAGAGCCCCCTACTCATCCCGCAGCCGTGGCCGAGTGTTTAAGGTGATGGACTAGAAATCCATTGGGGTCTCCCCGCACAGGTTCGATCTTGTCGACTGCGCAAACATTTCTTTTTTTTGCATAATTTTTTGTCTTGCCCTACACGAGGACGTAAGCTCACGAGCACGATCACGAGCACGAGCACTAGCAAGATCGATGTGAGCACGGACGCCGGACGGACAAGGCTAGACCCTCAGGAACTTCGCCCCTAAAATTAAAGACCCGCTACCCGTTTCGACTTGGATGAGTTTCGTACCGGCGTACGTCGTGGTACCGGCACGCGTTCGTGTGATTACTACTCCGTGGTGCACGTTAAAGACCCCAGGTTAGCGGTTGTACTGCACTGGCTAAAGGCCCGTTCACACTCTTGCAACCGAGTACGACCGAGAGAGACGAGATCTGTTAAAACTTCTTAAAAATTTCTTAGGATGAGAGAACACACCAAATACACTGACATTGTGGCGCCATCTATGCGGTGACCCTGGAACTGCATTTCACAAGAGCGAAGGTTTTGCGGGATTTCCGAGGTCAAATGTGCGTAATACATATAAGAACGACTTGTTTATAACGTTGCCAAAAAATTTTCGAGCCAAGAAAGCAAGGATAATGCGCTAAAGAAATATAAAATATGCCGGACCGCCAAGTTTCCGCTGCTACCAAATAGATGGTGCCAGTGTATCCTCTGGGTGTAAGAGGTTTTAAGGAACCCAGTTTTAAGAGGTCGTAAGAGTGTGAACGGGCCTTAAAGGCCCGTTCACACTCTTGCGACCGAGTACGACTGAGAGAGACGAGATCTCTTACAACTTCTTAAATGTTTCTAGAATGAGGGAACACACTGACATTGTGGCGCCATCTATGCGGTGACCCTGGAACTGCATTTCACAAAAGCGAAGGTTTTGCGGGATTTCCGAGGTCAAATGTGCGTAATACCCATAGAAAGGCTCGTTTATAACATTGACAAAAGTTTTTCGAGCCAAAAAAGAAAGGATATTGCGCGAGAAATAAAAAAAATATGCCGGACCGCCGAGTTTACACTGCTTCCCAATAGATGGCGCCAGTGTGTTTTCTGGTTTAAAAAGTTTTAAGGAACCCAGGTTTAAGAGGTCGCAGCAGTCGCAAGAGTGTGAACGGGCCTTAACTTTCTCATCTACAGCTAAGAGACAAGTGACCCGTGGAGGCGTACTAGCGTCAAAACTGTCTAAACATACGAGCAACACAGTTTTTCTAGATCACGGTTCATATAAATTATTTCCGTCGGACGTAACTCGAAACTAGGGTAAAGTTACGTCGGACATATCTTTTTGGGTTACTTTGCTTTTTATTTGGAGTTCCGTCGAACGTAACTTTAATCTTCATATTGGGTTACGTCGAACGTAACTCAAAACCTTGACGTAAAGTTACGTCGGACGTAACTTTAATTGTAATTTCTGGTTCCGTCGGACGTAACGCTAGACACTGCGAATTACGCAATCGCGGAGAATGCGTTGTTGCATCGCAGTCTGTGAGTTGCTGGTTTATGTAGCAGCTATGTTTGGACCCGCTCGGATAGCTCCATTGAAATTAGTGCAGATACGTCCAGTATTTCACGTGCTGACCTTGCAGTTGAAAGTACGGTGCTTATTTTGCAGTTGCAAGTTTTAAAATCGGATGGACAAAAATTCCGCATGGAACGTTTAGCAAACACCGCAGAAGCAAAGAACCCAGCAAAAAAATAGGCAAACGCAGATTGTCACCTTTATCGTGGAGATCCTCCGGTAGCTCCCGTTTTTCAGCCATGTCCGCTTATTTCTGGGTGACACTAAATGCAGAGATTCGACGAAATTTTTACGATCAACGAGACGCTCCCCTACCAGCTCCACCAGCTCGCAGACGAGCATGCCGCCATTTTTCCAGATCGATGGATGGATAGATAACAACGGCTGTATCCTTTATAATATCGGTAGCTTGCGCCATCTAGCATAGAAGCATGCAGAGCGTCGTCTGCTGCTATTATTGTCTGCTGCGAACCACTGCGTGATTTTTGTCATTTTGGTAATTATCGCGTGTTTTCAAGACATTAATTTAATATAAAAACAGTAAATAAGGGAGTTCGCGAGCCCGGAGAACCGGCGATAACGGTGAAAAGTGTAGAATTAGTCCAATCAGGCGTATCGTAAGCTCTAAACGAAACCAAAACTGCGGACAACAGACGCGCGTTGTGTGGAGCTGCAGCCCGCCAAGGAAATTGAAGATCGGCGTTGCGGGAGCGCTGCGAAATCAAGTCCAGGCATCGACAGGACGCTTGGCGAAAACTCTTGAAAGAGAGACCCGGCTTTGATCATGGCGGGAACTACCACGGCCAGAGTCGACGGTGGGTTAGTGAAATGCAGCGACAGTGGAAGGTGGGTGTTTTTGGAGGAAACGCCCTTTAAATCGCTGAAAGAAGCTAAAGCAGCACAATATATCTGTACGCTGTGCGCGAAGATTAAGGCTGCACAAGAGGTGCTAACAGCAGTGAAACGTGAGCGGGAAGAGAAAGCACACACGGAGACAGAATTCTCCGCGCAGTGCTTCAAGATGAGATCTATGCGAGAGTTGGAGGCGGAGTTGAGAGAAGCCCTGGAAGAATAAAAAAACAGCGAGACGGAAAGCAGAGACAGAAACAATGAAAGAAAGAGCAAGAAGGGAAGAAGCAGAAAAGTGTCTTGCAGAGATGAAGGTGAACCGGGAGGCTGAAGCGCACCCGGAATAGACGTGTATTCCAAACGAAGATGAACAAGAAGTAGTCGGAGCCAAAGAACCAAAACAAAGGGATGCAACAACGCCAGCAGTGCAACGTGGATCGGGGCCAAATACAGCAGAAGGTGGGCAAAGAAATCTTTCCCAGACTCCTAAAAACAGCAGCCAATTAACACACGCAACAGGAAGAAGCGGCGAACAGAACTGATAAACAGGTCAGGACACAAGAGAGTGTGATCCTTGTAGGCGACTCAAATATGAGGGGGCTAAAAGTACCCCTCCTGGACAGGCTGAACTGGGACCGCAGGGTACGGGCCTTGCCAGGAGCGAAAATGCAGGGCCCATAATGGAGGCTGCAGAGAGCCGACGCTCCCGAACGCCAGAGCACACCCTGGCTGTCATCCAGGGTGGCCTCAACAATTCTCTGAACGGAGAGGACCCAAGCAAAGCTGCAAGGAGCATGATGGAACGAGTGGAAAGGTGGCAATCCCCCACCGTTTCTGCGTCTGCTCAGTCCCCTTCGCGAAGGCGAGAGGTGGGAAGGTGGCAGCCAATAGCTGCCGTAAACAAAGCCCTTATGCAGGAATGCAGAAACCTGGCCACCGGCGAAAATTTGTAACTGGGACCTGTTGGAATCTCTACTGGTCCAAACTGAGACTGACTGGTCCCAACTGGTTCTAACTGGGATGGAACTGGGACCAGCTGGCAGGCCAACTGGTACCAGCTTAGGGGCCAACTGGTTGTAACCACTCCCAGTTGGGAGCCAACTGGTCTGGCTATTCCCAGTTGGGGAACAAAACTGAGCTAACTGGGACCAGCTGAGGTGCCAACTGGTCGAAGCCATTCCCAGTTGGGGTTCAATGGGTCTCACCATTCCCAGTTGGGGACCAAATAGGGTTCAACTGGGACCAGTTATGTGTCTACTTCAAACTGTTTCTATTCCATAACAGTTTGTATGAACCAGTTCACCAGCCTGTGGAACCGATATTTCTAGTTATATATTTATTTATATTAAAATGTTATTTGTTTAAATAAAAGTAGCAAATCAAAATATTTATTTATTTAATTAAGGAGGTACTGGTTAAGTTATGCCCTGTTTATTTAATTAAGTAATCATATATCAAAGATATTTTTATTTGATTATTGATTTATTTTTAATAATGGTTTCTTTATTTATTTTTAAATGTTTATTTATATATTTACAATGCATGTCGCATAAATTAAACCACTGCACAATGCAAATGAGGGCTGCGCTTCCTCACGGACCAGTTTCTATGAATTGGCTAAGTTAAATTCCTACATTAAAAGGTGCAACGTCATATATACCAGCTAATTAATTATTGACTGGCTGAGGTCATCTAATCTTTTATGTGCTTTCAAATGATTTAGTCTGGGTGATTCTTAGATGATTCTAACAAATTAAGAAAGTAATTCAACTACAGCTTGTACCACAGATGAATTTAAAACTATTACTGCAAGTAGGGACAACCATTCTCAGCGTCGCAACTTGTTTTTGAGTAGAAGGGCAAACCAGCGCGCATAACAACGCGGGCATAAACAAAGATAGAGCAGTTTATTTAGCGGTCTCAAACGCCTCTCAGGGGATCACGCGCGTTTTAAACGCGTCTGGGAAGCGAAAAAAAGGCGTTTAGCTACTCGAACTACGTCGTAAGCATTAAAACATGCAAATACGACATGTTAATATTACCGGAGCAAGCGCACGAGCTTGCTCGTGCGCTTGCTCCGGTAATAGAAAGAAAAATGGAAAGCAGCAAATGAATAGCTGGTGGTCGCCACCGGTGTTGAGTTCACGAGAAACAAAGCGGAAGCAACAGGCGAAACTAATGAAAAAAGAAGAAAGCGTCCCTTTTCCTTCAGCTGCTTGTTGTACCTTTTCTTTATTTGCTTTCGCGGCGTAGGTACGAACTAAAAACAACAGGGGAAATAAATAACGTAGTGCAGCTCACGCTGCCCGGTAAAAAAGAGTCGCAGAAATGTTTTGGTCGCAGGCAGCAATCTTCTATATGTGCTAGCAGTGAGTAACCTTTTTTTGCTTTCGAATTTATTTTTCCAGTGACTTTGGCGTGAAAAGAGTCAAAGTACAGGCTAGCTGGTGGAAGTCAACCATTTCGTCGTTTACCCTGAGACTGGGTTTTTTTTTGAAGAGCAGAAGAAGCAGAAAAAACAGACAGGTCTCAAACTCAGCTAAGTTAGCTGAGTTTGAGACCTGTCTGTTTTTTCTGCTTCTTCTGCTCTTCACAAAAAAAAAAAAAAAAAAAAAAAAACCCAGTCTCAGGGTAAACGACGAAATGGTTGACTTTGGCGTGTTGTTCGTTCGCTCGCTTGACCAAGCAGTTTAAAAGTGCATTCAAGTACTTGTTGACGTAGGTGTCCGTAGGTTGACGTAGGAAGCAGAAGAAAGATGTTCCACCACATCGCACAAACTTGCTCTTGCAATGGTAGGCAGCACATAGCATGCCTGCCATCTCTAAGTATGCTCTGGTGTATGCTCGAATGTGGCCGGTTGATCAACAAACGATGACCCGTAGCAGACGTGCCGGCCGGAGTACACAAAAAAAAATTTGAATAAAAATGTATAACGAGCTTACACTTCTTAATATATTTAATAAATATCAAAAAGCCCGTATGACGATTTTGGATTAGAAACTCAATCGAAGGCGAAAATAGGAGGTCATCGCAGACGACAGTGGAAGAAAACAACAACAACAGCAAAGTTGCAGACGGCCCTCAAAATGCCCGGGCCTAGCGCAGACGAACCGGGGGTAGTAAGCGCCGAAGCGAAGGAAAGGGAGTAAAAACTAAGCCAAACAAAGCAAGGATACGCGATCGTTACCCGTCGGGCAAAAATATATATATATATACACAGCAACATATAAGCAGGAGGAAGAAATAACGCGGCAGAGTGGCGTCGCCTCAAAAATACAAAAGAAAGAAGACTCAAAAATGGAAAGAGTGGAGACGGTTCAACGGGTGTCGGCCTTTATCGTAGAAGTAAAGAAGCAGCGAAGCAGAAGATGTTGGTCGTCCCCGCGCTAACAATCGGAATTTGTGTACTGTAAATAACGTGACTGAAATCACCTTTTTTCGCGGGGCTACGACGCTCTCCCCTTCTTTTTTTTGCAAGCGCGAGAAGTCTGCTTTTTTCGTAACTCTGCTTTTGTTAATCTATAATCGCGTCAGATTTGCATATGCACAACGACTTCTTTCGGAGCATACTGACATCGCCGTAACGTACGTGGTTCGAAATTGACTTCTGCCTCTTCATCCGGAGACGATCTTAACGGGATTAGCCAGCTCGCCTGTTCGACGAAACGGTTATAAACAAGACATTCATGAGAAATGGGAATTGCAACGACAAAACGAATGGACTGATAAGAACAATAAAGTTGAAACGAAGCTATGTTCTGAAATATTTGTACATTTCCCTTTTTCACGAAACAGCGCGAAGGCATACATTCGTGTTTTGCTTGGCTTACATAAGTTGTGACAGAATGTTTTCTTCGGGAGAATTCCGAAATTGCACCCAGAAAGCTGTAACATATTTCCCACGTGAAGAGAATGTCCTTCACTCATGAGCTGGCACCCATTTTTTAACTTTCAAAGCAGCGAATGTCCGTGACAATTTTTTTTCGTTGGTCACCTCGCACGGAGATAGGCAAAACCAATGCATTTTGGAGAATTTGTCTGCTAGCGGAGACTCCGAGCTCGCCAGGGGCGCTGCAATCACTTTTCGCCCGTTTTCCGCGGGAGTTGCCAGTATTGGCTTCCACGGTATTTGCTTCCCTCCTTGATGCGTGTCTGCTATTTGTTAGACAAAAACAACTTACCGCTCGAGTTATTTCGTCTGCCCTCTCTGAAAGGCGAAGTCGAGCTCGCTCGTAAATACCTGCACTTCCGAAAGTCGCAGGAAAGGTAAGACAGACGCAGACGATGTTGCGAGCAGACGACGTTGCAAAGGAGCAGACGACGCTGAGATAGGGGGTCGCGATCAGCCAATCAGGGCTTGGCGTTCTGACGTCAGCGCTACTTCCTTTCTTATGCGCAGAGGACGAAAATGAGCCCACTTGCGAGGCGGATACGCCTTGCAAGTGGGCTCATTTTCGTCTTCTCATCGCTTTCTATTCGATATGCGTGACCCTGGTTTCAAAGACACGCAGTTAAAAATAATCGCCTTCGAAAGAGCTCTGTGTCTCGGTCCCTCAGCCTGGGAACAAGGTTCGCCGGGTACCCGTCGGTATCTCGATGGCGAAAGATTTCGCGCACCCAGAAGGTTTTTCTGGGCGTTAAGAGGGAGCGCTCCTCGATTTTCATCTCCGATAGGAACTTTTCAAGAATCCAGATGGCGCGCGCGTCGAAGGCGTGAAAAGGCGCTCTCCCTCCGAGGCGAATGAGTGCGTAACGTATCTGGGTCTAGCAGCGAAATGAGAGCTCGTGTCCCTTAAAACTCCTCGGGAAAGAACGTAAACCACATTTTGGTTCGTTACAGTTGCATTTCCTTCAGTGTAGTCGAAACGCAACCAAAACGCCGCTAGTGACAGCCTTCACAGTGCTTCCGTGCCCCGAGAAATTCGCGGACGGCGCTTCACGTCTCCTTCGGTAGGGTGACGTAAATGACACGTGATGACGTCGCATTCGATGCTCGCAGCGGATTCGCGGGTTTGTGAGGCTCGTGCCGAGTCGCCCACGGCAGCGGCGGCGGCGGGCCGCGGCCGGCAGTCGCCCCGAGGGGCTAGAGGGGTGCGGAGTGCGGTCGGTGAATGTTCGCGGGGAGTGACTTCTCCGGAGGATTCGCAGAACTCTGAACGCCGATATGTTGTCCGTCCGGCGGTGACGGCTGTTCGCGCACGACCGCTCTGTTGTGGTCGTTATTGGTTTAGAAGGCCTAGACTTTTCAGTCGCGATATGTCAGTCGGCTGGCCTTCCCGAAGAAAACCGAAATCAAGAGGTAAGAACTTTTTTTATGACATCCCCATTCAGTTATGATTTCTGTCGCAAGTGATGTACATTTTCCCTTTATCAGAATGGTGCGATTGCCACGATCGATTGAGAATCACTTTGTCTACTTCAGGTTGGTGCGAACCACACACTGAATAAACGTATAGCTTCTATTGTAAACAGATTGCTTCCAGATTCGGATGTGTTCGAGGGACGAAGTACGTCGCTATCATTACCTAGTTTGAAATTTTCATGAAAGCTCGCAATTGTTACTTGGTGTCCTGCATTGAACATAATTATTGACTCTGCTTTTAACCAATCTGCTATTTATACGTTCTAGCGCAAGACTTGGTCGGCTCGGCAAACAGTCTTATCGACTCCAGTTTGTGACCGCCTCCAGTCCTTCAACTTGGGCGGACCCGTGCCTGAAGACTGCGCTAATCTGCAATCAAGGGACATGATGTTATCATTCTATGAGCAGCAGGCCTTTGAAACATTAACTCGTCATCGTCTTCACTGTAATTCACTGTAAGTCCCGCTACAGTATTCTGAGTGAGGAAAGGAACAACACGCGTTCTTTCAATTGAGAACGTTTCCACTTGCGTCTTTTTTCCAAATTTAGACGAATTTCATAATTGCAATATTAAAATGCGACCACGCAATGTGAATAAAATCTCCTGGGTGCTTGTTTTGCACTTGACTGACCACCAGTTTTCGTTTCTACATTTCTTGTCGTGTCTCTATAGTCGTTCCTAAGTTTGGTTACTTCTCCTCCACTACTAAAATCCCTCTTTTGTACTCGAAAAAGTAAACCTACAAAAATATGTTACGTGAAGGGTCCGATTTTCCTCTACCCACTAAAAGAAAGCATTAAAATGTGATGTTGCAAGCGTATTCTACATAAATAAAACGTAAAGAGGCCACCTAGCTTACTGATATTTGTGCGTCAAATATACATGCAGTTCTGTTATGTTATGCCGCGGCAGTTTTCTCTAGGACGACTCTGTCTTCAGATAAGAACGGCCGACCGTGTCCGGTGACAGTTTTTAATTTTGACCAGAAAAATGCATCTTGCTGCCTCAATGCCCAGAAAAACGGAACCGGTCTTTGTTTTAGGAAAAAAAAAAAAGTTACCTTCAAGAAAACAAGTCAGAAACACCTGCTCAATCTGAAGCGTTGTCTGTGGATTTAGCAAAATTGGCATTTCAGGCAGCTCCCCCCGAAAATGTGTTGTGGCTGCTGGCCCGTATCGGAATGGTTGACCCAAATTATTTATCACTACGTATCGACGTCGTTATTTTGAAATAAAAAAATCGCACAGACGACGGCACATTGAGCAATACTGCCAAAGTTTTAACTTTTTTTTTTTGTCCGCATTTATTCAAGCCCGTTTTCAAACTTTGCCAGCGTGTTGTCCTCTGATTAGCAGGAAAAGTTGACGAGAAACGCTCAAATCGAGGCATTTTACTAAATATGCATACTTTTGCAAATCAATTAAAAAAAATGCTATCTTCGATATTTTAACTCTTCCAAAATAACGCCAATAGTATCTATGAGCATGATGTGCAAAAATATTATTGCATTGTTTCTGTGTCTTATACATACCCGTAGTTGACAAGTTCATAATTTTTACAGCCCGTAAGAGTGCTCCGGGGTGGTCAGATTGGCAGCGCAGGGGTGGGCGATAGTTTCTAAGTGATAATGTTTAGCAAGTTATTTTTTCTTCGTACGAGATTTAAAAAAAAAAGTACGCATGAGCCGGAGCAATCGAGAGACGCTAGCCTGTCGCACGCTTCGCAGGGTGCGTTTTCGGTAGTCGGCGTGTAGCGTCTCTGTGTACGCCAAGCAAAGGAATCAACAGAAGTGGTTCCGATAGCAGATGTTTATCTCAGCGTGTAAGAGAATGGGGGCTGCCGAGAACAATGATCTTCGGCACGTAATCACAAAAGAAATATTATTGTGCTACAATAAATAGGACGTGAACGGGAAGGAATACAGGAAGTTTCGGGCGGACACCCATCTTCGTGTAAGAAACAAAAAATCGGTGAGTAACAAATGTATAGCCCCCTTTTCCTGTGACGTATACGATTCTTTCTTTGTTTCTCGCCGTGTTTCGTATCTATCACTTGAAGAAGGACGTTCGCCCGAAACGTCGTATTTTCCTTCCCGTCCACGTTTTAGGCAGTGTAGCTGCATCTTTCGTGTTTTTGATTAATTGGTCACCCAGAGGATCACGTCACAAGAAAGGGTGCGTTGATTGAAGGAAAAGGAGGGGAGGCGAAACCATTAGAGGGCACAACCTCTTCGGTTGCCATATATTATTAGAGAAGATATTCACATGCGACGTCATGCATAGTGACAACCAAAAAAAGGGACTTGTAGCTGCGCTCCAATCAGTGATGACACCAGCCACGATTCCGCCCGCGCATACTATGGCCTTGGGAACATTCACGAGTGGCTTGGGGAGGTTGCTCCTTTCTACGCACATTTTATGTGGGTCAGTGACGGCGGAGCAAACTACTTCAGGAATAGGCACCGACTTCATGAGCTCGCTAAGACCGAGTACCTGTCGGCCAAGTGGCTAGTTTCCGCTACTGGGCATACCAAGAACGCCTGCGATGGGATTGGAGGCCTCGTCAAGCACCATGATGCAACTGTTTACAACCTTCGAGGGCCGGCTACATCAGATATGAAATGTGCGTCAGATATGGTGGACGTCCTCAGCACCAAATTACCCAACGTGGCATTGATTAGCAAGGGCTGACTTTTAGGAGTTCAGTTGAAATGAAAACAACAGCCTGGGATTCCCTCCATCCCGTGCCTGGAATTCCCTCCATCCCGTGCCTGGAATTCAATCCTGGCACTGCTGACAGTGTATAGATGCGTCAACTCACTGCGACACGAATTGCTCGTAGCACGAACGATAGCGTCTACAAGCAAGCCACTTGGACAATAAAGGCTCGATTCCACCCAGGCCTGCTGACAGGCTAGTGCGAAGCGGCTACAATGCGTCTAAGACAAAAATGTGATGAAAAGGGAGCATAAAAAGTCTCAAACAAACGAACTGTCCAGCTCGCTTGCACCTTTGCATTCAATTGCATTATAAACAAACGAAAATCTTTCTTCCTCTTTTTTTTTTTTTTGCGGTGTGCGGCTTACCACGGCCGAGGCTCTATTGCCACGCGAAGGTGCCCCCGTTGTACGGCGCCCTATCCTCAATATCGTGTTAGAGCCCTATATCCTGTTACCTAAACGCCTGTTATCGGAGCCGCACCGATCGTTTCCCCTACGTGGCGTGCGTAGAGACGCTACACGGCCGCCATAGAAAGCGGGCCCTGCGAAGCGTGCGACAGGCTAGCGTCTCGCGATTGCTCCAGCTTCTGCGCATTTTTGTGACTCTTGTACTAATAGTAAGGACAAAAAAAGACGTATCAAGAATCATCACTTCAAAAGTACCCTCCACCTCTGTGCTGTCAATCTGACCACCCGGGAGAACTTTTACGCTGTGTAAAAATAATGAAATTGTCAAATAGGCGTACGCACAGGCCTCATTCATGGCAACCGCGGTAGCCTCCATTTGGCCAGATTTTCTTGCTTTGTAACTTTAAAGACACACAAATAATGCAACATGTTTTTGCACATCCTGTTAGTACATATCACTGGCGCTAACTTCAAAGAGTTTGAAAAAATCGAAGATGGCCTTTCTTTTTAAATTGATTTTCAAAATTATGCACATTTACGAAAATGCCTTTATTTGAGCGTTTTTCGTGAACTTTTCCCGCTAACAAGGACAACAATACTTGTCACGAAGATTAGCCAAATAGAGGATAACACGCTGACAAAGTTTGAAAATCCTGGCTGGAATAAATGCGGAGAAAAAGATAAAACTTGAGCTGTACGGCTTATTGTGCAGTCGTCTGTGCGATTTTTTATTTCAAAATAACGACGTCGATACTTCGCGATAAATAATTTGGGTCAATCATTCCCATACTTACTTTGTCGGTAAATATTTCTGGGCCAGTAGTCACACACATTTTGGGGGAAAGTTGCTTGAAATGCCAATGTTGCGAAATCCGCAAACAACGCTTCAGATTGACCAGGTGTTTCTGACTTTTTTTTTCTTGGAGGCAACCCCGCCCCCCCCCCCCCCCCCCCCCCCCCCCCTAAAGAAAAAAAAACAACAACAACAACAACAACGACCGGTTCCGTTTTCCTGGGCATTGTGGCAGCAAGATGCATTTTTCTAGTCAGAATTAAAAATGGTCACCGGATATGGTCGACCGTTCTTATCTGAAACACCAGATGCACCTTCCGAATTGTGCAAAGTATATCAAAGCGCGTAGATTAAACAAAATAAATAATGTCTTCGTTGTTTGCTATAATTGTTCACGAGGCCTATTATTATTTGCACTTTTTTTTTTTTTAATATGTAGCAATGCGTTTGAAGAAAGTGTGATTTTGTTTTTGTTGGTGAATGTCATTTGTGCTGACATACATGATGATAAGCTACGATATTGAACTGCGGAAATGAAAAAATAATTATTCTTATTGCACAAAAACTCCCTTCGCGAGATTATGAATTTCCCGAACAAATTACACATGGGGAATTAAATCCCCATGTATCGATTTAAGTTACCTGTAAACAAACAAGTTTTTTTTTTTTTTTTTTTTTTTTTATTTAGCACGACATACTTTTATCTAATTTTCCGGCATTTATACGTTCGGCATTAGTCATTTGATTACTTGGTGTTTTGAAGTTCACGCCTCTGTATTGTTCCAAACTAACATCCGCAAGGTAGCTCGTAAAGTAAAATAAAAGTAGCAAAACACACCTAAAATGCCTTCCGAAGTCATTATCTTGTGTAAGTACTAGGACGTTTTGTAAATTTTGGGGGTAAACCTAGGGAGATACAGGTTATCACTTTGACATAATGTCAGTGTTAGTGTTATCCGATTACCTCATCTTGCGAGACGTTTGCTTTTAGAATCTCAATAATTGGCATACTTTTCTAGCAACACACGCAGGACACGCACACCTCAAAAGAGCGGGGGCAAATGTAAAAAAAAAAAAAAAAAAAAAAAAAAAAAAACGCGGCACGGGTTATTTGCATTGTGTCGCCCGTTGGCGAAGACAAAACGCCAACAGTCCAAATGGACTCAGATGTGCGTATTTCGATGCCGCTTTTACCTCCGCGGATTCCCGTTTTGTCCTGGAGGCATGCGGTTTAGAAAAGCTCCTTTTAGGGAACGCCGTTTTATCGATATCAGTTTATCCAATCGCAGTTTAGAGAAAATGACGGCAGCCGGGGTGCCGTTTCCGATATCCCCCTGGTTCATTAGCCTAGATTGCCGAACCCTTGGCGGTGAACTATTGGTAGTGCACGCTCAAGCTTGAGGTTATAATAAATTTTCCCCCAGCGACAGTGAGGGGCGACCGCGCCAAGCGCGGTCTGATTGGAAGCCTAGCTTGTAGTGGTCCAAAAATATCGATAGTACTATCGATAGTATCGATAGTCACCAGAAATTTGACCATTGATAGTAAAAGAAACTATCGATAGTACTATCGATAGTCGTCTATCGAAAAACTATCGATAGTCGACTATCGAAAATCTATGGATAGTACTATCGATACTCGACGATCGGAAAATTGTTGTTAAGCGACTATCAGAAAACTATCGATAGTCGACTATCGTAAACCTATCGATAGTACTGTCGACAGTTTACTATCGATAGCTATGCGACATTGGTAGTGTGCGTCGCTCCCTCGTCTCTTTTTCTCGCTTTATTCTTTTTTTCAAATGGGACACCAACTAGCCCAAGCAATTACCGTCTCAACTTCGCTTCAGCTTTCAGTGATGACGAAGACGGGAGTTTGGGCGAAGAGAAGAGGAAGGGAGGCGAGCGGCGGTGCGGCAACTGTGTTCGCTCTAGTAGTGCAAAATTGGGCGAAGAGAAGAGGAAGCTCCGGAGGCGAGCGGCGGTGCAGCAACTGTGTTCGCTCTAGTAGTGCAAAACTATCGATAGCATTATCGATAGTCACCAGAAAACTGAGTATCGATAGTAAAAAAGGAATCGATAGTACTATCAAAAAACTCTCGATAGTTGACTGTCGAAAAACTATCGAGAGTACTATCGATAGTCGACTATCGAAAAACTATCGATAGTACTATCGACAGTCGACTATCGATAGTTCTGCGACACTATCGATAGTTTTGGAAAAAACTATCGATAGTATCGATAGTCAATTTATCGATAGTTTTGCATTACTACTAGCTTGCCGCCGCCTAGAAACAGCAGTTCTCAAACGGAGGCCTCGATAAAACGTGCACCTCTCGCTAAACCGTGCTTCGATAAACCGTACCCCTTTCGCCAAGATGAGCCTCGATATAACGGCGTTCGATCAGCCGTAGTAAAGACGCTTTGTCGCTGTTAGTACAAAACCTACCGCTTTCGCGTAGCAAAATATTTTATTTCACTTTTTTTTTCTGTCAACTGGTTAACTTGATCGGTTCATTGAGTGTGAAGTCTTGCGAGTCTGTAAGTTGCCAAGCCCATTCATTTGCGGGTGCAAATGCCGCAGCCGCGATCGGCAGGTTACGCGAATTTGGTTTCGCCTGCCTCCCCTCCAACTTGGGGTGAACTCGCCCGTCCGGGGCCCGCTCTTCGACAGAGACGTCTGCGCTCAAGTTCAACCAGTTCAACTTCAAAGCCTCCTGCCTCCTTTTTCTCGGTTGGAGACGCGCGCGTCTGTCTCCTTTTGTTTCCCTTCACTTTCAGTGCCCGCAAAGTCCGTCTGGACGGAGCTGGCGGTACCGGGCAGCGTTGGGCCGCGTGCACAAAGTAAAAACAAAAGGAAAGACCTCGCTCGCAGTTTGCACGGGTTCTGGCTCTTTCGTTTGTTTTGGGTTAGTTTTTGTTTGGTGTTAGTTTTCACGGTGGCACTCTGCAGCATTGTTGAATGCTAGATATCAAAACAAGTAAAACACGTACAAATAAGCGCTCCGCCACAATTTTCTTCTCCGGTGAAGACCATCTGCACGTTCCGTAAAAATGACTTTAGGAGCTACTTTTCGGTAGTCTATAGTGGCCTGCACTTCAAACACGGACTGCATGTTTGAGGCAAAAATAAGCCTAGCTAGCCGTTTCTCACTCAGCCGATCCTGGGTCTTTATTCAGTTCTTTGTGTGCGCTTGTGGTGTATTGCTTTCAAAAAACGTGCTCTAGCGTTCGACCTTGGTATACAAAGAAGTGGGATTTAGAAGATTTCACTGAGGTCCGGACGAAGACGAAAGGCGCAATCTTCGGGAGCAGCCCAGTGAAATGGCTTTGCCGCGCTTTTTAGATGAGTGCATACAAGTGTGCAGCTTTAGCTTCTCGGGAGCGACGGTGCAGGCTCTCAAGGAGAACATTGACGGGTTGCCTCTCAAAAAGTTCGATTTTGCGGTAGTCTACGTAGGCGGAAACAACCTGCAAAATGGCGACAGGGGGTCAGCCTTGGTCAAAGAAGAAGAGCTTACAACACCCCAGCATGGTTGTAAGCTACGGAGAAAAATGTGCTGATTTTCGGAGAAGTGGGGTTTAGGGAAGCTCGTTTTAGCGAACATCATTTTCGCGACAACAGCAGATCGGATCGCCGTTTAGAGAAAATGGCGACCGCCCGCATGCTAACCAACCTTTGGCGATCCACGCTCGAACTATATATTAAACTTTTCCCGAGCGACAGCGAGGGGTGCCCGCACGAAGCGCGGTCTGTTTGGAAGCCTAGCTTGCCGCCGCCTACAAACAGCATTTCTCAAACGGAGGCCTCGATAAAATGTATCCATTTTCGCTAAACCGTGCTTCGATATACCGCACCCCTTTCGTTGAAACGAACCTGGATAAAACCGCGTTCGATAACCGTAATAAACCCGTCTTTTTTTTCTTTTTGACACCTTCAATAGTCGTTTGAAGCAAACATCAAAGTTTGTTGTGCAACACGAAAATCATGCAACTATCTCAAGGTCTTGTTATTTTAGTTTTATACTAGATCCCAAAGAAAAACATGACGTATCTACATCTTTTGGCTAAATTTTATATTTTCGTGTTCTTTCTACCGAGAAATGCTATCACATATTTTCCGATGATTCAATAAGTGTGCGCGTTTTTGCAAAGCACAGCTAGCATCTGGACTTTGCTTTTCTGGACCTGCTCCTATGGCTCAGGCAAAGAGTACATTTTGTGTTCTGTTGCAAGCTCATACCGCAACTCCGAAAGAAGGCAGTTGAGCCCGAAGTACGGTTATTCAACAAGGCACTGCCACGTGCAATAGAGTGCACAAAGGAGCGGATCTTGGTCGTCTTGAATGTGGACGTAAGTTTGTATCTTTCTGAGTTGCCCTTTCCCATAAAATCGCTCGTCTCTTGCAAACGCAAGGTCCTTAGATGTTCTAAGAAGCTAATTAGAAGAGGACAACGATCATATGGCATACTAACTCTATCATATGACCTACCATAACACTATTGAGAGGAGTTTACGCGTAATTTTGTTCAGTCTAACGAAATTACTCCTACTTTTTGACGCATTACATTCTAGGGCATAGCGGCATTGATTTTCGCAAATGGTAAAGTACATTTGCACGAGCCAGGAGAAGCAGGAAAAATATTTTGATAATCTTAGTGACTTATTTGGGTCCTCAACATTCGTATTATTACAGCGCTGAAAATAAAAGCCACGAACACAAGAACTTTCGTTCTGCCTCGGACAGCGCGCACCTCGATAGAAATTTAATGGGACCCGGAATAGGGGTAGTCACACATCGTTCTCCCTTTCTATTTTTCCTTTATTAGACTTAATACAGATGTTTTTTAACAACAGCAACAAACAAGTATGTTATGCCGGTCTACCTGCCGGCTACCATGAACGTGTCCTCTGCTCACTCGCTTATCCCCCAATGTACTGCTTTTTATTTCGCCTATTGTAGGGACAAAGGCTGGCGCGTGCGCTAAAACCGGAAGCCGTGACTAATTTGCTTCCACGCGGTTTAAAGTTCCGTTGCAGCAATTTTAAGTTCGAATTTCGGGCACTTTGCACAACCATACTGACACAAGTGTCACGATTAAAGATTAAAACAGCGCAAGGACAAGTGTCACGCAAGTATCTCATGCGCAACGCCATGAGCTACAAGTTTAATCGTCGCTGCGTAATTACGTGACCCCACGCAACAAGGTCACGTGATCATGCGACCACCATAGGCGCGCTATTCGCAGTTTGGTCACGTGGTGGGCGGGATCCAACTGACCATGTTCACATGACCCCCACGGGACATGGTCACGTGGTCATGTGACCACCAGAGGTGCGTTTTTTCCAGCGTGGTCACGTGGTGCACAGGATCCCACGGACAATGGCCCACCGATCAATTATTAGAGCACGACGAGCACGAATACGCAAGGTCTGTGGAGGGTTGCCACACGCTTTCCGCCCATAATGAACTTCAAGTATTCATTCAGAACAGTGTTCGGTGAAAGTAGCAAAATCGTTGCATGGCCCCTCTAATGAATCAGCATTAACCATGATCATAATAAGCCGTTCAATCTTGCGGTACTCTGAGTTGAATAGGCCTGCTCTGTCCAAATACATCCACTACGTGTCTCTTCGTTTTCAGCACAAATTTCTCGACCCAGGGCCGGCCTTAGAGCTGCAAGCGCCCTGGGCCAACTGCAGGCGTGGCGCCCCCCTCCCCCCCCCCCTTACACACACGTATACTATTCTCGCACCAAACAATATGTTGTAAGCAAACATGCCACAGTGACCCAGCGCGAATGGTCGCGATTTTGTCGTTGTCAGTCGAAAACCGCGTCCTAAAAACGAACGACGTCCGCGAGCATTGTGAGCTTTGTCGGCACCGTGTTCAAAGTTCAAGAATCATTTATTTCTTAGATTAACCAAACTTCAGCTGTGGGTCTCCCATAGCAAGCTAACGTCTAAGGGACAGAGAAAACAAAAGCACAAGTTAACCATGTCAAATGCCGTAGAAGGCAACCTTCCGAGCCTTCAAAAACGCAAATTGGGCTACGTCTTGCGACATATCCAGGCTAGACGCTATCTTGTTTTCAATGGACGAAATTGCCAATGACGATATCCTGTCATCTGCCATGGTTGATCTTAGGTATGTCTTAATAAGCTTTAATTTTAGAAACTCCTCTCAGCGGTGCCCATTGACATTGGCAAAGGGAGGAGGATCCTCAATGACACCCACGTATGAGGGAATTTGTCACATAGATGGTTGTCCAGAGTGAACTGGAGGACGTCCTGGCGAGCACTGCATCCAGTGGGCAGCAGGCTGCATAGTTAGATCAGCTCCTCGCAGAGATCTGTACCGTCGATGTCTGCACTTTCTAGGTGTCTCAGACTCTGAGTGCATGGTCAAGGCATTGGCAAAGTTCAAGACGTTCCGCTTTGTCGGGAAGTCGGGTGAGGCCGTAAAGGAACCCCCAGAAGCTCACGTGCTGCTCCATCCGCGTGAAGCGTTCTTCAATCGACATCTCACGGTGTGAATCATCTCGTAGAAGAACTCTCGCTTGAATTTTGTCTCGACATCATCAACCTCGTCCTGGCACTCATAACAGAACTGGCGCTTTTTCCGCCGCAGTCGAGGGGCCGGTTTCGTCGCACTGTCAATTTAGGGAGTTTTAGCGAGTCGTTTTTCAAGCACACGGTTCCGAAATCACGAACGGTACAGCTGGTCCGTTCCGCGAAACCGTACGTCAAATTTGACATACTTTAGCGAATCGTGAAAGTGGCGCGACCGTGTAAACGATGATGATGATCGGGCTTAACGGTGGCGCCATCTTCTAGTAAACATGTGAAGCATTCTGCAACGTGTAAATCCGTGGCGACGGTGGCCCTCCTTGACGGTGGCGGGCACCGTGGTGGCGGCTCGTGTTTCCGGTGTGCGACTGATGTAAACAAGACGGCCGACGTAACATTTGCCGGTCGGAATTTCAAGAACTGCGAAGCTAGATAGAGTAAAAAGTGTCTGAACGACCGTAAAGGTATGTGGTGTGTCTTCGTCATCGTGAACGTGAACGATCGTTCACGTTGTGTGCCGTCGAACCAAATCATTTCGTCTGCTCGCGGTCGGCACGGCAGAGTCTGCCCGCAGGTCGCGAAAATTTACTAGCATGCGCAGTTTACAGCATTCACGATCGCTTACCATTGTGAGCAGTCCTCGAAATGATTTGGTTCAAGCTCTCAAATGAAGCAGACTAACAGGACGGCAAATCGCCTCCCGCTGTCCTAAGCCTAACGCTCGGCTGGGTCGGCGAAGGCGGTCGCCGAACCGACCGCCATCTTTTTTTTTACCCGAGTCGTGAACGGTGCTGGCTGCGTTGCGGTGACGACTCCAGCGGCTGGAATGGGAGAAACGAACGAGAAGAGCCTCCCGACTCCCCGAACGACTCGCGCGCGCATGCGTAGTGGCGTCGCGGTTCGCGGATGCGTTGGAGGGCGAACCGTTCGTGTGGAAACGACCTGCTAAAACTCCCTATTACCCATTGTTGTGTTCTGCTTTTATGTTGGCCACACTGTACATACCATAACGTGATCTGGCAACCTATGACTCGCATTAAAAACGCTTTTTCGTTCAACGTTCGAATGGACTAGTCGACCCTTTCTTCGTGTCCTCAGGACACTACATAATGGCGACGAGGGAAGACCGTTGAAGAACCCTGCCGGGCCTGCTACTGCCTGCTGCCGGTGAGCGGACGCCATGCTCAGTTACAGTCCGTCACCACCCCCGTTCCTCGCTACGCCGGGACCAGCGTGCGTGCCATGGCGGCAGTGGAAGTTAGCTTTCCTGAACTACTTGGAAGCCGTTGGCGGCGACGACTTCGCGCCAAAACGCAGGAGGGCTATTTTGCTCAATGCGCTGGGCCTGGAAGGACAGCGGATCTACAATAGTGTAGCACCGACTACTCCGGCATCGGTCATCAAAGAAAAAGGAAAGGAAGGAGTCACCGAAGGGCATGACGACAAGAACGTATTCGACGAAGCACTGGACGTGTTGGACAACCACTTCTCGACTGCGACGAACGAACTGATGGAAAGACATCGTTTCCGTCAGCGCCGTCAACTGCCGGGAGAAGCCTTCGAAGCCTATGCCGCCGCACTTCGTGAGTTGTCGTCGGACTGCAACTTTGGAGAGGCAGCTGAAAAGGCTATACGCGATCAGCTCTTGGAGGGAACAGCGTCGCAGCAGATACGCGAGCGTCTGCTCTTCGAGGGAACGAGTCTGACACTAAATCGCGCGGTCGACCTCGGCAGGCACATCGAACAGACTCAGCGAGAGCTGAAGGAGTTTGCTGGAGACCCCGTCGTCCAGCGAGTTGTCGACAAGCCGACGAGTGGGAGCACCGGAAAGGCGTCGACTGCGTCGTGCTACCGTTGCGGCTCGACTGCGCACCGCGCGAATGCGAAGGAATGCCCGGCCAAAGACAAGACATGTCGCAACTGCAACAAGCGGGGGCACTTTGCTGCGGTGTGCAAGACGAAGCGGAGGCAAGAAGGTCGGCAGGAAAATCACGCCGCGAAAGAATCGTCGGCGGCCACGAACTCTGTCACGATTTTGAACCTGGACCCTGACAACATGCGAGAGAAAGGGATCTACGTCGACATCGACGTTGACAGCGTGACATTACGGTTTCTGGTCGACACCGGCTCGTCTGTTTCACTTCTGAGTGAAGATATCTTCCACAAGCACTTCGCTGGCCGCTCGCTGACTGACGCGACGGTGACGCTGCTGGATTATTCCAAAAAGCGCATCCCAGTGAAAGGCTGTTTTTTAACTGACGTGGCCTACAAACACACACGCACGTGTGTTCTGTTTCATGTTGTACAGCGTGGCAAGTCACTTCTTGGACTGGATGCCATTCAGAACCTGCAGCTGAACATCCATGGCGACACGCTCAGTTGTCTACAAACTGTTGCGCACTCAGCGGAATTGCTGCCAGTGAATTTACGCGGTGAATTCTCACATCTTTTTTCGGGCGAGCTTGGCCTGGCCAAGGGCTTCGTTCATCAAGTCAAGGTGCGTGCATCGGTGAAGCCAGTCGCTGCGAAGCTACGCAGATTGCCCATTACGTTGCGCGAACAGGTGTCCGAAGAGTTGCAACAGTTGGAACGTCTCGACATCATCGAGCGGGTGGATGCAGCGGAATGGACCTCACCCATTGTCGTGGTTCGGAAGAAGGACGGCACAATCCGGTTGTGCGTCGACTTGAGGGAACCGAACAAAGCCATCATCGTGGAAGGTTCCCACTTCCCCATACTGAGGAGCTGCTGCACCAGATGGTGGGTGCTACCAGGTTTTCAAAGCTCGACTTGGCATCTGCGTACCACCAGGTTGAACTGACGCCCGACAGCCGCGAGTTAACAACTTTCGTCACCCACGATGGTCTGTTTAGGTTCAAGCGTGTCTGTTTCGGACTTGCATCAGCGCCGGCTGCCTTCCAAAAGATGATGTCGCTCATCCTGAAAGGATGCAGTGGGGTTCTCTGTTACATTGACGATGTCATTGTGTGGGGGAGGACGACCAGCGAGCACCAAGAAAACCTGAGACGTGTCCTGAGGCGCATTTCCGAGGCTGGACTCCAACTGAATGACAAGGGCGTGTTCGACGTAGACCACCTTTCATTCCTCGGACACATGGTGGGCAAGGAGGGCCTCGCTCCTCTGCATTCGAAGGTGGAGGCCATCGTTCAAGCACCAGTACCGAAGGACGTCTCGGCGTTGCGGTCATTTCTGGGACTCGCAGGCTACTACTCCCGTTTTGTCCCACACTATTCTGATGTGGTCGAGCCTCTCAGGAAACTTCTGCGTCAGAGCCAGGCATTCACTTGGGATGACGCATCGCAGAGAAGCTTTGAGAATATCAAAGAGGTTCTGTCGTCGGGTCCCGTCATCAAGATGTTCGACCCTAACCTTCCAGTAGTTGTGACTACCGATGCATCAGACACTGGCCTTGGAGCTGTCCTTCAGCAACAAGCTGGGCAAGAGCTACACACTGTGGCCTTTGCATCCAGGTCACTGACTTCTACCGAGCGGAGGTACTCTGCTGGGGAAAAGGAGGCGTTGGCGTGTTTGTTTGCTTGTGAACATTGGCACATCTACCTCTGGGGCCAAAGGTTCCTACTTAGAACGGATCACCAGGCGCTTGTGACTCTGTTATCGTCCAGAGGTTCCGGCAGGAGGCCACTACGAATTGCAAGGTGGTCAGCGAGACTTCTTTACTACAATTTTGACATCGTCTATCAAAGAGGCAGCGACAATGCTGTCGCAGATGCGCTGTCCCGACTACCTTTGGTGGCAGCAGCAGAGCCAGAGATGGAGGAAGAAGTTGTGTCTTTGGTGTCATCTTGCATCACCAAGGATCAAGTGCAAGTCGCAACGGCCAAGGATTCTACCCTACAGCTAGTGACCAAGTACCTTGAGAAGGGATGGCCGGCAAAGAAGATGCTCACTCAGGAGCTGATGCCTTTCTTCCAGCTTAGGGAAGAATTGTCCATGGTGGAGGGCATAGTCTTCAGGGAAGACAAAGTTGTTGTGCCGGATTCGCTGACCTCGGACTTGGTTTCTTTTGCACACGAGGCACACCCTGGCATCGTGAAAACCAAACAAAGACTTCGAGACAAGTTCTGGTGGCCCCGGATGGACAGGCAGGTGGAGTGTGCCGTGCGAAGTTGTCACGTGTGCCAATCAGCCGACAAGTCAGCCAAACCGGTCGTGGCACCACTACGTCCAGTTACTCTCCCGGAAAAGCCCTGGCAGAAGCTGGCTATGGACATCGTGGGCCCGCTGAACCTGACCACCGCAGGTCCTAAGTTTGTCGTCACCCTTGTGGACTACCATTCCAAGTGGCCGGAAGTTTGTTTTGCAAATACAGTTACGTCACAAGCGGTGATAGATTTCTTGCGAGGCGTGTTCAGTCGGGAGGGCTATCCGGAAGAACTCGTAACAGACAACGGGCCACAGTTCAAGTCAAAGCTTTTTGAAGACTTCCTGAACCAAAGAGGAATCAAGCACTGTGTCTCGTCGGTATACTACCCACAGGCCAATGGGTTGGTCGAACGATTCAACAGGAGTCTGAAGGACTTTATTCAAGTTGCAGCTTTGGAAGGACGACCGCTTAAAGAAGCCGTCGTGGACTACTTGGGCGTATATCGGTCTACCCCACACTCAACCACAGGAGTGTCTCCTGCTCAGCTCCTCCACGGTCGTCAACCAAGGACCCGACTTGACATCATGGGCCTTCCGTCAAAGAACTTCTTCCAGGAGCCAGCCACGGCAATGGAACAGTTACGAGCTCGTGTCCAAAGCAAGCAGCGCTCGACGAAGGAGTATACAGATGCAAAAAGAAGTGCCAAAACTCCAAAATTCAAAGAGGGAGATTTCGTACGGGTTCGTAAACCCACAAATGGCGGTAAGGGTGAGCTATCATATTCCCGACCACTGAAAATACAAAAACAGGTGGGTCCAGGCACTTTCCGCTTGGAAGACGGACGCAGCTGGAATGCCTCCAAGCTGGTGGCTGTGCCTGAGGAGTGCGTCACGGAAAGAAGTAAACGGTTGCTACACTTGCTACCCGTTCCTGGAGATCAAGAACAGTCAGCCAGGAGAACCGTCTCGGACAACCAAGGCGAATACTCCGTTGGGGAGAATCGCGAAGCTTTGGCAACACCATGTCAAGTTTCTGGAGGCGCAGACTTGGTTGACGAACATCGCCTAGCAGCTTCGGAGACGCCAATACAAATTACGATTGGACCAGATTCCATTGAAGAACAACGTCGGGAAGTTTTGACATCGCCGGTACAAGTGTCACAAGATGAATGTCCTGTTGTTGGACTTCGACTGGAAGATTCTGCGGCGCCTACACAGGCTCGAGGAACGACGTGGTCGGACGGACCTTGCAGAGGATTGTCGACAAGAGAACAACGGCGTCCCTCCCGTCTGCAGGACTTTCATATAAATTAGCCATTTTTTGCTTAGTTGTTTCGTTTTTCAGGGGGGGATGATGTTGTGTTCTGCTTTTATGTTGGCAACACTGTACATACCATAACGTGATGTGGCAACCTATGACTCGCATTAAAAACGCTTTTTCGTTCAACGTTCGAATGGACTAGTCGACCCTTTCTTCGTGTCCTCAGGACACTACACCCATGCTCTCGGGAAGACCGTTCGCAGTTGCCAGTTGCAGTTTCGTACCCGACATCGCGATAATTGTCGATGCAATCGCTGCATGCTTTCATCAGCTGGGTGGTTGCTACGATGTCCTTCGTTTTGCATTGCATGTTCTCGCTTACAACATTAACTTGTAAAAAGAATGTCGTACCACACAACAATGTAAACGAGAAACTGAACTGCAAGAGTTAGAGCTTCATGTCGGACACCAGGTTTGCCTGCTGTGATGCGGCCATTCTTGCGCAACATTATAAATTTATATGTTTTTCGCGGTTTTCGGGATTTTTGTGGCGAGTTTCTGAATTTTGAGTTGGCAACACTGATCGGCATTGGAAGTCCGTAGTCGTCGCTGGTCGCTTACACACAAAAAAAAGAAAGAGCTGCGGATCCAAAGTTCTTTACACATATTATTTTCAGTTAGGTTGAAGCAGGGATGGGCAAAATACATGCACATATGTATCGAAATACAAATACAAAATACTTCGTCATAAATGTATTTAATTACAAATCTAATTACATTTCCAAAAAAGCATTTAAGTACAAGATACAAATACAACCAAATGTATTTGGTCTCTTCCAAATACTTTTCCAAATACATCCCTCAAAATTTGCGTCAGCGACTTCAGGGCACCCGCAACGGGTTTCTGGGTATCTGATTTTAATTTTGCATCGCACACTCGGGAGTTAGTGTGCGAGGCTTTAGTAATGTAATAGAAATATAATCACAAATAAATGTAATCAGCTTGGACGTAATAGGTGAAAAAAGTACAGAGCTTCAAGCAGCTTTTTTTGTTGACTACATTTTGGTATAGACGAACAAAGAACCGAGACGACCAAGACGCGCAGCACAAGCTAGAGAATTGTTTATTCTTGCAACTCGCACCAGTTACGAAAATCTGGACGACCCGCGCATTTAGAATGTTCCAGGCAAAAATATGGATGGAAATCAGGCTGGAAAGCGTCACAAGTTGTCACAGGCACTTATTTAGCCAATCTGCCTGTGAACGTCGATTTCGTCACTATTCTTGCCCTGGACTAGCACCGTAATCACAAAGTCACTAAACGCTTGTGCTTGATTGAGAGACACTGCATTCGGTGCAGAACGTAGTTTTCTTCCTGCTCTAGACAGTGACAATAAATTTGAGGGATGTATTTTCGCCCACAAAATTGTATTTAATTACAATTGTATTTGGAATACCCACGTTTTAGTATTTAAATACAGGCGTCAAATACATTACCCAATTCGTAATTAAATACAAATGCAAAATACACAAAATATTTTAAATGCGTATTTCAAATACTTGTATTTGAAATACTGCCCATCCCTGGGTTGAAGCCTCTGGGCACAGAGACTCACCGGATGCTGAGGGGGCATTGGTTCGTTCAGCTAGAGACTCCACAGCGAGCGTTGCCCAAAGCGCAGCTCGAATGTCGGGAGGAATCGGGTTCATTTTACCCCCGGTCAGACCTACTGAGCGAAGTCATTCTTCGGCTCAGAATAACTTGGCAAAGGGTGAAGCCTACGTTTTCTGCGAGCCAATCAGAGACTCTGAGCGAAGCACGTGATAACTAAGAGCAAAACTCCGTTCCAATACTATTTTGTCCCGTGACTCGCTCCGACACACTGATTTGCTCGCCGATGGGTTTGGCGCCACCGTTTAGTAAGTTGCGCTAAGAGTGCGGCATGCTGGCTCCATCGCTTTTTGCCAGTCAGGTTTTGCTCCGCTCGTAATTTGAGAGCTGTGCGGAGGTGACCGCTTGCCCAGTCGTTCATGACTCATTCAATGGCGCTTTGATTCTCACGGGGGAGAGGTTCTCTATAGTAAAACAACATTCGCAGGTGGCTGCGGGTTGATGGACGCCAATTATAACAAAAACTTAGTCGTTGGTTTTGCGGCCGAAATGCCAAACGGCGATGCGGTTGTTTTTGTTTTTGATTTTATCCCCTCGAGGTTTGAGCCCTGCATGACCTGGCGGCCCTTTCGGCGCCCCCCTATGAATGGCGCCCGGTGCAACTGCATAGGTCGCCCACTCCAAATGCCGGCCCTGCCTCGACCGAGAGAAAAAAGACGAAAAAAGGCCTGCTGGCGGCGGACAAGTATCACGTATCGGGTGGCCCCGGTACAGCGACCTTGGCTGGTATCCTGGTGGGCGCCGTGAACGTCGCTTTTGGGCTATGGGTGACGAAGCGGCCTGGCGTTGATTGACGCCCACGGATTCACAGTTGCAAAAGGTATGGGGCTAAAGCCACACGACTGGAGTTTGCCTAAATTTCCGAAAATGAAAATGCAGGCCTCAGTGAAGTCTGCTGGCTGGTCGAGATTTTTAATTTTTAAGTATTGTTCAGGTTCTTTTTATATTTTTCCGGCACACGCAATCACAAATATTCGCCACTCGCTACCTTTTTTCTTTCCTCGCACAACTTCCTGCGCGTCTACTTTTCCTAGAGTAGAGGATCAATCTCTGTAATCTGCGGGGGAAGCTCGGCGAATGGCGAATCCGAATTATTGTTTCGCTCTAAAAACGATGTCCTTATGACGGACAGACAACAGCCGTGTCATGCCTCTGAGTGTCCCCTCGGCGACTATTTTTCAGTCTAGACACATTAATGGCTTCGCCATTCGCCGAGCATCCTCCGTAGCTTACAGAACTGGCTCTCGAATTGCTTTGGGGAAACACAGACACACGGGAACTTTTTTTACCGAGGTATACATTTTGGACTGGTGTCGCCCACTGTTTATTTGTTTTACCTTTACCTTTAAAATATTGAAAAGTGTCGACCAGTGCGTTTCCTCAACAGTTGTGCACCAGCTTTTTGTATATGTACATACGCATGTCAGTAAAGATATATGTAAATATTTCGTAATTATACTGCGTATTTTATGGTATGTTGAACAAGAGGGCGGGTAAACCACTTTTCTCCTGTGTCGCCAGCAATATGACGGCAGGAGGTTCGCTTGAAACAAGCAAATAGCAAGGCTTCTACGTATCTCAAATACTCTACTCAAGATACTGTAATTAAGATACTTTTGTCGGTATTTTGGTATCTTGAAGATACATTCGATTGAGAGTAATTAGCACTCTATCTTAACTACATTGCTTAGTATCTTCTACTCAGTATCTCAAATACCTTTTCCGGCGTACGAGGAAGTTTGTCCCCAAAGGGGAAGTACTAAGACTAAATGTTCTTTCTTTCTCCTTTGCACGTGTCTAGGGGGACAAATGAGGTGCACACTAGGAGGTCATCGAACGATATGCGTTTCAGCTAAGTTAATATAATCAAGATGCCGCCATTTTTTATTTAGTTGTAATAACTTCAGCTCGTCGCGCGCTTATAAAGTATCTTCGAAAGTAATTCAATTATTTTTCAAAGTATTTGCACTTTACTCAAAATAGTTTGGCGCAAAAGTAACTTGAATACTACTCTAAATACTTTCTCACTTGGGTATTTAGTATCGTGTCTTAAATACTTTTGTCGAGTATCTTGAACAACACTGCAAATCGTTGACACCTGCACCATTTGAAGTATAGATAAAATAATCGGTTCAGATCGCCTAGACGCTGCAAACGAAAACCGCCTTGGTGTCGAAGCGCGAGGCAGTTGATCGGATTTGGTCGGACACAGTGGGTCTAACGAATACTGGCAAGTGAGTTCCTAGCGGGTTCCGGGAGGGTTGATGAGGTGATGATTTCAGCAATCCACCAGCCGGATTTCGGTGCCACACGAATCATGACATGATAGTCAGCTCTATGTACGCGAAATCATTAAAACATCCACCAAGCAAAAAGTACAGTACATTTCATTCACATCCTTCAGTCTTATCAACGAGAAGAATTTAGCACTATAATTTCGTCTCGTCCTGCGATGGTCGTCAGCCGACGCCACGGCCCGTTAGGTTCAATCGGGAGCCAGTCACGTAATGCATTACTTCGACGCGCGTATAAGAAAAGCACGCTAATGCACACGTGCCTATAACTGGTCTGTGATTGGACCTGGTGGGCCCTAACCTAGGTTGTAGATAGGGACTTTAACTTTCGGACAAATGCTATAAACTCCGTGAAACACTCGCCGGTGAAACTATCGCGAATTCGGATTTATCCGAACAACTCCGAATTCGACGGCTGTCAGTTGTAAAATCTTGAGCGGTCTTGACCTTTTCCAGGGATCCGAGGACAAGTTTTGCAACCGTTTTTCTTTTTTTTTTCTTTTTTGTTTTTGTAAGCGTCAAAAGAAGCGTCTTTCTCTGCACATATTCCTTTGTTATCCTCGTGGGCAACAGGAATTCAATAATCAGCCAGACTTTCGAAGTATCCGCACGGAAAAGGCAGGACTCTGCCAAGGAATACAGATATTTTGAAGTAACTGACAGAGACATTGTATACACCAACTCATGTTTACAAACAAACCGGAGCGCCCGGAACGCCTCTAGCGGATGCCACCGGCGCCGCGCATGCGCGATGGGGGTGTGGGCAAGGCGCTCGCCGTCGCCCATAAACAAACCATTGAAATGCGATGTTATCGGCGTCTGTGTGAGTCCCCCTGCCCTTTTTCGCGTTCGGATTGTTGGTTCTACGTCTTCCTGGCGATGTCTGACTATCTTGAGCGGCGTCAGCGAAATTAACAAGGCTCGTTACACCTGTCTGCTTGTCGTCTGCTCTTTCAGACGACAAGCAGACACGTCTGAAAGAGCAGACGACAGTTCGAACGATCAGGTGGCCGTTTGAACTTGAAGACGCACTGAACGTAGTCCGCAGGTGGTCCGCACAACTTGACGGTTTTTTGGCGTTCATGTTGGAACAAAACAAATAAATCTGATGATCACAGCTATCCGTGAATTCAACCCAAAGTGCTTCCCACCCAAGCAATCGTTGTCCGACGGCGTTTGCTTTTCCCTTTTCACGGCACATATCCAGATTCTCGGACGAACCGAGCACGTGAAAACTGACCTTCAAACCTTTCTCGACACTTTTGGTACGGCCCCAGTCGCGGCGTTTTGACGAGAAGGCAGGTTTTTGTCTCGTTCCTTTCAAAACAACGCAGGAATACGCGTCTGGCATGGGGACTTCTGCCCACAGCCCCAGACCGGAAATGCGACCGACGCGCCACCACCGCGCCGTGACGTAACAGAGATGAGTTCGTGTGCCTTTGAGGCTTTACCATACAACTTGAAAGTTTAATGAAAGAAAGAAAAAAAAAAGAAAAAAAAGAACACCCGGTTTATAAATTAACTTCTGGAGGGAATATGGTATCAAAAGGCTAGTTCGTTTCACCTTATGGGCGAGCGAAGCCAACGCTACAAGCGCGAGCATGCTGCTTGTAACAGCGCCTGTGGTGCACGTACGCACGTGCGAAGCCGGCACGCTCGGAGCCTTGGGCTCGCGCTTCTAGCTTTGACTTCGCTCGCACATCTCCGACGCCGTCCCTCTGCGGTGGCGCTGCCTTGAGTACGGCGCACCACGTAGAGGCGGCTTCTCTTCAAAAACGAGACGCTGCGATTCCGCAGTGCCCACACCCGGTGTGGGCAAAGCAAAAACCGTGTTTGTAAACAGGGCGGTCTTCGCGCGCTCGTCTATAGCCAAAATTGCGGGCTCGCACCGAGAGATGCCAAAGCACGCGTATACTCTGCATAAACAAAAAAAATAAAATAAATAAATAAAGAAAAAAAGGTCGGGCAGTGAAATCGCCGAGATGTCGCCACTCCGCACAAGCGAATGTGTACGAAGGCACCCTATTCACGGTGGCGAGACAAAAAAGAAAAAAGAAAAACGCCTGCTCCCCGCAAAAGCCTGCCGGGTAAACGCGGGCGCAGACAACTGCAGGTCTTCCACGCGCGCGGACGGGTCTCCTCACTCTCTCTCTCTCACTCTTTCTCTGCGTGTCTTTGTTTTTATTTATTTCCCCCTTCGTTACCTCTCTTCCTCGACCCTCCTTTGCCCAGGGTTCGTGGTATGTTCCGTTTCTCCTTACGATGGACCGCAGAGGACCCTACGAGCTATCGGAGCCAATCCAATGCCGCGTGAGCGGCACGTCGGTTTTAGGACAGACACAACGAAGCACGAGGCGCGTGGCACGTTCATATGCGCTGGATTGGCTGCTACGACTTGTAGCTCCAGTTCCGGTCCATCGTAAGGTGCGTGCAACGGCCAAGAAACTCGCTCCGCGAATGGGCACGTTGTTTGAAGCGAGGATCGGTCGGGCAACCACGCGCAGTACTCTCGGTTTGAAGATGCACCAGATGCACTGCCGTTGTTCGTGGGAAAGAACGTCGTCCGTCGTCACGTACGGCGACGCGGGGCTTGCGTCCTCGCCGTCGCAATGTTTAATCTTCGTCTGGCTCTTGCAGAGCCCATCTGGCTCTTGCAGAGCATAACCAACGTGTATGCTCTCAAAATAAACACCCAACTGTGTGGACAACAATCTAGACAAAGCAGCCCCTATATTTCGATCCGCTCCCCAATAGTCCAATTCACGAGACGCTCTCACTGTTCAGTAATTATTTCTAAGCCAGTTCATTCATGCTCTAACGAGTCGTAAAAATTCATCAGCCTTGCTCTTCCAAACGATAAAACGAATTCCGAGTAGGATAAATTTAAACTCGTTTCAAAGTACACTGCCAAGATAAAGCCGCCCATATTAATTGTCTCTAAAACAGCAGTTGCAACATGACGAATCACGGAATTAACTCGAGATATTTAGCACATCTTAGTTCAGCGGTTCTCAAACTGTGGTCCGCGGCGACGGTTGAAGGGGTCCCGGCTGATTCGAGGATCACCCTGTATATGTGTTCATGTGAGTAAAAACAGCGGCGCACAGACACAACTAAAGGGAAGAAAATTAAAACAAATGCAAATTTAATAATTCGAGCAAAATAAGCGAAACTGCACTGAACGTACGGTTGAATGCACTGACCGTGGATTCAAATAAACACTTGTCAACTACAAACACATGGGACACGAGGCGACAAAGACAATCACAAGACATTACTTCAAAATCCGTCTTTACAAGTGGACCGGCGTGGAGAGTTCGCTAGTAGCACTGTCAATATATAATAAATATTTTTTTAATTACACAATATATTTCTCGCGATACTGTATTACATAAATGGCATTGATAAAACACTATCAAATGATCTGTGCCGCGAGAGGCGCTCCGGAATATTATTTCTCACTATAAACATTGTGTTTGCAATTAACACGCTATTTATTTTGTACGATGTGTTAGCAAGTGATTGCTTTATTCAACGATGCAGAAATAGCGGTACTGCGATTCCCGTGGCCAAACGAGCCAATTATGTTTTGGCCATAAAAAAACTGAAAACCTAGATACTTAAAATCTCTTTGGGTTTTAGCAATACGTCCAAATTTATTTACCGTCTAATGACTTTAAATATATAATTGCAACACGAGCTATAAACCCGCTCGTGGGAAACTTGATTAGCAGATTTTAGTTATTTACCCACCCAGCTTATCGCTACTATGATCTCCCATGTAATGTTCGCCGAGCCCCCTAAAGGCACAGTGAATACGGCACTAAGGTAAATGCCTCCCCCTCTTTTAAGAAAAACACGTTCCAGTTAAGTAAAAACAACACTGTATATTAGGTACTTTAAAAATAAATACATAATCGAATACATATATGACAAACTACCGGCATATACCTTCGTTACTTCATCACAACTAGCCACCAGCACTGCACAACAAAGTATTTTTATACAATTTTTAACGACACTGATTGTTTCTTATAGTATTTCATAGACAATTTGTAATGATTGGCGACCGGGCAGTTTTTCATGACTTGAGAACATATCTTCCAATAGTCCTGATCGCCACACGTTGTGCTCCTCGGAAGACTTCGTAGAAGGTTGAGCACTTTCGTGTAGTTCGTTCCACACTGCAGCAGAATCGTTCAATCTAAAAAATAAAAGCAGAGAAAAACACCATGAACGGTTATAGGGTCTAGTCACGTGCTGAGTCATCGCCCACAAACATGACCACCAAACGATAAAGCAAAACTGATTCGGGAGAGTTGTGAAAATTGAAAGACAAAGCAAACTCGCCAATGGGATAACTGCTTTTGCCTTCGGTGGCCATACTTCTGTGTTGTGACTCGGCATCAAAAGGCAGTCTGACGTCATATAAATACTTGTAACCTCCTTGCCTACTAGCCCCGAGAACGAACGCAAGCGTCGCTGTTGTTCGAGGCGTTCGAGATCGTTTCATAGGTCACAAGGAAAGGGTACAGAGAGTTTAATCGCAAAAGATTACAATCGCACGAATAGAAATATAAAAAATGGCGCTAAACATAAAGCAAAAAGTTACGGTGAAGTTATCAGCGGCCAATCACCAACCGTCCGCAACGTGAGTACTAAAGGTGTCGCGAACCAGCCGACGTTCGAGTTCGACCAGGTTCGAGCTTCTCGAACCTTCCCCGCAAAGTCCGACAACGTGCGTACTCGGGCACACGTACGCCCAAGTATGCATGCGCCCACTGAAACAAGCACGAATTAGGCACTCATACGCATGCGCGAACACAGATACGCGGATGCACGCGCAGGCACGGATGCAAATTCACGTACACACGCACAAGCACACCCGCGCACACGTACGCACGAATTACACACGCACGTGCACGCGCGCACTCGCACAGGCACGCGCACTTATGAGCAGGCAAACGCCCACGCGTGCAAACACGCACGCAGATGCACGTATAACACGCACACAGATACGCGGGTATATATACTCACGCGTAGGCATGAAAACACGCATGTGCACGGGGGGCACGCACATAAGCATCCTCGCTCATGCAGGCGCACACGCAAGCAGACACGGACGCGCAATTACGTTCGCAAGCGCGAGCACGCACATAATAGAAAAACTAGACGAAACGTCACAAGGTGTATCGATGAAACGAACGCCGGCTATTTCCGATGGAACGATTTATCCTTGAAAAAGTGCAGCTTCGAAGAAACGAGCTGTCTAAAACGTCGTCTGACGAACTGACTGCATGGCACCGCGTATATTCGGAATGTATAGTACATAAAACAGCGGTCACTAAAACAGGCACACAAAAAGCATAACTGTTTCCATGGAGTGCTTCGTGAGAAATCGTCGGACCCCAGTTGCCGAAACAAATCTTGCATTCACAGAAATACACATACAACAGAGAGGGATTCTAACCACGGTCATCTCACCATAAAAATAAACTACGCATTGCCAAATGCTCAGCGTCCGCCCAAATGTAGCCTAGCGACAGAGACTAATGTATTTTAGCGGCGAGAAAAACATGCTTCGGATTTCTTTCGAACGCACTCTAAAGAAATGCATATCTACGATCAAAATTCGCGCCCCTTTTGGAGGAAGAAATGTAGTACTTACCGTTCCAGAAGGAGCGTCGTTCTTGTGCCTGAACGATCGCTTTGACCACGCACAGTCTGCAACGACGGTAACAAGCGGATAGCCTTCGGCATCGATCTCGCCAGATTCCTTCGCGCGCCTCGCTTCTTCCACTCCGGCCTGTTGCACGGCTTCCCAAGCGGCATCTTCAACACCCCGAGTCAATTCGTTCTCGCAGCGCTACGACACAATGACTCAACCTCACCTGAAACCTCACCATCCGTAGTTTCAGCAGAGGGTCGCTTACGTGCAAACTCTATTTGCGACTTCGAGACCTTTCGCTTGCCATATTTATACCTCTTTGGACCCATAGCTGCGAGGACGGGTGTAGCCCGAAACAACCCATTCCCGTTTGAACCCGTCCCGTTTTGACCCATTCCCGAAACGACTTTCCCGTTTGAACCCGTCCCGTTTCGACCCATTCCCGAAACAACCTTCCCGTTTGAACCGGTCCCGTTTCAACCCGTTCCCGAAACGCCCTTCATATTTGAACCCGTAGCCAAGGCATAGTTTACGTTTGAATGCGTCCCGTTTGAACCCGTTAATTGGTAGAAAACCCCGCGCATCTCAACCTCTTCGCAAAAAGTGTCCATCGTTCTAATCCTGGTTTGCGCAGTTTTTCTGCTTAAGAATATGTCCCGAAATCATGTTAATGCAATTATTAAAAAGGTGCAGGCGAGCAATCCAGTTATGTTGTGAAATATATTTGCTTGTAAACGTATCATTAAAATATGCAATACTTTCAGACAAGCTTCAAGGAAATATATTTCTACTTGAACCACTTAAAATGTTTCTTTCAAGATGGTCCCCGAAATGGTGTAATTACGAAATGGACTATGTACACTGCGCGACAACGTTACCACGAACACGATCTTGGCGATTTTTCGAATTTTACTTCGAAATGGTATTAGAAGGTATCACATTTTACCGCTCAGGTTAGTGGCCCAGATGAGCACTTTCAAATACACTAGTAATATTGATGGCAGTCTTCTGATTTTTTTGTAGACAAACAGCTAAAACCAACAATCACTTGTTCGCGCTAACGGTTTAGCGCTCTGCACAATAATAGGGAGTTGTAGTAGATCGTTTTTCTCCTCCGCTACGGTATCCCCGAAGAAAACGCCGCAGCTGCGCATGCGCGTCGCCAGCCTTGTCTGCATAGTTCAAGGTCTTGTGGCGGATTACGGAGCGCTATCCGGGTGCTTAGCGGGCTGCAGGAACGGTCTACTACAATTCCCTAATAACAGGAAGCTTTCGTAGTCCGTTTTCGAAGTCACGCGACGCTCCTTCGCAACCCGCTACGATACCCAGAACTCTACAGTCAAGGCCATCGGCACGCAGGCGCAGTAGCGGCTTCTTCGTTGCGGAGAGCTTAGCGAAAGGGGAAACGCGGTCTACGAAGTCTTAGAGTAACGCAGGCAAGGCACGTTGAGTAAGCAAAAATTAGCGTTGCCTAAGTTTTTATATCGCGACGCTACTTTTAGGTTACCCAAAGCGCTTACGTGCGTTATTCTAAAACTTCCTTATAGTGAATGGGATCCTTTTTAAAAGTAATAAATCATACAGGCTCACGGGCATATAATTGCGACTTCATTTTTTTACAAGTTCAAACACAGAACCATCGCGTACACAGCCAAAATTCATAAACCACAAAATGCTGTCGCCTTGGTTGAGGAAGTCGAGAAGGAAAATCGCGCCATCAGAAAGGCGGCACTCCAATTGTGATAGTTCGCAGCGGTCACCTGGCCCGCACGGCACCACCATTTGCAAGCTGCTGCAGCGATATCATTCTCAAGGATCGTCCCGTTTGCCGGTCGATGAAGTTGTAAATGTTCGGGTGAGCCCTCCCTGACACAGCGTTTTTCTTACGGTGCCATGTCTCCGAGGTTTTGTCGGGAGAGGGAGAAGTGATGTGAGCAAGGAGAACAGACAGTTGACACTTGAACCTGATCAACTGTTAACGAACAATACAAACTAAACAAACGATGGCCGAAGCGGGAAGGTTGTTTCGGGAAAGGGCGAAATGGGAAAGGATGAATCGAGAAGGTCGTTTTGAGACGGGTCGAAACGGGAAAGGATGAAACGGGAAGGTCGTTTTGAGACGGGTCGAAACGGGAAGGTACAAACGGGAAGGTTGTTTCGGGAATGGGTCGAAACGGGAACCACCCGCGAGGACGGCCTTTCTAGTTATGAAAACACGCACAGCTATCCGCCTGACACCCCACCCCGAGAAACAAAACCACTCTGTCTGGACGGGTCTTGCCGTCTCTGGACCACCACAAGCGCGTTACTGAAGAGCGCATGCGCGCGGAGTAATACAAAATCAGAGCAGCGTGCGTGGCGAAATGGTGGCGCCCTCACGCGGCGCTCGTCGAACTAGTCTTGACCGTCCAAACGAGGAAAACAAGCCACAACACCTTGGTTCAGTTTTTTCGATGTAGTTAAAGAACGGATGTACTTACAGCTATAATTTTAATATAATTGAATTCCGTGTTAAATTCCGCAGATATCCCACAAAACACATTTGTAGTTAAAAATTCACAGGTTTTTAAAAACGCGTTCTAACGTAAACATGTCAAAACAGTCAATTCCGACCGATTTCACGATTTAATATAAAATATAATAAATTTTTTTTATGAAAAATATGCTCTGTGGGATAGTTGGACGAAGAATCAATCTTTTTATAGCAAAAAAGTTCGAAAAAATCGGTGTAACGGTTATTAAATGAGAATTTTCGTAAAATGGCAGAAAATCGCGTGTATTCTCTATGGGGCTTGGAGGAGCGCTCCCTCCCACAAACATATGCACTGATCGCGTAAGAGCATTTTGTCGCATTTCTATTTCAGCATCCCACATGTATACCACTCTCAACAAAAGGATTGTCGTGGGGTACTAACTTTGGGGTAGTCAGAAGCCGTCACAGATATCGCTACCCCACCTTCGTTATACTAACAACCCCACGGGTAATCACACGGCACGCAATCGACAGGTTGTCACAGTGAGCACCCCGAAATGCAACATGGCGGCTGGCAAGTGACAGTGGAGCGGTACGAGTAAGGCCTAGCGAGCTGGACTGCTTTTTGGTAAAATACGATTCTCAAGTGCGTGCGCCCGTTCGCGGCCTTCCGTGCGCACTGAAGCACTCCAAAACGCGCCTCGAACCACGGGCACCGCACGTATTACGAGTAGAGGCGACGATGTGAAAGGAAGGGGGGGGGGGGGGGGGGGGGGGCATTCGAGGGGGTTGTCCGCGACTGCTTTCGCGCGGCCGGCTGCATTTACTTCGCGACCAGAAAACATTCAAGAAAGGAATCGTATAGCGACAAATGGAATGATATCTTTATTGAACAGAGCGTCTCCTTGCAGTGCTTGCCGCAAGTGATCCGGCGGTTTCGGTTGACAGCGGCGAGGCGAAGCATCACCGATTTAAGCGGCGTCGGTTCCGATCGTTCAATGCTCCTGCTCACCTGTTAGCATTCGTTATCCACTTCCAAGTCCCTGGTAATCCTCTCCGCGTTTGTGCACGCACTTAGCGCTATTCACCGCACGGAACACCCATTCAACTGGCTATGAGACTGATCCCACTGGGACGAGAGGCTGAGAACCGAACCCTTTGGGCCTGCTCCGTAGAGACATGGGACGCCTCCATGTTTTTTACTCAAATAAGTAGACACAAAACGCGCGACCCCTTGAATTGGGCGGCGCCACGCGCCACCTAACGGACAGGGCTCAAACTAGAAAAAAAACGAAACCAACAGTCTCTGTTTTCAGCGCCTCGCTGGACATTCACGTATGTAGTACATATTCTACTACACACTTCACACCATAGAGATCATACATACTAACTCTAGAGGAAAAGGTCCGCCATTTTCCCATACATTCTGGCTGCCGCAAGCGGCGGATCATGCAGGCAGACCCTCGGGGTCCCAAACACGGTTACATCTAGGGGTGTCGCGAACTTTTGTCGAACTAGATTTTTAGGTCGAACTTTCGGGGTTCGACTGGGTCGAACCGGTTCGACGAACCTTCGAAATTTTCCCCAGAATCGACCGGTTCGACTTCGTGGACACAGTGGCCAGACCTTGATACAAGCATGTCTAGGTTTGGAGAATTTTTTTTTTTATGCAAAGGGTTATTTTATTTTATGAACAGTTGAAAATAAAAGAAACCGATTCTAATCACTGAATAAGTTAATAACTTAAATTTTTTTGTACTGCATTAACTGAAATAACCAATCAGCGCTGCCCTTAATCCTCGCCTTAGCCATCACTATCCAATCCAAAGCCAACTGACCAGCCTGTCGCGCATGCGCACGCGAGTCGAACCTCACTACAAGGTTCGTCGAATTTTCCTCTAAAGGTTCGAAAAAGTCAAACCTGGTCGAACTCGAACCTCGGCCGGTTCGCGACACCCCTAGTTACATCATCAGAGCAGTTTCGTGAACTTCAACAATTCACGAACTTACCGGTGGAAAGATATTCACGTTCCTTTCGAAGCTTTCTTTTTGAAAAGCGCGCAGATGTACGGCCTGTGCAAGGAGCCTATAGGCTCCTTGCACATGACGTCATTTCCGATACCCTCCAGAGAAGAGGGGGAGAAGGAGCTCCCCTCTTATCAGGACCCTCCCAAACCCTCCTTTGTGCCTTCCGGATTTGCACAGGCGTCGCTATTCTCCTCCCAGAAGATTATAGAAGATTAACCCGTCACTCAAAATTCTTACAAAAGCAGCTTCCCTCTCCTCCTTTTACTTGGTGTGCAAATGTGTGCGATGTGACGTCAATGCAAGGAGCCTATAAGGCTCCTTGCACAGGACGTCACTTCCGTTGCCCTCCAAAGAAGAGGGGAAGAAGGAGCTCCCCTCTTATCAGGATCCTCCTTTGTGCCTCCCGGATTTGTACAGGCGTCGCTATTCTCCCCCCAGAAGATTATAGAAGATTAACCCGTCACTCAAAATTCTTACAAAAGCAGCTTCCCTCTCCTCCTCTTACTTGGTGTTCAAAAGTGTGCGATGTGACGTCAGTGCAAGGAATACGAAACTGCGCAACCACCAGATTTCCGAGATTCCGACAGAAGGGAAGTTAATGCAGCGTAATGAGTTTACTGCTTTCTATAAGCGTTAGAATAGCTCATAATTTAGTTTACAACGTTAAATTATTACTGTTTATATTGCTGAGAGTTTTCACTCTTCGCGTTACCATGGCAACGTTGCTTTCTTTCTTTCGTGTTCTGTCGCTCTCTTTTGCGTTCGTTCACTCGGGACCCAGGATGTCGGCGCACGGGATTTGCCACTCCTCCTCACCCACCTTTACCCCCCTGCTTCACACATACGCGACATACAGACACCATAGCATTTTACACAGGAACGCATTCAGACACAGCACAAGGTACTACATGCGATATTGACACTCTACATTCCTCTACGCACGTCTAGTCGACACCGCCACCTCATATACTGCTGTATTTTCTGTGACCGATTAGGATGGTGACCACTGTCATATTTTGCATAAATACGAAAAGACTGTGCAAGGTTTACGCGTATATATTATTTTCCTCTACTGCCCTCAGGAAAGCGCTCGTATCTCTAATGTAATTCATTGCAAAAGTGAACTGCAGGTTATGAATAAATTTGAATAGTCGCTACACGTCACGTTTTGATCAGTTTCGTTTTCTCGCTAGCCTACACTTTAAGTGTACAGAAGCCTGTTTAATTAATTGTATTAATTATCGAAAACAATTTCTGCAATCACAACTTTCTGAACACGCTGATGCATTTTCTTTTCTCTTTTTACATATCCGGATGACTTCAGCGGCGGTTGAGTAAATGTTGATTACATTGAGCGCGCGCGAAGCCCGTCCGCCGGTCCTCCCCGGTCCTCCCCGAAGCGTTGTTTCAGTTTTCTTCTTTTCGCTACAATTGTTTTTGCTTAAGCGCGTGTCCTTCAAATATGCGTTCTATGCGCTCGCGCTCGCGCCAAGAGAACAGTGCAGAATTGCCGCTTTCGGGCCCGTGCCTTCACCTGCAACGAACGCGAAATACGTATGCTAAATTATGTAAAGCCTGGTTCAGACAGTGGCGTTTGACTGCGTCTGACTGCGTTGCGGCAGCGAGAAACCAGGGCATCCCTGCTGATTACATCGCGTGCCAAGATGATTCCTTGAATTGGATTCCACGCTTCATACGAAGCACAGTCGTGCCGGTGAGTCGCTTTCGGTTCTCGACGCAAAGCTGTCAAGTCAAACTCATTCAAACGCAAGTGTCTGAACCGGCCTTACCGCTCATTCACACTGGAAGCGGATCCGCGTTTGCAAAGCGGTTGCGAACGCGGTTGTATAAAGATCCAGTACGATTGCACGCGCACTCCATGACATCAAGTGCGCGTGCAATTGGACTGGATGTTTATACAACCGCGCTCACAACCGCTTTGCGAATGCGGATCCGCTTCCAGTGTGAATGAGCTGTTGAGCATCAAAGAACGCCGAGAACATAGTTCTCTGCGCTGCACCTGCTGTCGTCTCCAGCAATACTTTTTCTAAAAAAAAAAAAAAAAAAAAAATCTAAAACAAATAGCACGTATATGTTTGCCAATGCCTTATTTTTGGAAATTTACTTGGAATCTTTTATATAGATAAAATGAACGCGTGCTGGAAGGCCTGAAATCCTAGTCCCTTTCGAAGCACTCCGCCTTGGATGACACACACTTGTTTGAGCATTTGTTTTGTCGAGTATGCTCGATGAAATGAGCCAGTGAAGGTGAATCATGTATCCCGAGACAGAGAAATAGTGAAACACACGAACATGATAGCAGATATCTGTGTAGGTTCGTCCTGTCCGGCCTGAGTCGTGGTGTGCAATGCGTCATACTTCACTGCACTTGCAAGCAAAAAAATTGGTTACGACAGGAGCGCAAGTTCGGCGGAACCGAGGAGGCCATTTGCAACTGAACTGCACGCAGAACTGACCGATCACACCTTTATTGAGAGCACGCTCTTTACTGAACCGCACAATAAAAGACGACGAGAGTATCTCGTCCGACGAACATTCAAGTCAACTCACGCGTGTGCGTAGCTTTCTGTGCTTTTCTAGAGGTTTGGTTAAATTCCTCGAGCACGACACCAGCTGCGAGCTGTTGTTTACTGTTGTACATGGTAAAACCCGCGACGGAACCAAAAAGGACAACCGCGATACTTTTTATCTGCCTCGGGTTTTAGTAGGTGCGTACCAATGTTGCCTGTACTTGTTTGTTTTCTGCCAGTTCAGGCTAAATGAGCCACACGCTTGTTTCGAGCGTTCAAATTTGAATAAATAATAACCAACGCACAAAGAAAACAAGTTTTAAGTACTTTTTGAGATTTTTGAAGTGACTTTTACTATTGAACGACTGCATGCACTTGAATGTTCAATTCAAGAGTGTATAAAACGTGACTACCCCATGCTTGTCACCTTCCAACAGGGTGCTAACTCTCAATGGCTCGAGCCCAGTGGGTAGTTAGGTAAGCCTGTGGGGTAGTTACAGCCGTCAAAACGCACGATGACTAGGGGGGGTGCTCACTTTTTTTTAGAGTGCGCCATGGTGCTGCTGATGCACACCCAACCACAGGAACCGGAACCGCAGTGCACGCGCTAATCCGCAGCACCGCGGTACAAGAAGCTAGAGTGCCTTCATACACACGCGCGCTTTTGCTTGAGTGGTGATATCTCAGCCATTTTTCCGCCCAATCGTTTTTTTTAATGCATATTGAAGTGCACGCAATACGGTGTCACTCAGCTCGAGCGCGTAGCTTTGGCTAATGCATAGACGCCATTTTACAGCCCAAGTCTAGCACCGAGTGCGCGAGAGCGTCACGAGCTGTCACATTCAGGTCAACAATGGATGTCTTCACCCTGAGACAGACAGACATGCAGGCACCCTACAAGAAGCGCTACTGAAGCGCTAACACGGCGCTACTGGAGCGCTAACAAAGCGCTACTGAAGCGCTAACGAGGCGCTATCGGGAGCGCTAACAAGGCGCTACAGAAGCGCTAATCGCGCGCTATGTTAGAACTAAGTCACGCGCTAGGAAGCGCCACATGAGCGCTCCTTGGAGCGCTCACGTAGCGCTAACTTAGCGCTCCGCTGTAGGTGTGAACAGGCCTTAAAGGCCGGTTTCCACGTGAAGCGAATGAAGCGCTTCTCACGTGCCGTCAGCTACTTATCGTCTGCCATGAGCAACAGTTTTGACGGTGCGATACAAAGCTGGTGAACGCTCCCGTCAGTACGCGCTTAGCGCGAGGTAAGCGCTATGCTTGTAGCGCTCCGCTGCATGTGTGAACAGGCCTTAACTGTGGGATTAGCGCCGAAGACCGGCGTTTCTTTGTATCCCGAAGCTTAAAGAGACTTGACGCATTTGAAGAAAGGGCTCGTGCCCGCTTCTCCCCAATGTAGGAATTCTTGCCCACTTAGGGTGACCACCTTCCTGGTAGTCAAATGCGGGACACGCTGACCGGGGGGGGGGGGGGGGGGGGAGGGGGGGGGGAGGGGGGGGGGGAGGGGGTGTGGTTCACTATGGCGTCGTCTAAGAAGGATGCATTGGAGGAAATGTATTACCAGGCACACCACTAAATGTGGATGAAAGCATATTATACACCTGCACACTGTATTGCGGCCATTACGCTCAAATAACTTTCAAAACCCAGTGATGTATATATATATATATATATATATATCTTTTTTATTTTAATGGCAAGTAAGCTATTAAATGTGTCTAAGTTTAAACCATCAAAATTTACTGCGACAGCGCTCAGTGCATCAGAGGTAAAGAAGAAACAGTAAACCTTTTTTCGGCTTATTGTTTCCTGTCGATATACTTTTACCAACATACTCTTACTCAAATGCAGAACCTTATGTTTTTATTAAAACTTGGGTTTGGGCTAGTAATTGGCCCGCACTGAATTAAAATGATAAAAGCGCGAACAAAACGAGGACAGTAATAAGCTGGAGAACTGGGCCAGTTGGTTGACGTTATACATGTCCTGTCCTGTTTGTTTGTTTTCGTAGTCCGTGTTTTCTGAACTGTTTTCCCCATCATGTAAAATGAGGACCATAAAGACACAAAGACGACAGGACAGGCGCTATCTCTTCACTAAAATAGTTCATATCAACCCAGTTGATGTGAACTATGACACAGTTTAATTTGAAAATAATTGCAATAATTTATATTTCACATTTTGGATAGCAATTTTCCCTTGCAGTGCTTTTCCACCAGGGGGAGGGGCACCACAGCACATGCGCGTCGATCTCCTGCAAGAACGACGGTCGCTTCCCGCAATGCTAGGAGAGTAAATAGCGCACCATCGCATTTACACGATTATCAGAGGGCTCCACGCTTCCCCGCGCCCCTTTGTTTGGCAGCGCCATGAGATAAATTGTGAATTTTACGACAGCGTGAAATGCGGGACGTTTTGAACATTTTTGGGTTATCTTGCGGGACGCGGGACACAAGCCCTCAATGCGGGACAGTCCCGCGGCTCGCGGGACGGGTGGTCACCCTATGCCCACTACAGGAGCTATACACACTACATCCTCACTCAAAGGAGGTAACAAAGTGCAGCACCCGCTCTGAAGTTGATCTGGTGCTTCTGTATAGCTTGTGCTGTCTTTCGAGACGTCATCTGGACATTTCTCTGAGTGAAGAAATGGCGGCTATAAGACCGATACGAATAAGTGCCTCATAAGTTGATTGTGTTAAATGGTTCGTCAGCGAGAATAAAGCAATTACTCTATGGCGTATTAACTGCCGCCATTTCCAAAAAAAAAAAAAAAAAAACTGATGCACCTCCGATTTTGCCGCCCTTTCCGCAAAAACTGATGCACCTCCGATTTCCCCTGAAGCTATGCATACCGGCCTGTTAAAAAAAAAAAAAAAAAAAAAAAAAAAAAAAGACATTATGAAAGAGTGTTAAAAGTACTTCAACTTTACTTTAGAAGTACATTGTATTTATAGTACTTCACTTCAAGTACATTGCACCCGCTGTACTTACTACTTTACTTGAAGTACATAACCTAGCACTCATTTACTCTGTACTTCGAAGTAGTTTTTAGACGTACTTTACGCAACACTGTAAGCAATCAAACACTGTCTGCAAAATCAAGCTCAGGCAGGGCTAAACCTCAAAGGTGAAATGATACATCCGCAGTGCATCCTTGACCAAAAAGAAGAACACAACAATAGACCGATCTCACTAAGCGTTCGGCGCATGCGTGGCGCCACCATAACTTTAGTTCACAGGAGGCAGACGGCCGTGCATGCGAGGGCTCATGCCGTCTCGTGCTCCACACGCGCAGAGCTCCAGCGGAAAGACTCCGTCGATGCATTGCGGCAGCGGTGGCGTAGCCAAACTGGCTGGTGAGATCGGTCTATTAGGAATGCAGAAGCAGCTAACCAGCTATTAAAGCGTCTCTGTGAAAACACAAGCCGCTTTATAATCGGCTAGCAGAATTTCGCTAATGCATCAAAACATGTAAGTACTTGCCTTGTTAGCATAGAAAAAAAAAAACTTCAAAAGTAATTCGTTCTTTTTTTACGGTAATTAGTTATTTACTGAATTACTTTCCATTTCAATAATTTCTACTCTAATCAAATTACTTTTGAGGCTAATACTCAGTAACTTAACTTAATTACGTTTTTCGAGTAGCTTGTAAGTACATGTCTGCTGGCAGCCCGCCACCACATATGAAAAAAACAAAACAGACAAATAAATGTGCAGAATATACACACAACAGAAAGTACGCAAAAACGAAAAAAAAGAAGGGAGAAAACATGTATCACATTATGAGGAGGATGCCAGCTGCACCCCATACATTCTGGCAAGCTCTCATGACTCTGCCCCGTTTGACGGCAGTGGCTACGCAAACTGAGTGTAATATGCGCAGTTGTCAGTCAATGTTTCAACTACCTCGTTGGATCAATGAAAAGGTCAAATGAAAATCACGTTATCCAGAATGCACCACATCATTTGTCACTTGCGCAGTGGACTGCGTAAATTATTGGTCGATCTTCTGTTCTTGAGGCAGAAAATATTGAAGAGAACCACATTCGCAAAAAATCACAAACGCACAGTTACCGTATCGCCTACTCCACACTTCGCCGTAACCGCTGGTTGTACTACACTGCATGATGGTAACCGCGTGACTGCGCGGCGTCCATTTGCGATCCATGGCCCCGTCGCGTTCGTGCGCGTGCGCAGACATTTGCCAAATTTTTGCCAAAGCTTTGCCGAACTTTCTTTCAAAATTTCGGCATGTGCGGAACTTTTCCGAATCTGAAGTTCGGCAGATTCGGTCTATTACAAACGTCCACGGCGTGTGTGTGTGTAGGCGTTGTAAAAGAGGGGGAGGGGGAGGAGAGGACCAATTGTGTATGCGCACCGGGCGCTTTAGTCACTGGCTCCTTCTAGGGCGCAGGCGGTGGACCCCTAGCAACGACGCTCACGCCGGATTGGCTGCTCGGCAATGCGCGGGAACTGCGCGTTAAAAATATGCCCGCGCGGGTCGGGGGGCGTGCCCTTGGTATTCCTTGGGCGCCGCCGGCCAGTGTTTGCCCTGCCCAGTGGCGGCCGTTTCAGGGGGGGCAAAACACATGCCTTCCCCCCCCCCCCCCCCTCTGAGAACTGCGGGGGGGGGGGGGGCAAGCGCCTCCTTGCCCCCCCCGGTTGGTGCGCCCATGAAGCTATGTGGCCATTAAAAGTGAATTTCTTTGACAAAAGTTTAGCTAGCCCCCTCTGGCGGAGCTGCTGGCCCAAATAACAATGTCACAGACCATACCTTTTGATTCATGTTGTTTTTACATGTTGTGGTGCATAATTAATCTTGTTCGATCATGGTAAGTATTTTATTTAAAAAGTGTGCAATAAATGTTGGCTCTTAAAATACTGTAAAACGGACAAGGACACGATAAAACGATTGCGAAGCTGCCTCTGCCCGCTGACGACCACCCTGCGTCTTAGAAACAATTATTCTCAAAGCGAATGACAGAAACAATTTATTCGTAATTTAATTCCATCCACATACAACTGAAGCTGCAATGTTGTATATATCTTGAAATATACAAGGTACTGGAACAAAATCTTTCTACGTATTCAAATTAAATGGTCTGTAAAAGTAAACACAAAAATTGTAAGGCATATGCGAGAAAAAGTTTCAATTAAAAAAGATACCTTGTGGGGACTGTTGGTCGTCCTTCCCCGATGGCCTGCATAACGGCCGTGGTTCGGGACGCGCGGCCTGGTTGCCGTGACTTCCAACCTGTTCGTGAAGCGTAGGAGAGCCGCCTGGCTTGGGGGGCTCTCCTCCTCACTCTCTCCCGGGGGGACCTTTTCCGTCCCCCCGCTCATCCGGGAACGTTTCGGGTGAGGACGACGCCCGTTGCCGACTTCGGGAACGTGGGGGGACTCCTCCCGCGGATGCGATAGAGATCGGACGAGTCGCGAAGGACTTCCTTTGCCCGCTCCGGACTGCGCTCTCGGGACGGTGTCGACAGGGTGAGCCTTTCATCTGACCTTGTCGGCGCGGGGGTTTCGGGGACAGTGTGTCTTTTGGTGTTCCAATAAACACCGTTGGACCCAGTCCTATTCTGGTACGTGCTCCTCCTTTTTAGAGAAGCGATCAGTTGAGCGGCTGACGTTCGGAGCCGCCCGTAGCGGTGTTCTCGAGAGAAAGCTGCGGGGTGTGGGAGTAGGCTTGGCGTCTCCCGATTAGAGACCGCCGCTGAACCCTTCGGTTACCACCACCCGTGACCATCCTACAACCTATAACGATTCACTTAATTAGATATCAACGTTTCATTCTGAGCAGTTGCTACGCATCAAACCTCGAGCTTAGCTTTAGAACTCGAAACCTCAATAGCAAAACATACAAAAAAAAACGCATATTAGTACAGTACATTCAAGACAAAGGCAACATCGCCGCGAAATGCTGCAAGAGGAAGGAAAGCGGAAAAGCGCGACGACATGCCGCCATGCGCCATGAGGCGAAAGCCTGAACGAAATCTCGACTCTGCGTCGGCCAACAACTGGCGCTAGAGCCAAGGAGGATAGAAGGGTAGGAGAGGGCATGACGCCAGCCGCGTAGCCTCCACAAGCCATGCTCCCTTGACGCCTCGCCTCTTTCTCATTTTCCTCCTTACTCTCCTCTCTTACCACGCCAACGTGACCACATCACGTGACCGTAGGTAGCCTTCGTCTAGCTATGGGGTACTAGAATACACCACAGTCTAGCCTTCGATGTGATAAAACCTACCGGACGAAGCGCGCGCAAGCCTGCAAGGAGTCCTTCTACAATCAACCATCCATCTCAGACGTGACATGTCACGCGCACCAATCGCAAGAGAGATCTACGGTCACGTTGGCCACAACATCCAACATAACAACGCTACTACTACTCGTTTAAATGACTAGGCTTCAACAATATTGCAACGTGCCCTCTCCTAGTACTTCCAACCTCCTTGGCCAGAGCTCTGACTCGCGGGCTCGGGCCTCGGGCTCGCGCCTGCAACTCGCCCGAGGGAGCGCTTCTCGGAACCCGCGCGCAGAGCTCTGACCGCGCGCGGCGGCGCGCGCCGACCGGCGACTTTGGAGCGCGGCGGCTCCCTTTATATAGAATAGAATTCTCTCATCCGTCCTCAACTCGAGTGTGCATTAGTGGTGCAAAACTATCGATAGTACTATCGATAGTATCGATAGTCGCCAGAAATCTGACTATCGATAGTAAAAAAACTATCGATAGTAGTTTCGATAGTCGACTATCGAAAAACTATCGAGAGTACTATCGATAGTCGACTATCGAAAAACTATCGATAGTACTATCGATAGTCGACTATCGATAGTACTATCGATAGTCGACTATCGGAAAATTATCGTTAATCGACTATCGGAAAACTATTGATAGTCGACAATCGTAAACCTATCGATAGTACTGTCGACAGTTTACTATCGGTAGTTTTCCGACACTAGCAGTTTGCGTCGCTCCCTTTTTTTCTTTTTCTTGCTTTTATTTTTTTTTTCAAATCGGACACCAACTAGCCCAAGAACTTACCATCCCAAGACGGGAGTTTGGGTGAAAAGAGGAGGAAGGTCAGGCGAGTGGCGGTGTGGCAACTGTGTTCGCTCTAGTAGTGGTGCAAAACTATCAATAGTACTATCGATAGTCTCCACAGCCGCCAAAAATCTGACTATCGGTAGTAAAAAAAACTATCGATTGTCGGCTATCGAAAAACTATCGATAGTACTATCGATAGCCTACTATCGCAAAACTATTCGACAGTACTATCGATTGTCGACTATCAAAAAACTATCGATAGTACTATCGATAGCCTACTATCGGAAAACTATTCGATAGTACTATCGATTGTCGACTATTGAAAAACTATCGATAGTTCTGCGACACTATCGATAGTTTTTCCAAAACTATCGATAGTATCGATAGTGGATTTATCGATAGTTTTGCATCACTAGTGTGCATCCATTGTCGGGAACCAGTTGTACCTAGAAGAAAAATTGGAAGCTGTTCAGAACCGGGCTTCACGTTTCATTCTCCGTAATTATCAGCCTACAAGTGTTACCGCAATGAAAGCAAAATTAAACCTCCCTCTTTTAAAACACACGAGAAAAGTATCGCGTCTTACCCAACTGCAGAAAATATATTATAATTTTCCTATAAAAAAAAAGATGAATACTGCCCACCTGCCGTCCACATCTCCCCCCGCACTGACCATCCATTCAAAATCCAACTGTCTACGCCTAGGACTAACCTATTCAAATTTTCTCCCTTGGAATTGGCTATCACTGATTGGAACAACCTCCCGGAACCTATTGTGAGCATCACAGAATGCAATAACTTCAGATCTGCCTTTTCCTCTCTCGTCACCACCTAGCGTCCTGTTTGTACGCGTTCAGAAACATCCTAGCCTTTTTTCCTGTTTGTGTTATTTTAAGTGTTTAAACATGCACCCCTTATGTAAAGCCACCTGTGGGCATTTAAGGGTTCAATAAATGAAATGAAATGAAATAACTTATCTTTTTTTACGCACAAATGCTTTCTTTTTCTTTTTTGCTGAAATGTGCGTTGCTGTCAAGGCGCGCCCGCAGTGAGCAAACGTTCAGGAAAAGCGCACCTCCCAACCCGGCAATATGATGTGACGAAATACAGAAACAGTGAGCATTTTTCGATCCCCCTTGTCTTCGTTTTAAACGAGTTTAACTAAATATAAACACTGTTGTTTTTTTTTTCGTGTTTTAAAAATTTTGCACAACTCTATAAAATATAGAAGTGAAATAAAGCAAAAGGAAACCTACGAGGAGGGCGGAACCGGTTGGCTAGGTTACGCACAAAGAAGCCCGAGTTACATTCCATCAAAATGCTAGCACCTGCAGTATCATCAACTTCGAAGAACGCGCGGGCAGAATGATTCTTTACCTTCCTAATGCGCCTTGTACCAAATGCAAGACATGTCACATATACTTCTCAGAAATCACAAACACTCTTGTGGTGCCGCTGAGGTTTATAAAGGACATACTGTTTTCTCTCTTTGCGCTGACGTTTGCAAGTCTTATGGCCGTGCACCTATTTGTGTCTGGTTTCCTATTAGCCCCGAGAAGTTCGCGTGGCGCCCCCTTACGGCGAACCGGGGTGACGTCACGGCGAGGAGAGAATTTTTCCCCGGCTCGGCCCGCTCGCCCTGTGGAGGCTGTGACGACGCTAGCTGACGGGGCGCTCGTTTCTATTTAATTTTTTTGGCGTGTTTTTCGTAGGAAGTGTACATTTTTATACGAGCCTTTATTGAGGTATGGCCCGTAGCTATACAGGCGAAACTTCAATCAACATTTTAAGCATGGTTGACAGGGCAGGCGACGCATGAATTGGAGTGGTATATGAAAATAAAGAAATATGGCCACAATCAGGGTGTCGAACCGGAACCGAACCGAACCAAAAACCGGAACAGAACCGTTATTTTTAGCCGAACCGGAACTGAACCGAACCGAAATCTTCGCCGCCATCTTGGAACTGAACCGGAACCGAACCGAAAAAAAATATAACGGTAACCGGTTCAAAACGGTTCAAGGTAATATTTTTTTTCTTCTTTTCTAGTATCACAAAATGAACATATGGGAATAAACAATTGGCGGCTGTATTTCTGTCTGTTGATCGAATCGTCATATACATAATTGCAACGTATGATAAATTGTGGGTTTTCATGGCACCTTTGTTGGCACTATGATTAACCATGTGTCAAGTTGTCACGTGACGTCATGGTGTCAATACATGTGGTCAAGTAATGTCACGTGGCCTCGTGACGTCATGGTGTCAATACATGTTGTCAAGTAATGTCACGTGGCCTCGTGACGTCACGTAACTCACTGCGTTAAATCGATTTAATTTGAGGAAGTCAATAGATGTATTAACCTTGTTGACAGCATGACGTAACATGACATCACGATTTTGCACCGAGAGTCACGTGACACCGTGACGTAAGCGATTTTCATAAACCCCTAGTCGAGTGCTCGGGTTCATGACAATCAGCATGGCCAAACAATCAGGTAACGGCTCATGTCAATTAGATATGATAATCAATAGCCCAACACTAACAATATCTGAAGCTCAGCCCAAGCTTTTGCTTTGCAAACCCTTGCAGCCTAGGGCATGACTGTGATGAACACTGGCGGTATGTAATTAGGGTCAGATCACGTGGCCGCTTGTTCAAATTGCGAGTTGAGCAGATATCGACAGCTGTCTCTGTTCTTTATTTTTTCTGCATCTGATATTAGGGGAAAGCTAATGGATGTTTCGGCAACCTATCAACGTCACGGGTTATTTCTTAACACTATTTATTGAAAGTACAAAAAAAAATGTTGCAAGACCAATTTTACATTATTGAGGCATTGAAACATTTTTTCGTTGCTGCTGAAGTATATCCGAAAGATGTCCATGAGAATCGAAGTTTTGAAATGACTAAATGCGACCTATTAACATGACGTTACATACAGGGTGTCACAAAAAAAAATTTACACGGTCTTTTTTACCGCAAAAATAAACTAGGCATCGCCGAACGCTCATTCTCTGCCCAAAGGTAGTGCCAGAGGTTACAGCCAGATACCAAAGTTTCAGCCCGATCCGATAACTTAATCAAAAGTTATAATTGATTTTCTGAAAATTTCAATGGGAAAATGGTGGCCGACGGAGCTTTCGAATACATAGGGCTCTATGGCACCAGAAACCGAAACCAGGCAAAAACGGGCTCCCTTTTCTCATTGAAATTTTCAGAAAATCACTTATAACTTTTGATTAAGTTATCGGGTCGGGCTGAAACTTTGACATCTGGTTGTGACCTCTAGCGCTACCTTTGGGCGGAGAATGAGCGTTCGGCGATGCATAGTTTATTTTTGCGGTAAAAAAGACCGTGTAACTTTTCTTTTGTGACACCCTGTAGAACTACTACACGTGCGTACGGAAGGAATACCTAAAAAAAGAAGATATTTTAGTGACGTGCGAGGAACAGCCGAACGTTGCAGTCGCTGTAAGTCTCACACGAGCGTCGTTCTCAAGTTATTGCCCAAGTTTCGACCCCTCTGTATTTTGTTTAAATGAGCTATAACATATTTCTATACATTACTAAATACTACTCAGGATCAGTCGCTAACGTTAATAACTGATTGAACTTGGCTTTGCTCATTTTTCTAGGCAATGGTAGTCACCGAAAAAATTAGAGAATTATGAGCATCGTTCATCCCCTCAACTCGGAGCCAGAAGCGGCCACGTGGCCTGCATGGTGCCTATATTATGCCGCCAACGTTAATCATACCCCCGCGCTGGAGTTTTAAAGGAAGAAAACGCGTGCTGGAGCTCCAGGCATTGTTAGAGTTCGACTATTCTCATCACCACAGTGGTTGGACACGAGCCACTACCCAAGTGTCCGCCGAGGCATTGATTGTTACGAGCCGATGTACGGTGCTCACACAGTTCTCCTGCCCAATCCATGAGTCGCGCTCGACTGTCGACAGGCGGGTGGTTTTGATCCCACAATTACGACATCAATCTTTGAGAAGGCAAGACTAAAAGAAATAGTCTCGTTCAATCCTCGCAATTTCACCGCGACAAAGAAGCTTCTGAATCAGTGGCGCCCTGTGCGAGTACACTTGGACCAGGGGACCAGTATGCCTCGGAAAAGTCATGCACATTCCAACCCGATATCGTTTCATGACCCCTTTAAACTTCACGGGGTGCAAAATAAAAGCAATGAAAGGTTGCGGTTAACAAGTGTCAAATAAAATTGTCGAATTGACAGACACAAACGAAGGAGGCACTTCCTCAGGAATACTTTCAGCCTTTCCACTCTGGTGAAGAAGGAAGGCCAGAAATGCTGTACTATGGTCGGAATCAAGTAATCGCCGGCCGCAAGTCGGCAAGCCAGACTGAAAGGGCTGGAGGAGTTGCCGCCATTTATGAGCGACGGTGGCAACCAAACAACTGGCAAGCGGGCTGTCTGGTTGCCATCGCCATTTATAGATGGCGGTAACGCATGACTAGCCCTTAACAGCACCACTGTATAAAGAAGTGCGTCTGTGTGTGGGGCCCGGGGGGGGGGGGGGGGGAGGGGGGAGTTTTAGAAACATACTGTGTTGTAAAGGTTCCTCTTCCCTGCATCTTTGGCGCAGACCAAAAAGCGTGACCCTGGAAACTACTTTGATTGGAAAAGCGCTCTTGCCAAAAAGCACGTTTTTGTCGTGCCAGACGCCGGCGCCGTTCCTCACGACGATGCACTAAGAATAATAATACTAGCCTTTCAAATACTTTGCTTTCACTGAGCTCGCACCTTTTGCAGCGTGCCTTTTGCACCGTCGAATTCGACTTTCTCAGCAAGAAGGAATCAGAATGACCACCAGCCTATAGTGTGATAACGTCACGTGCATACCATGCTAAATAGTTCAGCTTTCTGGTGAAATATGATGTTCGCAACACTAGCCATAGATGTCCTAATTATAAATTTGTGAAGTATTTATAGCAGTCTCGTGATGAGATATGGAAGCCTAGAGAAATGTTAGAACGCATGACTATTCTAGCATAGTGCTGTAAAGTGATGGCCCAAAACAAGTGCAGGTAAAACCAAATATAACATTTGCCTCCCGAGGCAGTATTTCGGAAGTTTCGAGCTCATGCAAGCTGATGAAATGTAATATACTAAGATTTCAAGAATCTTTGTCTGTCCTTCGCGCTATTTATGTAAAATCATGAATATCATTGCGTGCATCTTTACGCATCTCTTTTTGCAGTAAGGCGTTCTGGAAGGGATTATTTGGAAAACATAACATTAATTATTTCTCTCTTTTTGAACATTTCGTGTATCTGACTTCCAATTCATCATGTGAGCATAGAGTCCTTTTTAGCGTACCCTGCAACCCGATGTTTCACACTGCCAATCAGCAAACAGAAAAATACTTTTACGTAGACTCCACAGCTCGCGTAGTTTCGAGTACCGTCCTTCCGCGTCGGTCTCAAGCGGTAATGTGAACTTTATAAAGTAAAATTCTTTTATCAATATAAAATATATTTAATTACAATGCCCCCAAATTTATTGAAAGCGGTTCTGCCAATCTTTTCCGGCGTTTTTATCCTCGACAGGCACGTTGTAAGTGATATGGGACGGCCTTACATACATATCTGATTTTGAAGCTAATTTAAATAACTATGTGTTCCTCACACATATAACTTCTCAAACATATAGAAGTCTGTTATTGCCTTTTTTATCTGGTGAACATTAGTTGTATGTGTCTGTGGGGCTGGACGAAAAGAAAGTAAACAGGGGCGCACGGTGGAACTATGATGATTACGCACGCAAACCGTCAGAAAGTGTCCAATTAAGTAGCTGCCTTGTCGAGTAGAACGTGAAATACTACTTCGTTTTACTAAACAAAAAAGAATTTTGAAGGACGCTTAAGCTTCGCCTTTAAAAGTGGAACGCGATCGCGTCAACGGGCCTCGTTTGCATCGCATTCTCATTTGCCGCGCAAGCGTGCCTCGCGTGGTCTAGTGAAAAGCGTCTGACTTGCAACTAAAGGGTTGTGGGTTCGAATCCTGCCTAAAATATTTAATTTTTTCTTTAAGGCAAAAGAATTACTTTCAAAAGTGAAATCATTTGAAACATACGGTGACCTTTATTTTGCATTACATATCATGTTTTAATCACCCTCATTCCACGCGTGATATCACGTTTCACGTAAGCATTGTGGGTTGTTTCAAATTCTTGCGCTAGGGTATGTAGCTCTGACGTCATGAACCTATCGACCCATCAGGATTTTCCAGTCACGCCACCGACATCGGTTATCTTCGACATGAGCTTGTTAACGCTATCGTGTTAAAATCATCAATTAGCAAGGGTGATGCTCATTTGCCAATTAAATTGTCCGGCATCTTGTCAACAACAAACCTCAACAGCCAGGCTATGCCAGCTTATTCTGTATAAGTAAATGTTCACTTAGGCAAGCGCTATTTTGGGCCAGATTCGATCTGAGTGCGAAGGTGCGTATATATTAGAGTGAACAATTGCAATTACTCCTTGCTCCATGATTAGTCGCATGCGTGCGGTTCTGAGAGTAAACAATGTTTGGTTAGAACACCAGGCATTTGGATTGCCGCTTGGTGTTTCTATAAAATATAGACTGAAAGGAGTTATCCTAAAACTTTGTTACATTTCGAAAATTTCATTGCTGTTAGCTCAGTTGGGTCGTCATCATATATATATATATATATATATATATATATATATATATATATATATATATATATATATATATATATATATATATATATATTGTGAAGTGTATTTCGTAAATCTTATTTCATGATATATGGCCACGAGGTGCATGTTCATTTCATATTTTTATGTGATGTAATTAATTCCTTAGTTCATTGACACGATTTCACTTTTAATACTGACACACAAAGTTGTACCAATCACGGGTATTTTAGACGACCTACCACACTTCGCGACAACATTTTATACCGTGTAAATAGATCAGCTTGAACTTTAAAATTTTACTTTAACACGAAGAAAGGACAAGAAAATACAGTATAGTTCTGAATTAGAAGCTGATCTATTTACAGGTACGTACCAACAAGCTCAACTCTTTACTCTTGTACTTAAGCATTTTGATTCAGGCAAAATATATTTTACTCGTAAACAAATAGATATTGAGTCGTATGAACACGACTTTATGTATGTTAATGTAGATTTTCTTCTACTCTTGCGTCAAAATTAAATAACTGAATTTAATATTTTTGGTACCTAAGAACAAAAGTAAATTGCACGGACGATCGAAGAAACTATATAGTTAATCGTTTCACAACGGAAATAGTGTATATTGCCAAAAGAACGCGGAAAATGTGTTCTCAATTTAGCGGTTCAAACCGGTTCGAACCGGTTCGAACCGGTTTGAACCGTTATTTCTGGCTCCCCGGAACTGAACCGGAACCGAACCGAAAGCCGTGAACCCGAACCGGAACCGAACCAATAAAAATTTCGGTTCGACACCCTGGCCACAATTGCAGGAGCATTACTGTAGATTTACATCTCGCACAATAAATGCTGCTGATGGTCTGAATGAATTGGCAGGTTATGTATACTGTTTTTTTTTGTATCTCTGTTTTTAAACAAGATCGCCGAAGCAGGAAAGCTGCATGCTACTCGAGCAACATGTTAAATACAGTCTGGGCCATCAAGAAAGAATCACAAATAAGACAGCCCAAGTGCAAAATAAAAGTAAAAAAAAAAAAAAAAAGCAAGGAACATTTATTATATACATTGCTTGCATTTGACGTTGCTGGATTCGGATAGTATTTCAATGGACTACATGGGTGGTATTTGTGGACTTGTATATATCAACCCTCAAGGAATGTATAACAAACGTAAGCGAAGGTGTCTAGCTCGTTATTAGCCCCTTAAGCCCTATAATTGAGATTTTACTTAAATCAAATTGTCCTGAAGCTAAAATACCAGAAGTTTTTCTCACGCAGACTGTCGCCCTTCACAGGTTCCACATTTTCTGCTGCTAGTGCTGCATCTACCACTGGACAGACGTTCGAATACTTGCTTTTACTCCTGTTTTCCTCAGATGTCAGAGAGTCCAGCTGTAGGGAGTTTGGAGGCTGAGGAAGCTTTTGGGGACCTGCAGCAGTGTCTCTTTTAATTGGAAATGACAATTCAAACTAAACGGTGTATTTTCGGAATAGGCTGGAATAAAGAATGTCAGGAAAAAGTATAAACATTCTATATTACGGCACTATTGCCGTGCATAGTTTGGCAGATCAATACATATCATACAGACAACTGGGGGCAATTTGGCCGTTTTTGCTGCTACCATACAAACTAATTTCCAGTAATTGTGCAGCTTCTAAGAAATATGCCTGCATACGTGTATAAACTATATATAAATTCGCGAAGAAGCTACATTTATGTAAAACAACCCTGTTCCACGAGCACTTTCAAGATCATCAGACGCACGGCCTTTAAAACATCTGCGAACCAGCTCATGCAGAGTGGCAGCGCAGAGTCAGGGTCGCGAGCTAATTTGCCGACCACCCAAAGGCCCATGATATAAATGCCACTTCAAATGCCTTGAAAGCGGGATCTAATATCGTCTTAAATTATGAACGTGTAAGGAACAGAATTCTAGCGTCTAAAACGCTCGCGCCATCGCTTCACCGACCCCTCGCAAGATTGCCTTGTGTTGTGTGGACGGACGGGGAGGTTCATCGGCGGAATTGCCTCCGCCGAAAGCTTTCGGGATTTGTAACCCAATTTTATAGGTAAAAAGGGACAAGCAGGCTTATAAAATGTACGGAAGCACGTCAATACCGGCCTAACTCAACGTCTTGCACACCAGGTAAACGAAGTCCAGCTCCCCGAAGAGCTTGCGGCGCACAATGCCAAACCAGGAAACCGGTGCTGGGAAGCGAGCCGATGCGAGATCGCGGAGCGGAGTACTCCCCTGACGTCACAGTACACCTCACCCAATCCGGGCGCGGCGACCGCAGCGACGCTTGTGCTCGATCTCGGGGCTAATACTGTTCGCTGTGGAACACCAGATCAGAGATACGAACTCTACCAAGTTCAACAACAGGGCCCATGATTTCGTTCTCATCCCGACTCAGTAGCGCCTCCTGAATTGGGTGCGACTTTCCCAGTATTGAATGCCCATTCCTTGTGGTGCAGTTTAAGAAGTTTTGCACGTGGGGACTGGCACGCGTTTACTTCGTGCCCCATCATGGCTAGCGTCATCACATGGTGGGGCACACCATTGGGTGATGAAACCAAGCTCTTCAGTTTCCCCATGTTTGCATCAAAGCAGAAGCACGAATGTGTCCATAGAGGCCCCTGCAGAAGCACGTTCCTTGCCAGGGGAAACAGCTGATGCACGTTAGACGTCATTTCCTTCTCGGAGTACCATGAACTGGAACTCCAACAACAAACTTCAACAGGCACTCCGAGTTAAGCGGTTATTTATTTGTTCTGGGTGAGCAGAAAGATGCCCCTCACGAGCAGACTGCGTTCGGACATAATACCATCTAAACAAATGAGGCTGAAATATAGAAGCCATTGCTGCCATTTAACGGATCTTGGCATGCGAGCAAGACACTGTGGCGGCTGGATGCTCAAAAATCGCTGTTCAATCTCTTTTAGGAGTTGTGTGGCGATCCAATGTAATAGGTTTTTCCAAAACTGGAAAGCCACAACTCTAGCAGCCGCCGTACGTCAAACACCAAGTAGCACGCAGTGGATGTAATCTGGAGTGAAACTTCAGACTATGTCGAATCCTAGTAGGTTATTCCGTGCTGATGGGCCCTTCACGCCACAAACGTGCCTGCCAGTCTGGAAGGCCTCCACCAAGCCGCCTTCAACGTCCTCCTTTGTTCCGTCAGGCACAGTGGACTGTCCAACAGGATACTTCATCGCCCCTGTTGCATAGGTTTAAAAGTAACCAGATGAACTGTCATAAACACCGATGGATAAAATAATCTGTAAGATGAAGGCATCTCCAGCTGAGAAATTGTGCATTCGAAGATTTTCCAAGCGGCACTAATTATTTATTCAGTGGTCTTTACATGGCGATAACTTGATTTTTCGCGATCTAAGCGTCCTAAATAGCCTAAGATTACGGTCATGCGCTGTCTGTACACAGGGCGTTTCACGTAAGAATGACAGTATTTTTTTTATTGAAATTTGAAATAAAGACAATTTTCATTCGAGGCTACGTTGTCGACGCCGGCGGACGTAAGTCCGCCGGCGTGGACTTACGTTATACTCCGACGTAACGCGCGCCCAGGCGAACGCTGGCCGAAGTCGGCTACGTCACGACAATCACGCTGCGCGCGTAAAAAAAAAAATTGGTTTGCTCTTTATGTTTATACAGCCTTGATGGAGATGCGTCTCAACGGGTAATCGATCTCTTAGCTGTAAATAAGAAATTTAGCCAGTGCAGTACAACCGCTAACCTGGGGTTTTTAACGTGCATCACGCAGTAGTGACCACACGAACGCGTGCCGGTACGAAACTCAACCAGATCGAAACGGGCGGGGGCGGCGGGGATCGAACCCAGGAGGTTCCCAGCGCAAGCTTTCGCTCCACGCTCCGAGCTGAGACGCGTTAGCCCACTTGGCGGATCCGCGTTCGCGAAGCGGATCCGCGCGTTCGCAACCGCAAAGCGGCTAGGATCGAGTGGTTGGAGCGCGTTTTTGCGAACCGCTTCGGGACCGATTTCTCCTAACCGCTTTCACGAACCGCAAAGCGGCAACCAATCACAACGCGACGCGTTTTGAAAGTCACTGACGTCACTGACGTGACGTCAGTGACTTTCAAAACAAGATGGCACCTGCCGCTGGTGAGGCGTTCAAGGCGCTGCAGTCTTAGCTTTCGACAAATCAACGGAGAAACTTGATGTTCACGTCTGTCACTTGAATCCGCCGCGAAAAAAATTGACTCGGGTAATTTTAACGGGCTTCGCACCGGTGAGAGTTTGTTGATTATTCCGGGTGCCACAGCCCAAGCTCGCTGCCTTGTTAATCTCTGCCTATAAAACGTCGGAACCCGCCCCTGATCAACCGAAATGTCAGCTTTTCTACCCACTAGGATAGTCGCGTGAACTATTGAAAGCTTTCGACACCGTGCATGACCACCACGAAGGCCGATAGAGACGTCGTGAGCTTGATTGCGTAGCCAACGCACTACCGCGGAGGGGGCAGGGTACCTGCGCTAGCCCGACCTGTAACGTTTTCTACTAATAAAATAAATAAAGGGAAACTACTCAAGGAATAAAGTGTGCGTACCAAACAATGCAGAGGTAATCCATACGGAGTTTATTTGAGCTTAATGTCAAACAAACAGTAGACTCGATCGACGAGCGAGTGACGTGAGGAGAGTCCGCCACCAACGAAGCCACGACCGGCTAGCACCGAACACATTCCCCCGCACCACGGTCCACCCCACCGCTCACAACTTCGAAAATGATAACAACGAGGGGGGAAAACTGGCCCTCTATCCCAAAAACAAGGTCAGCTATTCATGCGGGAAGGGTCCACTTCGAAGAAAAGGTCGGGGGCATCCTGTTCTGAGTCAGCAAGGCGCGCCTAGCTGGGCTTTGCTTGTGGGCGAAGTCGAGGGAATCACGGGCGAGTTTGGCGGGTCCATGCTTCCTTTTTCGCTGCCTGAACTCGTGATGCGTGCGAACAACCCGTAGGAAAATATTCCGAGTACCAAAATAGCAAAACTTTGGCTTTGGATCTTGAATTAAAGTGGATTTGGATTGGACTGGATTGGATTTGGGGCTAACCCCTTTGTATCGGGGGATCTCAGCAGCGCTGGATCTAGCCTGGCTAGTAGCTAAACTAGCCAAAAACGTAGTTGTGTTCTTTTGCTCTCCTCCACCAACACTCCAGTCTCCTCTTTGTCACCTCCACTGGCTGCGAGCTATCGGCGTCGTACTGTTCGTCAACGCCCCGGAAACCCAGCGTCACCGCCATGTCTGGTTCGTACGTCACGTCCGGTTTTATACCCGTGCATTCCAGTATGACGTGTTCCGCCGTCTCGTCTGCTCCCTGCGCGCACATGACGCACTTCACTTCCATGTCCATGTACTTCGCGCGGAACACGCGGGTCCGCAGCATGCCGCCTCGGGCGTCCGAAAGCAGTGCACTGCCTTTGCTGTTGTTCATGAAAGGTATTCGCTTAACCTCCTGTTTCTTTCTGGCATACAGGGCCAGCGCTGGTTTCAGACGTGCCGCTTCCGCCCATCGCCGCGTCTCGCTCTCGATCACCCTCGTGCGGATGCTCTGCTGCAGTTCCGGCTGCTCCGCGGCTGGGTAGAGGAGTGGGCCGTTGACCTCGTATCGCTGTGCCAGCTGGCGCGTCCGTCGCACCCACCGGGTTGGGACGGACCGAAGATGTAAATACTTGAAAACTTGTCTGGCCCAGCGCTCTTCGCTCATCCGGCTGAGGCGTCGCTCGAAGCCCAGCTTGGCTCGGGCCTCCCTGGCCTCAAAACCGAACCAGCCCATGTCTCCTTGGACGGCTTCGTTCGGTGCTGTTCGGCCTGCTCCTAGTGCCGACCTTCCCACCTCCCTCTGACGGACCTCGAGGTATTGCCTGGTACCTGATGACAGGCACAACACTGAGTTGCCAAAAGTGAGCCCCGGCACCGCCACCATCTTCCAGACCGCTCGGGTTACCTCGTATCGGCTATATCCCCAGAGGGCCCTGGCCGTTGCTATGCCCTTGTTCTTCCTGCTCTTCGCCTTGACCTTCGTCTCGTGCTCTAGGAGGTAGTGGTGTCCCTTCTGTAGGTTTACACCCAGATATTTGTAGTGGCCCACCCAAGGTACAGGATTGGCTTGAATGGACAGGTTGGCGGTCCCGTTTTCCTCTGCTGCCCCAAAGGCCATCAGCCCAGATTTGTGCGAACTGAAGCTAAGCCCCAGGGCCTCTCCCATTGCACCACACTCGTTCATGAGCCCCTGCAGGCCCTGCAGCGAGTCCGCCATCAGCACCATATCGTCGGCGTAGATGAGTCCCGGGAGTTTTCCTCCCTTCCTTTCCCCACCTTCCGAACATTCCAGTGAGAAACCCTCCCCACTCTCCTGCAGCCGCTTTTCGATTCCTGCTATGTACAGCATAAACAATAGCGGCGACAGCGGGCAGCCCTGTCTCAAGCCTTTGGAGCAGGTCACTGGATGTGTTGTCTCCTGCTGCCACTGTGCCACCACCGTCGTCCCTCTGTAGACTTCTCGCAAGAGGTCTATCCACTCTCTGCAGAGTCCCCGCTCTGCCAGCTGCGTCCACAGTTTTCGATGTTCGACCGTGTCGTAAGCCATGCTGATATCGAGAAAACAGAGGTGAAGGGGGCGGTTCGATCTCCTTCTGGGCAATCTCGATGGCCTGCGTCAGCACGAATATATTGTCCTCAAGGCGTCTCCCCCACCGGAACCCATTCTGCAGCTCCCCCAGGACTCCTTCTGCCTCTGCCCATGTCTGCAGTCGGTCTCGTATTATTTGTGTGAACACGCGGTAGAGTACCGATGTGATGGCTATGGGGCGGTAGTTTCCGAGCGTTGACTTTTGCCCTTTTCCCTTGTAGATGAGTCTGAGTCTTGAGGTTCGCCACTCCTCCGGCACCCATCCCTCCTTCAGGATCTGGTTGAGGATCTCGCGCAGCAGTGCTCTCGTCTCTGGCCCCAGCTCCTTCACCAGCCTCATTGGGATTTCGTCCATTCCAGAGGCTGTGGTTCCTCCTATCCTCTTGACTGCTCTATTTAACTCCCTCTCCGTGATTTCCTCTCTGCTCGGTTGCTCCTGCAGTTCGTCCTCCGTCTCCCCCTCCTCACTGTCCATTTGTCGGCTGTCCCCTGTGAACATGTCCCCTATCCACCTCTCAATGTACCGGTTGGTCTCTCCAGGGTCTAGTTCCTTTCCCGTTGCATCGTCTTTGATTACAGCATCCTCCCTGGGTCGACCTGTTTGGCCCTGTACATGTCGCCAGAACTTCAGTGGGGCCCCACGTCCTGCCTCTCTCAGTTCTTCCAAAAATCTCTTATCTACCTTGGCCATTTTGCTTTGAATCAAAGCTGTCACCTCTATTTTCCTGCTCTGGTACTCCCTCCATTCTCTTGAATCTTTCTGTAGGGGGGCTTTCTTCTCCTCCTTTCGTTTTCTGATGGTCCTTCGCAGAGTCCTGTTTGCCAGTTGCCTTCTTGTAATGGCCTCCACCTCCACATCCCACCATCGTTTTCTCCTCCTCTTCCCTCGTGTCGGTTGTTTCAGTTTTTCCAGGTGGTCCTTCCACCACCGCATGAGGTTCCCGTACGTCTCCACCTGCCTGGTTTCCACCTCATCCTCCAGTTTCTGCGCAATGGTTTGTGCTTCTGCTTGCGTTATGTGGTGTGGTCTCATAGGTTCGCTGACTTTCTTTTCCGTTGGCTTTCCTCCGAAAGTGATCAGCAATCTGTTGTGATCACTTCCCAAGCTCTTGTCGCCTTCCTCGTCTATCTCCATGTAGTTCAGTTTTTCATACAGGTCCGGGGACACCAGGCAATAATCGATTGTAGAGCTCATCCCTCTGGCCGTCCATGTCGTCTTTCCTATGCATTTATCTTGTGTGTTGACGATTACCATATCCAGGTGTTCCGCCATGTCCTGCAGCAGCTTTCCATTACCGTCTGTTCTCCCATCAAACTCCTCTAGGTGTGCGTTGAAATCGCCTACCATAATGGTAGGTCTCCCAATATTGTGATAGTCTTTTTCAATGCACTTGATTAGCTTGACATTTGTCTCCCTGCTGTCTGCCCCCGTCCACAGGTACACCACTGCCACTGCCACCTTTCTCCCCGCCAGTGTCCCCGTCAACCACATGTGCTCTCTGCACTCTGGACTTTCTCTCTGCCAGCCTGGCCCGCTAAAGCATCCTACCCCCCCTCCCCTTCTCTCACTGTCCTCTCTGTTTACCCCATCCCAAAAAAGCCCTTCGCAATTCGGGGGTCTTTCTTCATCCCTGAGGTGGGTTTCTGTGACTGCGAACATTCCAATCTTATCATCTTGTAACATCTGAAAGGCCTCTTCCCATTTTCCTGCTTTCCTTCCTCCCTGCAGGTTTAAAAAGGCAATCTTCACTTCTCTCTTTTTCTTTTTTGCTCGTCTGTTTTTCCTTCTTTCCCGCTCTGGTGCCTTTTTGTGTTTTCCGCCTCTCGTGTTGTTGCAGGCACCATCCCTCCTACTTTCTCTTCTTAGTGGGCATGTCCCTGTGGGGGACACATCCTCTGGAGTTGTTCCTCGAGTCGCTGTAGTCTCTGGTCCAGAGTCAGCCTGCCTTCCATTCTTTCCTGTCGCCTTTTCATCGGTGTCACGCTTTTCCCCTTGCATTTCAGTCCTAAAAAACTCTTTAGTCTGTTACCCAGTGCTTGTCCCTCTTCAATTGCCGCATCTCTATTGTAGCAGCCATCTTCCATGTCGTTTCCCGTTCCTGTGTTCTTTACCACCTCCACCCTCGGTCCCAGCTGCTGGCTGGTCTCTCTTGATAGCCTGTTCCACTTGGCGCACCTCTCTTTAAGTGGGTCCCCCTTGTCTTTGATTTCTGGGACTTCATACACCATAAAAGAATGTTTCGGGGCTCTCGTGGTCCAGTCCTCAAGCCGTTTCCCTAGCTCCGCTGCCATTTCTTCCACCGATTCTTCGCCTTGCACGTCTGTCACTCCCGCATGTATAACCACCACTCCTGCCTCTGCATTCCATATTTTCCCATCCCTCTCTGCTCTCTCCAGTGACTCTCTCAGTTGTGCTCCCGGCTTAGTCGCAAAGTGAACTTTCTGGTCGTAATCTACCACCTTCAGTGTGGCTCTCTTTATCTTGAAGGCATTGGTGTCCCCTACCACTAAGACTCTCTTGTCCACCTTCTTTTCTTTGTCCTGTTTCTTTGTCCCGTCATCTGGGTCTGCTCTCTGCCTCATGAGGGCCTCCTTGTAGTTCCTTTGCTGGCTTCTTTGTGTTTGGCCTCCAGTCGTCTGTCTCTCCTGCTCCTTATCCAGATCTCCACTTCCCGTCTGTTCTTGGGAAAAGCTAACTGTCTCTTTCCCGTCTGTGTGGTATGTCTTCTTTTCTTTGACCCCGTTTCTCGGTTCCAGCTGTTGCGGCGCGTTTTCAGCCCCGTTGACCGTCACTTGCTCTGGTTCACATGACTTCATCCAGTCATTAAACACCTCCCCTAATTTTTCTCTCTTGTTCCTTTCCTCCTGCATTATTGCTTTCAGTTTCTCTTCCGCCGCTATTCTCAAGGTTCTCTCTTCTTCGAGCTTCGCCAACATCCTACTTTCTCTGGCCGCTCTCTCTGTCTTTGTCTCCTCCAGCTTCACTCTCATTGCCCCTCTCAAGGCATTAACTTGCCGTTCGATCTCCTCCTCCAAGATGATTCTTCTCACCTCATTTTCCTTGCACTCCTTACATTTGTATGTACTGTTCTCCACCTCCGTGCATGATTCGAACGGTGTCTCGCTGATATCCACCCATTTCTCACAGCCTTCGCACTCCACTGACGCCTTGTCTCGCTTTCCCCTCTTCTTTGCCTTTTCCATTTGACTGGTTGTCACTGTTTTCCTCCGTGGAGTCATGATGTTAGGTGTCTCCCTTGCCTGGTTTCCGAGACGCCCCAGCCACCGCCGCTAGATTCCGTCGTTTAGCCGTGCCCCGACACGCCGTGTCGAAAAAACACTTGCGCCCTACGCCCGGCTGGTAGGCCTAACGGGTGGTTGAGCGCTCCGGAGGAAGGGCTTCTTGATCGCCCCCACGGTAACGGCTCCGCGCCGAAACCAAGTGGTCCGCTGGTAGCGGTCTCGGTATGCCTATACACCTTCTGGAAGATATCTGTCGCACTGCCACCTTTACACTAATCGGCAAAAAAACATTTTACCCCGGCGGTTTCAAATCGACGCCCACAACCACCAAACAGGGTTGCCAGGTGATTTTGGATTGTAAAACAGGGTTGCCAAACGCAAGTCTCGAAAGATCACACGTGATCACCGAGAAACCGCCAACCGACTCTCGGTGGGTCTGAACGGGGTCGTTCGCGAACCGCATCCGCGACTGCTTCGCGAACGCGGATCCGCTTCCAGTGTGCATGCGTGCGTCAAAAATTCTCTGGCGGCTTCCGAGGCGGGTGTCGATGGGCTGCCGCCGCGGCGGATGCGCAAAATCTGACTACGAGGGCACGTTTCTTGCGAGAGTGCGCCACTTCCGGTTCCTTTTCGTTTCGAAGAGCAAACGAAAATTCTTGCGCTTCTTGAGCGCCAAGTTCGAGCGATGGCGTGGACGTACCTTGCACGACGAAAACTAGCGCTTGCACTGTCGGTGCACCGCCTGCGCCGCAAGCGTAGGCGGTCAATGTACATACGCTACATCTTTGACAAGCACACGGTCAAAGGTACTCAAGCTTCATCGTGTCGTAGACACACAGGTGAGGACGAATTCCCTCGATCAGCTTCTCGACCGACCGAGTCCGATTCTTCAAACACGACTCCACACGGAGCGGTGCTCCCGTCGTCTGCTATTGTTCGTATTCGCCACACTTCCCGCGCGAGGGCTGCCGGGAGCCAGCGCGTGATGCATCCTGGTCCGGCGTCGCTGGCGCGGCCGGCGCGGAATACGGCATGCTCCATTTTGGCGTCGAGGCAGTCAGGCTGCGTTGAACGCCGCCGGTCGCGTCGGGTTTTCGCTAACGTGACGTCGCTGTGACGCGCTCGCACGCGCGCACGCGTTACATCGGAGCCTTAACAGGCCACTTATTTAACAAAACGTCACTAGTTGTTAACTTTTTAATTAAAGGATATGAACATCTGCTTCCAATTAGAAACTTGATCAGTGTCATCGAAAACTCCTAAATCAGTCCATGTTAGGTCGACTTGAATACGTCAGTTAGGCGACTTGAAGCACGTTCCTAGATAGGCTCCCTATGAGAACTTATCTAGGAACTCTACGCTCGTGCAGCGGGAGGCTGGATATCCGAAAACGTGGAGAATAAACGTATCCGCGTTGTGGCGCCGCTAGCTAGCATTCCGCTTACTGCACGAGTGATTTCCCGCGTTTTTCACGTGCTTCAAGTCGTCCTAACAATATGGACCGATTTAGGGGTTTTCGATGACGCTGATCAAATTTCTGATTAGAACCAGATGCTTATTTTCACTAGTTTATAAAAATAATTTAGTTACTTTTTTTGTTAATTAAGTGTCCAACTAACAATTTGCATGTGCGTCCTAACGTCCGCCGGAGTGGACAACGGAATCCCGAAGGAATCGTCTTTATTTTAGCTTAACATCTTTTTTTATACCTAGAGTCACTCCTACGTGAGACACCTTGTAGGTATATCTATATATCTAGAAAGAACGTAAACAGACTCTCGCCACGCGCCCCCTTTCCTGCAAACTTCCCCAAAAGGGGACGTTTCGGTTCTTTGATCACGTTTTCGATATAAGAAAATAAACCGCACATTATAATAGTGGGTTCTTTAGGACGCTTAACGCACGTAGACTGAGTCACGAAAAACGAACTTTCTGTCTTTCAGTTAAAAAACAACAAGAAAACAAGGTCGCTAAAATGAATTAAAAAAAATCTTAAAATCCTTTTATATATGGCACTACTTATGAAATCTCAGTTTAAGGCAGGGGCATGACTTTTATTCCATTCCAAAGCAAGCCTCAAGCTTAATTTGAGTAAGATCTTTTACTGTGTGCCCCTGAACGCCGATCTTTGAAGGTACAAAAAAAAATGTTACGAGATAGGATTCCAGCTAAACTATATCATTCATACGTCGACCGGCTTTGGGAAAAACATTTTGGCATAGAAAAAAGGGCACACCTTTTTAGGCTCTTTTATTTAAGCAGAAATGGCTGCACTTTATATTTGTGGATAATGCTTGGGAAGATGATGCAAGACGATTAGTCGCAAAGGAGTCAATGCAGATGTTGCTGCACTAAGTATCCTGGATAAAGGCGAATGCCTATGAGAATATTGCAGAAAGGAGATGAAGAAAGGTTCCAGGTCGAGACATAACTTTACGCACACAATAATCACATCGCACAGCAGATAAATGTAAATTGAGAAAGGAAAATCTTTCTTTTGGAAATAGATTCCAAGACATAAAGCGCTGAGCAGAATGCTTGATCTGCTCATGAGGTTTCTCGCAAAGAATGAACAAAATGTTTACTGTCAACAGAATTTCCTGGATGCAAGCACCAGCCACAACCATAGTATCCGTTATAGTGAACCACGGCTTGCATTATAGCCCTTGCCGGGGAGTCGGCGCAGCAGCTCGGACTGTAGACCTGAAACTGTTTAGAATGAAATGAGGAAAAAAAAAGAAAGAAGATCTTGTGGATTGTCAAACAAAATAAATAAATACTGATGTACGGAATAAACAGTCCAATGAAGCACTGGTACAGCACTAATGTATTTCGAAGAACTTCTAGACATAAGCGTGTTTACATTGAGCATAAAAATATGGTAATCCTTTCAAATATTGTCTCTTTTGGAGGAGCGGGATCTGGTTTTGCCAAGCGTTAGATTTTTCAGCGTTAAATGTTCTCACATCTAAGAAGATTATAGAAGGGTAACGAAGCTACTTTCTTACATGTTTCACCTTCCGCTTAATAACGGATAATAAATTTAGCATAATATTGGATCTCGATTTAATCGCCATGTTGTGTTCATTCAATGAATCACTAACACGAGAACTGCGTAGGACCATAATGTAAACGACCTTATTTTGGCAGGCTCGATATTTCACGAATTTCGCCAAGTGTGGTTTCTGGGTTCGCGGGCACAAAATTCACGAATCGGTGTGGAATGCTATGTATATATATTACCACAGTGAAATATAATCGCGGGATCTATTTTTCGCGTATTATTCAATTCGCTAAATTTAGATTCTCGCGAAAGTTCTGTCGTGTGCATTATGTAATAAGGCATTACTATTTTGTTTATGTATTCTTGTTTACTTACATTATCGATTAAGATAGGACATCAACTGCCGCAAACGATCCGTTTTTCGCCATAGCATAATTTGAACGTTGTCGAAATTCGTGAGTCGCCTAAAATTAGTAAAAGTGGGCAAACTATCCATATTTCGGAAGCAATACGGGCACGCTCCGCTCCCTCCAGCATCGTCGATTAGAAACATGCCGATGCAGACATTCAGAGAAGCACACGATTGTGTAAACTAGTGATGTCAGGCCTGACAGAGTTCGCAAATTAAATTTTTCCGTAAAATAGGTTCCGTAAGGATAAGCAAGAGCGCGGGTCGTATGCACTTACGTATACGACCTGCTGGCTGTCGTTCTTAGGAACCCGAGAACGGCTCGCTTCCAAGCTACGTAGTCAAAAGCAAACGCGAATGCTAATTTGAATTTTGTCCTTTCCAAGAAACTATTCAACTGATTCATCAAAAGCTTGCTTCCCTCCGGAGGGCTACAGGGTTTACCGTGACTTTTGTCTCACGAAATAAGGTATACCTAGCCACGAAATATTTCAACCTCGGGCCAAATGTTGTAATATATCGAGATTTCGAAAAAAATTAATTGCTTGACTGAGTTAGCGCAGGAGACGATCAAAATTATACTTTGGTGTAATGATATGAAGACATGCAAAATTTTTTTTTCTCGCAAACGTTATAGCTAGCTGTGTGGCGTTCGACTTCCGTCGTCCGCCGCGGGAGATTGACCAGACGTCCCTTTCGCAAACTGAGGTTTATTACCATCTGCGGGCTACGCTTGAAGGCTGGGTGAACAGTCCCCCTTTCGCTGCCGCACGCGCTTATATTATCTGCCTGTGCCGAGGAGCCGCCCCCCAGGGCGGTGGCGCGTCGTTGGCCGGATGGGCGCGGGGTGGCGGGCCGAGCGCCCACATCTCTTCCCCCTTCAGAGGTCCATGTCTAGGATGGCGTCCTCCGGGGCCGCAGGGTCTCGCAAAAGGTCACGGCGGGCCTGACGAAGCACGCGGAGGGCCTCTGCTACCTCCAACGGGCGGGCTTCAGCACGATGCGCAGCTTGGACAGCACGGTGGGCCCACTCGGCGGCGAGCCGAGACTGATGAAGGGCCCCGGCGAGGTGTGTGGCCCGGTGAATCTCTGGGACGCCGCAGAGGGGGCAGAGGAGCCGGCGTTCGGCATCACTGTAGATAGCGGGGTGTTCCACCGGGTGGCGGACTTCCAGGGTGTTCCCCCGGAACGGCTCAGGAACGGACTCTAGTGGGGCACCGCGTTCCGGGCGCGGCCGCTCGCGCCAACGCAGCCTGGAGGCGTAGGCCACGGGACGCTCTTCGACCAGGACCGTCCAAGTGGCCACGCTGGCAGTGCGGGGATGGTCACGACGGCCACGGGAAAAACTCGGGTGGCGGGCCGAGAACCGGGTGCCATAACGGCGGTCGTAGGTGCGGGAGGGGTCCATCTGGACAGACGGCATGACAAAAGAAAACACGAAGGGAGAAGGTTACGGGTCTGATATAAAACTGAGTTTGGAGGCACTCGCGAAATCAGGTAATCCTTTTGAAAAACAAAAGGCAGACCCGCGGGAAGGAGAGGTCGTCTCTCCCCCCTCTCCGCGAAGAGGAGTACAGCCAGCCAAAAAGGATATGGCCATCCAGCGGATGTTAGGTCATCGCCGGCGCAGGCTGTACCGCCTGGGTGGGGTTCCGTGATCCAAGGGCTGGCTGGGGGCTGGGTTGTCCAGGACCTGCGGAAAAACTGCTGGCTCGTAGTAACGCTTGAGCTCAGACACGTGAATTGGCCCGTACTGCTGTGTACCATGCAGACGTGCTAGGCGGTAGCTCAACGGAGAAACTTTTTCCACGAAAGGGTCCGTCCCAACGGTTGGCGAGGGATGCGGCGAAGCCTTTCGACGCGTCGCTGAGGGGATGTGTCCGACGAAGTACCAGGTCTCCAATCTGAAAGTGGACGTTGCGGCGGCCCTTGTCGTACTGGGCGGCCTGTTGAAGACGAGCGACGTCGAGGTTCTCTCGTGCTTCACGAACGGCCGACGAGAGTCGGTGATGGACGTCCTGGGCGAACTGCGCGTATGGGCGTCCATTCTGCGCAACGTCTGTGTACGAAAAGGAATTTTCCATTGGGAAGGTTAGCTCCTTACCAAAGGTGAGACGCGCGGGCGTGAAACCAGTTGATCGGTTGACCGCTGAGCGCGTTGCGAGTGCCATCTCGTCGAGTTTGGCATCCCAGTCCTTGTGACGGGCTGTGTGGGAAATCAACATCATTTTGAGGTTGCGGTTGATCCTCTCCGTGATGTTGGCTTGCGGATGATACGGCGAAGTCAGCTTGTGCCGTATCCCAAGCGCAGCGCAGGTGTCAACGAAGATCTTACTTCGAAAGTACGAAGCACCGTCCGTGATGAGCTCTGCCGGGAAGCCGAATCTGGTGAAGACGGACAGAAGGCAGTCCCAGATCCGCTGCGAAACAAGCTTCCGTAAGGGGAACAGTTCGATCCACTTGGTGAAGTGGTCAGTCACAACAAGTAGATACTGATTTCCGCGAGGACTACGAGGAAACGGTCCCATGACTTCACATGCGACAATCTGCCAAGGCGACTGGCTAACGACTGGCTGCATTAATCCTGGTGGTTGGCCTCCGCGAGGCCACACTGGACAACTGCGAGCATACTTCAGTACATCCTGCCTGATTCCTGGCCAAGTCGCAACACGACATAACTGATCGTAAGTCTTACTGCCGCTGCTGTGACCCGCTAATGCTGAATCATGGAAGTACCTGATGAATGATTTGCGCAGCTTCGGAGGTATCACAATCCGGAAAGGCGATCCACCGCTGTCATCGTCTGCCTGGGGGATGTAGCGTAGAAGTCCGTCTTCGCTCAGCAGGTACGAGTCGTACTCGTCGTTGCTTCCGGTGCCGCTTGCTCTTCGTGCCGCAAGCCTCTCGCACACGCGTCGACAAAGTCCATCTTCCTTCTGGGCCTTGCGGAGGTCTGCTCTGCTCACCAACGTCCCCCACCGTGACTCGGATGTGTCGGCCACGATGTCTGTTAATCCCACCAACTTTGGTTCCGTCTCGGCGGGAGGGACCTGCAAAGGAGCCCGTGACAGTGCGTCTGCCACAGCATTGGTTGCTCCTTTCTTGTAGGCGATAGTGTAGTCGTACGCTTGCAGTGTCAGAGCCCACCGTGCAAGACGTCCGGCTGGATTCTGAAAATTCTTCAGCCAGGAGAGCGCTTGGTGATCCGTCTGTATCTGAAAGGAAGCGCCATCGAGATACATGTTAAACTTCTTGAGGGCGAAGATGATGGCGATACATTTCTTTTCCATCACGGAATAGTTGCGCTCGGCCGCCGTTAGCGTGCGGCTGGCGAAGGCGACTGGGCGAAGAACGTTGTCGTGTTCCTGAAGCAGGACTGCGCCCAGGCCGGAGTTGCTGGCATCTGTTTGGACGACAAATTGTCGGTTGAGATCCGGCAACTGCAAAGAGGCGACGTCGGTGATTGCTTTCGAGAGCTGAAGGAAAGCGACGCGCTGCTCCTCCCCTCACCGCCATTTCTCGCCTTTGCGCAAGAGCAAGGTCAGGGGGTTAGCAATGTCGGCGCATCGAGGGATGAACTGGCGATGAAACCCAATTAATCCAAGAAACCACTGCAAACTTTTGACGTCGTGTGGCTGCGGATACTCTGTTATTGCACGCAGCTTGTCCTCGTTGGGGCGAAGAACTCCATTGTCCACTACAAAACCAAGGAGGTTAATTTGTGGTGAAGCTGGTTGGTTGGTTGGGGTTTTATGGCGCAAGAGCATCTTAGGCTATGATGCGCCAGGTACATACACTATTGCAGATAGGGTTTCGAAGAGGATAGAACTTTAGTAGTTGATGATAGCTTAAAACTATGTGTATGACTTGTAAATAGTTATGGGCATGAAGTTGGGTGTAAAATCATAGTCGGTGTAAAAAGCCGATAGCTTTCAAGAAGCTAAAAACGCAGTGATTCGGAACTAATGGTTCGTTGCCAAGGAAAATAGGGAGGTTTAAAGGCGTATGCTCTTTATATAGCTGAGAAAAATGTTTCCGTCGGTCTAGGTCATAAGCAGGGCATTCTAGTAATGAGAGATTTGGGGGGTTAATGGCGCAAAAGCTACGAGGCCATCTGCGCCAAACTAATTGTAAGGATCATTGTACTAAAGGAAAGGTTTTACAAAAGATTGACCAAAAGGCTAGAGTCGGTGTAAAAGGCCAATACTGCTAAGAAATTCCATTACCCGTTCAAAAGAGACTAGAGGATTCTCTCCCACAAGAAGAGCAAGATGAAATGGGACCTGATATTGGAAAAATTCAGGGAAATGAATGCGGCGCTTGGGCTGAAGGCCGGGACACAGCCACAAGATATGCAAAACAGTGAGCCTGTCACCACACTGATCACACACAGGTGGATCTTCTCCCGAAAGCAGATACCTATGTGTTATAAATGAGTGTCCAATTCTCAGGCGGCACAACAACGTTTCATGAAGTCGGCTCTTGCAAGAAGAGCTGTCCCAAACTCCTAATGTAGGTTTGGTAACATGAAGCTTGTTATCGCACTCCATGTCCCATTCCAATTGCCAAGAATGAAGATTAAGGACTTCACCAAGGGCTTAATATCTTGATAGGGTAGACAGGAGAGCGATTGTGGAAGGTTCCCAGCAGACCCTGCAAGTTTGTCGGCTTCTTCATTGCCATGAATGCCAATGTGACCGGGCACCCAACAAAATTTTATATTTTGACCCCCATGCAAAGCAGAGTTAAGTTTATATCGAATTTGTTGTACAAGCATATTTTTAGTATCTTTAAGAGAGCAAACTGCAAGAATCACACTTTGAGAGTCAGCAAACAGGACTGCCCTCAGTATTTTACTATTGATAATATATTCAATCGGCATTGATACCGCATAGAGCTCTGCAGTAAAAATGCTGGCGATACAATCAAGTCGTTGAACCTTGGAGAAGCTTTCAGAATACACAGCACAACCGACAAAAGAGGAGGTCTTGGCACCATCAGTATAAACATGAGGATAACCATCATACTTATTTCGCAGTTCTAAAAACTCTTGCTTAATTACAGCATGGGAAATGCCGTGTTTGTTGAACTTTGCGAGAGACCAGTCGGATTCAACTCGCTGTGTTTTCCAAGGTGGAATACCGTTGACTTTCCGAACGAGGACGACCTGGTCCAGAGAAAGGTTCAGCGAGGATCGAAGATGTTCAATGCGGAAGCTTAACGGTCTTACAATGCTTGATTTATTTTCAAAAAGGCGATAGAACCTTGTGAGGGAAGAGTAAGTTGGATGCTGAGGGTCGGCCAGAATCTTGTAAGCATATGTTAGACTAAGATATGTACGTCGTTTGTTCAGGGACAGCTCATTGGATTCTGCATTCAAACTGAGGACGGGCGACGTCCGGAAAGCTCCTGTTGCCAGTCGCAAGCCGAGATGGTGAACTGAGTCCAACATCTTAAGGGCAGAGGGCCGAGCCGACACTACTGCACCATAGTCAAGGCGGGATCGTACAAGGGCATTGTATAGCTGCAGGATACATTTCCTATCAGACCCCCAAGACTTGTGAGATAAAACTTTCAGAAGGTTTGTCGACTGAAGGCATTTTTGCTTCAGCGCTTTAAGGTGGGAAATAAAATTAAGCTTTCTATCAAATATCACACCAAGAAATTTGTGCTCTTTCCTAACAGGTATAGGAGTTCCATTCAATTCCAGGGATGGATCCAAAGAGAGCCCACGTCGCAAAGAAAAGAGAACACAGACCGTTTTTGAAGCAGAGAACTTGAACCTATTTTCGTCGGCCCACTTGGACAGTTTCTTTATGGCTAACTGCAACTGGCGCTCACAACTAGAAACGTTACAAGACGATGATGAAATCTGTATATCACCAGCATAAAGAGAATATGAAATAGAGGGTGGCAGCAGTTGTGCGAGTGAATTCATTGTTAGGTTAGGTTAGGTTAGGTTAGGTTAGGTTAGGTTAGGTTAGGTTAGGTTAGCTAGGGACCCGCTTTAAAAGATTAGGCAATGGAACGGTACTCTCTAAAACAACTGGATAATGATCACTTCCAAAAGGGTTATGGAGAACCTTCCAAGAGAAGCAAGGAAGTAATGAAGGTGAAGCAATAGAAAGATCAATGGATGTGAATGAGTTGTGTGCCGCACTAAAAAAGGTTGGCTCTCTCCCGTTAAGAAGGCACAGCCCCGAAGACAAGAAAAGACGTTCAATCACACCACCACGGGAGTCTTGACGGGTACTACTCCACATAGGATGATGGGCGTTAAAATCACCCAAAATTAAAAAAAAAGGTTGCGGGAGCTGTCCTATAAGTCCCTGCAGCTTTTGAAGGTTTAAAGGAATGTTAGGTGGTAAGTATAAAGAAACAATTGTTACAAGGCGGTCCAGAAGGAGACGTACTGCAACAGCTTCCAGCGGCGTGCAGAGCGGAACTTGAGAGCAAGCAACTCCACTCTGCACGACCACTGCAACACCACCAGAAGGGGTGGAAGAGGGGCGATCTTTTCTAAAAACCTGATGATGTCTTAAAATATTAAAGGAATTAGTGTGAAGATGGGTTTCTTGCAAGGCGAGAGCGATGGGCCGAAGCTGATCCATGAAATAGTTCACATCATCAATATTTCTTAAAATACCGCGACAGTTCCATTGCATAAAATGTAACTTAATCATCTATAAAAGGTATGTAAATAAGCTACTGAAAAAATAAACCTAATAAAATGAATAAGATTGTAGAGTCAACACAAACTAGGTGGAAGACATTGGGATCATCATTTGGGCGGGACTACAGGCTTCTTATTCTTTTTATGTTTACTGGAGGGCGTTTCCCACTCCCTATTGTCCTGGTCGGACCCAGGAGTGGACAGATTGTCAGCGTCCGTCAACATCTCCACCTCCTGAGAGGTATCCGTTGTTTTATGAGCAGCACTTGTCCGGCCAGGTGTCCGGGGGGGCAAACCCCGGCCACGACCGGCTGGGGGGGGGGGGGGGTTGCAGACGAGCTGGGCGACGAGTCGTCTGAGCTCGTCCGGTCCCCTCCTTTCACAGGAGCTGCATGGGCACCATGCTGCTTCCTTCGGTAGGGGGGCCCTCTCTAGCGAGCAAGAGCGAGAAGTTCGCTCCGTCTCCCCAGCGGGGGACCTAGGAGAGGGGGCAGGCGTGGCTGTTGCCGGCCTGTCCTTGGAAAGAGGAGCAGCACGCGTGCTACCGCCAGGGACTGGAGGAAGCAGCTGCTGCCTCTGTCGGGGAGCTGGGGCCCTGAAGTCGGCCGCCAGGATCTCGGGAGAGACCTGAGTGGCCCTCGACTCCGAGCGTGGTGCAGGGCCCCTGCGAACCACCTCGGCAAAACTCCTCTTTGATAAAAAGGAGAACCGCTTCTTGGCTTCTGGGTACGGTATGTTTTCTTGTGCTTTGATGGTAAGGATGTCCTTTTCTAACTTCCAAGAGGGACATGCCCGATAATAAGCAGGATGTGGTCCACCGCAATTAGCGCAGTGGGCCACAGCCGCCTCGCAAGTATCGGAAACATGACCTTGACTACCGCACTTCGCACACGTCTCCTTCCCACGACAGCTGCGTGTTCCATGACCAAAACGCTGGCAACGGAAGCACCGCTGGGGGTTGGGGACGTACGGGCGAATGGGGCAGTTCAAGTATCCTGCCTTGATTGTCTCGGGGAGAGTGTGCCTTTCAAAAGTCAGAATGACATGTCTCGAAGGAATTTGTTCGCCATCTTTCCTAAACATGATGCGTTTTACGGCGACGAGACCAGCACCTTGGAGTCCCTCGAGGAGTTCTTCCTCACCGGTGTGCAAGAAGTCGTCCTCAGAGAGGACTCCACGGACAGTATTTAGTGTGCGATGAGGGCTCACCGACACCTTCACATGAACGATGGTAGTCAGTTTGAGGAGTGCGTCACTTTGTTTTTTTGTGTTCACTTCCACAAGAAGGTCTCCAGTGTGCTGTTTTTTAGCCTTGTAGGAAAACCCTACAAGGTTTTCTAGCACCTTTGCTACAATAAAAGGTGAGATCTTTGAAACAGGTCTTTGTTCATCCAGCGAATGAACTATGAAAAACTTAGCAAAAGTTTCTACTTCACATTCTTTGTCGATGGTTTTTTGTTCAGGGCTGCGCCTTTTAAGGGTGTGTCCTGAACGGGGTTTGGAGGGGTGGGGCGCCATAAGAGGGCAAAGAGTCTTCAGAATCCGCGGTGCACCGCCCACCACCGAGCCCAACAAGGGGTCAAGTTAACGCACCATAACAAGATGGGCTTGGCTGGAGACGTTACGCTAACAGTGCTGCCGGGAAACTATACCGAAGTGTGGGTCAAGACAGAGGTCTATTGCCACTCAAGGTTAGCCCTTGCCGCCAAAGAGGGGTGAAAAAGGAGCAAAAGAAATGAGAAGGAAGTAAAAGAAACAGGAAAGGCAAAAGCGAAAATCGGAGGGGATAGTAGAAGAAAAGGTGACTAGACTGAATCATCCTGGCCGGGCCTTACCAGGACTCCCGTCTACGAGAAGCGGGGGCCGAAGTGGTGTATTGCCTTACCCGGAGGGCCCCGAAGGGTCCAAACCTAATCCGGGCTCGGCTCAACCACCAGGATGCCCTTTTCCCCGGACACGGGAAAGCCACGCACAGCCAGACGTGGGCGGGCGAACCCGCATGGCTCGGGGTCCGTGGAGACGCCACTCTCCAAACACCCGCTTTCACAAGTGCCCCCTGCGGGGTGCGGTGAAGCGAGCTGCGCCTTGCCGGGGCGAATCGTCAGGCCGGCGTTGCGCAGGCGCTCGACGACGATTCCAAGATGCTTCAGGTGTTCCTCGAAAGTCTGGGAAAAAATAATGACGTCATCCATGTACGCCATGGCGAAGTTATATTTTGTGTCGCCGAGAACGATATCCATTAAACGCTAGAAGCTAGCGGGTGAATTGGAAAGGCCAAAGGGGAGGCGAGTGAATTCAAACAATCCTCTGTGGCAAGTGAACGCAGTCTTTGGCACGTCCTCTGGATCAATCTCGATTTGCAAAAAACCTCGACTGCAGTCCAGAGTGGTGAACACTTTCGCGTTGCCAATCGCGTACATAACCGAGTCGATGTCCATTGGACATCCGATAGATATCCGCTCAAGATATTCGGACGTCCCCAGGAGATCCGTAGCCGTCCGACGGACGTCCCCAGGACATCCGTCAGAGTGCCAAAGGTAACAAATTTGCATGTCCGTCGGACATCCGAAATGGGATCCTTCTGCAGGCCAATTTCAGATATTCGGATGGCATGCCTCAATTCATTCTACTTTAGCCAATATATGTTGTAAACCAGTCAAAGCCCTAACCTGAGCCAATTTCTACAGGGCAGAATTCCTTCGGATATCCCGTGAACATCCGACAGAGATCCGATTCAGATATATCGAACATCCGTGGGACATCCGTATACGTTCGACGAACATCCCCAGGACATCCGACAGAGCGCCAAAGCGAACAAAATTGCACATCCGTTGGACACCCGAAACGGGATCCCTCTGCAAGCCAATTTCGGATATCCCGGGAACATCCGCTAGAGATCCAATTCAGATCCACCGAACATCCGTGTACGTCCGATGAACATCCCCAGGACATCCGACAGAGCGCCCAAGCGAACAAAATTGCACGTCCGTTGGACATCCGCAATGGGGATCCCATTGCGGATGTCCGACGTACGTGCAATTTTGTTCTGCAGACCAGTTTTGGATATGCAGATGGCAAAATCAGTTCTACTCTTGCCTGGATATGTTGTAACCAGTCAAAGGACGACCCTGAGCCAATTTATATTGGCAATATGGTTTTATTACTACACTCGTGTCCTATCCATACAGGTGCTTCTAGTGGCCCTACTCTTCTGATTCATCTCGGAGGTTGGTGTTCAATCTTTACGCATTGGGAAACCATCTTGCCCTGTGTCATCTTGCAGCTGTCTTTTCATGGCCCTAACAAAGAACCAAAGAAGGTATCAGTGTGGGAAATTTCATAGTACATATAGAAAGTACCTGTAATTGTGTAACATACTGTAAGGTGACAACCTCCGGCGTCGGCAGGTCCTCTCTGCACCGTATGGCCCTAAGAAAACAAGTTGGAGACGGTATCGGTATGAGTGAAGGTAAATTTTGCAACACTTGGAAGTTACCTGCTGCTGAGTAGTGTAGTGTAAGGTGTTTGTCCCTGGCATGGCAAGGTCATTTCTGCACCAAGGTGAAGAGATGAGTGCACGCAACTTTCACGCCAGAATCGGAACATACCTGTAGCTGAGTGGCATGGTCTAAGGTGCAACTCCCTGGTGTGGTGGGCAGCCCTTAATTGCTACACCGCATGGACCTAACAAATCAAGTTGAAGAAAGTATGAGTGCAGACAAATTTCACGACACTTTTTAAACCTTTTAGTAGCCGAATAGCATAGTGCGAGGTACTAACTGTTTTACCATAGCATGGCAAAGAACAAACACTGCAGCCCCGCAAGACAGTCAGAGCGAATTGCATCACAATATAGCCGCCGTGCATTCCTCCCGTGGAGTGCTTTCATGTACTTTGCTCTGTCACTTTAATTGGCTCACGGGGGCCATAGCTTTCACCCTAGCCAAGTTATGGTGAAGCGGAGTGTACCATAAAGGCGAGTTCCCACCGGCGATGCGATCTAGTCGCGCGATAACTTTCATCGCAAAAGCGACCATCGCGGGCAAAAAGCGACGCGACTTGAGCAGTCGCTACTCGAACCGACGTTTTTGCGATGCGATCTAGTCGCGGAGCAGCTGAGCCGATCAACGGCGTTCGGAGCGAGAGTTTTCGAGAAACGACTCGCAAACGAAGGCGTTGGACTCGCTCATCGCACTCGCCGGTGTGACCATCTAAATGTTTCGCGATGCGATCTAGTCGCATCGCGCGACCGCTTACATCGCCGGTGGGAATGTGCCTTAAGAGTGGTAACTTGGGCGAGTTGGTGATGCATAACAACCAAAAAAATTGCAAAAACTGGACGAAGGACGAGTGAGAGGAATGTAAGCGACAAGCGCTGACTTGCAACTGAAATTTTAGGAAAAAACATGAAACCCTCGAACCACCAAAACATGAAACACCGCCAATGTTATCAATGTGATTACAATATTGCTTCGTAACATGTCCTTATGAAGCAATATTGTAATCACATTGATAAGATTGGCAATGTTTCGTGTTTTGGTGGTTCGAGGGTTTCATGTTTCTTCCCAATAAAAATTCAGTTGTAAGTGAGTGCCTGTCGTGTACATTCCTCTCACTCGACCTTCGTCTGATTTTCACACTTTTTTTGGTTGTAACAGAGTGTAGTCTTTGCCGTGGGGAGCTCATTCCTACATCTCGTGACCCTAACAAAACCATTTGAAGGGATGGGAGCAGACAACTTTCATTAGGTATATTTTACCATATTTGCCACAGAGTTTTACCTTGAGGTGAATATTAAAGATGCCCATGCAACACTGATTCCATACTTAAAAAATAGGCACTAAATACAAGCCTTTGAACTGTAATTTTGTGGCTAATTACCAAAAAATGTTGCTTCACAGCTCTGGAAACAAATAGGCACATATAACAATGTCCAGACTTGCCTTGTACACGACTTGACTGGTAGTAAAAAATTATAGCACATTCCATGGTAGAAATTACCAGGGGCATTTTTATGGTCCATTGGCTCCGTTAATGCCTACTCACTGGCCTTTCCTGAAAATACAAAAAAATGGGTTCAATAAAAAGTCAAAAATAAACTTATCAAAAGTGGAGTGCCACTCAAATACAAAAGCAGAGCATTTAATGTGCTTGCACACCTTCTTTCCCACAAAACCACAGTAGGCCATTTCATGCCATCTCTGGAGTGCATCCAGTGGACGACGAGGCACCAAGGAAGTGATCTGTGCAAGGAAATTGAACATATCCAGGTTGAAATTACGTTCTTAAATTGCATCATACTGTAAGCCCCGTAATCATCTGGGTGCACTTAGCAGTGATTGGTCTAGAAAGTGCTCTGCAAGAGGGCAGACGTGCATGCATTTTTCAGATGTAGGATATATATAGCAATGTTAATCACGAAACTGCCAAAGAAAAGTGCTGGCATGATGGTGTGCCTTCATGTGTGTGCAGATAGTATATAATCAACATCAGAGTTTATGTATGGTATTAACAACATATATCTGATTAATTGAGAATCTTTAATTTTACTGTGCTAAACACTGTGCACTATGCACCAGCTTGAAATCCACCGTAGGAATGCAAATACGGTGTAGGCGCTCTTTCGCATTGTGCTTCTGCAAAATCGAGTCCAGCACCATACTATGCCCCATGAAAGCACACATTGACCCACCATGATCCACTTCATTCTAAACGCGAGGCTTTCAGCGCCCCCGCTAAGCACGCGCGAGCGTGCAGTGCAAGCAAAGGTTCAGGAAAACATGCTTGTGCTATACCCTGTTTCACCTTATGATGTACCGCAGGAAAGCCTACAAGCTCGAGCTCCTTGCTATAGGGCACATCTCTGCGACACAAGCTATCCTGCACTAAGAGCAGCTTCCAACGCTATGAGCTCGCGCTTCTAGCCTTCTCCGCGGTACAACATAAGGTGAAACGGAGTATAGTAGCTTCGGCTTCGTTTGCACACGAAGTGAAACAAACATTAGTAGCTTCGATCAAAGCCATTCATGTGTAGACAAAACACGCAAAAAAAAATTACGATTGAACCTTGGAGAGCAAATCCCTTGGTCTACTTTATGATTAAAAAAGCGTGAGACTGAGGAACACATATAAGGGGAAAAACACAGACGGCCCCAAACATAGCTGGAGTTCTAGCCGAACTCACTTGCACCCGAGAGACCAAGCAGCCCTCTGACACCGTGCCCGGGTTGGACGGCGCGGCGTCAGGTCCACACCGACGACACAGCAGCTCCACCGCCCTCACGTTCTCAGGCGTCAAAAACACAATTGTTCTCTGTCCCTGAGAACAGCCCAACGCCCAACTTCCAAAAAGTCACTCACCTTCCGATTTTTTTGTAGCCCTGTTCGGAGAATAGTGGCGAGCCGGAGGGCTGTCAACCACCGGTCCTAAATCGAGACTCGCACTTGCTTGCTTGCACAGACTTGACAGGGGCTCATTCGTGTCCACTCGGTTTTGATCTTTAAATTTTAAAAGTGAAAATAACACTCGCGAAAAGAGAAAGCGAGCGCGGTAGCAGGATAACAGCAGAGACAGCGGCGGCGGCGGTACTGGCGGGCCGAAAAAGGCGCCATTGGCTAGAATAATTCTGCAGTTAATACATATGAAGCTTTTTCCTGATATTTTCAGATATTAGCTATTTATTTAGAGCAATTTCTTTTACAACTGAATATAAAATGTTGCTGAATTTAATTTGTTAGTAACTTTTTAATATCTAGGGTTTACGCGTTAACTTTTTATTCTTCTCATTTACTGCGGAGATGCACGCCTCAGAAGTCAGGGAAGTGCAGCTTCCAGTTTCCCCCTACCATCGCGACGACGCTAGCGACGCGGCGCGTTGCGGAAGAAGGGCAAACTAAGTACCGTGTTGGCGCGGCACTCGCAACAGATGGCGCGGTACTCGTCACAGATGGCGTACCCTCCCCTCCAAACACACACAACACACACAAAAACCGCCCCGTCAAAACGGTTCTCCCCTCTCCGTCTTCTTCTTTTTCTTTTTTTCTTTTTTTTTTCGTTTTTCCCGACCGGGCTGTTTTGGCGTACGCTTTGCGCGAAGGCACTGAGGCCAGATTCATAAAAAACCTCTTACCTACGACAACTTAGCTACGAAGTTCGTAAAGTTACGATCATCGTAAGATGAGGCGAGAACGGTATTCACAAACGCGTTCTTAAGTGAGAGGAGGAAAGTTACGACCTCTTACGGAGAAACGATGACTTCCGGTGCTGTTGCTATGGCAACGGCGTCTTCGGCAATATGGACAACCAATTAGAGAGCTAGGCATAGTTCGGAGCACGTGGATTTTTAATAACAAACACAGGCTAACCACTCGTTGATAGACAGCTCTGTGTATGTCCTGTCCTGTCTGTGTAAATGTGTAGTGTTCAAGCTGATTCTCATAAACGCCATGTTAATTTGATCGTAGAAAGTGCGTAAGACAGCTTCGGAGCTGTCGTAGGATTTTGTCGTAACCTGCGCAAAAGTTACGACAATTTCGTTTCGAGAATACGGATTTTCTCTCAAATTTGTCGTACGCATTTTTTTCGTCGTAAGTTCGCTTTGAGAATCCAGCCTCACTGAGCTTCCCCTCCCACTTGGGGGCTGCTTTGTGCAAAAAAGTAAGACACGGATTGTGCTTTTGTAGTGGAGCACTACCGCCACTGAAGCGGCGATACTAAAAATTGGAACCACCACAAAGTCGACGTTTCAAACGTGCTGCGCAGCACCGCTAATGAGATTTTCGTTTCCCATGCTGTGCAGCTTTTGAACACTGTAAGACTCTGCAGCATGTTCGTTTCTATTACCAGAAGTGAAAGAGAATACGTCACTTTCTCCCGGAATACCGCGATTCCGCCATGTAATCGCATAACGGTTAATAGTTGAGCTTGTTGGTACATACTTGTAAATATATCGGCTCGAACTTTAGAAATAACTAGAGCACAAAGACAGAAAGGACAGGATATGACACACAGCTGACCACCAACGATGTTTTAGTGTAAACTTCTTCCTTGCGCTTTTGCTCCTTCCTTTTGAGTCCCAAGTGGAGCGCGATAAACCTATTATATAAATTGCCCTATTCCACTATTAAAGATCACTTCCGATATTTACACTTATACAAAATTATATACAAATCATTTGCACAGTACTCCTAGGAAATTATTGTTTTTGAACTAACCCGCCAAATGCTTGTGCTGTTGTTCTTTGGGGCGTGACATTCCGTAGGTATTGTCTTTCTTTTTTGTGTATGGTGATTGATGGCGTGCTGACACAATCCTTGGCGTGCTCCTCGATGGCGAGCGCCTCGAGCATTTCGCGTGCATGAGGATTGTTGTTTCTATCAAGAATGGTGGTACTGTTCAAAGCTAGTGCCACTAAATAAGCTACGCTTCAGAGTAACGACACTTGGCCATATTGTGGCTTAAAATCATGGCTGCCAGTTATCTGAAGCTCTATCTGAAATCACAGGAAACGCTTTTCCGTCCTCCTCAAATGTTTAAACAGTTGACGACAGAGCAAGTCAATATTACAAGAGCTTCCTAACACCGAATATAATGCTGAGGAAGTCGAACTTCTGAATCAAGAGGATCGGCAGTTGCGTCTGCTCTGCACAAGCCCCAAAATGGCGGCGCCCCAACAATGTCGGGGGAACGGAGTGCCGATACTCTAAGCGCAGCTCATTTTGTGGCTCTATTCAACGCTACATTGCACTGGCATGTCCTCCAATGAGCTGCCAGATGTCCTTCCGCTGTTCCCTTTAGAGACGCTGCATGCTCACGGGCTCTGTCGTTGGTACATCGGCCTGTTTGGCCAATGTAGCATTTCCCGCAAGACAGGGGAATGTGGTACACCACTCCTGTTGTGCATGGGAGATACTGCGTTCTGTGGGCCGTCTTGCAGGATTTTTGCTTTCTTTTTCAGTTCACTTCACTGCACATATAGTGTGCTTTGTTGGGCGCGGAGCATACTACTTGTACGTCATTTCTTGCTGCAATCTTTTTCAATTTGTGGGTAATTCCATGAATGTACGGTAGCACCACGATCTTCCTTCGAGTTTTGTCTGCGTCTCCGTTCTCCTGCCTTGTATGCTTCAATTTTTTGCAGATATTCTCACAGACTGGCACCATAATACTAGTTGGATATCCCGAATCTCGCAGGCGGCACATCTGTTTTTCATAACTTTGCCCTATTTGATGCTCACACGAATTGTGAGACTCAAAAGGAATTGGCAAAAGTGCAAGGAAGAAGTTTACACTGAAACATCGTTGGTAGTCAGCTGTGTGTCATATCCTGTCCTTTCTGTCTTTGTGTTCTAGTTATTTCTAAAGTTCAAGCTGATATATTTACAAGTGTAATCGTAAACCAAAAATCTAACTATTTCCCAATCTGCAGCCACATATGGCGTCAACGAGAACCATGGCGTGATACACAAGATTTTAAGTAATTTGAAACGAAAAAATACCTTTAAAAGTCCGTATTCAGTACCCTAGCAGAAATGCGCGAGAAGTGACTGTCAGAAAAAGCGAACCAGCTGTTTAGAACCATGGGTAACAAAAATAAATGAGTCTTACTAGACAAAATAATTATAGCTAAAAATCTTTAAAAACAAACAAACAAATCAAAGGGACCACTATAAAGATTTTTTTTCGAATAACCGGGAGCGGAAAATATACTTGGAAAATGTTTGAAGAAACAATCGACCCATCGCAATACGTTTCTCCAATTAACAAACAAAGTAGGGGGGAAAAATCTTAAACAGTCGACTGAACAAATCATTAAAATCAATTTTGGAGCGATGTATGGCCCGGGGATAATAACAAACTTTTTTTTTCAATTACGAGTTTATGTGATCAGAAGTATTTGTAATGATAATGTGGCTAGGGTGACCAGACATCCCGTTTTGGCTAGGACAGTCCCGTTTTTGAGGTCCGCTTCTGCCGTCCCGTCTTTTTGTCCCAATAAAAAATCATGTCCCGTTTTCGAGACATGATTCTTTTTTTTTTTTGTCTATATAACTGCGCAGACTTTTACAACCGAGTCTTGTAGGATAAAGTCCTGCTTAGGAAACTTCAGTCGTCGGCAAATACACCCACACCAACGAAGGACGCGAAACAGTGTGTCTGTTCCCTAGACTTTAGGGCTTAGCGCAATATGGTAACATTTTGAAATGAGAGCAGTTATTTCATTAATATTTTCCCCCAATCTCAATATTTAGCCCCCGCCCCCCGCTGGGATGTCCCGTTGTCTACCTTGAGGAATATGGTCACCCTAAATGTGGCACATGAACAATTAAGTTTTTCAAAGGTTGATCAGTAAATCATTTGAATGCAGGCAGTGAGATGCATCCGTATTTTCTTTTCAATTTCTTATATGTTGTCACAAATGCGGCTACGATTCCGCGTGTTTTCGGAGTTTATTTCTCGTGAATTCGAAGGGTGTTTTTTGGAGTTTGTTTTTCGCTGAAAATTCCGGGTTTATCAGAGGTAATTTTTCTGTCAAATTCCCAATCTTTTAAATTCGGATTTCATATTACTGCGTTGCAATAATTAAAAAAAAAACTTGAAAAACAAAGTGAAGTCCGGATGCCGTGACCCACTTACTGTCTTGAAGGAACCTCAAAGGGCAAACCCCTTTTGTGAGTAGTTTTATATATTTCAAAGGAAATTGAAGCGGTATGTCCTCAGGGAGAGTGACACTGTGCTCGTATAAAGTTTATTTGTAAAACACCGTTTTTTTTTCTTTTTTATGGCTTCGAAATTTTGTGTTTTTTTTCTTTTTAGAGAAATCTGCATTGGCGGAAAATGTACCGGCGATTGTTCTTAATTTTGGGGGGGATTTACCCGAAAATACAGAACCCTTACGATTGACCGTCAGGCAAATAAATCCCCCAAAAAAGTGGAAAGGAAGTCGGAGTTTTGACGACTGTCATGTTCGATTCGCGATCAACCTCGAACCTTTAGCGACAGGTCGTCGATACGTTTTTGAGTAATCTATGTATAACATAACCAGTCAAAATATAAAAGAATGTTTAGTATTCATCGCCAAGAATTTTGTAAACATTCCCAAACATGCCTTTGCTGCCCCAATTTTTCATTATTTTTCTCTCGAGTAGAGTTTTTGGAGTACATATCGGATTCAAATTTCAAATTGATGCCATATACAGCACGTGTCACATTGTCTTCCAAGCGAAGTATAATTTATATATTGATAAAAAAAAACTATGAAAAATTACAGGTTTTCAAATTTGGTACAAGTGCAGCACGCCGTGAAGAAAAACACATCTCTCTCTCTCTCTCTCTCTCTCTCTATATATATATATATATATATTGACTGCTTAACATTCATTTGATGTCTTTCTTCGTGAGGAGGAAATGTAATCCCGATTGCCAAGCTTCTAAATGGTTAGAACCTTGCGCGGATAATAGTTTGTTTGATCACCCGCATCGGATCCACACCCGCAGACTTTGTATACGCATCCGAACCGCATCCGCAAAATTCGGAACCGCATCCGACACCCAATCCATGCAATCATGTTACACAAAAAATCAAGCGTAATTAAAAAAAAGAAAAAAAAAGCATCAGGCCGTTTGCTTTTTTTTTACACAAAGAACTCTTCGAGTCAAGGCTGGGTTGCACACTTGTGACTGGCGCCATATTGCCGCGCGCAAGGCTGAGAAAGCAACGCTCGGTCACGGTCCTCCAGAAAGTTCCCGTTTATTCATGTACCGCACGTAACTTCTATCATTTATCCCTGCTTTTGTTTTCTAGAAAGTGCGTGTTCATTCTCGCCCCGATCACGCGACGCTCGAACCGCTTTCGCCGAATCTTCGAGATAGCGGCGCACTCTAGATAAGAGGCCGCCCGCGACCTTGTCGAGTCAGTCTCGCCTCTGCGCTCGATCCTGCGGTTTCGCCGATATCGACGCCCGCGACGCTCTGCTGTTTTCTTTTGTACCCTTTTATTTTTGGCACAAGTTCGCCACATTAAACGTTTATTTCTTCTTGCTCATTTTCTGTTTTCTTTTGGTCACCACCCGTGACATTTTGGTGGAGGTGCGGGGTACCGTATGCCCGTACAGCGTTCCCCTCCCGGGGCCCGCAGTGCAAGCCCGATTCCAAGCCCTGTGGCAAGACCACTCGACGCGGAACCTGAAACTCGGACCAGTCGCCGAACCCAAGGTCTACACCCGGAATACGGACTTCTGCCACCCAGGACCAGGCAGCCTACGAGGCCGACGATGGACGACCAGCAATCGCAGTCCCCGACCGCCGCCGCCGTCGTCTACCTGCCTGTTGCCCAGCGAACCCCGACGACCTTCCATGGCGAGACCCACGAAGACGTAGAGGACTGGCTCCTGCACTACGAACGTGTAGCACGCCATAATGGATGGACCACTGAGCAGCGCCTCCAAAACCTCTACTTCTCCTTGGAGGGTACCGCGAGGCAGTGGTTCGAGAACCACGAGGCGTCGCTTACGTCGTGGGACACCTGTATCGCTGGCCTGAAGGAGACATTCACGAACCAGACACGACGACAGCGAGCGGAAGACCTCCTTCAAGTTCGAACTCAAGGGCCCAACGAAACGGTAACCAGCTTCGTTGAAGACGTCCTCCGCCTGAGCAGCCGCGCCGACCCTCAGTCCACCGAGGAAAAGAAGCTGCGTATCCTGATGCGCGGCGTGAAGGACGACATTTTCGGTGGCCTCGTACGCAACCCACCGACGACGATTCAAGAATTCGTAACCGAGGCGACGAACATTGAGCGTGCACTGCAATCCCGAGCCAGCCACTACCAGAGGCTACCCGGCGTCAGCGCGGTTCCGCCGTCCGCTTGCGACCTTGGCTCCAGCATCTCCAGCATTCGCCAGATCATCCGGGACGTCGTCCGGGAGGAAATTAAGAAGCTCCTGCCTGCTACCCACCAGCCGGCTTCGGTGTCAATAGCCGAAGTTGTCCGCGACGAGGTTCAGCGGGCAATTCAACTGGAGGCTCCTGCCAACGTAGCTGCACCCGAGGAGCCCACCGTGACCTACGCCGCAGTGGCCCGACGGCCACCGCCTCCTCCTCGCGCCTATGTCGCGCCGCCCCGACGCCAGTCTCCTGCGCCGCAGCACGACCGACGCCGCGACGACCAGCCCCAGTACGCCAGCCAGGAGCCCCGTGTACCCCGGAAGACCGATGTGTGGCGAACGGCCGACCGACGCCCGCTCTGCTACCACTGCGGGGAAGCCGACCATGTGTACCGCCGATGCCCATACCGACGACTCGGGCTGCGCGGATTCCACCCAAACGACCCGCGCCCCCGGTATGGTGAACGCCCTCGGGAGATCGACGAGTACCTGCGACGACCCCAGTCCCCCGAGCCTGCGTCCCGCCGAGAGTTCCGGTCGCCATCGCCCCGACGTCCAGCTTCGCCGATGCACCGACCCCGACGTGAAAGCCTGTCACCCCTCGCTCCTCACCGGGGAAACTAGGCGCGGCAACCCCTGGAGGTGGAGTTGCCGAAGACAACCGACGTAAAGAGCCTCCAAGAACGACGGAGCGCTCCCACTCCCCCGACCCCAAGCATCACAACGACGCTCCTGCATCGGTGTCTAACAACCTGAACGTTGTGATCGACGGTCTCGACGCATCGGCACTCGTGGACACCGGAGCAGACTACTCAGTCTTGAGTGGGAGGCTCTCCCGCCGCCTTCGAAAAGTCATGACGCCGTGGGAAGGACCCCAAATACGAACCGCCGGAGGACATCTCATCACACCAGTCGGGAGATGCACTGCTCGCGTCGACATCCACGGTGAAACGTGCCCTGTCAAGTTCGTCGTTCTGCAAGACTGTTCGAGGGACGTTATCCTCGGAATGGACTTTCTCTGCGAGTATGGCGCCGTCATCGATCTCGGAACAAACCGGCTGACGCTACGAAAACCTGCTCCACCAGCGGAGGGACCCCAAGCGACGTCACCCACGGTCCGAGTCCTCGCAAACCACGTAAACCTACCACCGCGGTCGAGTGTTTTCGTACTTGTCGGGATCGATGAAGCTTCCTGTGGCGAAGTTCTTCTCGAGGGAAGCCTCCAATTGCTCCTGGGAAGAGGCATAGGCGTCGCAAGGGGAGTAGCTGAACTTCAGGACGGGCGGACTGTGGCCCTCGTGACGAACTTCCGAAACGAAACGCAACACCTCACAAAAGGTGCAGCCGTGGGCCACATCGAGAAACTCCGAAACCCCGCCGAAATCACCGCGATTACTGACGAATCCTCGCCGCCCCAGCAAGACAGTACGTCGCCAGCACAGCTCGACATTGACCCTAAGCTTCCGGACCCTAAACGGCGTCAGCTGGCTAACCTCCTCGCCGAATACCGCGACTGCTTTGCGACGTCGTCGAAGATGCGCCAGACCGCGGTTGCCAAGCACCGCATCGTTACCGAGGACGACGCGCGCCCTGTGCATCGATCGCCGTACAGAGTCTCCGCTAAGGAAAGGGAGGTGATCCATCAGCAAGTTCAAGAGATGCTGAATGACGACATAATCCAACCTTCAAGCAGTCCATGGGCCTCTCCAGTCGTGCTGGTTAAGAAGAAGGACGGAACTCTTCGGTTCTGCGTGGACTACCGGCAGCTCAACACGGTTACGAAGAAAGACGTCTACCCACTCCCCCGCATCGACGACACTCTAGACCGGCTGCGCCACTCTCGATACTTTTCATCGATGGATCTGAAGAGCGGCTACTGGCAAATCGAGGTCGACGAACGGGACCGAGAGAAGACAGCCTTCGTCACGCCGGATGGACTGTACGAGTTCAAGGTGATGCCCTTCGGACTATGCACGGCGCCAGCAACTTTCCAGCGGGTCATGGACACCGTGCTGGCAGGGCTGAAGTGGCAGAGCTGTCTCGTCTACCTTGACGACGTCGTAGTATTTTCAGCTGACTTCGACGAGCACTTGAGACGACTCCGAGCTGTTCTTCAAGCCATTCAGACCGCCGGACTCACACTCAAGCCGTCAAAGTGCCGGTTCGCCTATGACGAACTGAAGTTCCTTGGCCACGTGGTTAGTAACGAAGGCGTCCGCCCAGACCCCGAGAAGACTCGCGCCGTCGCGGCATTTCCAGCGCCGACAGACAAGAAGGCCGTGCGAAGATTCCTTGGACTTTGTGCCTATTATCGACGCTTCGTTCGGGATTTCGCAAGGATTTCCGCACCACTTACGAATCTCACGAAGGACGCCGAGAAGTTCGAATGGGCCGAGGAGCAACAGCAGGCATTCGACGAACTGAAACAACGACTCCAGACTCCTCCTGTGCTTGGACATTTCGACCAGGATGCGGAAGCAGAAATTCACACGGACGCAAGTAACGCGGGACTGGGCGCAGTACTAGTCCAAGTGCAAGAAGGCATCGAGCGAGTCATCGCCTACGCAAGTCGGACATTGTCCAAGGCGGAGAAAAATTACTCCACGACTGAGAAAGAATGCCTTGCGGTCGTCTGGGCAATAACGAAGTTTCGTCCGTACTTGTACGGGAGCCCGTTTCGTGTAGTCACGGACCACCACTCGCTCTGCTGGCTTGCGAACCTGAAGGACCCGTCAGGACGCCTCGCTCGATGGAGTCTTCGACTACAAGAGTTCAACATGACAGTGGTCTATAAGTCAGGCCGCAAGCACAGCGACGCCGACTGCCTGTCCAGAGCCCCCGTCGAAACCCCTTCCGGCTGCAGCGACGACAATGACGACGAGTGCTTCCTAGGAGCAGTGAACACCGACGATATGGCACGACGTCAACGGGACGATCCTGAGCTGCGCGCATTAATCGAGCACCTGGAAGGGGGCAGGAGTACCGTGCCACGTGTCTTCTCACGAGTACTGCCGACCTTCGCCATCCGACAAGGTGTACTCTACAAAGAGAACTTCGGGAATAACAACTCGCCGTGGCTGCTGGTAATCCCGACCGACCTTCGAGGGGAGATCTTTCAAGCATGTCACGACGACCCGACGTCCGGACACCTTGGATACAGCCGGACACTGGCCCGTATTCGTGAAAAGTATTACTGGCCCAAGCTCCCCAAGACCGTCCACCTGTACACACGATCATGCCACGAGTGCCAGCGACGCAAGAAACCTCCGACGAGGCCGGCCGGACTCCTGCAGCCTATTTCTCCTCCAACTGCACCCTTCCAGCAGATCGGAATGGATCTACTTGGTCCTTTTCCGCCTTCGACGTCGGGGAACCGCTGGATCATCGTCGCCACAGATTATCTCACGCGGTACGCCGAAACGAAAGCTCTTCCTTCGGGGACTGCTGTGGAAGTTGCCAAGTTTTTCATTGAGTCCATCGTCCTCCGGCACGGCGCTCCAGAAGTTCTGATTACAGATCGCGGATCATCGTTCATGGCACAACTGACCCAAGAAATCTTCCGACTCAGTCACACCAGCCATCGTCGTACAACTGCGTACCACCCGCAGACCAACGGGCTGACGGAGCGACTCAACAAGACAATCGCCGATATGATCTCTATGTACGTCGACGTAGAGCACAAGACGTGGGACGAGGTGCTGCCCTACGTCACGTTCGCCTACAATACGGCGGTTCAAGAGACCACTGGATTCACCCCTTTCCAGCTGGTACATGGTCGGAAGGTAACGACCATGCTGGACGCCATGCTGCCCCATGAGCCATCTGACAACGAGAGCGACGACGCCCAGGCGGTTGCTCAACGCGCAGAAGAAGTTCGCCAGCTCGCCCGACTCCTGATTCAAGACCAGCAACGCGTCGACGCCGGCCGCTACAACCTTCGTCGCAGGGACGTCCACTTCCAGCCCGGAGATAGGGTGTGGGTATGGACGCCCATCCGTCGCCGCGGCCTCAGTGAGAAACTGCTGAAACGGTACTTTGGACCATACAAGGTACTTCGTCGCCTCGGCGAGCTGAACTACGAGGTGATGCCCGACGGAACACGAACATCGTCACGCCGCCCACCACGACCTGAGGTCGTCCACGTCGTGCGCCTGAAGCCGTACTACGCTCGATAGGACTGTGGACCTTTTGTGTTCCAAAAGACTCTTTAGTTTATCGTTCTTTTTTATTTTGATTTGTTTTACACTGCATCGGGGCGATGCACTTTTAAAGGGGGGAGTAATGCCGCGCGCAAGGCTGAGAAAGCAACGCTCGGTCACGGTCCTCCAGAAAGTTCCCGTTTATTCATGTACCGCACGTAACTTCTATCATTTATCCCTGCTTTTGTTTTCTAGAAAGTGCGTGTTCATTCTCGCCCCGATCACGCGACGCTCGAACCGCTTTCGCCGAATCTTCGAGATAGCGGCGCACTCTAGATAAGAGGCCGCCCGCGACCTTGTCGAGTCAGTCTCGCCTCTGCGCTCGATCCTGCGGTTTCGCCGATATCGACGCCCGCGACGCTCTGCTGTTTTCTTTTGTACCCTTTTATTTTTGGCACAAGTTCGCCACATTAAACGTTTATTTCTTCTTGTTCATTTTCTGTTTTCTTTTGGTCACCACCCGTGACAATATAGCCTTGGAACACTGGCATTTCCGTATATTTCCTATTTATGTCGCGCATCATTCTTACTTCCTTGGCTTGAAAAGCTTTTGATGATGTTATAAGTTATAAATGACCTTTTCTCGTGGAGTATACATACTTATGATCTCGCAAATATCGCAAAGCCTTCTGTCAAATGAAATGCAGTTCCAGAGTCACCTCGTAAATAGCACCAGAATGCCAGTGTATTCTCCCGTCGGAAGAAATCACAAGAACTCGGTCGTAAGCAAACGCAAGTGTGTAAACGGGCCTTCGGAATACACGGTTAAAGTAATTTTACTTGTTTTCTGGTATTCTGTTTTATCGATTTTATATTACAAGCGATCATCCTTCCAACACGTGGCGTCGCTGGAAAGATGCTTGCGTGTTATGAGATCGTGCTGGCAGTTTGCGACACTCTGCCCAAAAGATGCACTCTAAAAAAAACAAAAAAAACTATTAAGTCCTTTTTTTTTTGCTTTGAAACCCCTATTTTACACAGACGCGTGTTTTCTCACCATAAATATTGATAAAGGGCAAACTAATAATATTGTGTCATTTGATTTAGGCCAAACAATAAAAAAAGTGGGAAAAGAAAAACAGTCTCTCACCGCAGCGGTGCACCACTGGGACAATATCAAACTATTCAATAATGGCAAAACGTTTATTGATTTCAGTTTGAAACACAAACCCGCGACTGTGTGCTCCGAACCTCACACTTAGCAATATTGTCAACTCTAAAAAAAAAAAGAAAAGAAAAAAAAAAAACGCGCGCGCACATTATTTTTTGTGAGGTTTTTACTTTGTTCTGGCTTGTACGTTCTAGCTTTCTTTGCCCACAAAACATTATGTTTTCCGGGGACAACATTTTTGGCGAGATAGTACGCAATATAGCAATCTTTTGTGAGAATCAGTTCTTTCTTGGCGCACAGAACAATTTTTCCCCATCGGCAACCTTTTTTCTTACAGGGTAATTTGCTCCCACAAAACATTCAATGCTGTACAGGGAGTTCCCGAGGATAGAGAAACGTGTTTTTTGGCCCACATAAATAAACTACGTATGCATCGCAGAAAGCTCGAGCTCCGTGAAAATGTGAAGCTGTTGGGATAGAACGTGAAAGTTTGAGAATACGACGGTGCGTGGAATAAAAGGTAATTAATACAAGCTAATTTTTTCTATGAGCCGACGTCCACCTAAGCCTAATATCATCAAAACGAGATATGCTATTTTCAACGCTTGTGCGATTTATATCAGTAAAAAACAATTATCAAAAAGAGAGGGAATATTGTTTTCTTTCTTGTTGACAAGCTTGTTTTACTGAAAACTAAACTTAATTACCACGAACCGCTGATGGGGTGGCCGCTACATCTAGCCAGAAGCGTGTTTCTAGTGCAGATAATCAGTGCCGGCCCCAAAAAAGTACCTGTATTTGACCACTTCTTTATGTGGCACATGTGAATAATCATCATACACCGCCGTCGAAAAGCACTGTTTCATAGCATGTTTAGGGGTCCGAGGACGTTTTGTTGCGAGCGTTTCGGTACACGGACGTTCCGGGGCACAGACGTTTCAGTCCACTGACTTTTCTAGCGGGCGGAACTTTCTGGTGCACGAACTTTCTGGTGCACGCACTGAAGTCATCGGTGTATGACCATTTAAAGATTATGGACATCGTTCGACTGTTCCTTAAATTACATTTCTTATTTTATTACTTAGATTTACGTTTTATCTACCCCTTTTGTGGCCTTGAAAATGCAATCCTACTAATTTAATATTTTTCTAAATTAAAATCATTTGATTGAACCTTGAAATTGCCGTCTTCCGCAACTCAGACGTAATAATTTAAACACGAAAAATTATCGTACAAGTTCTGGCTAGAGCAAGCACAGAAATGAGCTCTTTGAAAGAGGTAGGCCAGTTGCACATTCGTTTAACTTCGCGTTTTGCAGCATATAAATTGCACCGTTTTAGATATAATGATAACGAAATTAATAGAATCGTAGGCGACAAAACGAAAAATAGTAAAAATGTTTTAGGGCGTGCTTAATTAAAGCGCGAAACACATGTACGACGAAACCGTCCGATCCCACGTGCGAACTGCCGGAATGTCCTTCGGGGGAGAGGGTTTTCGTAGCACCGGAGAGCGTTGAAAACCCTCGCCTCCGACCGTCGTATTGGCTGATCGGACGGTTTCGTCGTACATGTGTTTCGCGCTGAATACCTATACATAAACACAATATAATTTGGAAGACAATGACACGTATTATCTGGTTTAAATTTTAGTGTGAATTCTTAAAAACTCCCCTCGAAAGCAAATCAGTTGTTAATTGTCCGCAGAGTCAGGTTTGATCCAGAAAAGTCGATTCCGGCGTGCTCCAAAACGACCAGTGGAATTCGCCATAAATCCGGTCCTTGAAGAGTGCCCAGGGCACTTTTCAAGGACCGGCATTTTTTTAGATGATATTTTTACGTAAACAATATGTTTCCGGTATATCGACAACACTGCATCCGACTAAAGACGGGCGTTCTTTGTGGGAAGCATTCTCCGAGGGGAAGCTTGTTCCCGGAACGGGCCGCTGTCGCCTCCCCGCCTGCCGCCCCCTCCCCCCCTCCCCCCTCCCTCTTCGCGATCTTGTCTTTCCAACCTTTCCCGCGCAGCAGCGCAGCTTTCGTTTCTCACCCGCGCATGTTGCTCGCTGCACGGAGCCCGCGGGCCACTTGTCGCTGAATGGGCGGTCGCGGTCTCCGAGTGGTAGCGGTGTTCTGGCTATCGAGTTTGCCGCCCTGACAGCTCACTTTTACTACACAAGACAGTGTATAACTTAGTAGCAGTTAATTCGAGCGCGTTGTTATAATGAATACTTAAAAACGAAAGAATAAAAACATAAAGGACGTACACGTGTGGTCGTCTGTGTACGTCTTTCACGTAATCGTTCTTTCCTTTTTAAGCTCAGTAGGTTTGAATAATATTCAGTGAACGCTGGAAAAGTCAGTGAGAGAATATCTTAGCGATGAGAGGCGAACTTACTGACAAGTGCCACATTAGGGAGTTCTCGTAGATGGTTTCCGCTGGCCCGCAACGTTCTCCGCTCCGCAACCCGCTACGACATCTGGGACTCTGTAGGCAAGGCTAGCGCCGCGGATGTGCAGGAGAGGCGACTTCGTTCCGGAGAGCGCAGAGGAAGTGAGAAAACGGTCTACGAAAACTCCTTATTCTTTCCCTCAACTCAGTTGTCTGTTAACCCTAATTTTCTTTTCTTCCTTTTTTTTTTTTTACTTTTTGTTTTAGGGTAGGGCTGCAGATGGAAAATTGTCGTTTTCTATTTACTTTGTTAATTTTTTTTTCGCGAGCGGTGACCAGGCCACGATCACCTCGATCCGTCAAAGGGATCGAGAAGCCGCGCCAGGGCTTCGCTTTTAGTTTGCATCTTCTGTGCTTTCTATACTTCGTTTCAGCTTCGGTCCGAGCGCGGCCGATGTTATGAGCCGAAGGGCCAATCAAACAGCGAAAGAGGCATGACGTCATGGCGTGCTCTCTGCAGTTGATAGGACCAGCCGGTATTCGCCGTCTCTCTCTGCGTGCCCCTCCGCCGGCTAGTCCTATCAACTGCAGAGAGCACGCCATGACGTTGTGCCTCTTTCGCTCTTCGATTGGCCCTTCGGCTCATAACATCGGCCGCGCTCGGACCGAAGCTGAAACGAAGTTTAGCAGCCCTGTTATCGTTTCCCCTCGGCACGTGTAACATGATCCTTCTCCCTCCCTCTCACACTGCATCGGCTCACAAAGGGCTCTCATGCAAGTGGAGAGAACTCTAGGAGATTCAATGACCTGTGGTATGACTGTCCCTCAAGTCTCAACAGGACTGCAAGGACGCTACGAGCCATCGGAGCCATTCCAAAGGAGAGAACGCGTGACCTTCCGGTCCGGCGCAACGAGGGCAGCGACGTGTTTTGTCCTTTTGTCGCATCATACTTTCTCAACGTTGCATTGGCTCCGATGGTTCGTACAGTCCGCTTCAGTCCATTCTAAGATTGCGGGGAAAGGACGGCCACAGATCAACACGTTCAAGAGAATGCATTTTTGGGAAGAGAGGAAAAGCTGAGTGAGACGTGAGACCGAAGTAAAACAAAACCAAGGATACATCTTTGGATATGTTTTATTTTTTGAAGGATTCTTTGTCACGTGCCGTCAAGAGGGACCCCGGGTCGCAGAAAACGAATCTTTCTCTCTCCGAGAGAGGGGCTCAAAAAGTTAGAAGCGGCTGATTTCAACTGCTCCAATAACCAACGGGAAGACGGTGGTACAACGGCAGGCTCGTAAATATCAATTGAATGACGCACAATAACGTTCATTTTATATAAAATTGGAAGCAGAGTACTGGAACTCTTAAACAACTCTAATAAAGCGTTTCTGTCAAAATGCTGGGAGGTTTAACTACGAAACACGGTGTTCGAGAATATTTTTCCTGAAATGTGGTGAACGGAAAACGTCCGTACAAAGAAAAGTCCGTGTACCGAAAAGGCCGAAACCAAGATGTCCGTGCATCAAAAAGTACACACAGAAAGGCTTGAACCAATCCGAGCGAGACCTCTCTAGGAGAACAGTCCAACGATGCGTAGTCCTGTGTGCCTCACTTCGACACGCTGATTGGTTTACTTGAGCCGTAACCTTCGCGGCTGGTTCAGAGCAGGGTGTCAAATCGGAACCGAACCGTTATTTTTAGCCGAACCGGAACTAAACAGAACCGAAATCTTTGCCGCCATCATGGATCTGAACTGTAACCAATTCAAAACGGTTCACGTTTTTTTTTTCGTTTTTTTTTCTTTTCTGCTAGTATCACGAAATGAATATCTGAGAATAAAAACTGGCAGCTGTGATTCTATATATTGACCAAATTGTCATATACAAAATTGCAATGTGTTTGGAATTGGGGGTTCTCGTGGCACTTTTGTATTGGCACGAGTCACTGAATGTTCCCAAATCCCATTCAGTCCGCTTACCGAAAGTGAATCCCGCAGAATCCAGTTCTGATTGGCTGGTTTAGCCCGTGTAGGAAGTTATCAGTCGACCATTTTGAGGATCGGCCCAAAAACAACAGAAAATATATGTAAAACGTTTCCGTGTTACCACGGGCACGGCGGGTACGCGCGGGTGTAGGCTCTGGACATCGAAAGGTGCATTAATTTTGTCTATTTTTTCTTATTAAATCTAGTTTGGCTATTGCCGGCTCGTTTGCTCGCTCCGGTTGCGCTGTTGCTGAGTTTGAAACTTTACGCCTCAAATGGTAAGCCACTCGACTTCGATGTTTTTCGACTCTCGAGGCAAGAGAGAAAGACGAGATAGCGAGGAGCAAGTCACGCACCGCTCGGAACGAAGGAAACAACTTCAATAAAAACAAAACAGTGACGCCACAGTCCAGGAAAATGGTTGGAAGAGCTCGCGCGAGAACGAATGTTACACTGACTGTACGCGCTTCGCTTCGACCGCACAGGGCCGCGCCATATTTGGGATGGGTTGGTTGGAGCGCGACTTCTCCGCCGCGACTCGGTTCTGAAACAAAGCTTGGTACTCTGGGAACATTCACTTACTCTAGGCACTATGATTAATCATGTGTCACGTGGTCACTTAACGTGCATGGTGTCAAGTAGGGTGCCTGGAACGCGTCTTCGACTGGCTTGCGGGACCCAAAAAAGTAGTCCCTCAATTTGAGCCTGACGACGTCATAGAATTGTCATGCTGTTGCCGGTCGCGATTTTGGCGGTGTCCCAGCAGCGGTGGTTGATGTGGCAGACGACTGTTCTGCCGCAGGTCGCACTGCCGTGTGGTAGTTCACGGTGGCTTCAGTAGCCAGAAGTTGGGACGCCGCGACGACAGCGACACTCGCGTTTGGTCGCGCTTTTCGCCAACATTTCTACGGCCGCAACCGCCAGGATCGCGACATCCGACAGCAGAACACCCCGGGCTTTTATGACGTCATTTGGCGATACTTTGGGACCACTTTAGATGTATGGGTGGGGTGGGACGCTAAACACACCAGTTGGAGACGCGCTCCAGGCACCATACTGTCAAGACATGCTGCCAAGTGATGTCACGTCACGTGGCCTCGTAACGTCACGTGACGTGGTCGCGTGACACACTGCGTCAAATCGATTTAAATTTAAAACGTCCTTAGATTTATTAGCGTTGTGACACCGTGACGTCAAATGCTATCACGACTTCGCACCGCAAGTCATGTTGCATCCTATAACGTGATCGATTGCCATGAGCCGGAGTCGAGTGCTCGGGATGACGACAATAAGCATCGCCAAACATTCGCGTAATGGGTCGTGTTCAATCAAAGATGAGAACGGCCAAACTTTAAAATGACTGAAGCTCAGCCCATGCTCTATGCTTTGCCAACCCCAGCGCATAACTATGACGAACACTGACGTACATATAATTAGCGTCAGTTCACGGGATGTCTTATTCTAATTGCGAGTTAAGGGGGGAAGCTGTTCCTTTCCTTAATTTTTTTTCTGCGTCTTCCATTGCGCGGAGAAGAAAACTAATGGGTGTTAGTATTCTTGAAAGTTATGAACGTCAGGGATTAGTTCTTAGCGGAATTTACTGAAAGTACAAGAAATTTTGCACGACCCATTTTGCACGCAGACATCCTTGAGGTTAATGAGGTACCCAAACATGTTTTCGTTGTTGCTGAAATGCATCAGATAGTTGTCCCCGTGATGCACTGAAAGTACTAAATGTGACCTATTAATGCGACATTACACAGAACTGGAACTCTGTACGGGAGGGATACCTTAAAGGAAAGGTCAGCGTCATTTTCAAATTTTCTCCGAAGCTTTGACCACCTCCGTATTTGTTTAATTTTTCGGTGCAAAATAAAATCAATAGAGAATTACTGTAAAGAAGTGACATAAACATAATAGTCGAATTAACGCCCCATCCCCAAACGGAGGAGGGAGTCCTTCAGGAATAAAACATACTCTATAAAAAAGCGAAAAAAAAGAAAAGAAAAAGGGGGGGGGGGGGGGTGGTGGTAAAAATTATTGCGTTGTGGAGGTTCCTACGCTCCCGCATTTTCGGCACGGGATCCGGACATTTCAGTGTAGGGCGTTTCAATGCACGGACGTTTCGGTGCACGGACGTGTTTCGGTGCACGGACATTTTGGTCAATCAAAATCGGGAGATTTTTGTTTTGTTTTGTTTCTCTAAAAGTAATATGCACTATTTTAGCCTTTTTTTTTTCACTTTATAATTTTGTAGATTTGGTCATCCATTTACGGTCACTTCAGGCACGTAGCCAGGATTTTGTTTCGGGGAGGGGAGGGGAGGGGGAGGCATTGGAGGGAGGGAGGGAGGGGGAGGGGGGTCCCGCCCATGACAAAATGCTGTAGGAGGGGAGGGGTGAGAGGAGGCCCCAGCAAAATGGAAGGACTAACACATTTGGCACGCCTTGCAAAATTCGAATAAAAAACGTACGTCTTGAAATTGGGTACGGGAACGTAGTTTCGCGAAAAGTTGTCTTACTGATTTTTTCAGAATTAAAGTCAAAGATAGTAAAGCATTAAAATAGAGCAACACGGCGGTCATATTTTCCTACGCCTTACTGCCGGATGTTGGTCGTCTGCACACTGGTTAGTGTGCTTGCTCACGGGTTGTCACAGTTCATATATTTCCTTAAAAGTACTACTAATTATCGCGAATATCTTGCTCATCGCCAGCCTCTGTTGTTGTTTTAAGAGTTTTTGCGTGCAACAAGCCACCCGGGAGCGAGCTCATAAACCAGTGTGCAGACGACAAACAGGCTGGTATAAGACATGAAAAATGCACGACCTCCGATTTTGCTTTATTTTTAATACTTCACTACCTCAATATTGAGCGCTACAAAAAAAATATGACGTAAACTCTGCGAAACTACGTTCGCGTGGCCAAATTCAGACATGTACTTTTGAAATTCGAATTTTAAAAGGCGTGCTAAATATGTTTGTCCTTAAGGCCGTACCCTGTTTATTGTAAAACGTACTTCGTAAACTATATTTGATGATATATATGACGACGAGTTACCCATATCATTATTTTATGTACTCCAATTCCTTAGTTCAAGAGCACAACTACAATTCAGCTTTTAAAGGGACACTGACAGGGTATTTATGCTCGCTGAGGTTTTTAGTTGTACGTGACATATGAGAGCTCAACTACCCGGAACAGAATTTGCGCCTCGAAATTCGGTTTCTTTCCGCCCGAAAACCGCCGATCAAGAACTGGCCGGTTCGAGTCTCGCTCACTCTCTTTTTCGCGGTCACGGGCCGTTTTCTAAGGTATCGATGCGACCACCAAATTTAATCGAAGTCGTGGGTCACTGAAGGCACACACTCAATATTAAAAATATAAAAAAATATGAAACCCGTTTTTTGTGGCTTCTAAAAAGCTGTAAATACGTTGATTGAAAAAAAAAAGTTCCACAGACAACCGGAAGCATTCTGTGCGTGCGTCGTTTCGCGTATCGTGGGACTCGCGGGGCCGGCGATGGCAGCGGACGACGGGCGTGGGATCTCTATTTCAGAACTGTCGTTCGCGGTACCGGCGAATTCTGTCTACCGTTAAAAGAGAAATTTGGGTCTGATCAAAAGAATTGGTATTCATCCCGTACGACACGCCCGGCCACCAAGCCGATTTGCACGAAAACGTCGCCGAGCCGTCGCTCCCTTCTCGTGGCTGAAGACATCGCTCCCGCAAACGTCAAGCACGACGTGTCTACTTCGAGTTCAATATGCACGCGTACGATTTCTTTACTAGGTGCGAATGTCCCCAAAGCGTGGTGCTTCCCGACTTCGACCCGGGAGTGCTTTTGCTAGAGAAAAATCGACAGCAAACTTTTCAATTTACAGTTTACCGGCTGAATTATTACTAAGGAAGGAGATCCACCATAATAGCGATGCCCCAGTAGCTCAGTCGGAAAGACGTCCGGTTCACACGCGGTAGGGCCGGGTTGATCCCCCGTGAAACTTTATTTTTTTTTTCAAACATTTTCCGATGTTTACACACACACACATATATATATATATATATATATATATATATATATATATATATATATATATATATATACATATATATATATATATATACATATATATATATATATATATATATATATATATATATATATATATATATATATATTTACAATCATCACTGAAGAAACAAACAAAAAATAACAAACTAATGTTGTGGACGATACTTCGCTGAATTAAATGGTATGGGATTTCCGTTTTGACACCTGCGAGCTCAATGTAATCACTCCACAAAATGCAAGGAGCGTATAAATCAGGTAACGTCCGCTTTCCGAGGTGCCCGTATATGTTCTACAGGAATTGCAGCCAGCCGTTGGTCCCGATCCCGTTGATCTTTCTGAAACTCAGTCGCACAATGCCACTTTTTTTCGGATGCAGGAAATGTGAGCCAGCTGTTCACGCAACATCTTGGGTGTATTCTTTTCGGAGCCGATCATGGAAATTCACCACGGGCACTCACTACTCATCTTCAACTCCTCAATGTACAAAACAACTCATCTTGGAGTACAGAACAACGAGCGGAACAAACATAAGTGCAAAAAAATCGCACGGCGAGCAGTTCCCGACGCCGCATCGCACGCCGCATGTCGTGTCGTCTGCACCCGGAGAGGAGAAAAAAAAAATAAATAACGCACGGTCGGGTGTAGCCACGTGACTTCCGCCACTCACTCTCTTCTCTCCACTTCTCCGACCTCCGTCGGGTTTCGGTTTCGGTTTCGAGGAGTTGCGTCTTTTGGCTTTATTAAAAAAATAGGCTACTCTGTTGCAAAATATTAATTGGGTAGTCCTCCGACACCATCATGAAGCGCCTGGCAAAAAATAAAAAAATTTTTTTGGGGGGTGTCAGTGTCCCTTTAATACTGCGATGCAAAGTTGTATCAATCACGGGTATTTTAGGCGACCTACCAAACTTCGTGACAAACATATGTGACTGAGGTAAACAAATGGATGTTCAGTCGTATGAACACGATCGACGTTTTGCATGTTTACGATTTTCTTTTACTTTTGCGTCAAAATGAAATAACGCAATTTCTTATTTTTGATACTTGAAAATAGAAAGTAGATTGCACTTACGAGAAAGAAAAAAAAAGTTTCTCGTTTCACGGCGGAAATAGTGCTTATTGCAAAAATAACGCGGAAAATGTATTCTCAATTCAGCTGCTCAAACCGGTTCGCACCGGTTTGTACTTTTGTTCCTCGGTGCTGCACCGGAACTGGACCAAAAGTCGTGAGCCCGAACCCGAACCGAACCGATAAAAGTTTTGGTTCGACACTCTGGTTTAGACACTTGCGTTTGCGCAAAACCGACCGCGTAGTGACCGCTTACAATGAGGTCGTTGATATGGCCACCGAGATCCGCGCAACGCTCCATAGTGGAACGCAAGGAGCCGTCTGGTGCAGTTGAGAACGCATATGCCTTAACCAGCCCACACCGTGAACCAGCCTCATGGTAAAACGGAGGGAGAGGTCGCTCGAAGAGGCTCCAAGTTCTCCATCATGTCGGCAACAAACTCAAAAACGTCCGGAGCAAAAAGAAAGACCGCAAAGAGAGAGAGAGAGAGAGAGAGAGAGAAAGAGAGACGGGGGGCTCCTTGGCGCCCCCCAAACCGAAAAGACGCAAATAAAAACAACAAAAAACGCAATACTTTTTTTTTTTTTTTTTTGGGGGGGGGGGGGGGGGGGGCGAGGGCAGTTTCACGCACGCGTAGCGAGGCTATCGAGTTTTTCGCGAGCGTTTACTCTGGTGGCGCCGCCTGTGGAGAGTGTCACAAACTTTTTCGCCTATCCGCGACCTACAGTTTGCCTTCCTGTCACCAAGGGTCGGGCTGATAGTTTCGCTTCACCATGTGCACGTGGTGTGCATCTCGAGAAACTCTGGGCTGCATCAG